>NC_086454.1:125218863-125818863 GCF_028390025.1 Pseudophryne corroboree | reverse complement strand
GTACATTAACCCCTGCCAGAATCCATAAAAATGCGGGAGAAAAGTCCGCGAAAAAGGGGCGGAGCTATCTCCTCAGCACACTGGCGCCATTTTTCCCTCACAGCTCCGTTGGAGGGAAGCTCCCTGGCTCTCCCCTGCAGTTAATACACTACAGAAAGGGTTAAAAAGAGAGGGGGGGCACAATTTAGGCGCAGTATACATATATATATGCAGCTATAAGGGAAAACACTTTTTATAGGTGCTATCCCTGTGATCTATAGCGCCCTGGTGTGTGCTGGCATACTCTCCCTCTGTCTCCCCAAAGGGCTTTGTGGGGTCCTGTCCTCTATCAGAGCATTCCCTGTGTGTGTGCTGTGTGTCGGTACGGCTGTGTCGACTGGTATGTGGAGGATAATGAGGTGGAGGCGGAGCGAATGCCTGTAAATATGTTGTCACCCCCTGCGGGGTCGACACCGGTGTGGTTGAACTTATGGAAAGATTACGTGAAAGTGTCAACTCCTTACATAAAAGGTCGACGACACAGAACAGCCGGCTACTCAGCTTGTGCCTGTTCCAGCGTCTCAAATGTCATGGGGGGCTCTAAAATCGCCCGCTACCTCAGATAACAAACACAGATGTCGACACGGATACTGACTCCAGTGTCGACGTCGATGAGACTGGTGTACCCTCCAAATAGGTCCACCCGTTACAGGATTGAGGCAATGAAAAATGTATTACACATTTATGATTATACCCCAGGTACCACATAAAAGGGTATTGTGTTTGGTGAGAGAAAACTATTAGTAGTTTTTCCTGCATCTGAGAAATTAAATGAGGTGTGTGAGGAAGAGTGGTCTTCCCCCGGTAAGAAATTGATAATTTCTAAAACGGTTATTGGCAGCGTACCCTTTCCCGCCAGAGGATAGGTCACGCGGGGAAACACCCCATAGGGTAGATACAGCGCTTACACGCTTATCAGAAAAGGTGGCACTACCGTCTCCGGATACGGCCGCCCTGAAGGGACCTGCTGATAGAAAGCAGGAGGTTACCCTATAAGATATAGTCACACACTAGGGCATTATATTGCGACCAGCCGTTGCTTCGGCATGGATGTGCAGTGCTCCCGCTGCGTGGTCAGATTCCCTGACGGAAAATAACTATGGATAGGGACAATATTTTGCTGAAAATAGAGCATATAAAAGACGTGGTCTTATACATACGTGATGCACAGAGGGATATTTGCCGGCTGGCATCAAAAATAAGCGCTAGGTCCATTGCCGCCAGACGGGGGTTATGGACTTGGCAATGGTCAGGCGATGCCGACTCAAATCGGCACATGGAAGTTGCCCTTTAAGGGGGTAAAACTGTTTGGGGATGGTTTTTCAGACCTCGTTTCCACAGCTACTGTTGGGAAATCGATTTTTTTGCCACAGGCTACCCCACAACAAAAGAAAGCACCGTATCCTCAAGTACAGTCCTTTCGGCCCCAGAAAAGCAAGAGGGCTAGAGGCTCATCCTTTCTGCCGAGAGGCAAAGGTAGAGGAAAAAGCTGCAACACACAGCTAGTTCCCAAGAGCAGAAATCCTCCCTGCGTCCGGTAGGTCCACAGCATGGTGCGGGGGCTGCTCAGGCGGACCCGGGTACGGTGGGGGTCCGTCTCAGAAATTTCAGCGGACAGTGGGCTCTCTCACATGGATCCCTGGGTCCTTCAAGTAGTATCTCAGGGGTACAGGCTGGAGTTCGAGACGTTCTTCCCCCCGCCGTTTCCTAAAATCTGCCTTACCGGCACCTCCCTCTGCCAGGGAGACGGTGTTGGTGGATATTCAACACTATAATCACAACAAGTGATTGTCAAGGTGCCCCTCCTTCAGCAAGGAAGGGGTTACTATTCCACAGTGGTTGTGGTACCGAAACGTTTCGGTGAGACCCATCTTGAAATTAAAATACTTGAACTTTTATATCAGAAGATTCAAGTTCAAGATGGAATCGCTCAGGGCGGATATTACGAGCCTGGAGGAGGGGGATTACAGGGTCTCCCTGGACATCATGGATCCGTACCTGCATGTCCCCATTTACCCTCCTCACCAGGAGTACCTCAGATATGTAGTACAGGACTGTCACTATCAGTTCCAGATGCGGCCGGTGGAGTTGTCCACGGCACCGAAGGTCTTTACCTAGGTAATGGCAGAAGTGATGATACTCCTTCGCAAGAAGGAAGTTTTTATTATCCCGTACTTGGACGATCTCCTGATAAAGGCGAGGTCCAAAGAGCAGTTGGTAGTGGGGGTAGCACTCTATCGGGAAGTGCTACAACAGCACGACTGGATTCTCAATATTCCAAAGTCACAGCTGGTCCCGACGACACGTCTTCTGTTCCTGGAAATGTTTCTGAACGCAGACCAGAAAAGAGTGTTTCTTCCAGTGGAAAAAGCAGAGGAGTTGTCATCTCTAGTCAGAGACATCCTATAACCAGGACAGGTGTCGGTACATCAATGCACACGAGTCCTGGGAAAAATGGTAGCTTCGTACGAAGCATAATTCCATTCGGAAGACTCCACGCAATGACGTTCCAGTGGGACCTGTGGGACTAATGGTCCGGGTCCCATCTACAGATTCAACAGCGGATAACCCTGTCAGCAAGAAACAGGGTGTCGCTGCTGTGGTGGCTGCAGAGGGCTCATCTACTAGAGGGCCGCAGATTCGGAATACAGGACTGGGTCCTGGTGACCACGGATGCCAGCCTTCGGGGCTGGGGTGCAGTCACACAGGGAAGAAATTTCCAAGGCGATTTCGCTTCACATAAATATTCTGCAGCGAAGGGCCATTTACAATGCCCTAAGCCAAGCAAGGCCCCTGCTTCAGAACCAGCCGGTACTGATCCAATCAGACGACATCACGGCGGTCGCCCATGTAAACAGACAGGGCGGCACAAGAAGCAGGATGGCGATGGCAGAAGCCACAAGGATTCTCCGATGGGCGACCTACACCCAGGAGAATGGGGACTTCATTCAGAAGTTTTCCAAATGCGGGTAAACCGTTAGGAATGACCACGGGTGGACATGATGGCGTCCCGCCTCAACAAGAAGTTGAAAAGATATTGCGCCAAGTCAAGGGACCCTCAGGCGATCGCTGGGGACGCTCTAGTGACACCGTGGGTGTACCAGTCGGTTTATGTGTCTCCTCCTCTACCTCTCATACCCAAGGTACTGAGAATAATAAGGCGAGGAGTGAAAACCATACTCGGGGTTCCGGATTGGCCATGAAGAGCTTGGTACCCGGAACTTCAAGAGATGCTGGCAGAGGACCCTTGGCTTCTGCCGCTTAGACAAGACCTGCTGCAGCAGGGACCCTGTCTGTTCCAAGACTTACCGCGGCTGCGTTTGACGGCATGGCGGTAGAACACCGGATCCTAAAGGAAAAGGGTATTCCGAAGGAAGTCATCCCTACCCTGATCATAGCCAGGAAGGATGTCACCGCAAGACATTATCGCCGCGTTTGGCGAAAATGTATTGCTTGGTGTGAGGCCATGAAGGCCCCGACGGAGGAATTTCAACTATGTCGATTCCTGCACTTCCTGCAAGCAGGGCCTCAAATTGGGGTCCATCAAGGTCCAGATTTCGGCTCTGTCGATTTTCTTCCAGAAAGAACTGGCTTCACTGCCTGAAGTTCAGACTTTGGTTAAAGGAGTACTACATATTCAGCCTCCTTTTGTGCCTCCTGTGGCACTTTTTGGATCTCAACGTGGTGTTGGATTTCCTAAAGTCGCATTGGTTGAGCCACTTAAAACCATGGAGCTAAAGTATCTCGCGTGGAAAGTGGTCATGCTGTTGGCCTTGGCCTTGGCCAGACGTGTGTCAGAATTGGCGGCTTTGTCATGTAAAAGCCTTATCTGATTTTCTGTATGGATAGGGCAGAGTTGAGGACTCGTCCTCAGTTTCTCCCAAAGGTGGTCTCAGGTTTTCACTTGAACCAACCTATTGTGGTGCCTGCGGCTACTAGGGACTTGGAGGATTCCAAGTTGCTGGACGTAGTCAGGGCCCTGAAAATTTTATTTTTCCAGGACGGCTGGAGTCAGGAAAACTGACTCGCTGTTTATCCTGATGGCACCCAACAAGCTGGGTGCTCCTGCTTCTAAGCAGTCTATTGCGCGCTGGATTTGTAGCACTATTCAGCTGGCGCATTCTGCGGTAGGATGACCGCAGCCTAAATCAATAAAAGCCCATTCCACAAGGAAGGTGGGCTCATCTTGGGCGGCTGCCCGAGGGGTCTCGGCTTTACAACTTTGCCGAGCAGCTACTTGGTCAGGGGCAAACACGTTTGCAAAATTCTATGAATTTGATATCCTGGCTGAGGAGGACCTGGAGTTCTCTCATTCGGTGCTGCAGAGTCATCCGCACTCTCCCGCCCGTTTGGGAGCTTTGGTATAATCCCCATGGTCCTTACGGAGTTCCCAGCATCCACTAGGACGTCAGAGAAAATAAGAATTTACTTACCGATAATTCTATTTCTCGTAGTCCGTAGTGGATGCTGGGCGCCCATCCCAAGTGCGGATTGTCTGCAATACTTGTACATAGTTATTGTTAACTAATCGGGTTCTTGTTGTGTGCCATATATTCAGAGGCTCCTCTGTTATCATGCTGTTAACTGGTTTTCATATCACAAGTTGTACGGTGTGATTGGTGTGGCTGGTATGAGTCTTACCCGGGATTCAAAATCCTTCCTTATTGTGTACGCTCGTCCGGGCACAGTATCCTAACTGAGGCTTGGAGGAGGGTCATAGGGGGAGGAGCCAGTGCACACCAGGTAGTCCTAAAGCTTTCTTTTTGTGCCCAGTCTCCTGCGGAGCCGCTATTCCCCATGGTCCTTACGGAGTTCCCAGCATCCACTACGGACTACGAGAAATAGAATCATCGGTAAGTAAATTCTTATTTTAGGTTTCTCTGACGTCCTAGTGGATGCTGGGGACTCCGTAAGGACCATGGGGAATAGACGGCTCCGCAGGAGACTGGGCACATCTAAAGAAAGATTTAGGACTATCTGGTGTGCACTGGCTCCTCCCCCTATGACCCTCCTCCAAGCCTCAGTTAGATTTCTGTGCCCGGCTGAGCTGGATGCACACTAGGGGCTCTCCTGAGCTCCTAGAAGAAAGTATAGTTTAGGTTTGTTATTTTCAGTGAGACCTGCTGGCAACAGGCTCACTGCAACGAGGGACTAAGGGGAGAAGAAGCGAACCTACCTAAGTGGTGGTAGCTTGGGCTTCTTAGGCTACTGGACACCATTAGCTCCAGAGGGATCGAACACAGGACCCGACCTCATCGTCCGTTCCCGGAGCCGCGCCGCCGTCCCCCTTACAGAGCCAGAAACAAGAAGGTGGTCCGGAAAATCGGCGGCTGAAGACTTCTGTCTTCTCCAAGGTAGCGCACAGCACTGCAGCTGTGCGCCATTGCTCCTCATGCACACCACACACTGCGGTCACTGATGGGTGCAGGGCGCTGGGGGGGGCGCCCTGAGCAGCAATAATAACACCTTGGCTGGCAAAACTAACACCATATATAGCCCCAGAGGCTATATAGGTGTATATTAACCCCTACCAGAAACGATAAAATAGCGTGAGAAAGCCCACCGAAAAAGGGGCGGAGCCAACTCCCTCAGCACACTGGCGCCATTATTCCCTCACAGCTTCGCTGGAAGGAAGCTCCCTGGCTCTCCCCTGCAGTCCTGCACTACAGAAAGGGTGAAAAAGAGAGGGGGGGCACAATTTAGGCGCAGTATATATATATTATAGGCAGCTATAGGGGAAAACACTCTGTATAGTGATATCCCTGTGTTATATAGCGCCCTGGTGTGTGCTGGCATACTCTCCCTCTGTCTCCCCAAAGGGCTTTGTGGGGTCCTGTCCTCTGTAAGAGCATTCCCTGTGTGTCTGCTGTGTGTCGGTACTGCTGTGTCGACATGTATGATGAGGATAATGATGTGGAGGCGGAGCAAATGCCTGTGAATGTGATGTCACCCCCTGCGGGGTCGACACCAGTGTGGATGGACTTATGGAAGGAATTACGTGACAGTGTCAGCTCCTTACATAAAAGGTTTGACGACATAGGACAGCCGGCTACTCAGCTTGTGCCTGTCCAAGCGTCTCAAATGTCATCAGGGGCTATAAAACGCCCGCTACCTCAGATGACAGATACAGATGTAGACACGGATACCGACTCCAGTGTCGACGATGATGAGACGAGTGTACCCTCCAATGGATCCACCCGTTATATGATTGAGGCTATGAAAAATGTATTACACATTTCTGATGATACCCCAGGTACCACAAAAAAGGGTATTATGTTGGTGAGAAAAAACTACCAGTAGTTTTTCCTGCATCTGACGAATTAAACGAGGTGTGTGAGGAAGCGTGGACTTCCCCAGATAAGAAATTGATCATTTCTAAACGGTTAATGGCTGCGTACCCTTTCCCGCCAGAGGATAGGTCACGCTGGGAAACACCCCCTAGGGTAGATAAAGCGCTGACACGCTTATCAAAGAAGGTGGCACTACCGTCTCCGGATACGGCCGCCCTAAAAGAACCTGCTGATAGAAAGCTGGAAAGTACCCTAAAAGCTATATACACACACACTGGCATTATATTGAGACCCGCTATTGCATCAGCTTGGATGTGCAGTGCTGCTGCTGCGTGGTCAGACTCCCTGTCGGAAAACATTGATACCATGGATAGGGACAATATTTTGCTAACGATTGACCATATAAAAGACGCGGTCTTATACATGCGTGATGCACAGAGGGATATTTGCCGGCTGGCATCAAAAATAAGCGCTATGTCCATTGCCGCCAGACGGGGGTTATGGACTAGGCAATGGTCAGGTGATGCCGACTCCAAGCGGCACATGGAAGTTTTACCCTATAAAGGGGTGGAACTTTTTGGGGAAGGTCTTTCAGACCTCGTTTCCACAGCTACTGCTGGGAAATCGACACTTTTGCCACAGGCTACCCCACAGCAAAAGAAAGCACCGTATTATCAGGTACAGTCCTTTCGGCCCCAGAAAAATAAGCGGGCTAGAGGCTCATCCTTTCTGCCGAGGGGCAGAGGAAGGGGGAAAAAGCTGCAGCACACAGCTAGTTCCCAGGAGCAGAAGTCCTTCCCTGCGTCCGGTAAGTCCACAGCATGACGCTGGGGCTGCTCAGGCGGAATCGGGAACGGTGGGGGCACGTCTCAGGTTTTTCAGCACACAGTGGGCTCTCTCACAAGTGGATCCCTGGGTACCTTCAAGTAGTATCTCAGGGGTACAGGCTGGAATTCGAGACGTCTCCCCCCCGCCGTTTCCTAAAATCTGCCTTGCCGGCAACTCCCTCTGCCAGGGAGGCAGTGTTGGTGGCTATTCAAAAACTGTATTCACAGAAAGTGATCGTCAAGGTACCCCTCCTTCAGCAAGGAAAGGGTTACTACTCCACAATGTTTGTGGTACCGAAACCGGACGGTTCGGTGAGACCCATCTTAAATTTAAAAGCCTTGAACACTTATATCAAAAGGTTCAAGTTCAAGATGGAATCGCTCAGGGCGGTTATTGCGAGCCTGGAGGAGGGGGATTACATGGTATCCCTGGACATCAAGGATGCGTACCTGCATGTCCCCATTTACCCTCCGCACCAGGAGTACCTCAGATTTGTGGTACAGGACTGTCACTATCAGTTCCAGACGCTGCCGTTTGGGTTATCCACGGCACCGAGGGTCTTTACCAAGGTAATGGCCGAAATGATACTCCTTCGCAAGAAGGGAGTTTTAATTATCCCGTACTTGGACGATCTCCTGATAAAGTCGAGGTCCAAAGAACAGTTGATAGTGGGGGTGGCACTTTCTCAGGAAGTGCTACAACAGCACGGCTGGATTCTAAACATTCCAAAGTCACAGCTGGTCCCGACGACACGTCTTCTGTTCCTGGGAATGATTCTGGACACAGACCAGAAAAGAGTGTTTCTTCCACTGGAAAAAGCCGAGGAATTGTCATCTCTGGTCAGAGACATCCTAAAACCAGGAAAAGTGTCGGTACATCAATGCACACGAGTCCTGGGAAAAATGGTAGCTTCGTACGAAGCAATTCCATTCGGAAGGTTCCACGCAAGGATGTTCCAGTCGGACCTGTTGGACAAATGGTCCGGGTCCCATCTCCAGATGCAACAGCGGATAACCCTGTCGGCCAGAACCAGGGTGTCTCTGCTGTGGTGGCTGCAGAGGGCTCATCTACTAGAGGGCCGCAGATTCGGAATACAGGACTGGGTCCTGGTGACCACGGATGCCAGCCTTCGGGGCTGGGGGGCAGTCACAAAGGGAAGAAATTTCCAAGGACTGTTGTCAAATCAGGAGATTTCTCTTCACATAAATATCCTGGAGCTAAGGGCCATTTACAATGCCCTAAGCCAGGCAAGACCCCTGCTTCAAAACCAGCCGGTACTGATCCAGTCAGACAACATCACGGCGGTCGCCCATGTAAACAGACAGGGCGGCACGAGAAGCAGGATTGCGATGGCAGAAGCCACAAGGATTCTCAGATGGGCAGAGAATCATGTGTTAGCACTGACGGCAGTGTTCATTCCGGGAGTGGACAACTGGGAAGCAGACTTCCTCAGCAGGCACGACCTCCACCCGGGAGAATGGGGACTTCATCCAGAAGTCTTCCAAATGCTGGTCAACCGGTGGGAAAAACCACAGGTAGACATGATGGCGTCCCGCCTCAACAAGAAGTTGAAAAGATATTGCGCCCGGTCAAGAGACCCTCAGGCGATAGCGGTGGACGCTCTAGTGACACCATGGGTGTACCAGTCGGTTTATGTGTTTCCTCCTCTACCTCTCATACCCAGGGTACTGAGAATAATAAGAAGGCGAGGAGTGAAAACCATACTCGTGGTTCCGGATTGGCCAAGAAGAGCTTGGTACCCGGAACTTCAAGAGATGCTTACAGAGGACCCTTGGCCTCTGCCGCTCAGACAAGACCTGCTGCAGCAGGGACCCTGTCTGTTCCAAGACTTACCGCGGCTGCGTTTGACGGCATGGCGGTTGAACACCGGATCCTGAAGGAAAAGGGTATTCCGGAGGAAGTCATCCCTACCCTGATCAAAAAGCAGGGGTGACGTTGGGCCTCAAATTGGGGTCCATAAAGGTCCAGATTTCGGCTCTGTCGATTTTCTTCCAAAAAGAACTGGCTTCACTGCCCGAAGTTCAGACTTTTGTCAAAGGAGTACTGCATATTCAGCCTCCTTTTGTGCCCCCAGTGGCACCTTGGGATCTCAATGTGGTTTTGGCATTCCTGAAATCACATTGGTTCGAACCACTTAAGACTGTGGATTTAAAATATCTCACGTGGAAAGTGGTCATGCTGTTGGCCTTGGCGTCGGCCAGGCGGGTTTCAGAATTGGCGGCTTTGTCTTGTAAAAGCCCATATCTGATTTTCCATATGGATAGGGCAGAATTGAGGACTCGTCCTCAGTTTCTCCCTAAGGTGGTCTCAGTTTTTCACTTGAACCAACCTATTGTGGTGCCTGCGGCTACTAGGGACTTGGAGGATTCCAAGTTGCTGGACGTAGTCAGGGCCCTAAAAAATGTATATTTCCAGGACGGCTGGAGTCAGAAAGACTGACTCGCTGTTTATCCTGTATGCACCCACCAAGCTGGGTGCTCCTGCTTCTAAGCAGTCTATTGCGCGCTGGATTTGTAGCACTATTCAGCTGACGCATTCTGCGGTAGGCTTACCGCAGCCTAAATCTGTAAAAGCCCATTCCACACGGAAGGTGGGCTCATCTTGGGCGGCTGCCCGAGGGGTCTCGGCTTTACAACTCTGCCGAGCAGCTACTTGGTCGGGGGCAAACACGTTTGCAAAATTCTACAAATTTGATACCCTGGCTAAGGAGGACCTGGAATTCTCTCATTCGGTGCTGCAGAGTCATCCGCACTCTCCCGCCCGTTTGGGAGCTTTGGTATAATCCCCATGGTCCTTACGGAGTCCCCAGCATCCACTAGGACGTCGGAGAAAATAAGAGTTTACTCACCGGTAATTCTATTTCTCGTAGTCCGTAGTGGATGCTGGGCGCCCATCCCTAGTGCGGATTGTCTGCAATACCTGTACATAGTTATTGTTACAAAAATCGGGTTTTGTTGTGAGCCATCTCTTCAGATGCTCCATTTGTTATCATACTGTTAACCGGGGTTCCTATCACGTGTTATATGGTGTGATTGGTGTGGCTGGTATGAGTCTTACCCGGGATTCAAAAATCCTTCCTTATTGTGTCAGCTCTTCCGGGCACAGTTCCTAACTGAGGCTTGGAGGAGGGTCATAGGGGGAGGAGCCAGTGCACACCAGATAGTCCTAAATCTTTCTTTAGATGTGCCCAGTCTCCTGCGGAGCCGTCTATTCCCCATGGTCCTTACGAAGTCCCCAGCATCCACTACGGACTACGAGAAATAGAATTACCGGTGAGTAAATTCTTATCTTTTTATTTTCAGTGAGATCTGCTGGCAACAGACTCACTGCTACGAGGGACTTAGGGGAGAGAAGCGAACCTACCTGCTTGCAGCTAGCTTGGGCTTCTAGGCTACTGGACACCATTAGCTCCAGAGGGATCGAACACAGGCCCAGCCTCGGTCGTCCGGTCCCGGAGCCGCGCCGCCGTCCCCCTTGCAGAGCCAGAAGCAAGAAGACGTTCCTGGAAATCGGCGGCAGAAGACTCCGGTCTTCATCAAGGTAGCGCACAGCACTGCAGCTGTGCGCCATTGCTCCCCAGGCACACCACACACTCCGGTCACTGATGGGTGCAGGGCGCTGGGGGGGGGCGCCCTGGGCTGCAATATGAGTACCTTGCTTGGCAAAATAACACATAATATAGTCATTAAGACTATATGTGTGTAAAATCCCCTGCCATATATCCATAAAAAAAGCGTGAGAAGTCCGCCGAAAAAGGGGCGGGGCTATCTCCCTCAGCACACTGGCGCCATTTCCTCTCACAGCTCCGCTGGAAGGACGCTCCCCAGGCTCTCCCCTGCAGTTTCCAGACTCCATTGGGTAAAATAGAGAGGGGGGCCACTAAATTTAGGCGCAAATACTATATATATATATATATATATATATATATATATATATATATATATATATATATATATATATATATATATATATATATATATATATATATATATATATATATATATATATATATATAGCTGCTATAGGGTAAAATCACTTGTGTAGTGTGAATCCCTGCATTATATAGCGCTCTGGTGTGTGCTGGCATACTCTCTCTCTGTCTCCCCAAGGGACTTTGTGGGGTCCTGTCTTCGGTCAGAGCATTCCCTGTGTGTGTGCGGTGTGTCGGTACAGCTGTGTCGACATGTTTGAGGAGGAGGCTTATGTGGAGGCGGAGCAGGTGCCTATAAATGTGATGTCACCCCCTGCGGGGTCGACACCTGAGTGGATGGATATGTGGAAGGAATTACGTGACAGTGTCAACTCCTTACATAAAAGGTTTGACGACATGACAGATGTGGGACAGCCGGCTTCTAAAGTCCGTGCCTGCCCAGGCGTCTCAAAAGCCATCAGGGGCTCAAAAACGCCCGCTACCTCAGATGGCAGACACAGACGTCGACACGGATACTGACTCCAGTGTCGACGACAATGAGACTCATGTACATTCCAATAGGGCCATCCGTTACATGATTACGGCAATGAAAGATGTGTTGCACATTTCTGACATTTACCCAGGTGCCACAAAAAAGGGTATTATGTTTGGGGAGAAAAAGCAACCAGTGGTTTTTCCCCCATCTGATGAGTTGAATGAGGTGTGTGATGAAGCGTGGGCTTCCCCCGATAAGAAACTGGTGATTTCTAAAAAGTTACTAATGACGTACCCCTTCCCGCCAGAGGATAGGATACGTTGGGAGACATCCCCTAGGGTGGATAAAGCGCTCACACGCTTGTCAAAGAAGGTGGCACTACCGTCTCCGGATACGGCCGCCCTAAAGGAGCCTGCAGATAGAAAGCAGGAGGCTATCCTGAAGTCTGTGTATACACACTCGGGTATTATACTGGGACCGGCTATTGCTTCAGCGTGGATGTGCAGTGCTGCAGCTGCGTGGTCAGATTCCCTGTCTGATAATATTGATACCCTCGACAGGGACACTATATTGCTAACCATAGAGCACATTAAAGACGCAGTCTTATACATGAGAGATGCACAGAGGGATTTCTCTATCGTCCTAAGTGGATGCTGGGGTTCCTGAAAGGACCATGGGGAATAGCGGCTCCGCAGGAGACAGGGCACAAAAGTAAAGCTTTTACAGGTCAGGTGGTGTGTACTGGCTCCTCCCCCTATGACCCTCCTCCAGACTCCAGTTAGATTTTTGTGCCCGGACGAAAAGGGTGCAATTCTAGGTGGCTCTCATAAAGAGCTGCTTAGAGAGTTTAGCTTAGGTTTTTTATTTTACAGTGATTCCTGCTGGCAACAGGATCACTGCAACGAGGGACAGAGGGGAGAAGAAGTGAACTCACCTGCGTGCAGGATGGATTGGCTTCTTGGCTACTGGACATGAAGCTCCAGAGGGACGATCACAGGTACAGCCTGGATGGTCACCGGAGCCACGCCGCCGGCCCCCTCACAGATGCTGAAGCAAGAAGAGGTCCAGAATCGGCGGCTGAAGACTCCTGCAGTCTTCTTAAGGTAGCGCACAGCACTGCAGCTGTGCGCCATTTTCCTCTCAGCACACTTCACACGGCAGTCACTGAGGGTGCAGGGCGCTGGGGGGGGGCGCCCTGGGAGGCAAATGAAAACCTTTAAAAAGGCTAAAAATACCTCACATATAGCCCCAGAGGCTATATGGAGATATTTACCCCTGCCTAAATGTACTAAATAGCGGGAGACGAGCCCGCCGAAAAAGGGGCGGGGCCTATCTCCTCAGCACACGGCGCCATTTTCTGTCACAGCTCCGCTGGTCAGGAAGGCTCCCAGGTCTCTCCCCTGCACTGCACTACAGAAACAGGGTATAACAGAGAGGGGGGGCAAAATAAATGGCAATATATTAATATAAAAGCAGCTATAAGGGAGCACTTAATCATAAGGCTATCCCTGTCATATATAGCGCTTTTTGGTGTGTGCTGGCAGACTCTCCCTCTGTCTCCCCAAAGGGCTAGTGGGTCCTGTCTTCGTATAGAGCATTCCCTGTGTGTCTGCTGTGTGTCGGTACGTGTGTGTCGACATGTATGAGGACGTTATTGGTGTGGAGGCGGAGCAATTGCCAAATATGAGGATGTCACCTCCTAGGGGGTCGACACCAGAATGGATGCCTTTATTTGTGGAATTACGGGATAGCGTCAACTCGCTTAAGCAGTCGTTTGCCGACATGAGGCGGCCGGACACTCAATTAGTGCCTGTCCAGGCGCCTCAAACACCGTCAGGGGCTGTAAAACGCCCCTTGCCTCAGTCGGTCGACACAGACCCAGACACAGGCACTGATTCCGGTGGTGAAGGTGACGAATCAACCGTATTTTCCAGTAGGGCCACACGTTATATGATTTTGGCAATAAAGGAGATGTTACATTTAGCTGATACTACAGGTACCACTAAACAGGGTATTATGTGGGGTGTGAAAAAACTACCAGTAGTTTTTACAGAATCAGAAGAATTAATGACGTGTGTGATGAAGCGTGGGGTGCCCCGATAAAAAACTGCTAATTTCAAAGAAGTTATTGGCTTTATACCCTTTCCCGCCAGAGGTTAGGGAGCGCTGGGAAACACCTCCTAGGGTGGACAAAGCGCTAACACGCTTATCAAAACAAGTGGCGTTACCCTCTCCTGAGACGGCCGCACTTAAAGATCCATCAGATAGGAGGATGGAAAATATCCAAAAAGGTATATACACACATGCAGGTGTTATACTACGACCAGCTATTGCGACTGCCTGGATGTGCAGTGCTGGGGTAGTTTGGTCAGAGTCCCTGATCGAAAATATTGATACCCTGGACAGGGACAATATTTTACTGTCGTTAGAACAAATAAAGGATGCATTTCTTTATATGCGTGATGCACAGAGAGATATCTGCACACTGGCATCACGGGTAAGTGTTATGTCCATTTCGACCAGAAGAGCTTTATGGACACGACAGTGGACAGGCGATGCGTAGAGGAGTTATTTGGGGTCGGTCTATCGGATTTGGTGGCCACGGCTACGGCCGGGAAATCCACCTTTCTACCTCAAGTCACTCCCCAACAGAAAAAGGCACCGACCTTTCAACCGCAGCCCTTTCGTTCCTTTAAAAATAAGAGAGCAAAGGGCTATTCATATCTGCCATGAGGCAGAGGACGAGGGAAGAGACAGCAACAGGCAGCTCCTTCCCAGGAACAGAAGCCCTCCCCGGCTTCTACAAAAGCCTCAGCATGACGCTGGGGCTTCGCAAGCGGACTCGGGGGCGGTAGGCGGTCGTCTCAAGAATTACAGCGCGCAGTGGGCTCACTCGCAGGTAAATCCCTGGATCCTGCAGATAATATCTCAGGGGTACAGGTTGAAATTAGAGACAGAGCCACCTCGCCGTTTCCTGAAGTCTGCTTTACCAACGTCCCCCTCAGAAAGGGAGACGGTTTTGGAAGCCATTCACAAGCTGTATTCTCAGCAGGTGATAGTCAAGGTACCTCTTCCAGAACAAGGGAAGGGGTATTATTCCACTTTTTTTGTGGTACCGAAGCCGGATGGCTCGGTAAGGCCTATTCTAAATCTGAAGTCCTTGAACCTGTACATAAAGAAGTTCAAGTTCAAGATGGAGTCACTCAGAGCAGTGATAGCGAACCTGGAAGAAGGGGACTTTATGGTATCCTTGGACATCAAGGATGCGTATCTCCACGTTCCAATTACCCCTCACACCAGGGGTACCTCAGGTTCGTTGTACAAAACTGTCACTATCAGTTTCAGACGCTGCCGTTTGGTTTGTCCACGGCACCTCGGGTCTTTACAAAGGTAATGGCCGAGATAATATTTCTTCTTCGAAGAAAAGGCGTATTACTTATCCCATACTTGGACGATCTCCTAATAAGGGCAAGGTCCAGAGAACAGCTAGAGATGGGTTTAGCACTATCTCAAGAGGTGCTAAAGCAGCACGGATGGATTCTGAATATTCCAAAATCCCAATTAATGCCGACAACTCGTCTGCTGTTCCTGGGGATGATTCTGGACACAGTTCAGAAAAAGGTTTTTCTTCCCGAAGAAAAAGCCAAGGAGTTATCTGACCTGGTCAGGAACCTCCTAAAACCAGGAAAGGTGTCTGTACATCAATGCACAAGAGTCCTGGGAAAAAATGGTAGCTTCTTACGAAGCAATCCCTTTCGGCAGATTCCATGCAAAGGGATCTGTTGGACAAATGGTCAGGGTCGCATCTTCAGATGCACCTGCGGATAACCCTGTCGCCGAGGACAAGGGTATCCCTTCTGTGGTGGTTGCAGGAGGCTCATCTATTGGAGGGCCACAGATTCGGCATGCAGGATTGGATCCTGGTGACCACGGATGCCAGCCTGAGAGGCTGGGGAGCAGTCACACAGGGAAGAAATTTCCAGGGAGTGTGGTCGAGCCTGAAAAAGTCTCTTCACATAAGCATTCTGGAACTAAGAGCGATCTACAATGCTCTAAGCCAGGCGGAACCTCTGCTTCAAGGAAGACCGGTGTTGATCCAGTCGGACAACATCACGGCAGTCGCCCATGTAAACAGACAGGGCGGCACAAGAAGCAGGAGGGCAATGGCAGAAGCTGCCAGGATCCTTCGCTGGGCGGAGAATCACGTGATAGCACTGTCAGCAGTATTCATCCCGGGCGTGGACAACTGGGAAGCAGACTTCCTCAGCAGACACGACCTTCACCCGGGAGAGTGGGGACTTCATCCAGAAGTTTCCCACATGCTATTAAACCGTTGGGTAAAACCAATGGTGGACATGATGGCGTCTCGCCTCAACAAAACACTGGACAGGTATTGCGCCAGGTCAAGAGATCCGCAGGCAATAGCTGTGGACGCGCTGGTAACACCTTGGGTGTACCAGTCGGTATATGTGTTTCCTCCTCTGCCTCTCATACCAAAGGTATTGAGGATTATACGGCAAAGAGGAGTAAGACTAGTGGCTCCGGATTGGCCAAGAAGGACTTGGTACCCGGAACTTCAAGAGATGGTCACGGACGATCCGTGGCCTCTACTTCTGAGAAGGGACCTGCTTCAGCAGGGTCCTTGTCTTTTTCAAGACTTACCGCGGCTGCGTTTGACGGCATGGCGTTGAATGCCAGATCCTAAAAGGAAAAGGCATTCCAGAAGAAGTCATTCCTACCTTGATAAAGGCAAGGAAGGAAGTCACCGCGAAGCATTATCGCCGTATTTGGCGAAAATATGTTGCGTGGTGCGAGCAGCGGAGTGCTCCGATGGAGGAATTTCAACTGGGTCGTTTTCCTACATTTCCTGCAATCAGGATTGTCTATGGGTCTCAAATTGGGATCTATTAAGGTTCAAATTTCGGCCCTATCAATATTCTTCCAAAAAGAATTGGCCTCAGTCCCTGAGGTCCAGATTTTTATCAAAGGAGTACTGCATATACAGCCTCCTGTGGTGCCTAAGGTGGCACCGTGGGATCTAAATGTAGTTTTAGATTTCCTCAAATCCAATTGGTTTGAACCACTAAAGAATGTGGATTTGAAATATCTCACATGGAAAGTGTCTCTGTTACTGGCCCTGGCTTCGGCCGGGAGAGTATCTGAACTGGCGGCTTTGTTTTATAAAAGCCCTTATTTAATTTTCCATTCGACATAGGGCAGAGCTGCGGACGCGTCCGCATTTTCTCCCTAAGGTGGTATCAGCGTTTCACCTGAACCAGCCTATTGTAGTGCCTGCGGCTACAGACGACTTGAAGGACTCCAAGTTGTTGGACGTTGTCAGAGCCTTAAAAATATACATTTAAAGGACGGCTGGAGTCAGAAAATCTGACTCGCTGTTTATACTGTATGCACCCAACAAGTTGGGTGCACCTGCTTCTAAGCAGTCGATTGCTCGTTGGATTTGTAACAAAATTCAACTTGTACATTCTGTGGCAGGCCTGCCACAGCCTAAATCTGTTAAGGCCCATTCCGCAAGGAAGGTGGGCTCATCTTGGGCGGCTGCCCGAGGGGTCTCGGCATTACAACTCTGCCGAGCAGCTACGTGGTCAGGGGAGAACACGTTTGTAAATTTTTACAAATTTGATACCCTGGCAAAGGAGGACCTGGAGTTCTCTCATTCGGTGCTGCAGAGTCATCCGCACTCTCCCGCCCGTTTGGGAGCTTTGGTATAATCCCCATGGTCCTTTCAGGAACCCCAGCATCCACTTAGGACGATAGAGAAAATAAGAATTTACTTACCGATAATTCTATTTCTCGGAGTCCGTAGTGGATGCTGGGCGCCCATCCCAAGTGCGGATTATCTGCAATACTTGTACATAGTTATTGTTAACTAATTCGGGTTATTGTTTAGGAAGCCATCTTTCAGAGGCTCCTCTGTTATCATACTGTTAACTGGGTTTAGATCACAAGTTGTACGGTGTGATTGGTGTGGCTGGTATGAGTCTTACCCGGGATTCAAAATCCTCCCTTATTGTGTACGCTCGTCCGGGCACAGTACCTAACTGGAGTCTGGAGGAGGGTCATAGGGGGAGGAGCCAGTACACACCACCTGACCTGTAAAAGCTTTACTTTTGTGCCCTGTCTCCTGCGGAGCCGCTATTCCCCATGGTCCTTTCAGGAACCCCAGCATCCACTACGGACTCCGAGAAATAGAATTATCGGTAAGTAAATTCTTATTATTTGCCGGCTGGCATCTAAAATTAATGCAATGTCCATTTCTGCCAGGAGAGTATTGTGGACTCGGCAGTGGACAGGTGATGCAGATTCTAAAAGGCACATGGAGGTTTTGCCTTACAAGGGTGAGGAATTGTTTGGGGACGGTCTTTCGGACCTCGTATCTACAGCAACTGCTGGGAAGTCGACATTTTTACCCCATGTTCCCTCACAGCCAAAGAAAGCACCGTATTATCAGGTACAGTCCTTTCGGCCCCAAAAAGTAAAACTGGTTAAAGGCGCGTCCTTTCTGCCCAGAGGCAGAGGGAAAAAGCTGCAACATACAGCCAGTTCTCAAGAACAAAAGTCCTCTCTCGCTTCCTCTAAGTCCACCGCATGACGCTGGGGCTCCACAGGCGGAGCCAGGTGCGGTGGGGGCCCGTCTCCGGCACTTTAGCGACCAGTGGGCTTGCTCACGGGTGGATCCCTGGATTCTACAAGTGGTATCTCAGGGGTACAAGCTGGAATTCGAGACGTCTCCCCCTCGCCGTTTCCTCAAATCAGCCTTGCCAACAACTCCCCCAGACAGGCGAGGCAGTGCTGGAGGCGATTCACAAGCTGTACTCTCAGCAGGTGATAACCAAGGTACCCCTCCTTCAACAAGGACGGGGTTACTATTCCACTATGTTTGTGGTACCGAAACCGGACGGTTCGGTAAGACCCATTTTAAATCTAAAATCTTTGAACACTTATATAAGAAGGTTCAAGTTCAAAATGGAATCGTTCAGGGCGGTTATTGCAAGCCTGGACTAAAGGGATTACATGGTATCACTGGACATCAAGGATGCTTACCTGCATGTCCCCGTTTACCCTCCGCACCAGGAGTACCTCAGATTTATGGTACAGGACTGTCATTACCAATTCCAGACGTTGCCGTTTGGTCTGTCCACGGCACCGAGGGTATTTACCAAGGTAATGGCCGAAATGATGATACTCCTTCGAAAAAAGGGAGTTATAATTATCCCGTACTTGGACGATCTCCTTATAAAGGCGAGGTCCAGGGAGCAGTTGTTGATCGGAGTAGCACTAGCTCGGGAAGTGCTACAACAGCACGGCTGGATCCTGAATATTCCAAAGTCGCAGCTGGTTCCTACAACGCGTCTACTGTTCCTGGGGATGGTTCTGGACACAGAACAGAAAAAAGTGTTTCTCCCGGAGGAGAAGGCCAAGGAGTTGGCATCTCTAGTCAGAGACCTCCTAAAACCAAAACAGGTGTCGGTGCATCACTGCACGCGAGTCCTGGGAAAGATGGTAGCTTCTTACGAAGCAATTCCATTCGGCAGGTTCCATGCAAGGATCTTTCAGTGGGATCTGTTGGACAAGTGGTCCGGATCACATCTTCAGATGCATCGGCTGATAACCCTGTCTCCAAGGACCAGGGTGTCTCTGCTGTGGTGGCTGCAGAGTGCTCATCTTCTAGAGGGCCGCAGATTCGGCATACAGGACTGGGTCCTGGTGACCACGGATGCCAGCCTTCGAGGCTGGGGGGCAGTCACACAGGGAAGAAACTTCCAAGGACTTGTGGTCAAGTCAGGAGACTTCCCTACACATAAATATTCTGGAACTAAGGGCCATTTACAATGCCCTAAGTCAGGCAAGACCCCTGCTTCAACACCAGCCGGTGCTGATCCAGTCAGACAACATCACGGCGGTCGCCCATGTAAACCGACAGGGCGGCACAAGAAGCAGGATGGCGATGGCAGAAGCCACAAGGATTCTCCGATGGGCGGAAAATCACGTGTTAGCACTGTCAGCAGTGTTCATTCCGGGAGTGGACAACTGGGAAGCAGACTTCTTCAGCAGGCACGACCTCCACCCGGGAGAGTGGGGACTTCATCCAGAAGTCTTCCAAAAGATTGTAAACCGTTGGGAAAGGCCACAGGTGGACATGATGGCGTCCCGCCTCATCCCTCCTCTGCCTCTCATACCCAAGGTGCTGAGAATAATAAGAAGGAGAGGAGTAAGAACTATTCTCGTGGTTCCGGATTGGCCAAGAAGAGCTTGGTACCCAGAACTTCAAGAAATGATCTCAGAGGACCCATGGCCTCTGCCGCTCAGACAGGACCTGCTGCAGCAGGGGCCCTGTCTGTTCCAAGACTTACCGCGACTGCGTTTGACGGCATGGCGGTTGAACACCGGATCCTAAAGGAAAAGGGCATTCCGGAGGAAGTCATTCCTACGCTGATTAAAGCTAGAAAAGATGTCACTGCAAAACATCACCGCATATGGCGGAAATATGTTGCTTGGTGTGAGGCCAGGAAGGCCCCAACGGAGGAATTTCAGCTGGGTCGATTTCTGCACTTCCTACAGTCAGGAGTGACTATGGGACTAAAATTGGGTTCCATTAAGGTCCAGATTTCATCTGTCTATTTTCTTTCAAAAAGAACTGGCTTCACTGCCTGAAGTTCAGACTTTTGTTAAGGGAGTGCTGCATATTCAGCCCCCTTTTGTGCCTCCAGTGGCACCGTGGGATCTCAACGTGGTGTTGGATTTCCTAAAGTCGCATTGGTTTGAGCCACTTAAGACCGTGGAGCTAAAGTATCTCACGTGGAAGGTGGTCATGCTGTTGGCCTTGGCCAGGCGTGTATCAGAATTGGCGGCTTTGTCATGTAAAAGCCCTTATCTGATTTTTCATATGGATAGGGCGGAATTGAGGTCTCGTTCCCAATTCCTTCCTAAGGTGGTATCAGGTTTTCATGTGAACCAACCTATTGTGGTGCCTGCGGCTTCTCGGGACTTGGAGGATTCCAAGTTGCTGGACGTAGTCAGGGCCCTGAAAATATATATTTCCAGGACGGCTGGAGTCAGGAAAACTGACTCGCTATTTATCCTGTATGCACCCAACAAGCTGGGTGCTCCTGCTTCTAAGCAGACTATTGCTTGCTGGATCTGTAGTACGATTCAACTTGCACATTCTGCGGCTGGACTGCCGCATCCTAAATCTGTAAAAGCCCATTCCACGAGGAAGGTGGGCTCTTCTTGGGCGGCTGCCCGAGGGGTCTCGGCTTTACAACTTTGCCGAGCTGCTACTTGGTCGGGTTCAAACACATTTGCAAAATTCTGCAAGTTTGATACCCTGGCTGAGGAGGACCTTGAGTTTGCTCATTCGGTGCTGCAGAGTCATCCGCACTCTCCCGCCCGTTTGGGAGCTTTGGTATAATCCCCATGGTCCTTACGGAGTTCCCAGCATCCACTAGGACGTCGGAGAAAATAACAATTTACTCACCGGTAATTCTATTTCTCGTAGTCCGTAGTGGATGCTGGGCGCCCATCCCAAGTGCGGATTGTCTGCAATACTTGTATATAGTTATTGCTTAACTAAAGGGTTATTGTTATGAGCCATCTGTTCGTGAGGCTCAGTTGTTATTTATACTGTTAACTGGATATAGTATCACGAGTTGTACGGTGTGGCTGGTATGAGTCTTACCCGGGATTTCAAATCCTTTCCTTATTGTGTCAGCTCTTCCGGGCACAGTTTCCTAACTGAGGTCTGGAGGAGGGGCATAGAGGGAGGAGCCAGTGCACACCAGGTAGTCCTAATTATTTCTTAGTTGTGCCCAGTCTCCTGCGGAGCCCGCTATTCCCTATGGTCCTTACGGAGTTCCCAGCATCCACTACGGACTACGAGAAATATAATTACCGGTGAGTAAATTCTTACTTTTCAATCCAGGTTTGTTTTTTTTATTTGTGAAAGAAATGTTCACTGGAATATATAGATAGCAATTGTATTCATAATACAGGTTGAGTATCCCATATCCAAATATTCCGAAATACAGAATTTTTTGTGTGATACTGAGATACTGAAACCTTTTGTTTTCTGATGGCTCAATTATTCAAAATTCCGGAAAAATCCAGTATCCAAAATACTTCTGGTCCCAAGCATTTTGGATCTGGGACACTCAACCTGTACTTAGGAAATGCGTAGATGAGTGGATACTTCTAAATTTTTAGAAGAGAACCTGTTTGCATATAGGGGGTAATTCAGACCTGATCGCTCACTAGCAGTTTTTGCAGCGCTGTGATCAGATAGTCAGTCTATAGGGGAGTGTATTTTAGCTGTGCAAGTGTGTGAACGCATGTGCGGCCGAGCAGTACAAATAAACTTTGTGCAGTTTCTGAGTTGCCTAGGACTTACTCAGCCGCTGCGATCACTTCAGCCAGTTCAGGACCGGAATTGACGTCAGGAATTGACGTCAGGACACTCCTGCGTTTTTCCAACCACTCCCAGAAAACGGTCAGTTGCCACCCACAAACGCCTTCTTCCTGTCAATCTCCTTGCGATCGGCTGTGTGAATGGATTCTTCGTAAAACCCATCGCACAGCAATGATCCGCTTTGTACCCGTGTGACGCGCCTGCACATTGTGCATACGCATGCGCAGTACTGACCTGATCGCAGCACTGCAAAAAACGCTAGCGAGTGATCAGGTCTTAATTACCCCCCTGGAGTAGGCATGCATTTTGTGGATTGGGGCAGCATGGATGGTGTAATGGTTAGTATTACTGCCTTACAGCACTTAGGTCATGAGTTTGAGTCATCCCATAGGGGTTGAAGTCCCTTTTCTTAAGTAGTTCTATGCCAAACTCCTACACCTAGTCCTCTAATCCACATGTAATGGCTAGCCACAGTGTTCCCCAAATTGACTTTGAGGAAGGGATTTTACAGTGAGTACAAAAATCCAATTTTCCTTCCACAATCCAAAAATATACTGGTACGTTAGTTGGCTCCTGACTAAAAATTAACTCTAGGGCATAAGCATTATGTACACGTGGTATGGAATATAGATTGTAAGCTCCACTGGTGCAGGGAGTGATGTGAATAGCCAAATATTCTCGTAAAGGACTGTGCAATATGTGTGTGCTATATAAGTAACTGGTAATAAATAAATAAATGGACAAATTATATTTATCATCGTGTTGTAGGCATCCGTGATATTACTAAGGTACTTTATGACATATTAATAATACGGCACTAATTCCTAGTGTTTTCTCATGTATGGTGGGTCACTGTACTTTAATATGTTTAAAAAATGTTCTTGTGCTTTACGGATTCTTTCTGTGTGTCTACCATTTAGCTATATAGAGTGGTCCATGCTGGCAGTTAAAATTATTAATTATAGTTCTCTAACATGTTCTATTTATTCTTAGAATGTTCCCAGGTACTTGATGTCAACTCTTCTCGATGAAACCATTGAAGCAGTTGTGGCTGGACTCAACACTGCTGTCTACCAACGTAATCTGACTCCTCGCCTGGTCACTACCAGAAGGAAAAAGAAAGCTGGTTGGTGTCATGGTTGTGGGGTCACCAAGTTATAGTCACAATGTGTTAGCTGTGTATGAGATGTTAAACAAACTTTGTAAACCATTGCGATTAATATGTAACAAATCATCTATCCTTTCCCATCGTATGCACAATATTCCTGATAGTGGCAACATTTATTCTGCGCTTGATCAGTTCTCTCTCGCATTTCCATTAGGAAAGGCAACTAAAGGAACCCGTGGGGTAGGAAAACGGCGCAGGCGAAGATTTAAGAGACGAAAAGGACGGAAACAACAAAAAGTGAGTGTATAATACTGTGTGTATTAAGCTTGTGTCTGCCATGTAACCCCTGTGAGGAAGACGTGGCGGTTCCCATCCTGTCTACTTGCAGTCTTGTTAATGGATGTAATCCTGGACCTTAATAATACATTTATTTGTGAGTTAGTTGTACCTGTATTGCACATGTCATTCACTGCTGTGTGCTTTTATTAAAGGAAAACCTTAATTAAATATATATTATGAACAGGTGTCTTACTTTAAAGTATTCTAATTTGGTTATTTAATATCTCTGAAAATAAAGAGTTAAAACAAACTTAGGTATAAACACTTATTTACAAACCCTTTTCTCTAACGTCCTAGTGGATGCTGGGGACTCCGTAAGGACCATGGGGAATAGACGGGCTCCGCAGGAGACATGGGCACTTTAAGAAAGAATTTAGATTCTGGTGTGCTCTGGCTCCTCCCTCCTATGTCCCTCCTCCAGACCCCAGTTTGAATCTGTGCCCAGACGAGCTGGGTGCTGTTCAGTGAGCTCTCCTGAGCTTGCTGTAAGAAAGTATTTTGTTAGGTTTTTTATTTTCAGGGAGCTCTGCTGGCAACAGACTCCCTGCATCGTGGGACTGAGGGGAGAGAAGCAGCCCTACTCTCTGCAGATAGGTCCTGCTTCTTAGGCTACTGGACACCATTAGCTCCAGAGGGATCGTACACCGGATCTCACCCTCGTCGTCCGATCCCAGAGCCGCGCCGCCGTCCTCCTCGCAGAGCCGGAAGACAGATGCCGGGTGAGCATAAGAAGCAAGAAGACTTCGAAATTGGCGGCAGAAGACTCCAGTCTTCACTGAGGTAGCGCACAGCGCTGCCCAGGGGGGGGCGCCCTGGGCAGCAATTGGGACCTCTTTGGCAAAATTTTAGCATATATACAGTTGGGCACTGTATATATGTATGAGCCCCCGCCAAGTAAATGTATATTTAAGCGAGACAGAAGCCTGCCGTCGAGGGGGCGGGGCTTCTTCCTCAGCACTCACCAGCGCCATGTTTTTTCTCCACTGCACCGATGAGAGGAAGCTCCCCAGCCTCTCCCCTGCAGATACACGGTAGAAGAGGGTAAAAAGAGAGGGGGGGCACATAATTAGGCGCAAAAATCAAGGAGGAGATGGAGCAAAGGTGTGTGTGAGAATGTCTCCGTCGACAACACCGACACCTGTTTGGATATGTGTAGTTAAGTGCTAAGGTGAATTTATTGCACAAAAGATTAGAGAACAGACAGGGAATCTACCCATGTCTGTCCCTATGTCGCAGAGACCTTCAGAGTCTCTCAATGCTCACTATCCAAAATAATAGACACTGATATCGACACAGGGTCTGACTTCAGTGTCGACTACGATAATGCAAAGTTACAGCCAAAAGGGCAGGAAAGTATTCAATATATGATTATTGTAATAAAAGATGATTTGCATATCACTGATGACTCATCTGTCCCTGACACAAGGGTACACATGTTTAAGGGGAAGAAAGCTGAGGTAAATTTCCTTCCTCTCATGATGAAAAAGAGCGGGAATCTCCAGACAAGAGACTGCAGTTTCCCATAAAGAATTCTCAGGGCGTATCCTTTCCCTACTAGGGCCAGGATACGATGGGAATCTTCCCCTAGGGCAGTGGTTCCCAAACTGTGTGCCGTGGCACCCTGGGGTGCCTCGGGACACTTGCAGGGGTGCCTCGGGTTGGTGGTCCAGAACCAATTCAAATTATGCATGGTCAATGTAAAAAGCAAAACCAGTGTTAATGGCTGCCAATCATAAAATATATTGACAATCAGAAGCAAATCTTGTCCCTCACCACATAAGTTACCCTAAGGATGACATATAAAGACAATTTACTTAATTTAATATTTCTTTCTAAAGTTTTCAATAAGAAACTATTGGCTTAGGGGTGCCGTGAAAAAAATTCTGATACTCTAGGGTGCCGTGAAAAAAATTCTGATACTCTAGGGTGCCGTGATTCAGAAAAGTTTGGGAACCACTGCCCTAGGGTGTCACGTTTGCCCAAAAGGTAGCCCTGACGTAACAGCTATCCTCAGGGATCCTGCAGATAGCGTGCACATTCTGGTACACTACTCAGACCGGCGATTGTGTCGGCATGGGTTTATAGCGCTGTAGCAGCGTGGACAGGTACCTTATCAGCAGAGATTGAGACCCTAGTATGTATAGATAGATATAGATAGATTAGATATAGATTAGATATAGATTAGATATAGATAGATAGAGATATAGATAGATAGAGATATAGATATAGACATTAGTCTACTGGGTTCTAGAGTCAATGTTATGTCGATTTCTGCTTGACGTGTCCTGTAGAATATGCAATGGACAGGTGATGCCGACTTAAGAGGCATATGGAAGGCTGAGGATTGTGTGGAGAAGGGATCTCTGACCTGGTCTCCACAGCTATAGCTGGTAATTCTGATATTTTGCCTTATATTCCTGCACAGCCTAGGAAAGCACGACATTATAAAATGCAGCCTTTCCAACACAAAGAAACAAAGTCTGAGGTGCGTCCTTTCTTGCCAGAGGCAGGGGCAGAGGAAAGAAGCTGCACAACACAGCTAGTTCCCAGGAACAGAAGTCCTCCCCGGCCTCTACAAAATCCACCGCATGTCGCTGGGGCTCCACAGGCGGAGCTAGGCCCGGCGGGGGCACGTCTTAGTAATTTCAGCCACAAGTGGGTTCACTCCCTGTTGGATCCCTGGGCAATAGATATTGTGTCTCAGGGATACAAGCTGGACTTTGAGGAGATGCCCCCTCACCGACGGCCCTGCCGGCTTCCCCCCCACGAGAGGGAAATAGTGTTAACTACAATTCGTGAATTGTATCTTCAACAGGTGGTGTTCAAGGTTCCCCTCCTTCAACAAGGAGGGGGTTATTATTCGACCATGTTGTAGTCCCGAAACCGGACGGTTCGGTCAGACCCATATTGAATTTAAAATCCCTGAACATATACCTGAAAAGGGTCAAGTTCAAGATGGAATCGCTAAGAGCGGTCATCGCAAGCCTGAAAGGGGGAGATTTTATGGTGTCTCGGGACATAAAGGATGCATACGTTCATGTCCCCATTTATCCACCTCATCAGGCGTACCTCAGATTTGCGGTACAGGATTGTCATTAGCAATTTCAGACGTTGCCGTTTGGTCTCTCCACGGCCCCGAGAATATTCACCAAGGTAATGGCGGAAATGATGGTGCTCATGCGGAAGCAAGGTGTCACAATTATCCCATACTTGACGATCTCCTCATAAAAGCAAGATCAAGAGAGCAGTTGCTGAACAGCGTATCACTTTCTCTGGAAGTGTAACGGCAACACGGCTGGATTCTGTATATTCCAAAGTCGCAGTTGGTTCCTACGGCTCATCTGCCTTTCCTAGGCATGATCCTAGACACAGACCAGAAAAGGGTTTATCTCCCGATAGAGAGAGCTCAGGAGCTCATGACACTGGTCAGGAATCTATTAAAACCAAAACAGGTGTCAGTGCATCACTGCACTCGAGTACTGGGAAGGATGGTGGCATCATACGAGGCCATTCCCTTCGGCAGGTTCCAGGCGAGGACCTTCCAATGGGACTTACTGGACAAATGGTCCGGATCACATCTTCAGATGCATCGGTTAATCACCCTGTCCCCCAGGGCCAGGGTGTCACTCCTGTGGTGGCTGCAGAGTTCCCACCTTCTAGAGGGACGCAGATTCGGAATTCAGGACTGGGTCCTGGTGACCACGGACGCTAGCCTCCGAGGGTGGGGAGCAGTCACCTAAGACAGGACCTGTTGCAACAGGGGCCCTGTCTGTTCCAAGTTTTACCGCGGCTGCGTTTGACGGCATGGCGGTTGAACGCCGGATCCTAGCAGAAAAGGGCATTCCGGACGAGGTCATTCCTACGCTGATAAAGGCTAGGAAGGACGTGACAGCTAAATTTTATCACCGTATATGGCGAAAATATGTTCTTGGTGTGAGGCCAGGAATGCTCCTACAGAGGAATTCCAGCTGGGCCGTTTCCTTCACTTCCTACAGTCAGGAGTGAATTTGGGACTAAAATTGGGCTCCATTAAGATCCAGATTTCGGCCCTATCCATTTTCTTGCAAAAAGAGTTGGCTTCTCTACCAGAAGTTCAGACGTTTGTAAAGGGAGTGCTGCATATTCAGCCTCCTTTTGTGCCTCCAGTGGCACCTTGGGATCGTAACGTGGTGTTGAGTTTCCTGAAATCACACTGGTTTGAACCACTTAAAACGGTGGAGTTAAAATATCTCACGTGGAAGGTGGTCATGCCATTAGCCTTGGCTTCGGCTAGGCGTGTTTCAGAATTAGCGGCTTTGTCACATAAAAGCCCCTATCTGGTTTTCCATATGGATAGAGCAGAATTGCGGACCCGTCCACAATTTCTGCCAAAAGTGGTGTCATCTTTTCATATGAACCAACCTATTGTGGTGCCTGTGGCTACTCGTGACTTGGAGGAATCCGAGTTACTGGATGTGGTCAGGGCTTTGAAGGTTTACGTAGCCAGAACGGCTAGAGTCAGGAAAACGGAGTCGCTGTTTATCCTGTATGCATCCAACAAGCTGGGTGCTTCTGCTTCAAAGCAAACTATTGCTCGCTGGATCTGTGACACGATTCAGCAGGCTCATTCTGCGGCTGGATTGCCGCTGCCAAAATCAGTTAAAGCCCATTCCACTAGGAAGGTGGGCTCTTCTTGGGCGGCTGCCCGAGGGGTCTCGGCATTACAACTATGCCGAGCTGCTACTTGGTGAGGTTCAAACACTTTTGCAAAGTTCTACAAGTTTGATACCCTGGCTGATGAGGACCTATTGTTTGCTCAATCGGTGCTGCAGAGTCATCCGCACACTCCCGCCCGTTTGGGAGCTTTGGTATAATCCCCATGGTCCTTATGGAGTCCCCAGCATCTACTAGGACGTTAGAGAAAATAAGATTTTACTGGT
Organism: Pseudophryne corroboree; assembly: GCF_028390025.1. NCBI lineage: Eukaryota > Metazoa > Chordata > Amphibia > Anura > Myobatrachidae > Pseudophryne > Pseudophryne corroboree. The sequence continues at coordinate 125,790,487 of NC_086454.1, read as the reverse complement.
AAATCTATTTCTCGTAGTCAGTAGTGGATGCAGGACGCCCGTCCCAAGTGCGGACTTCTTCTACAATACTTGTATATAGTTATTGCTGCAATAAGGGCTATGTTATTGTTGCATCAGGGTTGAACTGATCCTCTGTTATTGTTCATACTGTTGACTGGGTAAGTTTATCACAAGTTATACGGTGTGATTGGTGTGGCTGGTATGAGTCTTGCCCTGGATTTCCAAAATCCTTTCCTTGTACTGTCAGCTCTTCCGGGCACAGTTTCTCTAACTGAGGTCTGGAGGAGGGACATAGAGGGAGGAGCCAGAGCACACCAGAATCTAAATTCTTTCTTAAAGTGCCCATGTCTCCTGCGGAGCCAGTCTATTCCCCATGGTCCTTACGGAGTCCCCAGCATCCACTACGGACTACGAGAAATAGATTTACAGGTAAGTAAAATCTTATTATAAACACTTATGAACAGATCCTGCAGAACTATGGAATTCTAAAGATATTTATCTTAGATTTCTCTTACGTCCTAGAGGATGCTGGGGACTCCGTAAGGACCATAGGGTATAAACTGGCTCCGCAGGAGACATGGGCACTCTAAAGACTTTAGATGGGTGTGCACTGGCTCCTCCCTCTATGCCCCTCCTCCAGACCTCAGTTAGATCCTGTGCCCAGAGGAGACTGGATGCACTGCAGGGGAGCTCTACTGAGTTTCTCTGAAAATACTTTTTGTTAGGTTTTTTATTTTCAGGGAGCACTGCTGGCAACAGGCTCCCTGCATCGTGGGATTGAGGGGAGAGAAGCAGACCTACTTAAATGATAGGCTCTGCTTCTTAGGCTACTGGACACCATTAGCTCCAGAGGGTCGCAACACAGGTGTCGTCCTCGCTGTTCGTCCCGGAGCAGCGCCGCCGTCCTCCTCACAGAGCCGAAAGATAGAAGCCGGGTGAGTATAAGAAGAAAGAAGACTTCACAGGCTGCAGAAGACTTCAGATCTTCACTGAGGTACCGGCTCCATTGCTCCCACACATACACATTCAGAAGGCACTGTACGGGTGCAGGGGGGGCGCCCTGGGCAGCAATATTAACCTCAAGGGACACTGGCTAATATATTAGATTCTGCGGAAGGAGTATATTGAAAACCCCCCGCCAGTATAAAGAATTTGAGCGGGACCGAAGTCTGCCGCTGAGGAGGCGGAGCTTGATCCTCCAGCACTAACCAGCGCCATTTTTCTCCACAGCAAGCTGCAGAGAAGCTGCTCCCTGGACTCTCCCCTGCTGAGCAAGTACAGAGGTCAAAAAAGAGGGGGGGGGGGGGGGGGGCACATTTAATTGGCGCAGTGAGTGTATTATTTATTCTATAAAAGAGCGCTGTACAGTCTGGGATTTTATTCCAGTGTCCAGTGGCGCTGGGTGTGTGCTGGCATACTCTCTCTCTGTCTCTCCAAAGGGCTGTCCCCATAATTGTATATCCCAGTGTGTGTGGGGTTGTCAGTACGTGTGTGTCGACACATGTCTGAAGAGGAAGGCTCGTCTAAGGAGGAGGTGGTGCAGATGATTGTGGTGTCTCCGTCGGCGACGCCGACACCTGATTGGTTGGATATGTGGAATGTTTTAAATGCAAATGTGTCTTTATTACATAAAAGATTGGACAAAGCAGAGTCCAGAGAAAAAGCAGGGAGTCAATCCATGGCTTTGACTGTGTCACAAGGCCCTTCGGGCTCTCATAAACGTCCCTTGTCCCAGGTAGCAGACACTGATACCGACACGGATTCTGACTCCAGTGTCGACTACGATGATGCGAGGTTACACCCAAGGGTGGGCAGAAGTATTCAGTATATGATTATTGCAAAAAAAGATGTTTTGCATATCACAGAGGACCCCTCGGTGCCTGACATCGGTGAAGGTGAAGAAACCTGAGGTAACCTTTCCCCCATCTCATGAGCTGAACGCTTTATTTGAAAAAGCTTGGGAATCTCCGGACAAGAAACTGCAGATTCCCAATAGAATTCTTATGGCATATTTTTTCCCCGCAAAGGACAGGTTACGGTGGGAATCCTCGCCCAGGGTGGACAAGGCTTTAACGCGCTTGTCCAAAAAGGTGGCGCTACCGTCTCCAGACACGGCAGCCCTCAAGGATCCTGCTGATCGCAGACAGGAGACTACCTTAAAATCAATTTATACACATACGGGTGCCTTGCTCAGACCGGCAGTAGTGTCGGCATGGGTATGTAGCGCAATAGCAGCATGGGCAGATAACTTGTCATCTGACATTGACACCCTAGATAAGGATAGCATTTTATTGACCTTGGGTCATATTAAAGACGCAGCGTTATATATGAGAGACGTTGGGCTGTTGGGTTCAAGAGCCAATGCCATTGCCATGGCAATTTCTGCTAGGCGAGCCCTGTGGACCCGCCAATGGACGGGTGATGCCGATTCAAAGAGACATATGGAAACTTTGCCTTACAAGGGTGAGGTTTTATTTGGGGAGGGCCTCGTGGACCTGGTTTCCACAGCTACCGCTGGTAAATCTTCTCACCCACAGCAAAAGAAAACACCTCAATATCAGATGCAGTCCTTTCGGTCGCATAAGTCCAGAAGAAGTCAGGGCTCTTCCTTCCTCGACAGAGGTAAGGGTAGAGGGAAAAGAATGCCTGCTACGGCTGGTTCCCAGGAACAGAAGTCCTCCCCTGCTTCTACTAAATCCACCGCATGACGCTGGGGCTCCACTGCGGGCATCCGCGCCGGTGGGGGCACGTCTTCGACTCTTCAGCCAGGTCTGGGTTCTGTCAGATTTGGATCCTTGGGCGATAGAAATTGTATCCCAAGGCTACAAACTGGAATTCGAAGAAGTGCCTCCTCGCCTATTTTTCAAGTCTGCTTTGCCAGCTTCTCCCCCAGAGAGGGAAATAGTTTTTTAGCTGCAATACAAAAGCTGTGTCGACAGCAGGTGATTATCAAGGTTCCCCTAATACAACAGTGGAAAGGGTACTATTCAACCCTATTTGTGGTCCCGAAACCGGATGGCTCGGTCAGACCCATTCTGAATCTAAAATCCCTAAACCTGTATCTAAAAAGGTTCAAATTCAAGATGGAATCTCTCCGGGCAGTGATCTCCAGCCTGGAAGGGGTGGATTTTATGGTATCACTAGACATAAAGGATGCATACCTTCATGTCCCCATTTATCCTCCTCATCAGGCGTACCTGAGATTCGCTGTACAGGACTGTCATTACCAGTTTTAGACGTTGCCATTTGGGCTGTCCACAGCCCCAGGGATTTTCACCAAGGTAATGGCGGAAATGATGGTGCTCCTACGCAGACAAGGAGTCACAATTATCCCATACTTGGACGATCTCCTGATAAAAGCGAGATCGAGAGATCAGTTGCTGAAAAGCGTGTCACTCTCCCTGAGAGTGCTGCAGCAACACGGCTGGATCCTAAATCTGCCAAAGTCGCAGTTGATTCCAACGACTCGGCTATAATTTTTAGGCATGATTCTGGACACGGAAAAGAAGAGGGTTTTTCTCTCAACGGAAAAAACCCAGGAACTCCAGAGCATGGTCAGAGACCTGTTAAAGCCAAAAAGAGTGCCAGTTCATCAATGCACTCGAGTACTGGGAAAGATGGTGGCGGCCTACGAGGCCATCCCCTTCGACAGGTTCCATGCAAGGACATTTCAGTGGGACCTCTGGACAAGTGGTTTGGGTCCCATCTACAAATACATCAGAAAATAAGCCTGTCCTCCAGGGCCAGGGTGTCTCTCCTGTGGTGGATGCAGAGTGCTCACCTTCTAGAGGGTCGCAGGTTCGGCATTCAAGACTGGGTTCTGGTAACCACGGACGCGAGCCTTCGAGGATGGGGAGCAGTCACGCAAGGAAGAAATTTTCAGGGACTGTGGTCAAGCCAGGAGGCTTGTCTACACATCAACGTGCTGGAATTAAGGGCCATATACAACGGCCTACGACAAGCGGAGACTCTTCTTCGCGGCCTACCTGTTCTGATTCAATCGGACAACGTCACAGCAGTAGCTCATGTAAACCGCCAAGGCGGGACAAGGAGCAGAGTGGCAATGGCGGAAGCCACCAGGATTCTTCGCTGGGCGGAAAATCGCGTAAGCGCGCTGTCAGCAGTCTTCATTCCGGGAGTGGACAACTGGGAAGCAGACTTCCTCAGCAGACACAATCTCCATCCAGGAGAGTGGGGTCTTCATCAAGAAAATTTTGCAGAGATAACAAGTCGTTGGGGGCTTCCTCAAATAGACATGATGGCGTCACGCCTCAACAAGAAACTTCGAAGGTATTGTTCCAGGCAGGGGACCCTCAGGCTGTAGCGGTTGACACCCTGGGTGTTTCCGTTGGTCTATGTATTCCCTCCTCTTCTACTCATCTCAAAAACACTGAGAATCATAAGACGAAAAAGAGTCCAGACAATACTCATTGTTCCGGATTGGCCTCGAAGGGCCTGGTATTCAGATCTTCAGGAAATGCTCACAGAAGATCCGTGGCCTCTTCCTCCCAGGGAGGACCTGTTGCAGCAGGGGCCCTGCATGTTCCAAGACTTACCGCGGTTACGTTTGACTGCATGACGGTTGAACGCCAAATCTTAGCTAGGAAAGGTATTCCGGGGGAAGTCATCCCTACTCTGATAAAAGCTAGGAAGGAGGTGACGGTGAAACATTATCACTGTATCTGGAGGAAATATGTATCTTGGTGTGAAACCAAGAATGCTCCTACGGAAGATTCCCACCTGGGCTGTTTTCTCCACTTTCTGCAGACAGGAGTGGATATGGGCCTAAAGTTAGGCTCCATTAAGGTGCAGATTTCGGCCCTGTCAATATTCTTTCAGAAGGAATTGGCTTCTCTCCCAGAAGTCCAGACTTTTGTAAAGGGAGTGCTGCACATCCAGCCTCCTTTTGTGCCCCCAGTGGCACCATGGGACCTTAACGTGGTGTTACAGTTCCTTAAGTCACACTGGTTTGAACCTCTTCAAACAGTTGAGTTAAAATTTCTCACTTGGAAAGTGGTCATGTTGTTAGCCTTGGCATCTGTGAGGCGGGTGTCCGAATTGGCGGCTTTGTCTCACAAAAGCCCCTATCTGATTTTCCATGTGGATAGAGCAGAGTTGAGGACTCGTCCTAAATTTCTGCCTAAGGTGGTTTCATCGTTTCATATGAACCAACCTATTGTGGTGCCTGTGGCTACGGGTGACTTGGAGGATTCCAAGTCTCTTGATGTAGTCAGGGCCTTAAAAGTTTATGTAGCCAGGACGGCTCGGGTTAGGAAAACAGAGGCACTGTTTGTCCTGTATGCAGCCAACAAGGTTGGTGCTCCTTTTTCTAAGCAGACTATTGCCTGCTGGATCTGTAACACAATTCAGTAGGCTCATTCTACGGCTGGATTGCCGTTACCTGATTCGGTAAAGGCCCATTCCACTAGGAAGGTGGGTTCTTCTTGGGCGGCTGCCCGAGGGTTCTCGGCATTACAACTTTGCCGAGCAGCTACTTGATCGGGTTCAAACACTTTTGCTAAATTCTATAAGTTTTATATCTTGGCTGATGAGGACCTCATGTTTGCTCAATCGGTGCTGCAGAGTCATCCGCACTCTCCCGCCATGGTCCTTACGGAGTCCCCAGCATCCTCTAGGACGTAAGAGAAAATAAGATTTTAAACCTACCTGTAAATCTTTTTCTCCTAGTCCGTAGAGGATGCTGGGGACTCCGTAAGGACCATGGGGTATAGACTGGCTCCGCAGGAGACATGGGCACTCTAAATACTTTAGATGGGTGTGCACTGGCAAGGTTTAAAATCTTATTTTTTTCCATCAGCGGTGTCTCTGTGTGGGAATTTTACTAGATTACGTGGATCTGCAGATATATAGGTTGTTACTCTTGCAGTATGCATTGACTAGGCTCCAGTGTACTTTCCTACATTAGGCTAGTGCAGTGATGGGGAGCCTTTGGCACTGCAACTGTGTTGAACTACACATCCCAGCATGCCCTGCTACAGGTTTGCTATTTGGTCATGCTAAAACTGTAGCAGAGCATGTTGGTATGTGTAGTTCAACAACAGCTGGCGTGCCAAAGGTTCCCCATCACTGGCCTAGTGCAACACAAAATGTAACTACTGTAGAATATTGTTTTTTTAACATTGACGAACGATATCGAACCACCGATCATCGGGACCTCACGGCTTTGTTTTTCCCCTGCACGGCTTTGTTTCTCTAACGTCCTAGAGGATGCTGGGACTCCGTAAGGACCATGGGGATAGACGGGCTCCGCAGGAGACATGGGCACTTTAAGAAAGACTTTAGATCTGGTGTGCACTGGCTCCTCCCTCTATGCCCCTCCTCCAGTTTGATACTGTGCCCAGATAAGATGGGTGCACTTCAGGGAGCTCTCCTGAGCTTCTTGACAAAGTATATTTGTTAGGTTTTTTATTTTCAGGGAGCCTGCTGGCAACAGACTCCCTGCATCGAGGGCCTGAGGGGAGAGAAGCAGACCTACTTCTGTGAGTTTCAAGGCTCTGCTTCTTAGGCTACTGGACACCATTAGCTCCAGAGGAAGTCAGAACACAGGTCTCACCCTGGAGTTCGTCCCGGAGCCGCGCCGCCGTCGTCCTCACAGAGCCGGAAGATAGAAGCCGGGTGAGTATGAGAAGAAAAAGAAGACTTCAGAGGCGGCAGAAGACTTCATGATCTTCACTGAGGTATCGCACAGCAGTGCAGCTGTGCGCCATTGCTCCCGCACACCTCACACACGGCAGTCACTGTAAGGGTGAACGGCGCAGGGGGGGCACCCTGGGCAGCAATATAAACCTCATTTCTGTCAAAAGAGATATATATATACAGCTAGGCACTGTATATATAAAGAGCCCCCGCCAGTTTTTATTATATTTAAGCGGGACAGAAGCCCGCCGCCAAGGGAGCGGGGCTTCTTCCTCAGCGCCATTTTCTCCACAGCACAGCTGAGAGTAAGCTCCCCGGACTCTCCCCTGCTTATCCACGGTGAAAGAGGGTTTCAGAGAAGAGGGGGGGGGGCACATAATTGGCAGCAAATAATAGTATTACAGCGCTACTGGGTAAACACATTGTGTGTTTTTCCTGGGGTATTAGCGCTGGGTGTGTGTGCTGGCATACTCTCTCTCTCTGTCTCTCCAAAGGGCCTTGTGGGGGAACTGTCTTCAGATAAGAGGATTCCCTGAGTGTGTGGTGTGTCGGTACGTTTGTGTCGACATGTCTGAGGTAAAAGGCTCTTCTAAGGAGGAGATGGAGCAAATGTGTGTGTGGTGTCTCCGTCGACAACGCCGACACCTGACTGGATATGTGGAATTAAGTGCTGAGGTAAATTTATTGCACAACAGATTAGAGAACAGACAGGGAATCTACCCATGTCTGTCCCTATGTCGCAGGGACCTTCAGAGTCTCAAAACGCCCACTATCCAAAATAATAGACACTGATACCGACACGGAGTCTGACTCCAGTGTTGACTACGATGATTCAAAGTTACAGCCAAAACTGGCAGAAAAGTATTCAATATATGATTATTGTAATAAAAGATGTTTTGCATATCACTGATGACCCATCTGTCCCTGACACGAGGGTACACATGTTTAAGGGGAAGAAAGCTGAGAACATTTCCCCCCTCTCATGAACCAAATGAATTGTGTGAAAAAGAGCGGGAATCTCCAGACAAGAAACTGCAGTTTCCCAAAAGAATTCTCATGACGTATCCTTTCCCTGCTAGATCCAGGATACGATGGGAATCCTCCCCTAGGATGGACAAGGCGTTGACACGTTTACCCAAAAGGTAGCGCTGACATACCAAGATACAGCTACCCTCAGGGATCCTGCAGATAGCATGCAGAAAAGTACTTTGAAGTCCATTTACACACATTCTGGTACACTACTCAGACCGGCGATTGTGTCGACAGGGGTTTATAGCGCTGTAGCAGCGTGGACAGATACCTTATCAGCGGAGATTGAAACCCTAGATAAGGATACCATGTTATTGACCCTAGGATATATAAAAGATGCTGTCTTATATATAAGACATGCTCAAAGAGACATTGGTCTACTGGGTTCTAGAGTCAACGCTATGTCGATTTCTGCTAGACGTGTCCTGTGGAACATGCAATGGACAGGTGATGCCGACTAAAAGAGGCATATGGAGGTTTTACCTTACAAGGGTGAGGAATTGTGTGGAGAAGGGCTCTCGGACCTGGTCTCCACAGCTATAGCTGGTAAATCTGATCTTTTGCCTTATATTCCCTCACAGCCTAAGAAAGCACGACATTATCAAACGCAGTCCTTTCGGTCGCAGAAAAACAAAGTACGAGGTGCGTCCTTTCTTACCAGAGGTAAGGGCGCAGGGCACAGCTAGTTCCCAGGAACAGAAGTCCTCCCCGGCCTCTACTAAATCCACCGCATGACGCTGGGGCTCCGCTAAGGGAGTCCGCCCCAGTGGGAGCACGTTTTCGACTCTAGAGCACATCTGAGTTCACTCACAGGTGGATCCCTGGGCAATAGAAATTGTTTCTCAGGGTTACAAGCTGAAATTCGAAGAGGTGCCTCCTCGCCGGTTTTCCTTATCGGTCCTACCGGCTTCTCCCCCAGAAAGGGAGATAATATTAAATACAATTCACATATTGTATCTCCAACAGGTGGTGCTCAAGTTTCCCCTTCAACAAGGAAGGGGATATTACTCAACCTTGGCTGTAGTCCCGAAATCGGACGGTTCGGTCAGACCTATTTTAAAATTAAAATCTCTGAACATATACTTGACAAGGTTCAAATTCAAGGTGGAATCGCTCAGAGCGATCATCGCCAGCCTGGAAGGGGGGGATTTTATGGTGTATCTAGACATAAAGGCTGCATACCTTCATGTTCCCATTTATCCACCCCATCAGGCGTACCTGAGAATTACGGTACAGTATTGTCATTACCAATATCGGGGTAATTGGCGGAAATGATGGTGCTCCTACGCAAGCAAGGAGTCACAATTATCCCATACTTGGACGATCTCCTAATAAGGGCGAGATCAAAAGAGCAGTTGTTGAACAGCGTGTCACTTTCGCTGGATTCTCAATATCCCGAAGTCACAATTGGTTCCTATGACTCGTCTGTCCTTCTTGGGTATGATTCTGAATACGGACCAGAAATGGGTTTAACTTCCGATAGAGAAGGCCCAGGAACTAATGACTCTGGTAAAAAACCTATTAAAGCAAAAACAGGTGTCAGTGCATCACTGCACTCTGGTCCTGGGAAAGATGGTGGCATCTTACGGGGCCATTCCCTTCAGCAGGTTCCATGCGAAGACTTTCCAATGGGATCTACGGAACAAGTGGTCCGGATCACATCTACAGATGCATCAGTTAATCACCCTGTCCCCTAGGGCCAGGGTGTCTCTCCTATGGTGGCTGCAGAGTGCTCACCGTCTGCAGTGTCGTAGGTTCGCCATCCAGGACTGGATTCTGGTAGCCACGGACGCGAGCCTCCGAGGTGGGGGAGCAGTCACACAGGGAAGAAACTTCAAGGTCTTTGGGTCAAGTCAAAAAACTTGTATTCAAATCAACATCCTGGAGCTGAGGGCCATATACAACACCCTTCGGCAAGCGGAAACATTGCTTCGCGACCTACCGGTTCTGATCCAGTCAGACAACATCACCGCAGTGGCTCATGTAAACCGCCAAGGCGCCACAAAGAGCAGAGTGGAAATGGCAGAAGCCACCAGGATTCTCCGCTGGGCGGAAAATCATGTAAGCGCACTGTCAGCAGTGTTCATTCCAGGAGTGGACAATTGGGAAGCAAACTTCCTCAGCAGACACGACCTGCATCCAGGAGAGTGGGGACTTCATCAGGAAGTCTTCGCACAGATTGCAAGTCGGTGGGGATTGCCCCAAATAGACATGATGGCGTCCCGTCTCAACAAAAAGCTACAAAGGTATTGCGCCAGGTCAAGAGATCCTCAAGCGGTAGCTGTGGACGCCCTAGTGACACAGTGGGTGTTCCAGTCGGTCTATGCATTTCCTCCTCCTTCCTCTCATACCCAAGGTGTTGAGAATAATAAGAAAAAGAGGAGTGAGAACAATACTCATTGTTCCGGATTAGCCACGAAGGACCTGGAATCCGGATCTGCAGGAAATGCTCACAGAAGATCCGTGGCCTCTTCCTCTAAGACTGTTCCGGTATGAATGGTCGACCATGTTATGGTCGACAGTCATTAGGTCGACCACTATTGGTCGACATTGACATGGTTGACACATGAAAATGGTCGACACATGAAAGGTTGACACATGAAAAGGTCGACATGAGTTTAACTTTTTTTGGTGTCGTTTTTTGCGTAAAGTGACTGGGAACCCCAATTAGTGCACCGCGTCCCCTCGCATGGTGCCTTCGCTCCGCTACCGCTTCGCTCAGCACAGATTACCGTTCCAATCGTAGTCCACTTGGATCGTAAAGTATGGAAAAGTTCCCCAAAAGAAAAAAGTTATAAAACTCATGTCGACCTTTTCATGTCGACCTTTCATGTGTCGACCATGTGTCCATGTCGACCATGTCAATGTCGACCAATAGTGGTCGACCTAATGACTGTCGACCATAACATGGTCGACCATGTGAACGGATACCCTCTAAGACAGGACCTGTTGCAACAGGGTCCCTGTCTGTTCCAAGACTTACCGCGGCTGCGTTTGACGGCATGGAGGTTGAACGCCGGATCCTAGCGGAAAAAGGTATTCCGAATGAGGTCATTCCTACGCTAATAAAGGCTAGGAAGGACGTGACGTCTAAACATTATCACCGAATATGGCGAAAATATATTTCTTGGTGTGAGGCCAGGAATGCTCCTACGGAAGAATTCCATCTAGGCCGTTTTCTTCACTTCCTACAAACTGGAGTGAATTTGGGCCTAAAATTAGGCTCCATTAAAGTTCAGATTTCGGCCTTATCCATTTTCTTGCAAAAGGAATTGGCCTCTCTGCCTGAAGTACAGACTTTGTGAAGGGAGTACTGCATATTCAGCCTCCTTTTGTACCTCCGGTGGCGCCTTAGGACCTTAACGTGGTGTTAAGTTTTCTTAAGTCACATTGGTTTGAATCACTTAAAACAGTGGAGTTGAAATATCTCACTTGGAAGGTGGTCATGTTGTTAGCCTTGGCTTTGGCTAGGCGAGTTCCGGAATTAGCGGCTTTATCACATAAAAGCCCCTATCTGGTTTTCCATATGGATAGAGCGGAATTGCGGACCCGTACTCAATTCCTACCTAAGGTGGTCTCATCCTTTCATATGAACCAACCTATTGTCGTGCCTGTGGCTACACGTGACATGGAGGATTCAGAGTCCCTTGATGTGGTCAGGGCTTTGAAGATTTACGTTGCCAGAACTGCTAGGATCAGGAAAACAAAAGCACTGTTTGTCCTGTATGCAGCCAACAAGGTTGGCGACCCTGCTTCAAAGCAGACTATTGCTCGCTGGATCTGTAACACGATTCAGCAGGCGCATTCTACGGCAGGATTGCCGTTACCAAAATCGGTTAAGGCCCATTCCACTAGAAAGGTGGACTCGTCTTGGGCGGCTGCCCGAGGGGTCTCGGCACTACAGCTGTGCCGAGCTGCTACTTGGTCGGGGTCAAACACCTTTGCAAATTCTATAAGTTTGATACCCTGGCTGAGGAGGACCTCCTGTTTGCTCAATCGGTGCTGCAGAGTCATTCGCACTCTCCCGCCCGTTTGGGAGCTTTGGTATAATCCCCATGGTCCTTACGGAGTCCACAGCATCCTCTAGGACGTTAGAGAAAATAAGATTTTAAACCTACCGGTAAATCTTTTTCTCGTAGTCCGTAGGGATGCTGGGCGCCCGTCCCAAGTGCGGACTACTTCTGCAAGACTTGTATATAGTTATTGCTTAAATAAGGGTTATGTTATAGTCTCATCGGTCTTGGACTGATGCTATGTCGTTTTCATACTGTTAACTGGATAGTATATCACAAGTTATACGGTGTGATTGGTGTGGCTGGTATGAATCTTGCCCTTGGATTAACAAAAATCCTTTCCTCGTACTGTCCGTTTCCTCTGGGCACAGTTTCTCTAACTGAGGTCTGGAGGAGGGGCATAGAGGGAGGAGCCAGTGCACACCAGATCTAAAGTCTTTCTTAAAGTGCCCATGTCTCCTGCGGAGCCCGTCTATCCCCATGGTCCTTACGGAGTCCCACCATCCTCTACGGACTACGAGAAAAAGATTTACCGGTAGGTTTAAAATCTTATTTTTTCCCCTGCCTCTGCTCCTTTCTACAGCCGATGGGTGTATACAGGGAAGCTGAGAGCGGTTTCATTTTGTTTTGCCTGTTGCTGCTGATCTCTGCAAATAGCAGTATTAAGTGTACAGTTGCGCATAAAACTATAAAACAAATAATCACTCTGAAGTGCAAGTCTCAAATAAGGGAGATGTTTCTTTAGAAGGCTGGACCGCACCCACAAAACGGCGGCCAAGCGCCGCCGTTCCGCCCCCTCCCGTCCATCGATCGCCTCTGCCTGTCAATCAGGCACATGAGATCGCGGCCTTCGTCCGTCTGGCATGCACCGGCGCACTACGGCTCATGTGCAGTAGGGACCCGTACGCTCTGCTGCGCTAAAAAGCAGCGAGCGAACGGGTCAAAATGACCCCCATTGGTGGAACTGCTGCTACCTTTTGGAAATCTCCAGTCACTGCCAAATCAGTGTTTTTCTATGTTTTGGGTTGGTGCTCCTTCATCTGGCAATGTGAGAGCTCTTCCATAATGGCCCAATGTTGCAATCTGTTGGGACTCTGCTTTCCCCATACTAGCTACAGAATTTTCCACTCAGATTGTCTTAAGTTCTTTCTCTGTTTTAAAGCTGATGATGATGCCCTATAACTGGGTAGAACTCTACTCAAGAGATATGGCTCTCTGGATTTTTAATGTGCATGTGAATGTTTCTTCTCTTTCCAGTTTAGAAAATCTCCGACTTCTCATAGTCGCATCGCTAAGTCACTTGGTCTGTGCAAACCAGCCCGGGGGTCTTCATTACCTTGTGTGCAAAGGGCACCTGATCAGACATTAGGATCCATGAGACAGGACATTGGAGCTGCCACGCTGTCTGTGTTTGGAAATGCATACGATCTAGATCCCTTTGACAGGTAAACTCCTTACTCAGTGTTGCACTGATGGCTCACAGGCTACAGTGTTTGGCAAAGGTGCTCAAACAAAAGCTTTACCTGTTCTTTGGTTGAATTTATACGGTAGTGTGTCAGTAAACCAGAAACAAACCGTTTTGCGTTTTAGAGAACCTAGGGGATTTTTCAGGTTTGTTAGCACACCAAAAAAAGCACACTAATCAGCAAACCATCTTGCACTGCAGATGGGGCAGATATAACACGTGCATTGAGAGTTAGACTTGGGTGGGTTATATTTCTGTGCAGGGTAAATCGAGTCTGCTTTATTTTTACACTGCAATTTAGATTTCAGTTTTAACACAACCCACCCAAATCTAACACTCTCTGCACATGTTACATCTGTCCCACCTGCAGTGCAAAATGGTTTTGTCCAATTGCTTTCTGTTTTGGTTTTCTAACAGACCTAAATAGTGCCCTTATTTAACAGTGGGATGTTCAGTGCGGTCTTGTGTACCTTTGATCTCGTGTGTGTTCATTTAGTTTTGCATGACTTACCAAGGTAGGCTTCAACGTAGTAAAATGTGTACAGTGGTAAATTGAACACTCTGGGGTATATTCAATTAAGGTCTGATCCATTCAGACATCCATTTGTCAGAATGGATCCGACAAGGGCTATTCAAGGCCCATCTCAATTCGACTTTAATAAGTCGAATTGAGATGAGGGACTGGAGAGCGGGGAGAGCCGCTGGCAGACGGGGGATAGCAGCGCTGCAGGGGGATGTGGCACAGCCGCCAGACCTCACTGCAGCGTCCACCTGTCTCCAGCAAGCGGGACCTCACTTGTTTGAGCCGTGTGGATGCTGCCCTGTGCTGTAGCGCTGCTGTCCCCTGTCTGCCCGCGGCTCCCCCCCCCTCCCAATCTCCTCTCAGGTCCCTCATCTCAGTTTGACTTTTTTTAAGTCGAACTGAGATGGTCGGAAACGGGGCCAAACCTGACGAATCTGGCCCCGTTTCCCTCAGAAGTACGCAAATCATCAGCTGTACCGCCAATTCACGTACTATTCGTCAAGTCGAATTCCCCGACTTCTCGAATAAAAATGCTCAGGACTGAATAGGTCGGAACCCCTTCTGACCTGAAAAAGTAGAAAACTGGCGTCTTTTCTCTAACGTCCTAAGTGGATGCTGGGGACTCCGTCAGGACCATGGGGAATAGCGGCTCCGCAGGAGACAGGGCACAAAAATAAAGCTTAAGGATTAGGTGGTGTACTGGCTCCTCCCCCTATGACCCTCCTCCAAGCCTCAGTTAGGTTTTTGTGCCCGTCCGAGCAGGGTGCAATCTAGGTGGCTCTCTTAAAGAGCTGCTTAGAAAAAGTTTTTTAGGTTTTTTATTTTCAGTGAGTCCTGCTGGCAACAGGCTCACTGCATCGAGGGACTTAGGGGAGAGAATTTTCAACTCACCTGCGTGCAGGATGGATTGGATTCTTAGGCTACTGGACACCATTAGCTCCAGAGGGAGTCGGAACACAGGTCTCACCCTGGGGTTCGTCCCGGAGCCGCGCCGCCGACCCCCCTTACAGATGCTGAAGATTGAAGGTCCGGAAACAGGCGGCAGAAGGCTCTTCAGTCTTCATGAAGGTAGCGCACAGCACTGCAGCTGTGCGCCATTGTTGTCACACACTTCACACCAAGCGGTCACGGAGGGTGCAGGGCGCTGCTGGGGGTGCCCTGGGCAGCAATATTTTAATACCTGATGGCAAAAGAATACATCACATATAGCCATTAAGGCTATATGTATGTATTTAACCCATGCCAGTTATCTAAAACTACGGGAGGAAAGCCCGCCGAAATAGGGGGCGGGGCTTATTCTCCTCAGCACACAGCGCCATTTTCCTGCTCAGCTCCGCTGTGAGGAAGGCTCCCAGGACTCTCCCCTGCACTGCACTACAGAAACAGGGTAAAACAGAGAGGGGGGGCAATTTTTGGCGATATATTGGATATATTTAAGCTGCTATAAGGAACAACACTTATATAAGGTTGTTCCCATATATATTATAGCGCTTGGGTGTGTGCTGGCAAACTCTCCCTCTGTCTCCCCAAAGGGCTAGTGGGGTCCTGTCTTCGATAAGAGCATTCCCTGTGTGTCTGGTGTGTGTCGACATGTATGAGGACGATGTTGGCGTGGAGGCAGAGCAATTGCCGATAATGGTGATGTCACCCCCCAGGGAGTCGACACCGGAATGGATGGCTTTGTTTATGGAATTACGTGATAATGTCAGCACATTACAAAAATCAGTTGACGACATGAGACGGCCGGCAAACCAGTTAGTACCTGCCCAGGCGTCTCAGACACCGTCAGGGGCTGTAAAACGCCCTTTACCTCAGTCGGTCGACACAGACCCAGACACAGACACTGAATCTAGTGTTGACGGTGATGAAACAAACGTATTTTCAAGTAGGGCCACACGTTATATGATCACGGCAATGAAGGAGGCTTTGCATATCTCTGATACTGCAAGTACCACAAAAAGGGGTATTATGTGGGGGGTGAAAAAACTACCTGTAGTTTTTCCTGAATCAGAGGAATTAAATGATGTATGTGATGAAGCGTGGGTTAACCCAGATAGAAAAATGCTAATTTCAAAAAAGTTATTAGCATTATACCCTTTCCCGCCAGAGGTTAGGGCGCGCTGGGAAACACCCCCTAGGGTGGATAAGGCGCTCACACGCTTATCAAAACAAGTGGCGTTACCGTCTCCTGATACGGCCGCCCTCAGGGATCCAGCGGATAGGAGACTGGAAACTACCCTAAAAAGTATATACACACATACTGGTGTTATACTGCGACCAGCCATCGCCTCAGCCTGGATGTGCAGTGCTGGGGTCGTCTGGTTGGATTCCCTGACTGAAAATATTGATACCCTGGATAGGGACAGTATTTTATTGACTATAGAGCAATTAAAGGATGCTTTCCTTTATATGCGAGATGCGCAGAGAGATATTTGCACTCTGGCATCGAGAGTAAATGCGATGTCCATATCTGCCAGAAGGAGTTTATGGACGCGACAGTGGTCAGGTGATGCGGATTCCAAACGACATATGGAAGTATTGCCGTATAAAGGGGAGGAATTATTTGGCGTCGGTCTATCGGATCTGGTGGCCACGGCAACTGCCGGAAAATCCACTTTTTTACCTCAGACCCCCTCCCAACAGAAAAAGACACCGTCTTTTCAGCCGCAGTCCTTTCGGTCCTATAAGAACAAGCGGACAAAAGGACAGTCATATCTGCCTCGGGGCAGAGGAAGGGGTAAGAGAGGGCAGCAAGCAGCCCCTGCCCAGGAACAGAAGCCCTCCCAGGGTTCTGCAAAGCCCTCAGCATGACGCTGGGGCCTTACAAGCGGACTCAGGAGCGGTGGGGGGTCGACTCAAGAATTTCAGCGCACAGTGGGCTTGCTCACAGGTGGACCCCTGGATTCTGCAGGTAGTATCTCAGGGTTACAGGTTGGAATTCGAGAAGTCTCCCCCTCACCGGTTCCTAAAGTCTGCTTTGCCAACGTCTCCCTCAGACAGGGCGACGGTATTGGAAGCCATTCACAAGCTGTTTTCTCAGCAGGTGATAGTCAAGGTACCCCTCCTACAACAGGGAAAGGGGTATTACTCCACCCTATTTGTGGTACCGAAGCCGGACGGCTCGGTAAGACCTATTCTAAATCTGAAATCTTTGAACCTGTACATACAAAAATTCAAGTTCAAGATGGAGTCACTCAGAGCAGTGATAGCGAATCTGGAAGAAGGGGACTTTATGGTGTCCCTGGACATAAAGGATGCTTACCTGCATGTCCCAATTTGCCCTTCACATCAAGGGTACCTCAGGTTCGTGGTGCAAAACTGTCATTATCAGTTTCAGACGCTGCCGTTTGGATTGTCCATGGCACCTCGGGTCTTTACCAAGGTAATGGCCGAAATGATGATCCTTCTACGAAGAAGAGGCGTATTAATTATCCCTTACTTGGACGATCTCCTGATAAGGGCAAAGTCCAGAGAACAGCTGGAAGACGGAGTAGCACTAACCCAACTAGTGCTGCAACAACACGGGTGGATTCTGAATTTTCCAAAATCTCAGTTGACCCCGACGACACGTCTGCTGTTCCTGGGAATGATTCTGGACACGGTTCAGAAAAAGGTGTTTCTTCCGGAGGAGAAAGCCAGGGAGTTATCCGAACTTGTCAGGAACCTCCTAAAACCAGGGACAGTGTCTGTGCATCAATGCACAAGAGTCCTGGGAAAGATGGTGGCTTCTTACGAAGCGATTCCATTCGGCAGATTCCACGCACAAACTTTTCAGTGGGATCTGCTGGACAAATGGTCCGGATCGCATCTGCAGATGCATCAGCGGATAACCTTATCGCCACGGACAAGGGTGTCTCTTCTGTGGTGGTTGCAGAGTGCTCATCTGTTAGAGGGCCGCAGATTCGGCATACAGGACTGGGTCCTGGTGACCACGGATGCCAGTCTGAGAGGCTGGGGAGCGGTCACACAGGGAAGAAACTTCCAGGGAGTATGGTCAAGCCTGGAGATGTCTCTTCACATAAATATACTGGAGCTAAGAGCGATTTACAATGCTCTAAGTCTGGCAAAACCCCTGCTTCAGGGTCAGCCGGTGTTGATCCAGTCGGACAACATCACGGCAGTCGCCCACGTAAACAGACAGGGCGGCACAAGAAGCAGGACAGCAATGGCAGAAGCTGCACGGATTCTTCGCTGGGCGGAAGATCATGTGATAGCACTGTCAGCAGTATTCATTCCGGGAGTGGACAACTGGGAAGCAGACTTCCTCAGCAGACACGATCTACACCCGGGAGAGTGGGGACTTCATCCAGAAGTCTTCCACATGATTGTGAA
Source organism: Pseudophryne corroboree (assembly GCF_028390025.1). NCBI lineage: Eukaryota > Metazoa > Chordata > Amphibia > Anura > Myobatrachidae > Pseudophryne > Pseudophryne corroboree. The sequence goes on along the minus strand of NC_086454.1, from coordinate 125,772,468 downwards.
CCGTTGGGAAAAACCAATGGTGGATATGATGGCGTCCCGCCTCAACAAAAAACTGGACAGGTATTGCGCCAGGTCAAGAGATCCTCAGGCAATAGCTGTGGACGCTCTGGTAACACCGTGGGTGTTCCAGTCAGTGTATGTGTTCCCTCCTCTGCCTCTCATACCAAAAGTACTGAGAATTATACGGCAAAAGGGAGTAAGAACGATACTAGTGGCTCCGGATTGGCCAAGAAGAACTTGGTACCCGGAACTTCAAGAGATGCTCACGGAGGATCCGTGGCCTCTACCTCTAAGACGGGACCTGCTTCAGCAGGGACCGTGTCTATTCCAAGACTTACCGCGGCTGCGTTTGAGGGCATGGCGGTTGAACGCCGAATTCTAAGGGAAAAAGGCATTCCGGAAGAGGTCATTCCTACACTGGTAAAAGCCAGGAAGGAGGTGACTGCACAACATTATCACCGCATTTGGAGAAAATATGTTGCGTGGTGTGAGGCCAGGAAGGCCCCCACGGAGGAATTTCAACTGGGTCGATTCCTACATTTCCTGCAAACAGGATTGTCTATGGGCCTCAAATTGGGGTCCATTAAGGTTCAAATTTCGGCCCTGTCGATTTTCTTCCAGAAAGAATTGGCTTCAGTTCCTGAAGTCCAGACTTTTGTAAAAGGAGTACTACATATACAGCCCCCGGTTGTGCCCCCAGTGGCACCGTGGGATCTTAATGTAGTCTTGGATTTTCTCAAATCCCATTGGTTTGAGCCGCTCAAATCGGTGTAGTTGAAGTATCTTACATGGAAAGTAACCATGCTACTGGCCCTGGCTTCAGCCAGGAGAGTATCAGAATTGGCGGCTTTATCATATAAGAGCCCATATCTGATTTTCCATACGGACAGGGCAGAACTGCGGACGCGTCCTCATTTTCTGCCTAAGGTGGTGTCAGCGTTTCACCTGAACCAGCCTATTGTGGTGCCTGCGGCTACTAACGAGTTGGAGGATTCCAAGTTGTTGGACGTGGTCCGGGCATTGAAAATATATATTTCAAGAACGGCGGGAGTCAGAAAGTCTGACTCACTGTTTATATTGTATGCACCCAACAAGATGGGTGCTCCTGCTTCTAAGCAGACGATTGCTCGTTGGATTTGTAGCACAATTCAACTTGCACATTCTGTGGCAGGCTTGCCACAACCTAAATCTGTCAAGGCCCATTCCACAAGGAAAGTGGGCTCATCCTGGGCGGCTGCCCGGGGAGTCTCGGCATTACAACTCTGCCGAGCTGCTACTTGGTCAGGGGCAAACACGTTTGCGAAATTCTACAAATTTGATACCCTGGCTGAGGAGGACCTTGAGTTCTCTCATTCGGTGCTGCAGAGTCATCCGCACTCTCCCGCCCGTTTGGGAGCTTTGGTATAATCCCCATGGTCCTGACGGAGTCCCCAGCATCCACTTAGGACGTTAGAGAAAATAAGAATTTACTTACCGATAATTCTATTTCTCGTAGTCCGTAGTGGATGCTGGGCGCCCATCCCAAGTGCGGATTGTCTGCAATACTTGTACATAGTTATTGTTACAAAAAAAAAAAAAATCGGGATGTTATTTGTTGTGAGCCGTCTGTTCAGAGGCTCCTACGTTTGTCATACTGTTAACTGGGTTCAGATCACAAGTTATACGGTGTGATTGGTGTGGCTGGTATGAGTCTTACCCGGGGTTCAATATCCTTCCTTATTGTGTACGCTCGTCCGGGCACAGTATCCTAACTGAGGCTTGGAGGAGGGTCATAGGGGGAGGAGCCAGTACACACCACCTAATCCTAAAGCTTTATTTTTGTGCCCTGTCTCCTGCGGAGCCGCTATTCCCCATGGTCCTGACGGAGTCCCCAGCATCCACTACGGACTACGAGAAATAGAATTATCGGTAAGTAAATTCTTATTTTCGACAAGACGGCAGTTTCGACCTTCATTGAATATACCCCTTTGAGTATTTTTGAATCGAAGAATGTGCAGGATTCCCCCTTATCTGCAACGTTTTCTTGTTTTATAGTAACGAGGACCAGGTCGGTAATCCCATGTCTCCACTCACTGCAAAGCGCAGGGTTTTATCTCGTTCCGCATTGAGATCCCATCAGCCTGTCGCTAGGCCTCTCTCTGTCTCTCTGTCACGGTAAGAGGGGATAAGAACCAAGTAGGAGCATAGTATATGTGATCGCCTATAGGGAAAATACATATGATCATGGGTTTGATTCAGATTGTCACAATGTATTTAGTCATGTTCTCTGCTAATTTATTCTGTGTCCTTTTATAAATACCACGCAGAGGCGGAGCGGCTCCTTCAGCCATGGACTCTGTGGCAGAGCCTGTGCCGGATCTCCTGGGAAGCATACTGTCTGGACAGAGCATGCTAATGATGAAGAGCACGGACATCGTTATTAGTAGGGATGGATCTTTAACAGCAAAAAAATCCGGTAAGAAGCCAGTTCAGCTTGCATGCTTGGCGTGAACCTAGTTTAACTTTGATGTTTAACTGCCCTCCAGTTTTGTCATGCCTCCAGTGGTTCCACTGTGGTCTTCTTCCAGTGGTGAGTCTGGTCTTCTGAACATTAATCCACCATACCTGATGCAAATGGATATAGCCATTGTCAATACTCTTCCTCTGTGTATTTTCCATTTGCCTGCAACTAGATGGGAGCGCTGACTTCAGCTATGTGATTAATCTAGGATCATTCGCATGCAGGAGATTAGTACGAATGATTGGGTTACGTAGCCACTCTATACTGGGAGATAGTCTTGAAGTTTTTCTTACATCATTAACCTGCAGCTTACTGACCACTTCCACATGCTGCCAGTGTAAATATGAAGCCTCTAGTTGTAGTAGAATAGGCGCCCCTTCACACCTTTTTGTTTCTGTGTAGTATGTGTAGCTGTTGGAGAGCACTGGTGGTTTTTCCGGATTGCTTCATATTAGATCTTCTGCCACAGGCTAAAACCTTGATTTTTTGGAGACTTGGTTTAACACTGGACATCTAAGGATTAGATAGTTCTTATATTTTGGCCATTGCGATAGCAGGAAAGTTAGAAGCGATGTGATGTTTTTTATTCACGTATAGCTCTAACAAGAGCTTTAACCCATTTAACCACTTGTCTGGCGTAGTCTCATCAGATGCGACCATGCATGCTAGTGCCTTATGTGACCTGGTCGCACAGGATGTGAACAGGCAGATAAACTGTGTTAGCAGCGGCAGGGAAGAGAAACTTCCCTCCGCTGCTGCTCACAGAGGCACCGGAAGGTCCCTCTGCCTTCCAGCACCCAGCCCCTAGTGTTGCCGTGCTGCCTATCACTGCTGATCGGTCAGCATAGCAGGATCCCCCACCCTCAGCGGCTGCAAACAATAGCAGCCGCTGGTAAGTGGAAATCATGGCCCCCCCCAAGCCACCCCCAAACCTCCCCCAGTGTACCTGGCAGAAGTCCTGGCTCTAAAGTCGCGATGTTACCGATGTTCCGATGGTCGTGACGTTACCGATCGATGTTTGACAAATATTTTTTTTTCTCTGACGTCCTAGTGGATGCTGGGTACTCCGTAAGGACCATGGGGTATAGACGGGCTCCGCAGGAGACTGGGCACTCTTAAAAGAAAGATTAGGTACTATATCTGGTGTGCACTGGCTCCTCCCTCTATGCCCCTCCTCCAGACCTCAGTTAGTATCTGTTCCCGGCCAGAGCTGGATGCACCCTAGGGGCTCTCCTGAGCTTCCTAGAAAAGAAAGTATTTGTTAGGTTTTTTATTTTCAGTGAGATCTGCTGGCAACAGACTCACTGCTACGTGGGACTGAGGGGAGAGAAGCGAACCTACCTGCTTGCAGCTAGCTTGGGCTTCTTAGGCTGCTGGACACCATTAGCTCCAGAGGGATCGAACACAGGCCCAGTCCTCGGTCGTCCGGTCCCGGAGCCGCGCCGCCGTCCCCCTTGCAGAGCCAGAAGAACCGAAGAGAAGTTGAAAATCGGCGGCTGAAGACTCCGGTCTTCATTAAGGTAGCGCACAGCACTGCAGCTGTGCGCCATTGCTCCCTGTGCACACCACACACTCCGGTCACTGATGGGTGCAGGGCGCTGGGGGGGGGGGGGCCTGGGCAGCAATTAGAGTACCTTACATGGCTAAATAGCACATAATACAGCTAATAAACTATATATGTGCATAATCCCCCACCATAAAGCATCTAAAAAAGCGGGAGAAGTCCGCCGAGAAAGGGGCGGGGCTATCTTCCTCAGCACACCGGCGCCATTTCTCTTCACAGCTCCGCTGGAAGGCAGCTCCCCAGGCTCTCCCCTGCAGTTTCCAGGCTTCAAGGGTAAAAAAAAGAGAGGGGGGGCACTAAATTTAGGCGCAAACTGTGTATAATAAGCTGCTATAGGGAAAAATCACTGTATAGTGTACATCCCTGCATTATATAGCGCTGTGGTGTGTGCTGGCATACTCTCTCTCTGTCTCCCCAAAGGACTTGGGGTCCTGTCCTCAGTCAGAGCATTCCCTGTGTGTGTGCGGTGTGTCGGTACGGCTGTGTCGACATGTTTGATGAGGAAGCTTATGTGGAGGCGGAGCAGGTGCCGATAAGTGTGAAGTCACCCCCTGCGGGGCCGACACCAGAGTGGGTGGATATGTGGAAGGTATTAACCGACAGTGTCAACTCCTTACATAAAAGGTTAGATGACGTAACAGCAGTGGGACAGCCGGCATCTCAGCCCGTGCCTGCCCAGGCGTCTCAAAGGCCATCAGGGGCTCAAAAACGCCCGCTACCTCAAATGGCAGACACAGATGTCGACACGGAGTCTGACTCCAGTGTAGACGACGATAAGACAAATGTACAATCCACAAGGGCCATCCGTTGCATGATTACGGCAATGAAAAATGTGTTGCACATTTCTGACATTAACCCGGCTACCACTAAAAAGGGTATTATGTTTGGGGAGAAAAAGCAACCAGTGGTTTTTCCCCCATCGGATGAGTTGAATGAAGTGTGTGAAGAAGCGTGGGGTTCCCCCGATAAGAAACTAGTGATTTCTAAGAGGTTACTGATGGCGTACCCTTTCCCGCCAGAGGACAGGTTACGTTGGGAGACTTCCCCTAGGGTGGATAAGGCGCTCACACGCTTGTCAAAAAAGGTGGCACTGCCGTCTCAGGATACGGCCGCCTTAAAGGAGCCTGCTGATAGAAAGCAGGAAGCTATCCTGAAGTCTGTATATACACACTCAGGTACTATACTGAGACCTGCAATTGCTTCAGCATGGATGTATAGTGCTGCAGCAGCTTGGTCCGATACCCTGTCAGATAATATTGATACCCTCGACAGGGATACTATTTTGCTAACCATAGAGCATATTAAAGACGTCGTCTTATATATGAGGGATGCACAGAGGGATATTTGCCGGCTGGCATCTAGAATTAATGCAATGTCCATTTCTGCCAGGAGAGTATTATGGACTCGGCAGTGGACAGGTGATGCTGATTCTAAAAGGCACATGGAGGTTTTGCCTTATAAGGGTGAGGAATTGTTTGGGGATGGTCTCTCGAACCTCGTATCCACAGCAACAGCTGGGAAGTCGACATTTTTACCTCAGGTTTCCTCACAGCCTAAGAAAGCACCGTATTATCAGGTACAGTCCTTTCGGCCCCAAAAAGGCAAGCGGGTCAGAGGCGCTTCCTTTCTGCCCAGAGGCAAGGGAAGAGGGAAAAAGCTGCACCAGACAGCCAGTTCCCAGGAACAAAAATCCTCCCCCGCTTCCTCTAAGTCCACCGCATGACGCTGGGGCTCCACAGGCGGAGCCAGGTGCGGTGGGGGCGCGTCTCCAGAACTTCAGCGACCAGTGGGTTCGCTCACAGGTGGATCTCTGGGTTCTGCAAGTGGTATCTCAGGGATACAAGCTGGAGTTCGAGGCCACTCCCCCTCGCCGTTACCTCAAATCAGCCTTGCCAGCTGCTCCCAAAGAAAGGGAGGTAGTACTGGCAGCTATTCACAAGCTGTACCTCCAGCAGGTGATAATCAAGGTACCCCCCCTTCAACAGGGACGGGGTTACTATTCCACAATGTTTGTGGTACCGAAACCGGACGGTTCGGTGAGACCCATCCTAAATTTAAAATCCTTGAACACTTATATAAGGAAGTTCAAGTTCAAGATGGAATCGCTCAGGGCGGTTATTGCAAGCCTGGAAGAGGGGGATTTTATGGTGTCATTGGACATCAAGGATGCGTACCTGCATGTCCCCATTTACCCACCTCACCAGGAGTACCTCAGGTTTGTGGTACAGGACTGTCATTACCAATTCCAGACGTTGCCGTTTGGTCTGTCCACGGCATTGAGGGTATTTACCAAGGTAATGGCCGAAATGATGATACTCCTCCGAAAGAAGGGTGTTATAATTATCCCGTACTTGGACGATCTCCTGATAAAGGCGAGGTCCAAAGAGCAGTTGCTAGTCAGCATAGCACTATCTCAAGAAGTGCTGCATCAGCACGGCTGGATTCTGAATATCCCAAAGTCACAGCTGATTCCTGCGACGCGTCTACTGTTCCTGGGCATGATTCTGGACACAGAACCAGAAGAAGGTGTTTCTCCCGGAGGAGAAGGCCCAGGAATTATCATCTCTGGTCAGGAACCTCCTAAAACCAAAACAGGTGTCGGTGCATCACTGCACGCGAATCCTGGGAAAGATGGTAGCTTCTTACGAAGCGATTCCCTTCGGCAGGTTCCATGCAAGGATCTTCCAGTGGGATCTATTGGACAAGTGGTCCGGATCGCATCTTCAGATGCATCGGTTGATCACCCTGTCCCAGAGGGCCAGGGTGTCTCTGCTGTGGTGGCTGCAGAGTGCTCATCTTGTCGAAGGCCGCAGATTCGGCATACAGGACTGGGTCCTGGTGACCACGGATGCAAGCCTCCGAGGTTGGGGGGCAGTCACTCGGGGAAGAAACTTCCAAGGACAATGGTCGAGTCAGGAAACTTCCCTACACATAAATATTCTGGAACTAAGGGCCATTTACAATGCCCTGAGTCAAGCAGAATCCCTGCTTCAAAACCAACCGGTGCTGATTCAGTCAGACAACATCACGGCGGTCGCCTATGTAAACCGACAGGGCGGCACAAGAAGCAGGATGGCAATGGCAGAAGCCACAAGGATTCTTCGATGGGCGGAGAATCACGTGCTAGCACTGTCAGCAGTGTTCATTCCGGGAGTGGACAACTGGGAAGCAGACTTCCTCAGCAGACACGACCTCCACCCGGGAGAGTGGGGACTTCATCCAGAAGTCTTCAAGCTGTTCGTAAACCGTTGGGAACGACAACAGGTGGACATGATGGCGTCCCGCCTCAACAAAAAGCTAAAAAGATATTGCGCCAGGTCAAGGGACCCTCAGGCGATAGCTGTGGACGCTCTAGTGACACCGTGGGTGTACCAGTCGGTTTATGTGTTCCCTCCTCTTCCTCTCATACCCAAGGTACTGAGGATAATAAGAAAGAGAGGAGTAAGAACTATACTCATCGTTCCGGACTGGCCAAGAAGAACTTGGTACCCGGAACTTCAAGAAATGATCTCAGAGGACCCATGGCCTCTGCCGCTCCGACAGGACCTGCTACAGCAGGGGCACTGTCTGTTCCAAGACTTACCGCGGCTGCGTTTGACGGCATGGCGGTTGAACGCCGGATCCTAATGGAAAAGGGCATTCCGGATGAAGTCATTCCTACGCTGATAAAAGCTAGGAAGGATGTGACCGCACAACATTATCACCGCATATGGCGAAAATATGTTGCTTGGTGTGAGGCCAGGAAGGCCCCAACAGAGGAGTTTCAGCTGGGTCGTTTTCTGCACTTCCTACAGTCAGGAGTGACTATGGGCCTAAAATTGGGATCCATAAAAGTCCAGATTTCGGCCCTGTCTATTTTCTTCACTGCCTGAAGTTCAGACGTTTAAGGGAGTGCTGCATATTCAGCCCCTTTTATGCCTCCAGTGGCACCTTGGGATCTCAACGTTGTGCTGGATTTCCTAAAATCACATTGGTTTGAGCCACTAAAGACCGTGGAGTTAAAATATCTCACGTGGAAGGTGGTCATGCTGTTGGCCTTGGCTTCGGCCAGGCGGGTGTCAGAATTGGCGGCTTTGTCGTGTAAAAGCCCATATCTGATTTTCCATATGGACAGGGCAGAATTGAGGACTCGTCCCCAATTTCTTCCTAAGGTGGTATCAGCGTTTCATTTGAACCAACCTATTGTGGTGCCTGCGGCTACTCGGGACTTGGAGGATTCCAAGTTGCTGGACGTAGTCCGGGCCCTGAAAATCTATGTTTCCAGGACGGCTGGAGTCAGAAAAACTGACTCGCTATTTATCCTGCATGCACCCAACAAGCTGGGTGCTCCTGCTTCAAAGCAGACTATTGCTCGCTGGATCTGTAGCACGATTCAACTTGCACATTCTGCGGCTGGACTGCCGCATCCTAAATCGGTAAAAGCCCATACCACGAGAAAGGTGGACTCTTCTTGGGCGGCTGCCCGAGGGGTCTCGGCTTTACAACTTTGCAGAGCTGCTACTTTGTCGGGTTCAAACACGTTTGCAAAATTCTACAAGTTTGATACCCTGGCTGAGGAGGACCTTGAGTTTGCTCATGCGGTGCTGCAGAGTCATCCGCACTCTCCCGCCCGTTTGGGAGCTTTGGTATAATCCCCATGGTCCTTACGGAGTACCCAGCATCCACTAGGACGTCAGAGAAAATAAGAATTTACTCACCGGTAATTCTATTTCTCGTAGTCCGTAGTGGATGCTGGGAGCCCGTCCCAAGTGCGGACTCTCTGCAATACATGTATATAGTTATTGCGTAACTAAAGGGTTATTGTTATGAGCCATCTGTTAATGAGGCTCATTATTGTTTTCATACTGTTAACTGGGTATAGTTATCACAAGTTGTACGGTGTGATTGGTGTGGCTGGTATGAGTCTTACCCTGGATTCCAAATCCTTTCCTAGTAATGTCAGCTCTTCCGGGCATAGTTTCCCTAACTGAGGTCTGGAGGAGCGGCATAGAGGGAGGAGACAGTGCACACCAGATATAGGGGCAGATGTATTAACCTGGAGAAGGCATAAGGAAGTGATAAACCAGTGATATGTGCAAGGTGATAAAGGCACCAGCCAATCAGATCCTAACTGTTAATTTACATATTGGAGCTGATTGGCTGGTGCCTTTATCACCTTGCACATATCACTGGTTTATCACTTCCTTATGCCTTCTCCAGGTTAATACGTCTGCCCCACAGTACCTAATATTTCTTTTAAGAGTGCCCAGTCTCCTGCGGAGCCCGTCTATACCCCATGGTCCTTACGGAGTACCCAGCATCCACTACGGACTACGAGAAATAGAATTACCGGTGAGTAAATTCTTATTTTTCCACTAAAATCATTTTGAATAGGGTTAAATTCATGTTCTTCACCTAATTCACTCATAAAAAAGACAGACAGTTTGTGAGTGTTTGGGGAAAAAATTGTCAGTTAATTGGTTAAGGTAGATTGTAAACATGTCTATTTCAAATGAAATATTACACAAACATTGCAGGGAGTAGTACAGCCTTTCTAACCAGTCATGGTGGATTGTGGAACCTCTCAGCCTGGACCATGTTTAATTTATACTACACAAAGTTGTTTAGGTGGATCTGCCAGCACAGACTCCTTTCTAGCCTTTGTACAGTAGGTTTGGTTCTAAGTCTGTCAGACCTTGGAATACACTCCAGGGAATTCAGCTACTAGAAATCTTGCAGCTTTCGTGTTCAACTTTGCCTCCTAGTAATCTCAGGAAGCCCCTTGTCACCTGAATTATTCTTAATCCAGGTCTTGGTGTCATGGGCGGATTGGGATGGAAAACCAGCCCTGGAAATTTATGGAAGCAGCCCTAATGGGGGTGGGGTCTGTTGATGGGGTCAGGATCCCTCCTCATAAGGCCTGATTGTAAGTAGTTGCGGCCTTCCTTGCATATTTTGCTGCAGACCAGTGGCGGATTGGGAGCTAAGAGTGGCCCTGTAAAAGTTTGGAGAAGTGGCCTCACATGTGCAGCACAAGAGGTATAACATACTGTGTAGCCATGGCAGCATCACTGGATAGCAGAGTTGCTGTACTGCAGAGATGGAATAACAGAATGAATGGGGACAATGCAGTGTACTGAGAGAGATGGTCTGTATGTCATGTGGGGGGTGGGGTCACATGACAACACACAAAACAGCCCCTACAGCCACATCGGCCTACCAGGAATCTACCTGGTGAGCTCTATTGCTAATCCGCCACTGCTTGCAGACATAAGAGACTCCATTAATGCTGTCCTCCATTCCCTGCTAGAGATACCAGGATGCAGCAGGCTAAACATCACTGCTGCTCCAGCAGTTTTCATGTGACCCTGCTGAGATATAAAGACCCATCTTTCCACTCCCTGAACTTGTTTGAGCTACCGAGCAAGTCGCAGGAACATTCTGCTTTTAGTGGCTATTAAACGCATTTACCAGTTGTTTGGGACATTTTTATACATATTTAAAGTTTTGCAATACATGAAAAAGGTACAAAGACGCGTGCAACAGCAAAAAAAGACATATACAAAATAGAATACATAGAAATATGGATGAACAATTTTAGTATAGCACTAAACTGTAATGGGTGTAGGGAGATAGGAAATTGCTTAGTACTGAGACATGAATTCGAAGAGGTCAAAGGTAACACTTCAAATCACAAAATGAAACTGGAAGCTAAACCTGAAAACAGGTTAGGGAAAAGGAAGAAAGCGGAGGAGAAGTAAAAGGGGTGGGGTGATGGCAAGAAGTACAAGTTTGGTATTTTTATTTATTAAATCATGGATTTATGTTGGAATGGCTTCCACCGGTAAACACACAGGAATTGTATTATTTGCAATGTAAAAGAAAACACCCTCTAGTATCCTATATAATAAGACTAACTAACGCTGCTCCTCACCTCTGTGGTGTGCCGGTGGCCTCTAGATTGGGCCCGACAGAGCAGTTCAAGTGTTGCTCCAGTAAAGGGCGCGTGCGCACACCTACATACCAACCTACACACACACACACACACACACACACACACACACACACACACACACACACACACACACACACTTCAGCATGACGGAGCTCCGGCTCCCAGCAGCTCCGTCTTTTTGATGGGCTGTTAACTAGTGTTCACATAATTAGCTGAAAGTAAAGCAATATATTGCTACGCACTCTACTTAATGTAATGCTTTGTAGGAGAACCTGTGAGTCTGTTTGGTTAAGTTATATCTGTAATGATGATTCGTGTTTAATCAAGATGGTTTCTGGAATTTATCAGTTTTTCAAATCCTTTCACAGATTGTCAATGAGAGTATGGTCTCTGCTTTGGTGGTCTGTGTAAAGATTGGCATGTTTTATTGCAGCTTCTCTAATGTTGCATATTGCTGCATGTTTTGAGTCTTGGTCCTACTGGAATGTCATTTTTTCCTAAATCGCTTAGCAGACTGCAGTAGGTTTTGCTACAAGATTTATCAATATTTCTCTATCGTCCTAGTGGATGCTGGGGTTCCTGAAAGGACCATGGGGAATAGCGGCTCCGCAGGAGACAGGGCCCAAAAAGTAAAGCTTTATGATCAGGTGGTGTGTACTGGCTCCTCCCCCTATGACCCTCCTCCAAGCCTCAGTTAGGTTTTTGTGCCCGTCCGAGAAGGGTGCAATCTAGGTGGCTCTCCTAAAGAGCTGCTTAGAAAAGTTTAGCTTAGGTTTTTTATTTTACAGTGAGTCCTGCTGGCAACAGGATCACTGCAACGAGGGACTTAGGGGAGAAGAAGTGAACTCACCTGCGTGCAGGATGGATTGGCTTCTTTGGCTACTGGACATTAGCTCCAGAGGGACGATCACAGGTACAGCCTGGATGGTCACCGGAGCCTCGCCGCCGGCCCCCTTGCAGATGCTGAAAAGAGAAGAAGGTCCAGAATCGGCGGCAGAAGACTCCTCAGTCTTCTTAAGGTAGCGCACAGCACTGCAGCTGTGCGCCATTGCTCTCAGCACACTTCACACGGCAGTCACTGAGGGTGCAGGGCGCTGGGGGGCGCCGCCCTGGGAAGCAATGTAAACCTATTTTTTGGCATAAAATACCTCACATATAGCCTCCGGGGGCTATATGGAGATATTTAACCCCTGCCAGAATCCGTTAAAGAGCGGGAGACGAGCCCGCCGAAAAAGGGGCGGGGCCTATCTCCTCAGCACACAGCGCCATTTTCCTCACACAGCTCCGCTGGTCAGGAAGGCTCCCAGGCTCTCCCCTGCACTGCACTACAGAAACAGGGTAAAACAAGAGAGGGGGGGCAAAATTGTGGCAAAATTATATATATTAAAGCAGCTATATAGGGAGCACTTATTATAAGGCTATCCCTGTCATATATAGCGCTTTTGGTGTGTGCTGGCAAACTCTCCCTCTGTCTCCCCAAAGGGCTAGTGGGGTCCTGTCTTCTTTAAGAGCATTCCCTGTGTGTCTGCTGTGTGTCGGTACGTGTGTGTCGACATGTATGAGGACGATATTGGGAGGCGGAGCAATTGCCAAATATGGGGATGTCACCCCCTAGGGAGTCGACACCAGAATGGATGGCTTTATTTATGGAATTACGGGATAGTGTCAACACGCTAAAGCAGTCGTTTGACGACATGAGACGGCCGGACAATCAATCAGCACCTGTCCAGGCGCCTCAAACACCGTCAGGGGCTGTAAAACGCCCGTTTACCTCAGTCGGTCGACACGGACCCAGACACAGGCACTGATTCCAGTGGCGACGGTGACGAATCAACCGTATTTTCCAGTAGGGCCACACGTTATATGATTTTGGCAATAAAGGAGGCGTTACATATTGCTGATACTACAGGTACCACAAAACAGGGTATTATGTGGGGTGTGAAAAAACTACCTATAGTTTTTCCTGAATCAGATGAATTAAATGAGGTGTGTGATGAAGCGTGGGTTGCCCCCGATAAAAAACTGCTAATTTCAAAGAAGTTATTGGCTTTATACCCTTTCCCGCCAGAGGTTAGGGCGCGCTGGGAAACACCTCCTAGGGTGGACAAGGCGCTCACACGCTTATCAAAACAAGTGGCGTTACCCTCTCCTGAGACGGCCGCACTTAAAGATCCAGCAGATAGGAGGATGGAAAATATCCAAAAAAGTATATACACACATACAGGTGTTATACTACGACCAGCTATAGCGACAGCCTGGATGTGCAGTGCTGGGGTAGCTTGGTCTGAGTCCCTGATTGAAAATATTGATACCCTGGATAGGGACAATGTTTTACTGTCTTCAGAGCAAATAAAGGATGCGTTTCTTTATATGCGTGATGCACAGAGGGATATTTGCACACTGGCATCACGGGTAAGTGCTATGTCCATTTCGGCCAGAAGAAGTTTATGGACGCGACAGTGGTCAGGTGATGCGGACTCAAAACGGCATATGGAAGTTTTGCCGTATAAAGGGGAGGAGTTATTTGGTGTGGGTCTATCGGATTTGGTGGCCACGGCTACAGCCGGGAAATCCACCTTTTTACCTCAAGTCACTCCCCAACAGAAAAAGACACCGACTTTTCAGCCGCAGCCCTTTCGTTCCTTTAAAAACAAGAGAGCAAAGGGATATTCATATCTGCCACGAGGCAGAGGAAAGGGGAAGAGACTGCAACAGGCAGCTCCTTCCCAGGAACAGAAGCCCTCCCCCGCTTCTACAAAAGACTCAGCATGACGCTGGGGCTTCTCAAGCGGACTCGGGGGCGGTGGGGGGTCGTCTCAAGAATTTCAGCGCGCAGTGGGCTCACTCGCAGGTGGATCCCTGGATCCTGCAGATAATATCTCAGGGTTACAGGTTGGAACTAGAGACGTCTCCACCTCGCCGTTTCCTGAAGTCTGCTTTACCAACGTCCCCCTCCGACAGGGTGACGGTCTTGGAAGCCATTCACAAGCTGTACTCTCAGCAGGTGATAGTCAAGGTACCCCTTTTACAACAAGGAAAGGGGTATTATTCCACTCTATTTGTGGTACCGAAGCCGGATGGCTCGGTAAGACCTATTCTAAATCTGAAATCCTTGAACCTGTACATAAAAAAGTTCAAGTTCAAGATGGAGTCACTCAGAGCGGTGATAGCGAACCTGGAAGAAGGGGACTTTATGGTATCCTTGGACATCAAGGATGCGTATCTCCACGTTCCAATTTACCCCTCACACCAGGGGTACCTCAGGTTCGTCGTACAGAACTGTCACTATCAGTTTCAGACGCTGCCGTTTGGATTGTCCACGGCACCTCGGGTCTTTACCAAGGTAATGGCCGAGATGATGATTCTTCTTCGAAGAAAAGGCGTATTAATTATCCCATACTTGGACGATCTCCTAATAAGGGCAAGGTCCAGAGAACAGCTAGAGATGGGACTAGCACTGTCTCAAGAAGTGCTAAAGCAGCACGGGTGGATTCTGAATATTCCAAAATCCCAGTTAATTCCGACAACACGTCTGCTGTTCTTAGGGATGATTCTGGACACGGTTCAGAAAAAGGTTTTTCTCCCGGAGGAAAAAGCCAAGGAGTTATCCGAACTTGTCAGGAACCTCCTAAAACCAGGAAAGGTGTCTGTACATCAATGCACAAGAGTCCTGGGAAAAATGGGGGCTTCTTACGAAGCAATTCCATTCGGCAGATTCCACGCAAGAGTTTTCCAGAGGGATCTGCTGGACAAATGGTCAGGGTCGCATCTTCAGATGCACCAGCGGATAACCCTGTCTCCAAGGACAAGGGTATCTCTTCTGTGGTGGTTGCAGAGTGCTCATCTATTGGAGGGCCGCAGATTCGGCATACAGGATTGGATCCTGGTGACCACGGACGCCAGCCTGAGAGGCTGGGGAGCAGTCACACAAGGAAGAAACTTCCAGGGCGTGTGGTCGAGCCTGGAAACGTCTCTTCACATAAACATTCTGGAACTAAGAGCAATCTACAATGCTCTAAGCCAGGCAGAACCTCTGCTTCAAGGAAAACCGGTGTTGATCCAGTCGGACAACATCACGGCAGTCGCCCATGTAAACAGACAGGGCGGCACAAGAAGCAGGAGTGCAATGGCAGAAGCTGCAAGGATTCTTCGCTGGGCGGAGAATCATGTGATAGCACTGTCAGCAGTGTTCATCCCGGGAGTGGACAACTGGGAAGCAGACTTCCTCAGCAGACACGACCTTCACCCGGGAGAGTGGGGACTTCATCCAGAAGTTTTCCACATGCTTGTAACCCGTTGGGAAAGACCAATGGTGGACATGATGGCGTCTCGCCTCAACAAAAAACTGGACAGGTATTGCGCCAGGTCAAGAGATCCGCAGGCAATAGCTGTGGACGCGCTGGTAACGCCTTGGGTGTACCAGTCGGTGTATGTGTTTCCTCCTCTGCCTCTCATACCAAAAGTATTGAGAATTATACGGCAAAGAGGCGTAAGAACGATACTAGTGGCTCCGGATTGGCCAAGAAGGACTTGGTACCCGGAACTTCAAGAGATGATCACGGAGGATCCGTGGCCTCTACCTCTGAGAAGGGACCTGCTTCAGCAGGGTCCCTGTCTGTTTCAAGACTTACCGCGGCTGCGTTTGACGGCATGGCGGTTGAACGCCGGATCCTAAAGGGAAAAGGCATTCCGGAAGAAGTCATTCCTACCTTGATTAAAGCAAGGAAGGAAGTAACCGCGCAACATTATCACCGCATTTGGCGAAAATATGTTGCGTGGTGCGAGGATCGGAGTGCTCCAACGGAGGAATTTCAACTGGGTCGATTCCTACATTTCCTGCAATCAGGATTGTCTATGGGTCTCAAATTGGGATCTATTAAGGTTCAAATTTCGGCCCTGTCGATTTTCTTCCAGAAAGAATTGGCTTCAGTTCCTGAAGTCCAGACCTTTGTTAAGGGAGTACTGCATATACAGCCCCCTGTGGTGCCTCCAGTGGCACCGTGGGATCTCAATGTTGTTTTGGACTTTCTCAAATCTCATTGGTTTGAACCACTAAAAAATGTGGATTTGAAATATCTCACATGGAAAGTGACCATGCTACTAGCCCTGGCTTCGGCCAGGAGAGTGTCAGAACTGGCAGCTTTATCTTACAAAAGCCCATATCTGATTTTCCATTCGGACAGGGCAGAACTGCGGACTCGTCCGCATTTTCTCCCTAAGGTGGTGTCAGCATTTCATCTGAACCAGCCTATTGTAGTGCCTGCGGCTACAAGCGACTTGGAGGACTCCAAGTTGTTGGACGTTGTCAGAGCTTTAAAAATATACATTTCAAGGACAGCTGGAGTCAGGAAATCTGACTCACTGTTTATACTATATGCTCCCAACAAGTTGGGCGCTCCTGCGTCTAAGCAGACTATTGCGCGCTGGATTTGTAGTACGATTCAGCTTGCACATTCTGTGGCAGGCCTGCCACAGCCAAAATCGGTAAATACCCACTCCACAAGGAAGGTGGGTTCTTCTTGGGCGGCTGCCCGAGGGGTCTCGGCATTACAACTCTGCCGAGCGGCTACGTGGTCGGGGGAGAACACGTTTGTAAAATTCTACAAATGTGATACCCTGGCTAAGGAGGACCTGGAGTTCTCTCATTCGGTGCTGCAGAGTCATCCGCACTCTCCCGCCCGTTTGGGAGCTTTGGTATAATCCCCATGGTCCTTTCAGGAACCCCAGCATCCACTAGGACGATAGAGAAAATAAGAATTTACTTACCGATAATTCTATTTCTCGGAGTCCGTAGTGGATGCTGGGCGCCCATCCCAAGTGCGGATTATCTGCAATAATTGTACATAGTTATTGTTGCCTAAATCGGGTTATTGTTGTAGGGAGCCATCTTTCAGAGGCTCCTCTGTTATCATACTGTTAACTTGGTTTAGATCACAGGTTGTACGGTGTGATTGGTGTGGCTGGTATGAGTCTTACCCGGGATTCATAAATCCTTCCTTATTGTGTACGCTCGTCCGGGCACAGTATCCTAACTGAGGCTTGGAGGAGGGCCATAGGGGGAGGAGCCAGTACACACCACCTGATCATAAGGCTTTACTTTTTGTGCCCTGTCTCCTGCGGAGCCGCTATTCCCCATGGTCCTTTCAGGAACCCCAGCATCCACTACGGACTCCGAGAAATAGAATTATCGGTAAGTAAATTCTTATTATTTTTTTCATCCATTTTTGCCTTCTATTTTGACAAGTATTCCCACTGAAGTGCGTTTTCCTACCATATTGTTTTACTATAGTGTGCTTGTGATGATGCTAGGTGTTAGCGGGCAATTTACTAAGCAGCGGGTTTGAGATCCTAGTTTGCCAGTGGGATTTTATCGTGCAGATTTCCGAAGATCAAAACTGCCAAGAGACCACACATAAGAATAGAGCACTTAATGACCAGTGTTTTTTACCATTACAAATGTAGACGCCCCAGATTTCATACATTTTGGGGTTTAGCAATCACTGCAAACTTGCTAATAAACCCTCCGACAAAGGGGGTCATCCGACCCGATCGCTCGCTGCAGTTTATCGCAGTGCAGCAATCGGGTCGAAACTGCGCATGCCGGACGGCCGAAGGCCGTCGTTTCCTAGTGATCGCCTCTGGCTGCTTGACAGGCAGAGGCGGTTGCGGGGCGGGAGGGGGCGGCGTTTGGCCACCATTTTGGGGGCGTGGTCCGGCCAACGGGGGGGGGCAGACATGTGGGCAGACTAACCCTGTGCTGGCTGTTCCCCCGCATGTCTGAGTGCCTGATCATGGCGGTGCTAAATTTAGCACAGCTACGATCAACTCTGAATGACCCCCAAAAAGTAGATTATTGCGAGAGGCTAGAATTCAAAAAGCCATGCAGTTACAGCGAACTGGTCAGTGAAAAGGAGAAGAAGCTCTATACACTTATCATGAGGCCAGTCATAATGTATTAAATATACATTATAAAAGATAAAACATTGATAATTCTCTAATGGGGGAAATAATATATTAGTGAGAAAATTCTTGTTTGATTTTATTAAGAATAATATTTATTTATTAATTGTAATAGTGGGGCAATATTAATCTGTGTTTAAAAATATTTTTTTATTATTATAGGGCAACAATATGACTGTAAATGGTGCGCACATAACAAAATATTCTATATAATAATTTATTAAAACAAATAATATAATATAATAAAATTAAATGTTTCCCACTAATATAGAATAAGACATGAATTCTTGTCACCAAGAATAATTCAGGTGACAAGGGGCTTCCTGAGATTACTAGGAGGCAAAGTTGAACACGAAAGCTGCAAGATTTCTAGTAGCTGAATTCCCTGGAGTGTATTCCAAGGTCTGACAGACTTGGAACCAAACCTACTGTACAAAGGCTAGAAAGGAGTCTGTGCTGGCAGATCCAGCAGTATCTGTTATCAAAAACCACCACAGAACTGTTGTAAAACCATAGACATTGACAGTGGTTTACAAAACTTCATTAAAATTGCTGAATAGTAAAATCAGTGGTTTGGTGCTTTCACTTGCTAGCAATGTGCAGGAATTTAAAAAGCCTAGCAAAACTGCTGCTTCGCAAAATTTACCCCATAGGGGGGTATTCATTTCAAGTCTGATTAACGGCAGTTTTAGGTCGAATACATATTCGACCTATGAAATAATTCTCCTGTTTATCTGACAAGTCAGAAAATCCGCCGATCCACATGTTTTGTCGGGTTCGTGGCCAAATCCGACAGGTTTAAGCCCCGTTTCCGACAGTCTCAGTCCAACTTTAAAAAAAGTCGGATTGGCATTGTCGGGAACGGCAAAATCTGACAGGAATTGAATACTGCATTGTGGATCCTTTCCGTCGGAAAAGCATCCGACAAGTATTGAATACACCCCATAGTGTTACAATTCCCCTAGACCACAGGTTCTCAAATTCGGTCCTCAGGACCCCACACAGTGCATGTTTTGCAGGTCTCCTTACAGTATCACGAGTGAAATAATTAGCTCCACCTGTGGACCTTTTAAAATGTGTCAGTGAGTAATTAATACACCTGTGCACTTGCTGGGTTCCCTGCAAAACATGCACTGTGTGGGGTCCTGAGGACCGAGTTTGAGAACCACTGAACTAGACAAAGGTGATTTTCCAGGGTTAACAAGGTAGCTGGAATCTGTTTCAAAATGTAGTTTTATTTACCTATTTGGCAGAACAGAGTATTACACTTACAAAATGTGGTTCCACGTGGCAAGTTCTCCTTTTCTTTGTAAAGATAAATCCATGGCATAAATAGAATCTCAGAAGTTATGATTTTAGACAGTAGATGGCAGTAGAGCTACTTCTAACAACATATATAGGTTATCTGCTTAATACAGTAAAATCAATGTTGCCTACTGATAACAATCCTGATCTATGTTTTATGACTTTAATGTAGAAAAATAATTACATTTTCTAGGAATTATTTTGTGCACCTAATAAAATCATACCTCCCAAGTGTCCCGATTTTTGCGGGACAGTCCCGTTTTTCTTGGTCTGTCCCGCGGTGTGGGAAGGGGGGGGCAGTTGGGAGGCTCTTTGTCACTCGCTGCTCTGCTCAGCATGCGCACAGCGTCTATTCCAGTGAGGCAGAGGGACTGGGGCCTGGCCAGCAGCTCACAGAGCTCTGCACCCACTGTGACAGAAATTGGAGGCATGGCTTGCGATCGCGTCATCCACGTGAGGCCACGCCCCTTTACAGTAGGCCACTCTCCTTTTTCAGACTGTGCACGGCTGTAGGGAGCACACTCCTCTAGGATGGTGTGCGCGGCTGTAGGGAGCACACCTCTAGGATGGTGTGCGCGGCTGTAGGGAGCACTCCTCTAGGATGGTGTGCGCGGCTGTAGGGAGCACACCTCTAGGATGGTGTGCGCGGCTGTAGGGAGCACACCTCTAGGATGGTGTGCGCGGCTGTAGGGAGCACACCTCTAGGATGGTGTGCGCGGCTGTAGGGAGCACACCTCTAGGATGGTGTGCGCGGCTGTAGGGAGCACACCTCTAGGATGGTGTGCGCGGCTGTAGGGAGCACACCTCTAGGATGGTGTGCGCGGCTGTAGGGAGCACACCTCTAGGACGGTGTGCGCGGCTGTAGGGAGCACACCTCTAGGACGGTGTGCGCGGCTGTAGGGAGCACACCTCTAGGATGGTGTGCGCGGCTGTAGGGAGCACACTCCTCTAGGACGGTGTGCCCGTCTTGTATCCTAGTTTGTGAGGTTGAAAAACTATCAATAGTCAATAGAGTTCAACCTGAATTATCTTGTATTCCCTATTCTATTTAGGGTAAAAGCTATATCCTTGTATATCTTTTTCCGTTAGAAATTTATCTAACCCATTTTTAAACGCATTGACTGAGTCCGCCATTACAACCTTCTCTGGCAGTGTATTCCATATTCGTATCGCCATTACAGTGAAGAATCCCTTCCTGCGCTGAGTACGAAATGTACTCTCCTTAAGCCTTAGTGGGTGTCACATGCTTTCTGTAGAGGTCACTTCGTAAACAAATCACATGGTAGCTATGCATATTGCCCCTTTTATATATTTGTGTAAATATTAATCAAATCTCTTCTTAGTCGTATCATTTCTGGTGTAAACATACCTAACTTAGAAAGCCTCTCCTCATAGTCCAGTGTCGCCAACCCCTTAATCAATTTGGTAGCTCGCCTCTGAACCTTTTCAAGTTCTAATATGTCTCTTTTATAGTGTGGTGCTCAGAACTGTACACAATACTCAAGATGTGGCCGTACCAATGATTTGTACAGTGGCAGGATTACGCTCTCATCTCTTGTCTCAATTCCCCTTTTTAATAATGCATGCTAACACCTTATTTACCTTTGTTGCTGTACTTTGACATTGTGTATTGCTGCTAAATCTGCTATCAATGAACACCCCCAAATCCTTTTCCAATACAATTTATCTTGCGTCCTAGAGGATGCTGGGGTCCATATTAGTACCATGGGGTATAGACTGGTCCACCAGGAGCCATTGGCACTTTAAGAGTTTAATAGTGTGGGCTGGCTCCTCCCTCTATGCCCCTCCTACCAGACTCAGTTTAGAAAATGTGCCCGGAGGAGCCGGTCACAGCTAGGGGAGCTCTACAGAGTTCTTCTGGTAAAGAGTAACTTTTTTTCTTTCAGGTTTTTTTATTTTACAGGGAGGCTGTTGGCGACAGCCTCCCTGCAGCGTGGGACTGGGGGGGCAGCAGTGTCCGCCCCGCGGGGTCTTGAGCCACTGCTCCTGCTGACTGGACGGTGGCTCCAGAGGGGTCTGATCGTGCCCCGCCGCAGGGGAACGCTCGCCACGGCAACAGGCCGCCACCCCCTCAGAAGCTGAAGTGTGGCGAGTCAGTCACTGTCCCCCCTTGCAAGTGGGGGGACAGTGCGAAGAGGGCAGCTACGGGTCAGGAGCGCGGTTGTTCCCGCGCTCCGGGAAGGATCAGCGGTACCTTGGTGCGGCGCTTGGGAGTTAGCGCCCTGAGTCAGCTCCGGACCCTGCACTGGTTTTCTTCAGCGTGTCGGGGTCTGCAGACCCAGGTCGGCATATTCCTTCGGCCAGTGTAATCATCTTGTGAGCGAGAAGGGGGTGGAGCTTCTTCTCAGAGCGGACCCAGCAGCGTTCAGCGACATTTTTCCTGCCTGCAGCCACGGTTTACTGGATCCAGGTCCCTCCAGAGCTTTCTCCAGTCTGTATGGTACCAGGGGGCTGTAGAAGGGGGGGGGGGCTGCGTAAAGCCTGTGTCACCTATTAAGGGACACAGTCAGCGCTGGGAAGGGACTCCCTTTGCCTGAAAAGTGCTGTGTGTGGGTTGGCTCCAATCTTTGTGTCTCTCTGCCATTCTTGGGGTGGAAACTCTGTCCTCAAATTACCCTGTGTGTTTGTGGGGTGTTGGTGTGTGTGCAACATGTCTAGGGACACTGTTTCATATGCTGCAGAGCAGGATTGCACTGTTTTAGCCCAGATCCCAGCTAGAGAGTCAGAATAATTAGTCTCTCTGAGGGGGACTATTTCTCAGATTTCTGATAGGGTGGCAAGCACTGAGCATGCCACTCAGGTCCTCCAGTCTTCTATGGTGGTATGGTCGGATCCTGCCTCCTTTGGGCCCCCTGCGGTACTTTTTAATAAGCGTGCGCTTGCAATTATGCAGGATGACACGGACACCGACTCTGACACTGCAGACGGTGATGGGGATGTGTTGCAGGGGACTGCATCGCTTGCCAGGGGGGTGCAGTTGATGATTGAGGCTGTTAGGGATGTTTTACACATTTCAGACACAGCCCCGGAACAGGTGGAGGAGGCCTTCTTCACCGATAATAAGAAGCCCCCCTAACTTTCCCGGCATCCAAGGAATTGAATGCTATCTTTGAAAAGGCATGGGAAACTCCGAAAAAGAAATTCCAGATTGCCAAGAGAGTCTTGGTGGCTTTACCCTTCCCAGAGGAAGATAGGAAGAGGTGGTAGTCCCCGCCGATAGTAGACGCCTCTGTATCCAGGCTGTCCAAACAGGTAGTTTTACCGGTCCCGGGATCTACCGCGTTAAAGGACCCGGCAGTTCGCAAGGTGGATGCTATGCTGAAATCCATTTACACGGCTTCGGGGGTTATATTGCGGCCTACTATAGCCTGTGCTTGGATTGCTAAAGCTATTGCCAGGTGGTCGATCACTCTGCAGGAGGAATCGTCTACGCTGGACAAAGGTGACGTTGATTTGTTTTTGCGTAATATTCAGGATTCTGCAGGGTTCCTGGTGGATTCCATGAAGGACCTGGGTTCCATGGCTGCGGGGATCTCCTCCATGTCAATCTCTGCTCGAAGAGGTCTCTGGCTGCGCAACTGGTTTGCAGACGCGGAATCTAGGAAGTGTGTGGAGGGCCTTCCGTACAAAGGTCAGGCTCTATTTGGGGAGGTGCTGGATGCGTGGATTGCCACGGCTATCGCGGGTAAGTCTCATTTTCTCCCCTCAGCTGCACCGGCTATGAAGAAGCCTTTATTCTCTACCACGTCACAGTCCTTTCGGCCCGCAAGGCCTATAAAAAAATAAGCCTTCGAACACCTTCTTCAGAGGTGGTCGTGCCAAAGGAAAGAAACCCGCTCCCGCTGGTTCCCAGACCCAGAAGCCCGCTTCTGATACCCCTAAGTCCTCCCCATGACCGAATCTCTGAGAGCTGTCATTTCAGGGCTGTCGGAGGGGGGAGTTCCTGGTGTCCCTAGACATCAAGGATGCTTACCTCCACATTCCCATTTGGGCGCCGCATCAAGCTTATCTCAGATTTGCGCTGATGGACGATCACTATCTGTTCCAGGCACTGCCGTTTGGCCTCTTAACAGCACCAAGGTGATGGCGGAGATGATGGTTCTCCTCCGCAAACAGGGGGTGAACATAATTCCATACCTGGATGATCTCCTGATCAAGGCGTCGTCCAGGGAGAGGTTGCTGCTGTCCATCGCGCTCACAACACAGCTGCTCAGGAAGCACGGTTGGATCCTGAACCTTCCGAAGTCTCATCTGGAGCCGACAAGGCGGCTGGCTTTCCTGGAAATGATCCTCGACACGGAAGTGTAGAGGGTATTTCTCCCGGCAGAGAAAGCGTTGGTGATTCAAACAATGGTCCGGGATGTTCTACGGCCTACCCGGGTATCGGTCCATCAATGCATGCGCCTTCTGGGGAAGATGGTTGCCGCCTACGAGGCTCTGCAGTACGGCAGGTTTCATGCTCGACCTTTTCAACTGGACCTCTTGGACCAGTGGTCGGGCTCTGACCTACACATGCACAAGAGGATACGCCTGTCTCCAAAAGCCAGGATTTCACTCTACTGGTTGCTGCAACTTCCACACCTTCTGGAAGGGCAAAGGTTCGGAATTCAAGACTGGATCTTTCTGACCACAGATGCAAGTCTAAGAGGTTGGGGAGCGGTCGCTCTGGGGGAAACCTTTCAAGGACGATGGTCGGATCAAAAGTCCCTTCTCACAATAAACATCCTGGAACTCCGGGCCTTTTACAACGCCCTTCTGCAAGCAACACACCTTCTTGAATATACTCCTAAACCTTATACACCATTTCATTGTCCAAACTTCCAATTTAAATAAATCGTTCTGAAGAGACTCAACATCCACATCTGACTTGATTACTCTACATATTTTAGTATCGTTTATAAAAATTGAGACTGTGCTGTCTAGTCCTTTTTAAATCATTAATAAATATATTAAACAATAGTGGCTGCAGCACAGAACCCTGCGGTATTCCACTAATTACTTTAGCCCAGGTGGAAAACATCCCATTAATCACCACTCGCTGTTCCCTGTTATCAAGCCAATTACTCACCCATGTACAAATGGTGTCACCTATACTGAGCTCCCTTAATTTGAAAATCAGCCTCCTGTGAGGTACTGTGTCGAAAGCTTTTGCAAAATCCATAAAAACCACATCTACTTCGTTAACCTGGTCGAGATTGTCGCTTACTGTATCATAGAAGCTAATCAAATTAGTTTGGGATGATCTGTTTCTCACAAAACCATGCTGGTTCTTATTAATAGCATGGGTGTTCTCCAAGTAGTCCTGTATGCTGTCCCTTAGTATAATTTCAATAGTTTCCCCGCTATTGATGTCAGACTAACTGGTCTATAGTTACCAGGATGAAGTTTAATGCCCTTATTAAATATTGGGACTACATCCACTATACGCTAGTCCTTTGGTACCATGCCTGATCTAAGTGACTCAGTGACAATCGGATACAATTTCAGCATTTAGCTCCATCAAAACCCGAGGATGTAGGCCATCTGGACCAAGAGATTTATTACTCTGAATTTTTTGTAATCATTCACTGACTATTTCCTCAGATAGATAAGTATTAAGCAATGGGTCTTTATAAATGCTGTTAGTGTTACTCACTAATCCCACAATCTGGTCTTCTATAGTAAACACTGATGAGAAAAAATTGTTCAATATTTTAGCTATTTCTTTGTCGTCATTTATCAGGAATCCCAGTTTGCTTTTTAGTGGTCCTATATTCTCTCTTTTTTTTTTTTTTTTTAGCCTCTTAGAATTTATGTACTTAAAGATTTTTTTAGGTACATTTGCTTCTCGAATTACAAAATTTATAAATAACAACCTAATAAATGTAACCTGTTAAGGTCAATTGTAATGCCCGCGAGTTGTGGCAAGATATCAGAGAATTAGCTGTGACATTTGAAGAAGCAATGTTTTGTTAAGGCACAACCCTATTATTAAACAGGGTGTTCTTACTTCCCCCCCCCCCCCCCCCTTCCCCCCCTAGTAATTGTTTAGTGAGACATGTCTTTCTAATGTAGAAAACCTGTGTTGTGAGATAGACCACGGTGGATCATGGTCTGAATTTTCTGAGTGATAAAGTACTTAGGGGGATATTCAATCACAGTTGGAAGTGCCGACAGGGCGGAAAGACGGCACTTTCTAACGATAATCAGAACTTTCCGACACTTCAATATTCAATTGAAGTGCCATTTTTTAAGCAATGTCGGAACTTTCGACAATTTCGAAAAGATACCACTAGACGAGCGTCATGAGAGTCCATGTGTTTTCAACCCCGCCGCTGTCGAAAATGGTCCGTTTTCGACCATTCATTTATGCCCATAAGAGAGGGCGGAAATGAATGGTCGGAATGGGAGGGGAAACAGGCGGAAACGGCCCGCTATTGAATACTGACGTGTCTGATCCTCTCAGTCAGAGAGTATCCGACTGTGATTGAATAGATTCCTTAGTGGCCTCTAGAAAAAGAAGTTTAAAACAAAGTATTATGCAGACGTTGGGTATATTAAAGATGGACTACTACAAAATACATTCTTGCAACAAATTGCTCTTCAGTATCTGTGGTGGAAAGTTAACCTGAAAATACTTTAGGATCCACTTGGACAGATCATACTTGTGATGTTTAGCAGCCCCTCTCCATGTCCAGTAATAGGTGTCTTGATGATACACTCCTTCTTCAGAAGAGGTTTCTACATGAGTCTTATGGGAGGTTCACAAAACTACAATATGAGGTAGGCTTATCAGCAATGCCTGTTGTCAAGAAACTAGCAGCTGAAGAACTCTCCTCACTAGGAACTTCACACTCCTCTCTGATTGCTCAGACCAATGATCTACCTCTGCTGGTCTGTTCCCACAGATAATGTCTCTCAAAGATCAAATGAGTTCTTTCCTGCAGGCCTGTGCATACCCTTAATAAACTTTAACAGCGGTTTTTACGATAAGGCTGACAAAATCAATGCTATGCTTGCAAGTAAACACAGAAAAGAGAGCACTACAAATAATCGCATCTCCTACCCACTGGATTGAAATTGAACATTCCATCACTACTGTGAATCCTTATATAATATACCCAAATCTCCACCCTCTCCAGATGTTGGTGTCTCAGAGTAACTTTCTTTCTCTTTCATCCACTAGGGGACACTGGAGTCCTATACAGTAGGTGTGTGAAGCCTTGAACCGGAGGTGTGGCACAATCTAAAATTAGCATTGTCTGCACAGCCGGTTCCTCCCCCTTCACATCCCTCCTCCCTCAGTTTGAAAAATTGTGCTTGAGGTGAAGCACGTGGGAGCACTGAGCTCCTGACTAAAAATCTAAAAGGGGCTGCGTAACCCTAATAAAAGGGGGACAAGGCTGCCTAATATCACAGAGACAAAGATCCCTATTGAAGGGACCTGCCTCTCTCCACAGGAGATCCTCCAGCCTTCTAACAGTGAGTACTGGTGAAGGAAGACGTAGCTTAGGCTAGGGTACTTCATGTAATTTTTTTTTTTTCTTTTCTTTTCCTCTCTTTCTTGAAAGTTAAACTTATTATCACTGCTGCCCCCTGATAACAGTAATAGATCCCTCTTGCAGCTACAGCGGCGGGCGCGGGAGCAGAGTGCGGCGCGGGACTCAGCCCTTCCTTCCTGTGAGCAGGGAGCGACGGAGACTGGCAGCCGAAGCGGAGCACAGGTGCCGCTACGGGGTTGTCAAGGCGCACGCTGGCCAGCGGGTCCGGATC
This sequence comes from Pseudophryne corroboree, assembly GCF_028390025.1. NCBI lineage: Eukaryota > Metazoa > Chordata > Amphibia > Anura > Myobatrachidae > Pseudophryne > Pseudophryne corroboree. The sequence goes on along the minus strand of NC_086454.1, from coordinate 125,745,432 downwards.
GCGCCGGATAGCGGGGAAAGTCTGTTCGCCGAGCGCCGAGGCAGACTCGGCACGCGCCAGCCAGCGGGCGGCGGGAGGAGAACCAAAAGTAAAAGCCTGCTGTGACACAACGCAGTTCAGATCCCACATCTCCGTTTTAAACAAAACAGCAAGTGCCTTTCACAATAAAAAGGGGGTTGCTTATTACATATGTGGGGCGCACAATTAGTGGGGGCCATATTTAATGATTATGGCGCCAGAGTGAAAGAATGGACGGGTCCTCCCCCTCCCCCCAGCAAAGTAAGGAAAAGGGTTGCTTATTACAAAATTAGCTCCCCCTGCTGCACTGCCTGCATAGTGCATAGTAACATATAGCAGAGTGATCGTTAGACAACAGCTCCCTCTGCTGGTGTAAAATATATTTCTCTAACGTCCTAGTGGATGCTGGGGACTCCGAAAGGACCATGGGGAATAGCGGCTCCGCAGGAGACTGGGCACAAAGTAAAAGCTTTAGGACTAGCTGGTGTGCACTGGCTCCTCCCCCTATGACCCTCCTCCAAGCCTCAGTTAAGATTTTGTGCCCGAACGAGAAGGGTGCAATCTAGGTGGCTCTCCTGAGCTGCTTAGAGTAAAAGTTTAAATAGGTTTTTTTATTTTCAGTGAGACCTGCTGGCAACAGGCTCACTGCATCGAGGGACTAAGGGGAGAAGAAGCGAACTCACCTGCGTGCAGAGTGGATTGGGCTTCTTAGGCTACTGGACATTAGCTCCAGAGGGACGATCACAGGCCCAGCCATGGATGGGTCCCGGAGCCGCGCCGCCGGCCCCCTTACAGAGCCAGAAGAGTGAAGAGGTCCGGAAAATCGGCGGCAGAAGACGTCCTGTCTTCAATAAGGTAGCGCACAGCACCGCAGCTGTGCGCCATTGCTCTCAGCACACTTCACACTCCGGTCACTGAGGGTGCAGGGCGCTGGGGGGGGCGCCCTGGGACGCAATGAAAATGCCTTAAATGGCTAAAAATACATCACATATAGCTCCTGGGCTATATGGATGTATTTAACCCCTGCCAGTTTTCCACAAAAAAGCGGGAGAAAGGCCGCCGAAAAAGGGGCGGAGCCTATCTCCTCAGCACACAAGCGCCATTTTTTCCTCACGGCTCCGTTGGAGGAAGGCTCCCTGACTCTCCCCTGCAGTCCTGCACTACAGAAACAGGGTAAAACAAGAGAGGGGGGGCACTAAATTGGCATATTAATATATACAGCAGCTATATTAGGGAAAAACACTTATATAAGGTTATCCCTGTATATATATATATATATATATATATATATATATATATAGCGCTCTGGTGTGTGCTGGCAAACTCTCCCTCTGTCTCCCCAAAGGGCTAGTGGGGTCCTGTCCTCTGTCAGAGCATTCCCTGTGTGTGTGCTGTGTGTCGGTACGCTGTGTCGACATGTATGAGGAGGAAAATGGTGTGGAGGCGGAGCAATTGCCTGTGTTAGTGATGTCACCCCCTAGGGAGTCGACACCTGACTGGATGGTCTTATGGAAAGAATTACGTGATAGTGTCGGCACTTTACAAAAGACTGTTGACGACATGAGACAGCCGGCAAATCAGTTAATACCTGTACAGGCGTCTCAAACACCGTCAGGGGCTATAAAACGCCCGTTACCTCAGGTCGATACAGACACTGACACGGACACTGACTCCAGTGTCGACGGTGAGGAAACAAACGTATTTTCCAGTAGGGCCACACGTTACATGATCACGGCAATGAAGGAGGTTTTGAACATTTCTGATACTACAAGTACCACAAAAAAGGGTATTATGTGGGGTGTGAAAAAACTACCCGTAGTTTTTCCTGAATCAGATGAATTAAATGAGGTGTGTGATGAAGCGTGGGTTTCCCCCGATAAAAAACTGCTAATTTCTAAAAAATTATTGGCATTATACCCTTTCCCGCCAGAGGTTAGGGCGCGTTGGGAAACACCCCCTAGCGTAGATAAGGCGCTCACACGCTTATCAAAACAAGTGGCGTTACCGTCTCCTGATACGGCCGCCCACAAGGAACCAGCTGATAGGAAGCTGGAAAATATCCTTAAAAGTATATACACACATACTGGTATTATACTGCGACCAGCAATCGCCTCAGCCTGGATGTGCAGTGCTGGGGTGGCTTGGTCGGATTCCCTGACTGAAAATATTGATACCCTGGACAGGGACAATATATTATTGACTATAGAGCATTTAAAGGATGCATTTCTATATATGCGAGATGCACAGAGGGATATTTGCACTCTGGCATCAAGAGTAAGTGCGATGTCCATTTCTGCCAGAAGAGGGTTATGGACGCGACAGTGGTCAGGGGATGCGGATTCCAAACGGCATATGGAAGTATTGCCGTATAAAGGGGAGGAGTTATTTGGGGTCGGTCTATCGGACCTGGTGGCCACGGCAACGGCTGGAAAATCCACCTTTTTACCCCAAGTCACCTCGCAGCAGAAAAAGATACCGTCTTTTCAGGCTCAGTCCTTTCGTCCCCATAAGGGCAAGCGGGCAAAAGGCCACTCATATCTGCCCCGGGGCAGAGGAAGGGGAAAAAGACTGCAGCAAACAGCCTCTTCCCACGAACAGAAGCTCTCCCCCGCTTCTGCCAAGTCCTCAGCATGACGCTGGGGCCTTACAAGCGGACTCAGGCACGGTGGGGGCCCGTCTCAAGAATTTCAGCGCGCAGTGGGCTCACTCGCAAGTGGACCCCTGGATCCTGCAGGTAGTATCTCAGGGGTACAAATTGGAATTCGAGACGTCTCCCCCTCGCCGGTTCCTGAAGTCTGCTTTACCAACGTCTCCCCCCGACAGGGAGGCGGTATTGGAAGCCATTCACAAGCTGTATTCCCAGCAGGTGATAATCAAGGTACCCCTCCTACAACAGGGAAAGGGGTATTATTCCACGCTGTTTGTGGTACCGAAGCCGGACGGCTCGGTGAGACCTATTTTAAATCTGAAATCATTGAACACTTACATAAAAAGGTTCAAGTTCAAGATGGAGTCACTCAGAGCAGTGATAGCGAACCTGGAAGAAGGGGACTATATGGTGTCTCTGGACATCAAGGATGCTTACCTCCATGTCCCAATTTGCCCTTCTCACCAAGGGTACCTCAGGTTTGTGGTACAGAACTGTCACTATCCGTTTCAGACGCTGCCGTTTGGATTGTCCACGGCACCCCGGGTCTTTACCAAGGTAATGGCCGAAATGATGATTCTTCTTCGAAGAAAAGGCGTTTTAATTATCCCTTACTTGGACGATCTCCTGATAAGGACAAGGTCCAGAGAACAGTTAGAGGTCGGAGTAGCACTATCTCAAGTAGTACTACGACAGCACGGATGGATTCTAAATATTCCAAAATCGCAGCTGATTCCGACGACACGTCTGCTGTTCCTAGGGATGATTCTGGACACAGTACAGAAAAAGGTGTTTCTCCCGGAGGAGAAAGCCAAGGAGTTATCCGACCTAGTCAGGAACCTCCTAAGACCAGGCCAAGTGTCAGTACATCAATGCACAAGGGTCCTGGGAAAGATGGTGGCTTCTTACGAAGCGATTCCATTCGGCAGATTCCACGCAAGAACTTTTCAGTGGGATCTGCTGGACAAATGGTCCGGATCGCATCTTCAAATGCATCAGCGGATAACCCTGTCTCCAAGGACAAGGGTGTCTCTCCTGTGGTGGTTACAGAGTGCTCATCTGTTAGAGGGCCGCAGATTCGGCATACAGGACTGGGTCCTGGTGACCACGGATGCCAGTCTGAGAGGCTGGGGAGCGGTCACACAGGGAAGAAACTTCCAGGGAGTATGGTCAAGCCTGGAGATGTCTCTTCACATAAATATACTGGAGCTAAGAGCGATTTACAATGCTCTAAGTCAGGCAAGACCTCTGCTTCAGGGTCAGCCGGTGTTGATCCAGTCGGACAACATCACGGCAGTCGCCCACGTAAACAGACAGGGCGGCACAAGAAGCAGGAGGGCAATGATGGAAGTGGCAAGGATTCTTCGCTGGGCGGAGAATCATGTGATAGCACTGTCAGCAGTGTTCATTCCGGGAGTGGACAACTGGGAAGCAGACTTCCTCAGCAGACACGATCTTCACCCGGGGGAGTGGGGACTTCACCCAGAAGTCTTCCACATGATTGTGAACCGTTGGAAAAAACCAAAGGTGGACATGATGGCGTCCCGCCTCAACAAAAAACTGGACAGATATTGCGCCAGGTCAAGGGACCCTCAGGCAATAGCTGTGGACGCTCTGGTAACACCGTGGGTGTACCAGTCAGTGTATGTGTTCCCTCCTCTTCCTCTCATACCAAAAGTACTGAGAATCATAAGAAGGAGAGGAGTAAAGACTATACTCGTGGCTCCGGATTGGCCAAGAAGGACTTGGTACCCGGAAATTCAAGAGATGCTCACGGAAGACCCGTGGCCTCTACCTCTAAGAAAGGACCTGCTCCAGCAGGGACCATGTCTGTTCCAAGACTTACAGCGGCTGCGTTTGACGGCATGGCGGTTGAACGCCGGATCCTGAAGGAAAAAGGCATTCCGGATGAAGTCATCCCTACCCTGATCAAAGCCAGGAAGGATGTAACCATACAACATTATCACCGTATTTGGCGTAAATATGTTGCGTGGTGCGAGGCCAGGAAGGCCCCTACAGAGGAATTTCAACTGGGTCGTTTCCTGCATTTCCTGCAAACAGGACTGTCTATGGGCCTCAAATTAGGGTCCATTAAGGTTCAAATTTCGGCCCTGTCAATATTCTTCCAAAAAGAACTGGCTTCTGTTCCTGAAGTTCAGACGTTTGTCAAGGGAGTACTGCATATACAGCCTCCTTTTGTGCCTCCAGTGGCACCTTGGGATCTCAATGTAGTTTTGGGATTCCTAAAATCACATTGGTTTGAACCACTCACCACTGTGGACTTAAAATATCTCACATGGAAAGTGGTAATGCTGTTAGCCCTGGCTTCAGCCAGGCGTGTCTCAGAATTGGCAGCTTTATCCTATAAAAGCCCTTACCTAATTTTTCATACGGACAGGGCAGAATTGAGGACTCGTCCTCAATTTCTCCCTAAGGTGGTTTCAGCATTTCACTTAAACCAGCCTATTGTGGTGCCTGCGGCTACTAGGGACTTGGAGGATTCCAAGTTGCTGGACGTAGTCAGGGCCCTGAAAATATGTTTCCAGGACGGCTGGAGTCAGGAAATCTGATTCGCTGTTTATCCTGTATGCACCCAACAAGCTGGGTGCTCCTGCTTCTAAGCAGACGATTGCTCGTTGCATTTGTAGTACAATTCAGCTTGCACATTCTGTGGCAGGCCTGCCACAGCCAAAATCTGTAAAAGCCCATTCCACACGGAAAGTGGGCTCATCTTGGGCGGCTGCCCGAGGGGTCTCGGCTTTACAACTTTGCCGAGCAGCTACTTGGTCAGGGGCAAACACGTTTGCTAAATTCTACAAATTTGATACCCTGGCTGAGGAGGACCTGGAGTTCTCTCATTCGGTGCTGCAGAGTCATCCGCACTCTCCCGCCCGTTTGGGAGCTTTGGTACAATCCCCATGGTCCTTTCGGAGTCCCACTAGGACGTTAGAGAAAATAAGAATTTACTTACCGATAATTCTATTTCTCATAGTCCGTAGTGGATGCTGGGCGCCCATCCCAAGTGCGGATTGTCTGCATTACTTGTACATAGTTATTGTTACAAAAATCGGGTTATTGTTGTTGTGAGCCATCTTTTCAGAGGCTCCTTCTGTTATCATGCTGTTAACTGGGTTCAGATCACAAGTTGTACGGTGTGATTGGTGTGGCTGGTATGAGTCTTACCCGGGATTCAAAATCCTTCCTTATTGTGTACGCTCGTCCGGGCACAGTATCCTAACTGAGGCTTGGAGGAGGGTCATAGCGGGAGGAGCCAGTGCACACCAGCTAGTCCTAAAGCTTTTACTTTGTGCCCAGTCTCCTGCGGAGCCGCTATTCCCCATGGTCCTTTCGGAGTCCCCAGCATCCACTACGGACTATGAGAAATAGAATTATCGTTAAGTAAATTCTTATTTTACAGTATATGAGGATCTCCTGGAAAGTTAATATAACTTTACAATTTATATTTTCAAGGGACTTCTGTTGCAAAGATCCCGCAGAAAATTCACGGAAGCAAGCGAATACCAACTCTAGCATCGTAGCTGATTTACAGTTGGGGTGTGAGGATTGCGAGTCGGCTGGTGTTTTATTTTTTTTATTTTTTTTTATTTAATTAAAATAAGGATATTGGCCTGCTCCTTTTTTATATACGAAAGGGACAGGTAATTGCCAGCCGGATCCAATACCTTCGCTTCCGTCATCTCCCAGTCTTTCTCTTCCTAGTTTAAAGGGTGAAAGCGCGGCGGGTTACCCTGGTACAGGGTTTTCAAAATAACATGTCTAAGGCAACCAAGACCTCCAAGACCTGTTATGTTTGTACGAAATGTAACAAGAAGAGCACGCGGGTTGGCAGCTCCGGGGTGTGCGACTCCTGCTTAGACAAGGACGCTCCACCGGGGAGCAGTGCTCTGGCTAAGACATGGGAAGACAACCTTGCTAATAGAATCTCATGGAGATGGCAGAATCGCGCAAGCAGCAATCAGAATGGGCTGCGGGATTCTCAAAGACGATGGAGGAATTTCTCATCAGGTTAACGCCGCCCGCACACGCAGATACAAGTGTGCGACACAAGTGTGCGCAAGGCTGTTAAAAGAACTCTCCCTATGATACCAGAATCAGAAGAGGAAGAGGGTTTTCTTCTTGATACGGAGGAAGGTGAATTAATTGAACCTAACCTAGACGCCGACTTTCCAGAAGAGGACTCTGCAATCTCAGGTTTAGACTCCTTAATTGACGCGGTAAAAGAGATCCTAAGCTTTAAAGGACGAGGAAATACGGGAGCCGGAAGATTTCGATTTGTTCGAATCCCAGAAGCCGCGTTCAGCAGTATTTCCCATTCCTAAATCCCTCCAATCTCAGATAGAGGAGGCTTGGAAACAACCAGACAAACGGTTTCAATTTCCGAAACGGGTTTAGGTAACTTATCTCCTACCTAAGGGTGTAATGGACAAGTGGGAGACTCCGCCGGTAGTGGACGCCTCACTAGGAAGGTTGTCAAAAAAGACAATTTTACCGATTCCTAACGTAACTACTTTAAAGGATGCGTCAGAACGTAAAGTTGACACTGCGTTAAAGTCAATTTTTGTTGCAGCTGGTGCAGCGCAGAGACCTGCGATAGTCTGTGCTTGGGTCAACAAGGCCATGGGTGCATGGTCCGGCCGTATTGTACAAGCTATTGAGGAGGAAAACAGTTTAGAAGAGATTACCCAACTGGCGGAACACATTCGGGAATCTGCATTGTACTTATGTCAAGCTTCTAAAGATATTAGCAGAATAGCATCGCGCATATCTGCATCGGCCATATCGGCTAGACGGATTTTATGGCTCAGAGAATGGCAGGGAGACTCCGAGACCAAAAAGGCGGTATAATCCATCCCCTTTGGGGGTGAGATGCTGTTCGGACCAGAATTAGACAAGTGGATTTCGCAGGCTACAGCGGGGAAGTCCACTTTTCTGCCTACTCCTTATACGAGAACCGCTCCACAGACTAGGAGAGGTTATTCGGGTCCAGCATTTACTTCATTTAGATCTCAGTCCTTTCGAGCCAGAGGAAGGGGTTTTGGTACACAACCACGTGGGGGCAGAGGTAGAGGCCGCTCACAAGCAGCAACCAGAAAGCACGATAAACCTGCTGACAAGACCGTGGCATGACGGCCTCCCAGCTCACCTGGGGTCCCCCTTGGTGGGCGGCCGACTGGAAGGTTTTCAGGACATCTGGGCCAAAACCTCACCAGAACTTTGGGTGAACAACTTAATCTCTCAGGGATACAAGCTGAAATTTCAACAGAGGCCTCACAGTCAGTTTTTTACAACAGGATTGCCTCTGTGCCCTCAAAAGGCAGGGGCACTACGGACAGCAATTCTCAAATTGCTACAAGCAGAGGTCATTATTCCGGTTCCCGCTTCCCAGAGAGGAACGGGGTTCTATTCCAATCTTTTTGTCGTGCCAAAGCCAGACGGGATGGTCAGACCAATACTCAATTTAAAAGTTTTCAACCAGTTTTTAAGAGTCTACAAATTCAAGATGGAATCAATCCAATCAGTCATTGCAGGCTTAGAAGAGGGCGAGTTCATGGTATCCATGGACATAAAGGATGCATATCTGCATATTCCAATCTGGACTCCTCACCAGGCTTACTTAAGGTTCGCACTGGTGGCTGATCACTACCAATTCCGGGCCTTGCCGTTCGGTCTAGCATCAGCCCCAAGAATTTTCACAAAGATCATGGCGATCATGGTTGCAGGACTGAGACTGTTGGGGGTCACGATTATACCTTATCTGGACGATTTACTGATCAAGGCTCCATCTCAGACTCAACTGCTCAAAGATGTTCAGACATCCCATCAATTTCTAATTCAACATGGATGGATTGTCAATTTCAAAAAGTCCAACCTCATACCGACTCAACGGATTCAATTCCTCTGTCTCATCTTGGACACGGTCTTATTACGTGTGTTCCTACCAGAGAGCAAGGTCCAGGACTTACAGAGATTAGTGGCTCAGGTACTGAGGACGCAAACCGTTTCTCTGCACCTCTGTGTACAACTTCTCGGGAAGATGGCGTCATTCGAAGCTCTCCAGTACGGCAGACTTCATTCCCGACCATTCCAAATAAACCTCATTGCTCAGGGAGCAGGCTCGCACTGGCTTCTCCATCGGAGAATCCGACTTCAACCACAAGTACGGGTCTCCTTGATATGGTGGTCGTTACACAAGAACCTTGCAGCCGGCAAGAAATGCGGCATTTGGGATTGGAGGATCCTGACGACGGACGCCAGTCTCAGAGGTTGGGGAGCCGTCCTAGAGGACCATCAGTTTCAAGGACGGTGGACGCTACAGGAGAGCAAACTACCCATAAATATCCTCGAACTAAGAGCAGTTTACAATGCACTTCTGTTCGCAGAAGACCTAGTCATGAAACAACACATCAGGATTCAGTCAGACAATGTCACGACGACGGCTTACATAAACCGTCAAGGAGAAACAAAGAGCAGGATGGCGTTAAAAGAAGCCACAAAGATCTTGTTGTGGGCAGAAACACGAGACATCATTCTCTCGGCAGTGTTCATTCCAGGTGTGGAGAACTGGGAGGCAGATTATCTCGGTCGCCAGGACATGCATCCGGAAGAGTGGTGCCTTCATCCACAGATTTTCAACATGATTGTGAGAAGATGGGGTCTGCCTCAGGTGGACCTAATGGCGTCTCGACAAAACCATCAGATACCCAGATATGTGTCAAGGACTCGAGATCCAGCAGCAGAGGGAGTGGACGCATTAACACTTCCTTGGTGCTACAGGAGGGTTTACATATTCCCCCCCATTCCCACTCATGCCCAGGGTTCTAAAAAGGGTAAAACGGGAACGAGTGTGGGCCATTCTAATCGCACCAGATTGGCCCCGCAGGAGTTGGTACTCTGACCTGCGGGGGTTACTTGCGGAAGATCCTTGGAGGTTACCTCAGAGAGAGGACCTGCTATCTCAGGGACCATTCCTACATCCCGACCTGAACAGGCTGCGTTTGACGGCGTGGCTATTGAAACCTGGATCTTAAGTAACAGAGGGATTCCATGAACGGCCATTCCTACAATGATTGCCGCTAGGAAGCCGGTCACAGCCAGGCACTACTACAGGATTTGGAGACGGTACATGGATTGGTGTCAGGAGCAGGGATGGAATTCAACGAATTTCCATTTATCTCGACTTCTACTTTTCCTTCAGGCTGGTCTAGAGGGAGGACTCAGACTGGGCTCTTTGAAGGTTCAGATTTCGGCTCTCTCCATCCTTTTTCAACAGCGGCTAGCATCCTTGCCAGAGATTCAAACCTTTTTGCAAGGGGTTTTGAGGATTCAACCCCCTTTTCGTCCTCCCACGGCACCATGGGACTTAAATTTGGTGTTAGAATATTTGAAGTCACCGACTTTTGAGCTGTTGACAAGAACAGACCTGAAATATCTCTCTTGGAAGGTCACGTTATTACTTGCCTTGGCTTCGGCTAGGCGGGTTTCTGAGTTGGGAGCCTTATCCTGTAAGAGTCCTTTCTTAGTTTTTCATGAGGATAGGGCGGAACTCCGTACAAGGGCGGACTTTCTTCCGAAGGTGGTTTCGGGTTTTCATGTAAACCAACCAATAGTGGTTCCATCTTTCCAGGGTCTCACAGATGAGGACGTGTCCTTGGATGTTGTCCGAGCTTTAAGGGTATACGTACAGGTTACGTCGTCCTTCAGAAAATCGGACCATTTGTTTGTTCTTTAATGGGCCAAAGAAGGGTTGGCCAGCATCTAAGCAGTCTTTGGCTAGATGGATTAGACTTACCATTCGGCAGGCTTATGTTTCCTGTGGCAAACAGGTTCCGGTTCAGACGGGTGCTCATACTACCCGATCAGTGGGTGCCTCGTGGGCGGCTGCCAGAGGTGCCTCCACTACTCAACTTTGCAGAGCAGCGACGTGGTCTTCAGCCCACACGTTCGCAAGATTTTACAAATTTGATACTTTTGCGTCCGGAGAATCTAACTTCGGACGTTTAGTTTTGCAGGCCACCGACAGCACTCCCTCCCTGGGGGAAAACTTTGGGACGTCCCCTACTGTATAGGACTCCAGTGTCCCCTAGTGGATGAAAGAGAAAAGAGGATTTTGGTACTTACCGATAAATCCATTTCTCTGAATCCTCTAGGGGACACTGGACGCCCGCCTCGGTGCGGTCAACCTGCTGTGTTTTCAGTTCTTGTTTTAAACAGTTCGTATAAACAGTTCGTATAAACGGTGTTCCTTATTCGGTCAAGAGTTCTTGGCCGCTGTTTGATATGTTGTACGGGTCGGTTCCTCGCCATGTGCTATAGTGTCATGTCCTATTCTCTCAGTCAAAATTTTTCAAACTGAGGGAGGAGGGATGTGAAGGGGAGGAACCGGCTGTGCAGACAATGCTAATTTTAGATTGTGCCACACCTCCGGTTCAAGGCTTCACACCCCTACTGTATAGGACTCCAGTGTCCCCTAGAGGATTCGGAGAAATGGATTTATCGGTAAGTACCAAAATCCTCTCTTAAATTTGCTCCCAAACCTCTCCGTTGCAAGACATCCAAAATCTGAATTCTGAAATCACAATCAAGAAATAACAACTGTGATAAAATTGTTAAAATTCACCTCTTCGTACATGGCTTCAACAGTTTAACACCGCAATACTATATACAATATTCTCGGAACTGGCTACTCACTATTCCTTTAACAAGACCCTGTGGGTCCCAGAATTCAATACGACCACTTACAAAGCAAATATTGTCATTACAAAGCTGGGAAGAGAACCTGCCTTATTTCCTAATTGTATACCATTCTCCCTTTTAAACATGGATCTGAAATTTTTTGTGAAACTCCTGGTGAACAGACTGATCCAATTCTCCTCCTCTAATTCACCTTGATGAGGTTCGCTTTATATCTGGCCACTAGGTATCAGATAATAGCAGGCGTGCAATTAACGTGATCTGCTGTAACCCATCAACAGAAATACCCTTCTACTGTTTCTGGGGCTTGATACAGAGAACGCATTTGACTGGTTTCATTAGTTGCCCTCGACCCAATGCTTGATTCAATGGGCTGTTCAAGCAAAAGTGTTTTTATAAGTATGAGGCTCTCACTCAGCTAACATCTCTTCCTCATTCAGCATCAGGGCTGCCCTCACACCTTTAATATTCACTCACATTATTGAACCTATTGCAGCAAACATTCGCTACAACCCACTTATCTGGCAGGGATCTCAAAATGACACTCTATGCATATATTGTTCTTTCGTCAATAACTCAAATAAGTGTGTTCCTTTTTTGATAAATAGATTGATATGGCCATGCTTCAGAATATAAGGTAAATACTAAAAAAAAAAAAAAAAAGGTCCTTGATTTTTTGCAAAAATTTTTTTATATCGGCACAGGATAAAATCGCTCAAACCCACTGTTTACACCAATGTAAAAACAGTTTTGTGTTTTTTTTTTTTTTTGGGTGTAATTTAACAAAATATTACCATCAACAATTTCATGTTAATTACCCACTGGCTCTATCTCAAAATATACCTGATCTTAACTCATGGAGTTACGGATACAGATCTTGGATAGGCCGTATCAATTCACTCAAGATGAATGTGCTCCCTCTTCTCCTATAACTGTTCCAAACTCTTCCAGTTAACATTCCCTTGTATGTCTTTCCCCAGCATCACACCTCGCAATTTATCTAGGCTAAGCATTCCTTTAGAATAGTTTAACAGACCACTCGGAGGAGGACCCGCAGCATCCCCATCTTTAAGCATAACCACACTACAGTGTGCTCATTGCGTCCTCTAGAATTGCCCCAGGGCACTGGGACTTTTCATTGGTGGTGATCTTTTTTTTTTTTTCTTCTTTTTTTTTCCATCTCTACTCTGACTCGCTCATCCTCTGCACACACACAAACGGCCTGACATTATCCATCTTGGGACATTAAAGGTCATCTGCAAATTGTGCTTGATGGTGCAAATGTACACTAAAACAAGAACATGTAATGAGACCTTTACAATTACTGTTTAAGTTGAACGCTATTGATAAAAGCCAATGTGCACGTTTGAGCAGTGACTGTCTGCAACCTTCATAGTCCTTACATATACTGTATGTGCTATCCATGCACGGATATGCTGCAGATATCTGCAAACTGCGCAAGCACCGTAGAAAGCAACCGCGGACTACGCATGTGCCTTACCACGCATACACACACACTGACTAAGGCCCTCATTCCGAGTTGTTCGCTCGCTAGCTGCTGTTAGCAGCATTGCAAACGCTAGGCCGCTGCCCTCTGAGAGTGTATATTAGCATAGCAGAATTGCGAACGAAAGATTAGCAGAACTGCTAATAAATAATTATTTACAGTTTCTGAGTAGCTCCGGACCTACTCACGAATTGCGATCAGCTCAGTCCGTTTAGTTCCTGGTTTGAAGTCACAAACACGCCCTGCGTTTGGCCAGCCACTCCCTCGTTTCTCCACACTCCCGCGTTTTTCCCTGACACGCCTGCGTTTTTTTGCAAACGCCGGGAAAACGCTGAGTTGCTGCCCAGAAACGCCCCTTTCCTGTCAATCATTTACTGAACACCAGTGCGAATGAAAAGCGCCGCAGAAGCCACAGCAAAACAGCTAAGTTTTGTGTTAAATTACTAAGCGCATGCGCAGTTATCAACAAATCGCAGCATAGCGAAAATCGGCAACGAGCGAACAACTTTGAATGACCCCCTAAGATTGAAAAAGCGGACTCTCCCACCCTTCCGTTGTGGGATCACGTTTTCAATGAAATGATACCACGTGAACCACCAAACTGATCCCTATTGTGGGTGTGCTGTGGGCATGTAGTTGGACTTCCATGCTCATTTGTGAGCTGCAGACAGATGCTTGTGTGCCGACCGGAGAAGTGGCGCGCATGCATCCAATTTCTAATTGGTCTGCAATCTTCCTAGCATTTTATTGCAGCAATTAATCATTAGTTTTATTTATTATTATTTTTTCTGCAGCAGGGTACACTGGTATTCCACAGGGAATAACATCGGGGTGTAGAGTTGGATCTTGATCCGAGACACCAACAGGCTAAAGCTTTGACTGTTCCCAGGATGCACTGCACTGCCTCCTCTATAGCCCCACCTCCAGGCACTGGAGCTCAGTTTGTAAGTTGGTGCCTGCAGTGCATGTCACTAACAGGGAAGGCTGCGCTAGGCAGCACTGAAAGTGCTTTTTCAGAAGACTTTAAGGGCCACAGTACTTTTATGTCATTCTGACATGCTGTGCTGCTGCTCCAGCACCTCCCTCAGCGGCGCTGCATACTCCTGCGGCCTGGTTCCCGGGTATTTGCAGCGGGGACACACCTATTTCTAGGCACACCACCGGTGCTGCTGATCTCCTGGATCGCATGGCTGCACAACGGGGAGGAGGTAAGAGTGTCCCCCAGGTGGGACCCGCCGGTAAATCGCAATCCGGTCCCGGGAGACACACTGCGCCGCTGGCATGGACACTGGTCATGCAGGGATCACACTATATATCTACCAGGGCAGGGAGCACAGGTCGGATTTACTAAAATCCGTTTAATATAGGCTCCATAGTACCCGGTGGTGAAGTCCAGCAGAGGGGATGAGGCGCTGACCTGTAGCCCCTCCCCTAGGACCAGGCGCCCTTATCTATGCTGGTGTTCCCGTACTGGAGCTGCATCTCTCTCTCCCTCACTCCCTGAAGAGATTTTGGCGCCATTACATAGCTGGGCTGATATCCGGGACTGCTGGGCACTGTCTCCTCTGTAAAACCGCCTGTCTTGTCAGCGCTGTGTATTTACAGACACTTAAGTATTCTACATGTCATTTTAGAAAGGGTTAGTTAAGAACAAGTGTACTGCTATATGAATATTTAGCACAAGTATTCTGTGATATACATCCAGTGTTTACTGTGCATTGATATATCTGTATACATACAGATCTATATGTAGATTTACTAGTCCAGTGCAGTCTTATTGTTTATATGTAATAATTTCTGCATTGTACCTGTGACTGTGTGTGCCTATAGCTGCTGTGTGGATTCTATTCTGTGTATCGCACGTTTTGCTATCACAATATTCTGTACTCTGGGTGTCTAAGTGCGTCAGGGTCTCATTTCAAATATAGTGTTCCACAGGATATAATATTTTGTATTTTTCACTGTGTTTTTCAGTTACCTCACACCACTTAAATTCTCTGTTTTGTTCTTTGCATTTTCTATCACAAAGCAGGTTTTTTTTTGTTTTTTTTTTGCAGGTATTGTTTGTCTGGCTATATTGTACTGCTGTGCCCTAAAGCTACATTCACAATAATGTCTGCTACACAGGGCGGGAAATCCGCAGACGCTCCTGCATCATGCAGTGCTGGCACTACGGATTTGTCTGAGGAAAAGGTTTCTCCTGAGGGTTTAGGTACTGCGTGCCGTGCACCTTCCAGTCAGTTTGCAGCACCTGTGGCAAATCAAGACCTACCTTGGGCTGCTTTTTCAAATATGCTGTTGATGCTTGTAACGCGGTTTATGCCCCCTGTGGGACTTCCTGTGCCATTGCAGTCACATATTGTCCCTGTAGTCAACCCGCCTTGGGCGGATGCTCTGTCTACCCAGTTACAACAATTAAATCAGTCTTTGCTGGGGCCAAGGGGTCATCTAAACGGGCTTTCTCTAACGTCCTAGTGGATGCTGGGGACTCCGTAAGGACCATGGGGAATAGACGGGCTCCGCAGGAGACTGGGCACTCTATAAGAAAGATTTGGTACTATCTGGTGTGCACTGGCTCCTCCCTCTATGCCCCTCCTCCAGACCTCAGTTAGATTTCTGTGCCCGGCCCGAGCTGGTTGCACACTAGGAGCTCTCCTGAGCTGCTAGAAAGAAAGTTTAAAATTAGGTTTTTTATTTTACAGTGAGACCTGCTGGCAACAGGCTCACTGCATCGTGGGACTAAGGGGAGAAGAAGCGAACCTACCTGCTTGCAGCTAGCTTGGGCTTCTTAGGCTACTGGACACCATTAGCTCCAGAGGGATCGACCGCAGGACTCGTCCTTGGTGTTCGTTCTCGGAGCCGCGCCGCCGTCCCCCTTACAGAGCCAGAAGCATGAAGATGGTCCGGAAAATCGGCGGCAGAAGACATCAGTCTTCACCAAGGTAGCGCACAGCACTGCAGCTGCGCGCCATTGCTCCTCATACACACTTCACACTCCGGTCACTGAGGGTGCAGGGCGCTGGGTGGGGGGCGCCCTGAGCAGTAATAATATCACCTTGGCTGGCAAAAATAACCACAATATATAGTCCCAGAGGCTATATATGTGGTAATTACCCCTGCCAGAATTACAGAAAAAAGCGGGAGAAAGGCCGCCGAAAAAGGGGCGGAGCCTTCTCCCTCAGCACACTGGCGCCATTATTCCCTCACAGTTCCGCTGGAAGGAAGCTCCCTGACTCTCCCCTGCAGTCTACACTACGGAAAGGGTAAAAAAGAGAGGGGGGCACTAAATTTGGGCGCAGTTTAATATAATAAGCAGCTATAAGGG
This sequence comes from Pseudophryne corroboree, assembly GCF_028390025.1. Lineage (NCBI taxonomy): Eukaryota > Metazoa > Chordata > Amphibia > Anura > Myobatrachidae > Pseudophryne > Pseudophryne corroboree. The sequence goes on along the minus strand of NC_086454.1, from coordinate 125,729,223 downwards.
GTCATAATTCAGTTAGTCCCTGTATTATTATAGCGCTCTGGTGTGTGCTGGCATACTTTCTCTCTGTCTCCCCAAAGGGCTTTTGTGGGGTCCTGTCTCCTTGAAAGAGCATTCCCTGTGTGTGTGCGGTGTGTCGGTACGGCTGTGTCGACATGTTTGATGAGGAGACTTATGTGGAGGCGGAGCAGATGCCTATTAATGTGATGTCACCCCCTGCGGGGCAGACACCTGAGTGGATGGATTTATGGAAGGAATTACGTGCAAGTGTCGACTCCTTACATAAAAAATTTGACGACATGCCAAATGCGGGACAGCCGGCTTCTCAGCTCGTGCCTGCCCAGACGATTCAAAGGCCGTCAGGGGCCCTGAAACGACCACTACCTCAGATGGCAGACACAGATGTCGACACGGATACTGATGCAAGTGTCGACGACGATGAGTCAAATTTAATGTCCACTAGGGCCATTTGTGGCATGATTGAGGCAATGAAAGAGGTATTACACCTTACTGATATAAACCCGGGTACCTCAAAGAAGGGTATTATGTTTGGGGAGAAAAAACTACCTATAGTTTTTCCCCCATCTGAGGAATTGAATGAGGTGTGTGAAGAAGTGTGGGCTTTCCCCGATAAAAAATTGGTGATTTCAAAAAAATTACTAATGGCGTTCCCTTTCTCGTCAGAGGATAGGTCACGTTGGGAAACTCCCCCTAGGGTGGATAAAGCGCTCACACGTTTGTCTAAAAAGGTGGCACTACCGTCTCCAGATACGGCCGCCCTAAAGGAACCTGCTGATAGAAAGCAGGAGGCTATCCTAAAATCTATTTACACACACACTGGTGTTATACTGAGACCAGCTATTGCCTCAGCCTGGATGTGCAGTGCTGCTGCTGCTTGGTCAGATTCCCTGTCGGAAAATATTGACACCCTAGACAGAGACACTATATTGCTAACCATAGAGCATATAAAAGACTCGGTCTTATACATGAGAGATGCACAGAGGGAGATCTGCCGGCTGGCATCTAGAATAAGTGCTTTGTCCATCTCTGCTAGGAGAGGCTTATGGACTCGGCAGTGGACAGGAGATGCAGATTCCAAAAGGCACATGGAAGTTTTGCCTTATAAGGGTGAGGAGTTATTCGGGGACGGTCTCTCAGACCTTGTTTCCACAGCAACGGCTGGGAAGTCTGCATTTTTGCCCCATGTCCCCTCACAGCCTAAGAAAGCACCGTATTACCAAGTACAGTCCTTTCGACCCCAGAAAAACAGGCGCGGAAAAGGTGGGTCCTTTCTGTCTAGAGGCAGAGGAAGGGGGAAAAAGCTGCAACACACAGCCGGTTCCCAGGACCAAAAGTCCTCCCCCGCTTCTTCCAAATCAGCCGCATGACGGTGGGGCTCCACAGGCGGAGCCAGGTACGGTGGGAGGCCACCTCAAAAATTTCAGCGATCAGTGGGCTCGCTCACGGGTGGATCCCTGGATCCTTCAAGTAGTATCTCAGGGGTACAAGCTGGAATTCGAGGCGCCGCCCCCCCGCCGTTTCCTCAAATCAGCCTTACCGACGACTCCATCGGGCAGGGAGGCTGTGCTAGAGGCCATTCACAAGCTGTATTCCCAGCAGGTGATAGTCAAGGTACCCCTACTTCAACAAGGCCGGGGCTACTATTCCACACTGTTTGTGGTACCGAAACCAGACGGTTCGGTGAGACCCATTTTAAATTTGAAATCCTTGAACACTTACATAACAAAATTCAAGTTCAAGATGGAATCGCTCAGGGCGGTTATTGCAAGCCTGGACGAGGGGGATTACATGGTATCCCTGGACATCAAGGATGCTTACCTGCATGTCCCTATTTACCTTCCTCACCAGGAGTACCTCAGATTTGTGGTACAGGATTGCCATTACCAATTCCAGACACTACCGTTTGGACTGTCCACGGCACCGAGGGTGTTTACCAAGGTAATGGCAGAAATGATGATACTCCTTCGAAAAAAGGGAGTTTTAATTATCCCATACTTGGACGATCTCCTTATAAAGGCGAGGTCCAGGGAGCAGTTACTGGTCGGAGTAGCACTATCTCAGGAGGTGCTACAACAGCATGGCTGGATTCTGAACATTCCAAAGTCACAGCTGGTTCCTTCCACTCGCTTACTGTTCCTGGGGATGATTTTGGACACAGAACTGAAAAAAGTGTTTCTCCCGCAGGAGAAAGCCAAGGAGCTGTCATCTCTAGTCAGAGACCTCCTAAAACCAAAACGGGTATCGGTGCATCGTTGCACACGAGTCCTGGGAAAAATGGTGGCTTCATACGAAGCAATTCCATTCGGCAGGTTCCATGCGAGGACCTTCCAGTGGGACCTCTTGGACAAGTGGTCGGGATCGCATCTTCAGATGCATCAAATGATAACCCTGTTTCCAAGGACCAGGGTGTCTCTACTGTGGTGGCTGCAGAGTGCTCATCTTCTAGAGGGCCGCAGATTCGGCATACAGGACTGGGTCCTGGTGACCACGGATGCCAGCCTTCGAGGCTGGGGAGCAGTCACACAGGGAAGAAACTTCCAAGGACTATGGTCAAGTCAGGAGACTTCCCTACATATAAATATTCTGGAACTAAGGGCCATTTACAATGCCCTAAGTCAGGCAAGACCCCTGCTTCAAAACCAGCCGGTACTGATCCAGTCAGACAACATCACGGCAGTCACCCATGTGAACCGACAGGGCGGCACAAGAAGCAGGATGGCAATGGCAGAAGCCACAAGGATTCTCCGATGGGCGGAAAATCACGTACTAGCACTGTCAGCAGTGTTCATTCCGGGAGTGGACAACTGGGAAGCAGACTTCCTCAGCAGACACGACCTTTACCCGGGAGAGTGGGTACTTCATCCAGAAGTCTTCCTACTGTTGGTAAACCGTTGGGAAAGGCCACAGGTGGACATGATGGCGTCCCGCCTCAACAAAAAGCTAAAGAGATATTGCGCCAGGTCAAGGGACCCTCAGGCGATAGCTGTGGACGCTCTAGTGACACCGTGGGTGTACCAGTCAGTTTATGTGTTCCCTCCTCTGCCTCTCATACCAAAGGTACTGAGAATAATAAGAAGGCGAGGAGTAAGAACGATACTCGTGGTTCCGGATTGGCCAAGACGGGCTTGGTACCCGGAACTTCAGGAAATGATATCAGAGGACCCATGGCCTCTACCGCTCAGACAGGATCTGCTGCAGCAGGGGCCCTGTCTGTTCCAAGACTTACCGCGGCTGCGTTTGACGGCATGGCGGTTGAATTCCGGATCCTAAAGGAAAAGGGCATTCCGGTGGAAGTCATTCCTACGCTAATAAAAGCCAGGAAAGAAGTAACCGCGAACCATTATCACCGTATTTGGCGAAGATATGTTGCGTGGTGTGAGGCTCAGAAGGCCCCAACAGAGGAATTTCAGCTGGGTCGCTTTCTACACTTCCTGCAGTCGGGAGTGACTATGGGTCTAAAATTGGGTTCCATTAAAGTCCAGATTTCGGCCCTGTCGATTTTCTTCCAGAAAGAACTGGCTTCACTGCCTGAAGCTCAGACTTTTGTAAAGGGAGTGCTTCATATTCAGCCCCCTTTTGTGGCACCTTGGGATCTCAATGTGGTGTTGAATTTCCTAAAATCACATTGGTTTGAACCACTTAAAACTGTGGATCTGAAATATCTCACGTGGAAAGTGGTCATGTTATTGGCCTTGGCTTCGGCCAGGCGTGTGTCAGAATTGGCGGCTTTGTCTTGTAAAAGCCCTTATCTGATTTTTCATATGGATAGGGCAGAATTGAGGACTCGTCCCCAGTTTCTCCCTAAGGTGGTATCTGCTTTTCACTTGAACCAACCTATTGTGGTGCCTGCGGCTACTGGGGACTTGGAGGATTCCAAGTTACTGGATGTAGTCAGGGCCCTGAAACTTTGTTTCCAGGACGGCTGGAGTCAGAAAGACTGACTCGCTTTTTGTCCTGTACGCACCCAACAAGATAGGTGCTCCTGCTTCTAAGCAGTCTATTGCGCGCTGGATTTGTAGCACTATTCAGCTGGCGCATTCTGCGGTAGGCTTACCGCAGCCTAAATCTGTCAAAGCCCATTCCACGCGGAAGGTGGGCTCATCTTGGGCGGCTGCCCGAGGGGTCTCGGCTTTACAACTTTGCCGAGCTGCTACTTGGTCAGGGGCAAACACGTTTGCAAAATTCTACAAATTTGATACCCTGGCTGAGGAGGACCTTGAGTTCTCTCATTCGGTGCTGCAGAGTCATCCGCACTCTCCCGCCCGTTTGGGAGCTTTGGTATAATCCCCATGGTCCTTACGGAGTCCCCAGCATCCACTAGGACGTCAGAGAAAATAAGATTTTACTCACCGGTAAATCTATTTCTCGTAGTCCGTAGTGGATGCTGGGCGCCCGTCCCAAGTGCGGAGTGTCTGCAATACTTGTATATAGTTATTGCCTAACTAAAGGGTTATTATTGAGCCATCTGTTGAGAGGCTCAGTTATATTTCATACTGTTAACTGGGTATAGTATCACGAGTTATACGGTGTGATTGGTGTGGCTGGTATGAGTCTTACCCGGGATTCAAAAAATCCTTCCTTATTGTGTCAGCTTTTCTCTATCGTCCTAGTGGATGCTGGGGTTCCTGAAAGGACCATGGGGAATAGCGGCTCCGCAGGAGACAGGGCACAAAAAGTAAAGCTTTCCGATCAGGTGGTGTGCACTGGCTCCTCCCCCTATGACCCTCCTCCAAGCCTCAGTTAGATTTTTGTGCCCGGCCGAGAAGGGTGCAATCTAGGTGGCTCTCCTAAAGAGCTGCTTAGAGAAAGTTTAGCTAGGTTTTTTATTTTACAGTGAGTCCTGCTGGCAACGGGATCACTGCAACGAGGGACTTAGGGGAGAAGAAGTGAACTCACCTGCGTGCAGGATGGATTGGCTTCTTGGCTACTGGACACCAGCTCCAGAGGGACGATCACAGGTACAGCCTGGATGGTCACCGGAGCCTCGCCGCCGGCCCCCTTGCAGATGCTGAAACATGAAGAGGTCCAGAATCGGCGGCAGAAGACTCCTCAGTCTTCTAAAGGTAGCGCACAGCACTGCAGCTGTGCGCCATTTTCCTCTCAGCACACTTCACACGGCAGTCACTGAGGGTGCAGGGCGCTGGGAGGGGAGCGCCCTGGGAGGCAAATGAAAACCTATTTGGCTAAAAAATACCTCACATATAGCCTCCGGGGGCTATATGGAGATATTTAACCCCTGCCAGAATACACTAAAGAGCGGGAGACGAGCCCGCCGGAAAAGGGGCGGGGCCTATCTCCTCAGCACACAGCGCCATTTTCCTTACACAGCTCCGCTGGTCAGGACGGCTCCCAGGTCTCTCCCCTGCACTGCACTACAGAAACAGGGTAAAACAAGAGAGGGGGGGCAAAATAGTGGCAAAAATTATATTATAAAAGCAGCTATACAGGGAGCACTTATTATAAGGCTATCCCTGTCATATATAGCGCTTTTGGTGTGTGCTGGCAAACTCTCCCTCTGTCTCCCCAAAGGGCTAGTGGGGTCCTGTCTTCGTTAAGAGCATTCCCTGTGTGTCTGCTGTGTGTCGGTACGTGTGTGTCGACATGTATGAGGACGATATTGGTGTGGAGGCGGAACAATTGCCAAATATGGGGATGTCACCTCCTAGGGGGTCGACACCAGAATGGATGCCTTTATTTATGGAATTACGGGATAGTGTCAACACGCTAAAGCAGTCGTTTGACGACATGAGACGGCCGGACAATCAGTTAGTGCCTGTCCAGGCGCCTCAAACACCGTCAGGGGCGGTAAAACGCCCTTTGCCTCAGTCGGTCGACACAGACCCAGACACAGGCACTGATTCCAGTGGCGACGGTGACGAATCAACCGTATTTTCCAGTAGGGCCACACGTTATATGATTTTGGCAATGAAGGAGGCGTTACATTTAGCTGATACTACAGGTACCACTAAACAGGGTATTATGTGGGGTGTGAAAAAACTACCTATAGTTTTTCCCGAATCAGAAGAACTAAATGATGTATGTGATGAAGCGTGGGTTGCCCCCGATAAAAAGATGCTAATTTCAAAGAAGTTATTAGCTTTATACCCTTTCCCGTCAGAGGTTAGGGCGCGCTGGGAAACACCTCCTAGGGTGGACAAGGCGCTCACACGCTTATCTAAACAAGTGGCGTTACCCTCTCCTGAGACGGCCGCACTTAAAGATCCAGCAGATAGGAGGATGGAAAATATCCAAAAAAGTATATACACACATACAGGTGTTATACTACGACCAGCTATAGCGACAGCCTGGATGTGCAGTGCTGGAGTAGCTTGGTCAGAGTCCCTGATTGAAAATATTGATACCCTGGATAGGGACAATGTTTTACTGTCTTTAGAGCAAATAAAGGATGCATTTCTTTATATGCGTGATGCACAGAGGGATATCTGCACACTGGCATCACGGGTAAGTGCTATGTCCATTTCGGCCAGAAGAAGTTTATGGACGCGACAGTGGTCAGGCGATGCGGACTCAAAACGACATATGGAAGTTTTGCCGTATAAAGGGGAGGAGTTATTTGGAGTCGGTCTATCAGATTTGGTGGCCACGGCTACAGCCGGGAAATCCACTTTTTTACCTCAAGCTACTCCCCAACAGAAAAAGACACCGACTTTTCAACCGCAGCCCTTTCGTTCCTTTAAAAACAAGAGAGCAAAGGGATATTCATATCTGCCACGAGGCAGAGGAAAGGGGAAGAGACACCAACAGGCAGCTCCTTCCCAGGAACAGAAGCCCTCCCCCGCTTCTACAAAAGCCTCAGCATGACGCTGGGGCTTCTCAAGCGGACTCGGGGGCGGTGGGCGGTCGTCTCAAGAATTTCAGCGCGCAGTGGGCTCACTCGCAGGTAGATCCCTGGATCCTGCAGATAATATCTCAGGGGTACAGGTTGGAACTAGAGACAGATCCGCCTCGCCGTTTCCTGAAGTCTGCTTTACCAACGTCCCCCTCCGAAAGGGAGACGGTTTTGGAAGCCATTCACAAGCTGTACTCTCAGCAGGTGATAGTCAAGGTACCTCTTCTACAACAGGGAAAGGGGTATTATTCCACTCTATTTGTGGTACCGAAGCCGGACGGCTCGGTAAGACCTATTCTAAATCTGAAGTCCTTGAACCTGTACATAAAGAAGTTCAAGTTCAAAATGGAGTCACTCAGAGCAGTGATAGCGAACCTGGAAGAAGGGGACTTTATGGTGTCCTTGGACATCAAGGATGCGTACCTCCACGTTCCAATTTACCCCTCACACCAGGGGTACCTCAGGTTCGTTGTACAAAACTGTCACTATCAGTTTCAGACGCTGCCGTTCGGATTGTCCACGGCACCTCGAGTCTTTACAAAGGTAATGGCCGAGATGATGATTCTTCTTCGAAGAAAAGGCGTATTAATTATCCCATACTTGGACGATCTCCTAATAAGGGCAAGGTCCAGAGAACAGCTAGAGAGGGGATTAGCACTGTCTCAAGAAGTGCTAAAACAGCACGGCTGGATTCTGAATATTCCAAAATCCCAGTTAATGCCGACAACTCGTCTGCTGTTCCTAGGGATGATTCTGGACACGGTTCAGAAAAAGGTTTTTCTCCCGGAGGAAAAAGCCAAGGAGTTATCCGAGCTTGTCAGGAACCTCCTAAAACCAGGAAAGGTGTCTGTACATCAATGCACAAGAGTCCTGGGAAAAATGGTGGCTTCTTACGAAGCAATTCCATTCGGCAGATTCCATGCACGAATTTTCCAGAGGGATCTGTTGGACAAATGGTCAGGGTCGCATCTTCAGATGCACCAGCGGATAACCCTGTCTCCAAGGACAAGGGTATCTCTTCTGTGGTGGTTGCAGAGTGCTCATCTATTGGAGGGCCGCAGATTCGGCATACAGGATTGGATCCTGGTGACCACGGACGCCAGCCTGAGAGGCTGGGGAGCAGTCACACAAGGAAGAAACTTCCAGGGAGTGTGGACGAGCCTGGAAACGTCTCTTCACATAAACATTCTGGAACTAAGAGCAATCTACAATGCTCTAAGCCAGGCAGAACCTCTGCTTCAAGGAAAATCGGTGTTGATCCAGTCGGACAACATCACGGCAGTCGCCCATGTAAACAGACAGGGCGGCACAAGAAGCAGGAGTGCAATGGCAGAAGCTGCAAGGATTCTTCGCTGGGCAGAGAATCATGTGATAGCACTGTCAGCAGTGTTCATCCCGGGAGTGGACAACTGGGAAGCAGACTTCCTCAGCAGACACGACCTTCACCCGGGAGAGTGGGGACTTCATCCGGAAGTCTTCCACATGCTGGTAACCCGTTGGGAAAGACCAATGGTGGACATGATGGCGTCTCGCCTCAACAAAAAACTGGACAGGTATTGCGCCAGGTCAAGAGATCCGCAGGCAATAGCTGTGGACGCGCTGGTAACGCCTTGGGTGTACCAGTCGGTGTATGTGTTTCCTCCTCTGCCTCTCATACCAAAAGTATTGAGAATTATACGGCAAAGAGGCGTAAGAACGATACTAGTGGTTCCGGATTGGCCAAGAAGGACTTGGTACCCGGAACTTCAAGAGATGATCACGGAAGATCCGTGGCCTCTACCTCTAAGGAGGGACTTGCTTCAGCAGGGTCCCTGTCTGTTTCAAGACTTACCGCGGCTGCGTTTGACGGCATGGCGGTTGAACGCCGGATCCTAAAGGAAAAAGGCATGCCGGAAGAAGTCATTCCTACTTTGATTAAAGCAAGGAAGGAAGTAACCGTGCAACACTATCACCGCATTTGGCGAAGATATGTTGCGTGGTGCGAGGATCGGAGTGCTCCGACGGAGGAATTTCAACTGGGTCGATTCCTACATTTCCTGCAATCAGGATTGTCTATGGGTCTCAAATTGGGATCTATTAAGGTTCAAATTTCGGCCCTGTCAATTTTCTTTCAAAAAGAATTGGCTTCAGTTCCTGAAGTCCAGACTTTTGTTAAGGGAGTGCTGCATATACAGCCTCCTGTGGTGCCTCCAGTGGCACCGTGGGATCTCAATGTGGTTTTGGAATTTCTAAAATCTCATTGGTTTGAACCACTAAATAAGGTGGATTTAAAATATCTCACATGGAAAGTGACCATGTTACTAGCCCTGGCTTCGGCCAGGAGAGTGTCAGAACTGGCAGCTTTATCTTACAAAAGCCCATATCTGATTTTCCATTCGGACAGGGCAGAACTGCGGACTCGTCCGCATTTTCTCCCTAAGGTGGTGTCAGCATTTCATCTGAACCAGCATATTGTAGTGCCTGCGGCTACAAGTGACTTGGAGGACTCCAAGTTACTGGACGTTGTCAGAGCATTAAAAATATATATTGCAAGGACAGCTGGAGTCAGAAAATCTGACTCGTTGTTTATATTGTATGCACCCAACAAGATGGGTGCTCCTGCGTCTAAGCAGACGATTGCTCGTTGGATCTGTAGCACAATCCAACTTGCACATTCTGTGGCAGGCCTGCCACAGCCTAAATCTGTAAAGGCCCACTCCACAAGGAAGGTGGGCTCATCTTGGGCGGCTGCCCGAGGGGTCTCGGCATTACAACTTTGCCGAGCAGCTACGTGGTCAGGGGAGAACACGTTTGTAAAATTTTACAAATTTGATACTCTGGCTAAGGAGGACCTGGAGTTCTCTCATTCGGTGCTGCAGAGTCATCCGCACTCTCCCGCCCGTTTGGGAGCTTTGGTATAATCCCCATGGTCCTTTCAGGAACCCCAGCATCCACTAGGACGATAGAGAAAATAAGAATTTACTTACCGATAATTCTATTTCTCGGAGTCCGTAGTGGATGCTGGGCGCCCATCCCAAGTGCGGATTATCTGCAATAATTGTACATAGTTATTGTTAACTAATTCGGGTTATTGTTTAGGAAGCCATCTTTCGGAGGCTCCTCTGTTATCATACTGTTAACTGGGTTTGATCACAAGTTGTACGGTGTGATTGGTGTGGCAGGTATGAGTCTTACCCGGGATTCAAAATTCCTCCCTTATTGTGTACGCTCGTCCGGGCACAGTACCTAACTGAGGCTTGGAGGAGGGTCATAGGGGGAGGAGCCAGTGCACACCACCTGATCGGAAAGCTTTACTTTTTGTGCCCTGTCTCCTGCGGAGCCGCTATTCCCCATGGTCCTTTCAGGAACCCCAGCATCCACTACGGACTCCGAGAAATAGAATTATCGGTAAGTAAATTCTTATTTTCCGGGCACAGTATCCTAACTGAGGTCTGGAGGAGGGGCATAGAGGGAGGAGCCAGTGCACACCAGATAGGACCAAATCTTTCTTATAGAGTGCCCAGTCTCCTGCGGAGCCCGTCTATTCCCCATGGTCCTTACGGAGTCCCCAGCATCCACTACGGACTACGAGAAATAGATTTACTGGTGAGTATAATCTTATTATTTCTTCCTCACAATCCACTAATATTTCGGATGATTCTTCCGATGGGGATTATACTGATCCGTTAGACACTGATACAGTTGCTTCTGATGAGGAATCTACAACTCAAGTTGATGTTATTGACCTAGTGGAGGCTATCAAGCTGATTTTGCAGATTGACGATGATATTGAGCCCCCTGCTATGTCTAAGAAACCTGATAAGTTTAAACGTCAGTAGGTTGCTAAAATGGTTTTACCGGATTCTGAGCTTTTAATTGACATACGTCCGGAATCTTGGTCATCTCCAGGGAAGAAATTTTCCCTGTCCAAAAAGATGCAACTAGTTACCCTATCCCTACAGAGTTGAGTAACAAGTGGGAAACTCCGCCAGTGGACTCTCATGTCTCCCGTGTAGTGATATCTTCTACTCTGCCTGTCACCACTGTCGCCTCACTGAAGGAACCGACGTATAAACGTGTGGAGGGATGCCTGAAGTGCATAGACCCACTATGGCAGCCTCTTAGGCTGCAAAAGCTATTGAAGCATGGGTTCTGAACAAGATCGTGACAGACTTGGCAACAGCTAAGACTGCATTTCTCCCAAGTACTAATCCTTCGGCTCCGAAGGCTAAGAGTACCACTTTTTGTTCCTTTCAACCTCCAGGTAAAATAAAGGGTCAGTCATACCCGTGACAGGCTCGTACTTCCAAAACCACCAAGCCCAAGTCCAAGCAATCTTGGGCCGCCCGTCAGCCTGCTTCCAAACAGGACAAGCCTGCGGCATGACAGGGTGGGCCTCCCCCTGGGGGACCCAAGGGTGGGAGGCCGACTTCTGCAGTTTGCCCAGGCCTGGTTAAAGACCACTTCAGACGCCAGGGTGGGGGAAGTTGTCTCTCACGGTTACGTGATCTTCTTCAAGAGACATCCCCCCTCAACAGTTCTGATCTACTATTATACCTTCAGATCCGCTGAAAGCACAGACTTTACACTTGGTTGTACAATCTCTCTCCTAGATACTGGAGTGATTGTGCCGGTACCTCTGTTTCAAAGAGGCAGAGGCTACTATTCGACCCTGTTTCTAGTCCAGAAACTGAATGGGTCCTCCCGGCCTACGCTCAACCTCAAATCTTTGAACAAATTTGTGACCGTATCCAAATTCTGTATGGAAACTCTGTGTTCCATTGTACTGGCCATGGAACCCAAGAACTATATGCTATCCCTGGACATACAGGGTGCTTACCTGCACGTTCCTATTGCCATGACGTATCCGCAATATCTGCGGTTTGCTATTGGCAACCTACATTGAAAAAGTCACGTGTTGCGTGACGAAACACGTCAGGACTCCTCCCCTTTTCTCACTTACTCACCGCACGCTCTGGAACACTATCTACAGCTCCATTTCACCGGCTATAGGAGCAAGCGGTGTACGTCTCAATATAGGACAAAGCCGCAGCATCAGCTCTGCATGCGGATAGTGGCCGGACAGCAGTCTTTCTCCCTCTCATCAGCCACGGACAGCATACGTCCAGAAAGGATTGGAGAATTACTACAGAGTGCCGGATCCCCACAGCGGCTCTAATCTAATCAGCCGCACACCTGCCTTTCCCCACACACTGCAGCGGGCGGTGCACGCCCAGGGGAATAATTATACAGCAGTGGGATTCCAGCGTGTACAGACAGACCCTCCGATCTATTGTTCATTGGGCAATTTGAATCCACCCGAGGACGCTCGGGTTTTACAGCCCTACTGGAGAGGTAATTTAATACAATTTTTCCATATATTGGCTTCTGGAACTTTGAGGCAATGCACTATACAGCCCAATATCCATAGAAGCTTACTGTTGCTTTCAACAATCACATTATATTTAGCAACTGTGTTTCATCCAAACAGTGGCATACAATAGTCTTGGCTACAGTGTTGTAACAGCTGATACATTTGGACTGCCAGCAGCTGTTCAGTGTGCATCACTTCTTTAATTGTTTACTGTAACAGTATAGGCAAATTTATGTGAGCGGTTTACCAAATATATGTGGCAATTTTGTGAGAATAGGGGTCACCTATTGTGTTTTATAGATAATCTTGTGCTTAACAAAGTGGAATTTTATATTGATTTAATTTAATAATATTCAATTTTATTTTACCCCTTGGTTGTGATGAATTTAGATTTTACAGTGTCAGAATGAAATGAGCGCCTCTATTTAATCCCTTTTTTTTTGATCCATCAGCTGTGGGAGTAATACACAACTCCCTATAGAGGCGTACGTACACTTTTGCACTGTTAAATAAGGACACCAGTCTTGTATAATTATAATTGATTGACACAGGCGCAGCAACTTTTTTCTCCATTGTTAATTCCAGGCCTTGCCTTTCAGACTGACCACAGCTCCTCAGATTTTCACCAAGGTCATGGCAGTCATGCCGTCAGGGTGTCAGGATCATGCCGTATCTGGACGACTTGCTGATCTTGGGAAACTCCCCAGAGGTTATCATCAGTCATCTGGAACTGACTGTCCAATTCCTACAAGCCCACGGGTGGCTCATCAACCACAAGAAGTCCTCGCTGGTACCTGCTCAGAGCATGGTGCACCTGGGGGCATTGTTGGACACGCATAACCGATTGTTCTGGTCTCCGAAGAAGGTCCTGAAACTTCAGGACAGGATCAGATACTTCCTCTCTCGCCTGACAGTGTCAGTACACTCGGCGATGCTAGTACTAGGCCTCATGGTGTCAGCATTCGACATGGCAGAGTACGCTCCATTTCATTCCCACTCTCGCGCAGAGGTTAATCCTTTCCCAGTGGGATGGCCTGCTTCACCGGATCAGGTCTCAAATGATCTCTTTGACTCCGGAGGTTCGTCTGTCACTGAGCTGGTGACTACAGGATCTACAGTTGAGCAGGGGCTGTTCCTTCTGGATCTCCAACTGGGTCCTCCTGACAACGGACACCAGTCTGCGAGGTTGGGGCGTGGTGTGGGAGCAACACTGTCTCCAGGGTCAGTGAACCAGGGAGGAATCTCTCCTCCCGATAAACATTCTGGAATTGCGGGCAGTGTTCAATGCATTGACACTGGCCCTTCCTCTGATACAGAACAGGCCTGTTCAAGTACAATCAGACAACGCAACCACGGTGGCGTACATAAATCATCAAGGCGGCATGCTAAGCCGCATGGCAATGATGGAAGTATCAAAAATTCTCCAATGGGCGGAACGCCATCTGCCATCCATATCGGTAGTGTTTATTCCAGGAGTCCTCAACTGGGAAGCGGACTTCCTCAGTCGTCAGGATGTGCACGCCGGAGAGTGGAGTCTTCATCCCAAAGTCTTTCAACTGCTAGTGGACAAGTGGGGCCTACTAGATGTAGACCTGATTGCACCTCGACACAATCGCAAGGTACCAGTCTTCAGAGCAAGGACAACGGATCATCAAGCAGCGTTTGTGGATGCACTGGCAATTCCATGGAACTTTCGGCTGCCATATGTGTTCCCTCCAGTGTCACTCCTGCCCAGAGTAATTCGGAAGTTCAAGCAAGAAGGAGAAATACTACTTTCTCTTACGTCCTAGGGGATGCTGGGGTCCATTTTAGTACCATGGGTTATAGACTGTTCCGCAGGAGCCTTCGGCACTTTAAGACTTTTCAACAGTGTAAACTGGCTCCTCCCTCTATGACCCTCCTCCAGACCCCAGTTTAGAAAATGTGCCCGGGAGAGTGGCTGCACATCAGTGAAGCTCTACTGAGTTTTGCTGAAAAATACTTTGTTAGGTTTTTTATTTTACAGGGAAGCTGCTGGCAACCGCTTCCCTGCTTCGTGGGACTTAGGGGGGGGGGAAGTAGGAACCAACTTCTCAGTTAGTTTAATGCCTCTGCTTCCGCTGACAGGACACCATTAGCTCCTGAAGGGTACTGAACACAGCCCTTGCCTGGCTGCTGCTCACTCCCACAGCATTGCCGCCACCCCCTAACAGAGCCAGAAGTCAGAAGGCTGGTGAGTATTAACCGGAGACCTGCAGAGAGGGGCCCTCCGGTCATCATGGGGGCACAAAGGTACCAGCGCAGCGCGGGACGCTGTGCAGCAACATGTCTCTCGGCACAGGGAGCAGGGCGCGGGGGGGAGGGGAATGATAAATCCTTACTCTCATTGGCAAAGTGTACATGACTCTGCAGGTTACTTGGTTGAGGCTATGACGGACGTAGGCTTACTGGGCTCACGGGCCTCTGCTATGGCGATTTCAGCACGCAGGGTGCTCTGGATCAGTCAATGGAATGCTGACGCAGAATCCAAAAGAAATATTGAGGCGCTCCCTTACAATTGTGAGGCCTTCTTTGGAGAGAAACTAGATTCCATGATATCAACTACTACATCTGGCAAGTCAGCATTTCTGCCATTGGCAGCTGCTCCGGCTAAAAAAGTGTATCATTCTCATACCATGCAGTCCTTTGGCCCAGCAAGTACAAAAAGGCTAAAACTACCCTTTCTCTAACGTCCTAGTGGATGCTGGGGACTCCGAAAGGACCATGGGGATAGCGGCTCCGCAGGAGACTGGGCACAAAAGTAAAAGCTTTAGGACTACCTGGTGTGCACTGGCTCCTCCCCCCATGACCCTCCTCCAAGCCTCAGTTAGATTTTTGTGCCCGAACGAGAAGGGTGCAATCTAGGTGGCTCTCCTGAGCTGCTTAGAGTAAAAGTTTAAAGTAGGTTTTTTATTTTCAGTGAGACCTGCTGGCAACAGGCTCACTGCACCGAGGGACTACGGGGAGAAGAAGCGAACTCACCTGCGTGCAGAGTGGATTGGGCTTCTTAGGCTACTGGACATTAGCTCCAGAGGGACGATCACAGGCCCAGCCATGGATGGGTCCCAGAGCCGCGCCGCCGGCCCCCTTACAGAGCCAGAAGACTGAAGAGGTCCGGAAAATCGGCGGCAGAAGACGTCCTGTCTTCAATAAGGTAGCGCACAGCACCGCAGCTGTGCGCCATTGCTCTCAGCACACTTCACACTCCGGTCACTGAGGGTGCAGGGCGCTGGGGGGGGGGCGCCCTGAGACGCAATAAAAACACCTTTTTTGGCAAAAAATACATCACATATAGCTCCTGGGCTATATGGATGCATTTAACCCCTGCCAATTTTTCCATAAAAAAGCGGGAGAAAGGCCGCCGAGAAGGGGGCGGAGCCTATCTCCTCAGCACACTGGCGCCATTTTTTCCTCACAGCTCCGTTGGAGGAAGGCTCCCTGACTCTCCCCTGCAGTCCTGAACTACAGAAACAGGGTAAAACAAGAGAGGGGGGGCACAAATTTGGCAGATAAATATATACAGCAGCTATATCAGGGAAAAACACTTATATAAGGTTATCCCTATATATATATATATATATATATATATATATATATATATATATATATAGCGCTCTGGTGTGTGCTGGCAAACTCTCCCTCTGTCTCCCCAAAGGGCTAGTGGGGTCCTGTCCTCTGTCAGAGCATTCCCTGTGTGTGTGCTGTGTGTCGGTACGTTGTGTCGACATGTATGAGGAGGAAAATGGTGTGGAGGCGGAGCAATTGCCTGTGTTAGTAATGTCACCCCCTAGGGAGTCGACACCTGACTGGATGGTCTTATGGAAAGAATTACGTGATAGTGTCAGCACTTTACAAAAGACTGTTGACGACATGAGACAGCCGGCAAATCAGTTAATACCTGTACAGGCGTCTCAAACACCGTCAGGGGCTCTAAAACGCCCGTTACCTCAGGTCGATACAGACACTGACACGGACACTGACTCCAGTGTCGACGGTGAGGAAACAAACGTATTTTCCAGTAGGGCCACACGTTACATGATCACGGCAATGAAGGAGGTTTTGAACATTTCTGATACTACAAGTACCACAAAAAAGGGTATTATGTGGGGTGTGAAAAAACTACCCGTAGTTTTTCCTGAATCAGATGAATTAAATGAGGTGTGTGAAGAAGCGTGGGTTTCCCCCGATAAAAAACTGCTAATTTCTAAAAAATTATTGGCATTATACCCTTTCCCGCCAGAGGTTAGGGCACGTTGGGAAACACCCACTAGGGTAGATAAGGCGCTCACACGCTTATCAAAACAAGTGGCGTTACCGTCTCCTGATACGGCCGCCCTCAAGGAACCAGCTGATAGGAAGCTGGAAAATATCCTAAAAAGTATATACACACATACTGGTATTATACTGCGACCAGCAATCGCCTCAGCCTGGATGTGCAGTGCTGGGGTGGCTTGGTCGGATTCCCTGACTGAAAATATTGATACCCTGGACAGGGACAATATATTATTGACTATAGAGCATTTAAAGGATGCATTTCTATATATGCGAGATGCACAGAGGGATATTTGCACTCTGGCATCAAGAGTAAGTGCGATGTCCATTTCTGCCAGAAGAGGGTTATGGACGCGACAGTGGTCAGGTGATGCGGATTCCAAACGGCATATGGAAGTATTGCCGTATAAAGGGGAGGAGTTATTTGGGGTCGGTCTATCGGACCTGGTGGCCACGGCAACGGCTGGGAAATCCACCTTTTTACCCCAGGTCACCTCTCAGCAGAAAAAGATACCGTCTTTTCAGGCTCAGTCCTTTCGTCCCCATAAGGGCAAGCGGGCAAAAGGCAACTCATATCTGCCCCGGGGCAGAGGAAGGGGAAAAAGACTGCAGCAGACAGCCTCTTCCCACGAACAGAAGCCCTCCCCCGCTTCTGCCAAGTCCTCAGCATGACGCTGGGGCCTTACAAGCGGACTCAGGCACGGTGGGGGCCCGTCTCAAGAATTTCAGCGCGCAGTGGGCTCACTCGCAAGTGGACCCCTGGATCCTGCAGGTAGTATCTCAGGGGTACAAATTGGAATTCGAGACGTCTCCCCCTCGCCGGTTCCTGAAGTCTGCTTTACCAACGTCTCCCCCCGACAGGGAGGCGGTATTGGAAGCCATTCACAAGCTGTATTCCCAGCAGGTGATAATCAAGGTACCCCTCCTACAACAGGGAAAGGGGTATTATTCCACGCTGTTTGTGGTACCGAAGCCGGACGGCTCGGTGAGACCCATTTTAAATCTGAAATCCTTGAACACTTACATAAAAAGGTTCAAGTTCAAGATGGAGTCACTCAGAGCAGTGATAGCGAACCTGGAAGAAGGGGACTATATGGTGTCTCTGGACATCAAGGATGCTTACCTCCATGTCCCAATTTGCCCTTCTCACCAAGGGTACCTCAGGTTTGTGGTACAGAACTGTCACTATCAGTTTCAGACGCTGCCGTTTGGATTATCCACGGCACCCCGGGTCTTTACCAAGGTAATGGCCGAAATGATGATTCTTCTTCGAAGAAAAGGCGTCTTAATTATCCCTTACTTGGACGATCTCCTGATAAGGGCAAGGTCCAGAGAACAGTTAGAGGTCGGAGTAGCACTATCTCAAGTAGTACTACGACAGCACGGATGGATTCTAAATATTCCAAAATCGCAGCTGATTCCGACGACACGTCTGCTGTTCCTAGGGATGATTCTGGACACAGTACAGAAAAAGGTGTTTCTCCCGGAGGAGAAAGCCAGGGAGTTATCCGACCTAGTCAGGAACCTCCTAAGACCAGGCCAAGTGTCAGTGCATCAATGCACAAGGGTCCTGGGAAAGATGGTGGCTTCTTACGAAGCAATTCCATTCGGCAGATTCCACGCAAGAACTTTTCAGTGGGATCTGCTGGACAAATGGTCCGGATCGCATCTTCAAATGCATCAGCGGATAACCCTGTCTCCAAGGACAAGGTATTCTCTCCTGTGGTGGTTACAGAGTGCTCATCTCCTAGAGGGCCGCAGATTCGGCATTGAGGATTGGGTCCTGGTGACCACGGATGCCAGCCTGAGAGGCTGGGGAGCAGTCACACAGGGAAGAAATTTCCAGGGCTTGTGGTCAAGCATGGAAACGTCACTTCACATAAATATCCTGGAACTAAGGGCCATTTACAATGCCCTAAGTCAGGCAAGGCCTCTGCTTCAGGGTCAGCCGGTGTTGATCCAGTCGGACAACATCACGGCAGTCGCCCACGTAAACAGACAGGGCGGCACAAGAAGCAGGAGGGCAATGACGGAAGTTGCAAGGATTCTTCGCTGGGCGGAAAATCATGTGATAGCACTGTCAGCAGTGTTCATTCCGGGAGTGGACAACTGGGAAGCAGACTTCCTCAGCAGACACGATCTTCACCCGGGGGAGTGGGGACTTCACCCAGAAGTCTTCCACATGATTGTGAACCGTTGGGAAAAACCAAAGGTGGACATGATGGCGTCCCGCCTCAACAAAAAACTGGACAGATATTGCGCCAGGTCAAGGGACCCTCAGGCAATAGCTGTGGACGCTCTGGTAACACCGTGGGTGTACCAGTCAGTTTATGTGTTCCCTCCTCTGCCTCTCATACCCAAGGTACTGAGAATCATAAGAAGGAGAGGTGTAAAGACTATACTCGTGGCTCCGGATTGGCCAAGAAGGACTTGGTACCCGGAAATTCAAGAGATGCTCACGGAAGACCCGTGGCCTCTACCTCTAAGAAAGGACCTGCTCCAGCAGGGACCATGTCTGTTCCAAGACTTACCGTGGCTGCGTTTGACGGCATGGCGGTTGTACGCCGGATCCTGAAGGAAAAAGGCATTCCGGATGAAGTTATCCCTACCCTGATCAAAGCCAGGAAGGATGTAACTGTGCAACATTATCACCGTATTTGGGGTAAATATGTTGCGTGGTGTGAGGCCAGGAAGGCCCCTACAGAGGAATTTCAACTGGGTCGATTCCTGCATTTCCTGCAAACAGGACTGTCTATGGGCCTCAAATTAGGGTCCATTAAGGTTCAAATTTCGGCCCTGTCAATATTCTTCCAAAAAGAACTAGCTTCAGTTCCTGAAGTTCAGACGTTTGTCAAGGGGGTACTACATATACAGCCTCCTTTTGTGCCTCCAGTGGCACCTTGGGATCTCAATGTAGTTTTGGGATTCTTAAAATCACATTGGTTTGAACCACTCACCACTGTGGACTTAAAATATCTCACATGGAAAGTGGTAATGCTGTTAGCCCTGGCTTCAGCCAGGCGTGTATCAGAATTGGCGGCTTTATCCTATAAAAGCCCTTACCTAATTTTTCATACGGACAGGGCAGAATTGAGGACTCGTCCTCAATTTCTCCCTAAGGTGGTTTCAGCATTTCACTTAAACCAGCCTATTGTGGTGCCTGCGGCTACTAGGGACTTGAAGGATTCCAAGTTGCTGGACGCAGTCAGGGCCCTGAAAATATGTTTCCAGGACGGCTGGAGTCAGAAAATCTGACTCGCTGTTTATCCTGTATGCACCCAACAAGCTGGGTGCCCCTGCTTCTAAGCAGACGATTGCTCGTTGGATTTGTAGTACAATTCAGCTTGCACATTCTGTGGCAGGCCTGCCACAGCCAAAATCTGTAAAAGCCCATTCCACACGGAAAGTGGGCTCATCTTGGGCGGCTGCCCGAGGGGTCTCGGCTTTACAACTTTGCCGAGCAGCTACTTGGTCAGGGGCAAATACGTTTTCAAAATTCTACAAATTTGATACCCTGGCTGAGGAGGACCTGGAGTTCTCTCATTCGGTGCTGCAGAGTCATCCGCACTCTCCCGCCTGTTTGGGAGCTTTGGTATAATCCCCATGGTCCTTTCGGAGTCCCCAGCATCCACTAGGACGTTAGAGAAAATAAGAATTTACTTACCGATAATTCTATTTCTCTTAGTCCGTAGTGGATGCTGGGCGCCCATCCCAAGTGCGGATTGTCTGCAATACTTGTACATAGTTATTGTTACAAAAATCGGGTTATTATTGTTGTGAGCCATCTTTTCAGAGGCTCCTCTGTTATCATGCTGTTAACTGGGTTCAAATCACAAGTTGTACGGTGTGATTGGTGTGGCTGGTATGACTCTTACCCGGGATTCAAAATCCTTCCTTATTGTGTACGCTCGTCCGGGCACAGTATCCTAACTGAGGCTTGGAGGAGGGTCATGGGGGGAGGAGCCAGTGCACACCAGGTAGTCCTAAAGCTTTTACTTTTGTGCCCAGTCTCCTGCGGAGCCGCTATCCCCATGGTCCTTTCGGAGTCCCCAGCATCCACTACGGACTATGAGAAATAGAATTATCGGTAAGTAAATTCTTATTTTTTTTTTCACAGGAAAGGTAAGAGGAAAAGGTAGAAAACCTACAACACCCTCATGCTCCCAGGAGCAGAAGTCAGCAACTACTTCTGCAAAAGCCACAGCATGACGCTGGGGCTCCTCTGCGGGAGTGCGATCGGGTGGGGGCACATCTACTATTTCACTCAGACCTGGATCCTTGGGTATTAAAAATAATATCCCAAGGTTACAGGTTGGAATTTCAAGACCTTCCCCCATGCCAGCCTTTCCAGTTTCCGCTCAAGACAGCACAAATGTCCTGAACGCAATACACAAACTATGTCAAGACAAAGTAATTGCCTTGTTTCCTGACTAACAAAGGAACCAAGGCTTTTATTCAAGCCTGTTTGTGGTACCGAAGCCAGATGGCTCGGTCAGACCGATTTTAAACCTAAAATCTCTGAATCTTTATTTGAAAAGATTCAAATTCAAGATGGAATCCTTGAGAGCGGTCATTTCCAGCTTGAAAGAAAAGGAATTTCTGGTGTCGGTGGACATCAAGGATGTTTACTTGCATGTCCCAATTTACCTGCCACACCAAGCATACCTGAGGTTTGCGGTTCAGGATTTCCATTACCAATTCCAGACATTACCGTTCGGGCTCTCCACGGCTCCGAGAATATTCACCAAGATGATAGCGGAGATGATGGTTCTCCTTCGCAAACAAGGAGTCAACATAATTCCATACCTGGACGATCTCCTCATAAAAGCGAGATCCAGGGACAAGCTACTCCAGAACATAGCATTGTCCCTGAAGGTGCTTCAACAGCACGGTTGGTTCATCAACTTTCCAAAATCCCAGTTGGAATTGACAATGAGATAATCATTTTTGGGAATGATACTAGATACACACCGAGGAACAGAGAGTATTTCTACCGGTGGAAAAGGCTCTGGAGATCCAGAGCATGGTCAAATAACTTTTGAGACCAAGAACAGTATCAATTCATCAGTGCATTCACCTGTTGGGGAAAATGGTAGCAGCTTAAGAGGCGCTACAATATGGCCGATTCCATGCCAGGGTCTTCCAGTGGGACCTACTGGACAAGTGGTCAGGGTTGCATCTCCACATGCATCAAAGGATAATCTGGTCAGCGAAAGCCAGAATTTTGCTCCTGTGGTGGCTACAAATTTCTCACCTCCTGGAGGGACGCAGGTTCGGGATTCAAGCCTGGATCCTGGTGACCACGGATTCAAGTCTCCGAGGCTGGGGAGCAGTCACGCAAGGCAAAAGCTTCCAAGGAAGATGGTCATGTCAAGAAACTCAACTTCACATAAACATTCTGGAGTTGAGAGCTGTGTACAACAGTCTTCATCAAGCGGCACACCTTCTTCAAGGTCGTCCCATACAGATCCAGTCGGACAATGTAACGGCAGTAGCTTACATAAACCGTCAAGGCAGAACAAAAAGCAGAGCGGCAATGGCAGAGGTGACAAAGATACTCCTCTGGGCAGAAAGACATTCAGAAGCTCTGTCGGCAATTTTCATTCTGGGAGTGGACAACTGGGAAGCAAACTTACTCACCAGACACGATCTCCATCCAGGAGAATGGGGCCTCCACCCAGAAGTCTTTGCGGAGGTGACAAGTCGTTGGGGCGTCCCTCAAGTGGATATGATGGCATCACGCCTCAACAAGAAGCTTCAGAAATATTGTTCCAGGTCGAGAGACCCACAAGCAATAGCAGTGGATGCACTTGGTGACCCAGTGGGTGTTCTAGTCAGTGTATCTGTTCCCTCCACTTCCACCAATACCAAAGGTTCTCAAGATCATCAGAAGAACAAAAGTTTGAGCAATCTTCATTGCTCCAGACTGGCCATGGAGGGCCTGGTATCCAGATCTTCAAGAGTTATTACTGGAAGATCCTCTGCCTATTCCTCTTCGCGAGGACCTGCTTCAGCAGGGTCCGTTAGTTTATCAGGACTTACCGCGGCTGCATTTGACGGCATGGCTGTTGAGCTCCAGATCCTAGCCCATAAGGGTATTCCCAATGAAGTAATTCCCACACTTATCCTGGCCAGGAAAGGGGTACCGTCCAAACATTACCATCGTATTTGGAGAAAATATGTGTCTTGGTGTGAATCCAAGAAGTCTACTGTGGTGGAGTTTCAATTAGGACATCTTCTCCTATTTCTACAGGCGGGTGTGGATGCTGGATTGAGATTAGGATCTATCAAGGTTCAGATTTTGGCCTTGTCTGTTTTCTTCCAGAAACAATTGGCTTCTCTTCCTGAGGTCCAGACCTTCGTGAAGGGGGTTCTGCGCATCCAACCTCCCTTTGTGCCTCTTGCGGCGCCATGGGATCTTATTGTGGTGTTGCAGTTCCTTAAATCGGACTGGTTTGAGCCTCTACAAGATGTAGATTTGAAGTTTCTCACTTGGAAAGTGGTCATGCTATTGGCCTTGGCCTCAGGCAGACGAGTGTCTGAGTTAGGAGCTCTCTCACACAAGAGTCCTTACTTAATATTTCATGAAGATAGAGCTGAACTGAGAACACGTCAGCACTTTGTTCCGTAGGTTGTGTCTTCTTTTTATATCAACCAACCAGTTGTGGTGCCAGTGGCTTCTGACACCTCAGCCATCTCAAAATCCTTGGACGTCGTCAGAGCGTTGAGGATTTGTTGCAAGAACGGCTCGGATAAGGAAAACAGAATCTTTGTTTGTCCTCTATGACCCCAACAAGATTGGGGGTCCTGCTTCTAAGCAGACTATTGTGCGCTGGATCAGGGGTACCATTCAGCACGCTCATTCCACTGCTGGATTGCCGTTACCGACTTCGGTAAAAGCCCACTCTACAAGGAAAGTGGGTTCGTCCTGGGCGGCTGCCCGGGGTGTCTCGGCATTGCAAATCTGCCGAGCTGCTACTTGGTCAGGTGCAAACACGTTTGCTACGTTTTATAAGTTTGACACCTTGGCTGCTGACGACCTAAAATTTGGTCAGTCAGTTTTGTAGGAACATTAGCACTTTCCCGCCCGTACTGGGAGCTTTGGTACATCCCCATGGTACTAAAATGAACCCCAGCATCCTCTACGGACTACGAGAAAAGGATTTACCGGCAGGTAATTAAATCCTATTTTTAATCGTTCCAGCGTGGCCCAGATGGCATTAGTTCTCAGACCTGCAGGGTCTCTCGATAGAGCGTCCCCTTCTACTTCCTCAACGCCCAGACCTCCTCGTTCAGGGCCCTTGTGTCTTCCCGGACCTGGCCAGACTGTCTTTGACGTCGTGGCTCTTGAAGCATCATTCCTGAGAGCAAAAGGATTCTCTGAGGCGGTCATTCAAACTATGTTGAGAGCCCGTAAACCAGCTTCAGCTCGGATTTATTACAGGGTCTGTAATTCTTACTTCACATGGTGTGCAGCTAAGAATTATGATGCATATACTTTCGAAACTTCCAGACTTTTGGCTTCTCTACAGCAATGCCTTGACTTGGGCCTTCGTCTGGCCTCCCTCAAGGTTCATATATCTGCCTTGTCAGTGTGGTATCAGAGAAAAATTGCGTCTCTTCCTGGCGTTCACACTTTCACTCAGGTTGTTCTAAGGATTCAGCCTCCCTACGTCCCTCCTGTGACTCCATGGGATCTTTCTGTCGTCTTAAATGTCCTGCAAGAGTCTCCATTTGAACACTCTGTGAACCTTAAATGCCTTACGCTTAAGGTCGTGTTTCTGTTAGCGATCGCCTCTGCTAGAAGGGTGTTGGACTTAGGTGCTTTGTCCTGTCATCCACCCTTTCTGATGTTAAACTGTGACCGGACAATTCTTCGAACTCACCCTGGTTATTTACCTAAGGTGGCATCTTTTCACCTTAACCAGGAGATTGTGGTTCCAGCCGTCATCTCTTCTGGTATGTCCTCCAAAGAAAGATCTTTGGACGTGGTACGGGCTCTCCGTATTTATGTGGAAAGGACTGCCTCTATCAGGAGGCCAGATTCTCTCTTTTTGTATTTTTTTTTGTTTTTCACATTCGTGGCTGGCCTGTGAATAAGCAAGCCTTGGCCAGATGGATTAGAATGGTGATTGCACAAACTTATGCACAGGCTGGGCTCCCAGCTCCTGCTACTATCAAGGCCCAATCTACTCTGTCTATTGGACCTTCTTGGGCGGCCCACCGCGGCGCGTCCGCAGAACAATTGGGCAAGGCGGCTACACGGTCCTCGGTGAACACGTTCATCAGGTTGCCTTTGTTACTTCCTCCACCCAGGATGCTTCCTTTGGACGCCGGGTTCTTGTACCCGCTACAGTGCGTCCCCTCCCATGAGGAACTGCTTTAGGACACCCCCGATGTTATTCCTTGTGGAATACCAGTGTACCCCGCTGCAGAAACTAGATTTATGGTAGACTTACCATTGTTAAATCTTTCTGCGAGGTACACTGGATTCCCCAGGGCGCCGACCCTGACGCACTTAGCTTCTTTGGGTTGGTATGGCATTAGCCGCTAGTCCCTTCTCCTGTTGTGAGAATGTGGTTCTGTGTGACTAACATCTACCATCTCTTACCTGCTACTGCATTGGACTGGTTAACAAAACTGAGCTCCTGTGCCTGGAGGTGGGGCTATAGAGGAGGCGGTGCAGTGCTTCCTGGGAACAGTCAAAGCTTTAGCCTGTTGGTGCCTTGGATCAAGAGCCAACTCTACACCCCAATGTTATTCCCTGTGGAATCCAGTGTACCTCGCAGAAAGAGATCTAACAATGGTAAGTCTACCATAAATCTCCTTAGTTTATTAATTAACAGTCTCTTATATAGTGAAGCAAATTCTGTTGCGCTTTACAATTGGAAACAACAATGATAAAACAAAACTGGGTAATAACAAACAGTCATAGAGAGAAGCAGGCCCTGCTCGCAAGAAAGTTTTTTTTTTTTTCTTGTTTTTTTTTTCTTTTTGAGCATATAGGAAAATAACTGTCACTGTGCTTGATGGAAAGAAATTCTTTTGAAAAAAAAAAATCTAAAAATATGTAATTAAAAATAAATCTTCTAATAGTTTTGCTGCTTATTACATTAAACACTGAAGCTCATAAAAACGTAATATTATAAAATATCCACTTTCCATCGTCTCCGTGTAAATCTGTCTAAATCAGTTCAATAAGGATTTGCTGGAGACCTTAATCAGGACCTATAAAATACATTTAAGGAAATCCTTCCCAACCAAAACAAACTCAGTCCACTGTTTTGGTTCTATGCATCTGTTTAATGTAACTTCCAGTGTCTGTCACTGTAAGCCAAGTGGCTGCAGCTTTAATTGAGTATATGCTTTGCTGGTGTCTCAGAGGTGGCAGTAAGTATACAAATTGTCCCCCACTGCAGCTCAGCAATGCGTTCCTTTTAACTTTAATAGTGTGGATGATTCCGTGCCACCAGAGCAGTTTGGTGTGGCCATATTCACATGCACGTACCGTGCGTATGGAGCCTCCCAGCATCCAGCAATATCCACACGAAGGAGCGGCAGTGTGTATATGCTGCATGGATGTAACATGCCTTCCTAACTCATTCTCCAGTATTTAGTCTAAACAGACTATTTCAGGTGGTAATGGTTTAGACTTCAGCAACTGAAGCATGAGTGTAACGGGGCTAAACATGATTTCTGGAGAGGGGTTTCCATATGTTTGACTCGCCCCCCCCATATCCCGGCTTTGACATGTGCAGTAGTTCCACTCCACCCTTTATACTGCATGTAGTGGCCCCTGCATTTGCCTTTTAGATAGTGATATTACTTATTAAATTTTACAATGGTGTAAATAAGACCATAATTCTATTAGAACAAAAGTCACTAGCAATAAGCAATGTACGAAGAAAATGATTATCTAATCTTTTATCCAAATGACTGGCGGCACTCAGAGACTTGTATAGAGTGAAAAAATACCTTGTGCAGGGTACTTTGAAGACGTATCTGGGACCTTATCCCCTTCCTCAAGATCTAAGTGACACGGGTACCTGATAAAAATGGAAAAATTCACAACATACCCAGTACTGAGTGGTTACTGTGAAAAAAAAAAAAAAAAGTTTTAAGTGTGATATTCCGTGTGGAACAAAGCTACACTAATATCAAAAAAATGGAATATCAAACTCAATTTTTTTTTTTAGTTGCCCCTCAGAGTTCTGTACTATGTATGCTACGAATGAAATTTTTATCAGGTCCCCACAAGAGATATTAGAGGTCAATTTAGGTGAAAAACTGAAACTAGCCATTTAAAAATATTCTAATAAAGTAACGATAGATAACTCAATATTTGTTTGGCAAATCTTTGAGTATATAACTATTCCCCAAAAACTTTACATATCTGAAATGTTGTTCCTTCCCACTGAAACCACTGAAATAAAATCCCCCCCCAAAATTTTTTTTTTTTTTAAATATCTGACCATTAACATTGGCCTAATGGTGGTTTCTGACTACTAACTTACGGGGGTCATCACACACCTCTCTTTTTTTTTTTTTTTTTTTTTTTTTTTTTTTTTTGTTAATGGGCATGCCACCAATTTAATTCTGGACCATTTGATATGGCCCCATAGACACTGAGCGTGTGCATTATATATTTATCAATAAGACTTCATTAGAGTAATGCATTGTTTACAAATTGGGTAATGACACTTTTAGCGTTTACTGCTAACATTGGCCCTCATTCCGAGTTGCTCGCTCGCTAGCTGCTTCTAGCAGCAGTGCACATGCTAAGCCGCCGCCCTCTAGGAGTGTATCTTAGTTTAGCAAAAGTGCGAACGAAAGATTAGCAGAATTACTACTAAAAAATGTCATGCCGTTTCTGAGTAGCTCCAGACCTACTCCTATCTTGCGATCACTGCAGTCAGTTTAGTTCCTGGTTTGACGTCGCAAACACGCCCTGCGTTCGGCCAGCCATTCCTGCGTTTTTACCTGGCACGCCTGCGTTTTTTGGCACACTCCCTGAAAATGCTGAGTTGCCGCCCAGAAACACCCACTTCCTGTCAATCAAACAACGAACACTCGAGCGACTGAAAAGCGTAGCTTGAGCTTGTGTAAAACTACAAAGTTTTGTGTGAAAGTACTTAGCGCATGCGCGCTGCGTACCATGCGCATAAATGCCGTTTTTTCACCTGATCGCAGCGCTGCGAAAATCGGCAGCGAGCGATCAACTCAGAATGAGGGCCATTGTCAAGTCTACTGACGTTCACAAGTGAATCATTTAATATATACTACCCAAGCAGCGCAAAATGCATTCTACTTTTATATCCGCCCCAATAAATGCATTATTATGGGCCTTTTTTCTGATTGTGGAAGTAAAGCAAAATAGAGCAAGTAGTAACATAGCTAAATATTTTCCTTCTTTTTATCATTGTGTAGGTGAAGCAAGCTCACAGACATCCACTTCTGGAGAAGAGGTAACACCATCTACTATCATCACCCCAAGCCCGTCTCACTCAGGATCCCCAACAACAACCTCCTCAAGGAACACCTGCAAACCCATTGAACATCAATCACAGCCTAGTTTTCCTTTGTCTGGTCTATATTCTCTGTCCCCTTTGCCTTCACCACCTCCATCATCATCATCCTCTTCTAGAGGAATAGATAGGTTATCTGTGCCCAACTCCTTGACATCTCCTATGTCTGCATTCAGACTGAAGAACGCTTTTACTCCAAGGGTTGTCCAAGTGCAGTCCTCTGCTAGCCGCTTAGCTTCAAAGTTTGCAGAGCCACCGCGTTTCAATGGGACTTTTCACAAGCAAGAGTCTCCAAGTTCGGGTGATCACTCACCTCCCAAGAAACAGGATCTCAAGCATCCAAGTATTTCACCCTCAAAAAGACTTGAAATTTCTGAATTTCCCCGGATACCAAAGATAAAGAAGGAGACAGACAGTCCTAATAGTGAAACCAGTAAGCGCGTGGAGTCCTCAACCAGCAGCAGTGGAAACGCCAGCCCTCCGAGACCAAGTGTGAATCAGCTAACTGGGCGAGGGGAGAGCAAGCAGTTAGGAAGGTTTGCTACAACAGAAAAAAACACACGCCAGGAGCCTCAAGCACATTCAAGACACACTGGTGGTATTTCCTCTAGTCATTCAACCTTAAGCAGTAGCAAAACACCTCTTCATTCTAACAGTTCAAGGAATGTGGGTTCCTCTGATTCTGGGGGAGGTGGACTTCGGATTACAATCAGTGGGGGTGCTAGCAGTTCTTGTAGACTATTTAGTCCTAGCGCAAAGGACCCCTTTCGTACATCAGAGGATAAGACCCAGCAAAAAGCTACTCTTTATTCCACAACCATCAAGAGAGAAAAGACCGTTAAAAATGAAATTTATGATCCTTTTGAGCCAACTGGCACAGATTCAGGCTCTTGCAGTAGCAGTCCAGACCGACCTGCTACACCACCTTTGCCCACCCCATCCACAGAGACAGCTAGTCCAACTCAGTCCAGTGGCGTGAAAGTGGGAGCATTTCGCAGCTTTAAATTCACTACTCACTCCAGTAAGGTTGGTTTGTGTAAACTGGGACCTGCTTTTTCTGGATTGTCACCTAGCAACAAAGAACCTGATGAGACTAAAAGTCCAGTGAGTGTAAGCCCTGTGCTGCCCACTTTTATTAAGCTGGAGAAGGAGATCAAACAGGAAGTAATCAAGGATGAGACTATTGACCTTGCAGATTTTAGAACATCATGTCCATTGTCTGGGTTAAAAATTACCTCTGATCTGAAGTCAGGAGGCACCCGTGGCTTCCATTTTGATATAAATGATCAACCCACAATTTCTATTAAAACTGAGCCAGACATTCCCCCAAATAGAACTTTCCATCAGAGTACCTCAAGTAACAGAGTTGTTTGGGAGTCAGAAAACCTCCCTGAAACCCCTTCTTTGTCTACTAGCCATAGTATTGAACCACAGAAAAAGAAGACCACAGTTGAGGCAGATTTAAAGATGTACTCAAGGTCTAGATCTAGAACACATTCCCGTGATCGAGAATCAAGATCTGCTTCTTGGTCTGTGGAGGATAGAGAAAGGGAAAAAAAATACAAGACCAAGTCACATAAAGGAAAGAGAGCCCATAGTGACAGGTCAAGCTCTGGTAGCTGTGAACGGTCCAAGAAAAAGCGTTTGAAAGAGAAGAAGAAAGAGAAAAAGAGAAAGCGCTCCGAGTCCAGGGAAAGAAAGAGGTCCAGATCAAGCAGTCATAGCAGCTCTTCCCCCAGGACATACAACAGTAAAAAAAAGAAGAAAAAGAAAAGAGAATCAAGAGTTGAATCCATGGGTCGATCCATTAGCCCTGAAAAAGAGAAAAAGCGAAAGCACAAGAGTGAAAAAAGTTACTCCAGCAAAGAAGGAAATTTTAGGGCAAAAGAAAAAAAGAAACCCAAAGACGAGAGAGGGAAACAAAGATCAAAGTCGCCACAAATGATCAAGGATCACAAAGCCCACAAGTCAAAGGAAAAAACGCCTAATTTTAGAGACCAGGAAATAACTAGACACATTGTGTTGTCCCCAAACAATAATGATACAACAATAACATGTACAGTTAGCTTTAAAACGGAATGTCCCCCGGTCACACAAGAGGCAAAGTCTACACTTATCCAGCCGACAGAGGAAGTACAAGACAGAGAAACATTTATTCACTTGGAAAGAGAAGTATCAATTAAAGAGGAAAAAGATGTTGAATTATCCGATCATGATGAGGGAATAAAGATGGAAATAAAAAGCCCACCATGGTCACCATCTCTTTTGGATTCCTTACTAACAGAGGACGAGAGTGAGGATGTCCATGAACCACCATCACCAAAGGAAAGTTCATCTTTAAATGACGTGCCTGCTGTATCTCTGGTTAGTCCTCAAACTTCTCCAATGTCTACTGTCACAGAACCTCCTAGTCCAAAATCTCATAGTCCACAGTCTGGCACTCCTGAAGAAGATCCCCAGCCAGTTGCTCTTCTGCCTGTCAAGAAGGAAGCTGATGATCTTCAGTGGTCGCCATCCCATTTAGATGACCTTCTGCTAAATGACCTTTCAGATGATGTGTGCTCGGTGGAAGCTGACAGCCCAGATGATGTGGATCTTGAGGAGGCTATATTGATGAAGAGTGAAGATAATTATATGGTAAATAATGTTAACAAACATTCAAAAATGTTATTTGTTGAGAATACTACAACATCATAGTTGTGTGTATTTTACTAGCTTAACTGTATGGGCATGCAAAAATAAATATAACCCTTATACAAGTAAATAATGAACAGCAAAGAGAAAAAGTAAGGCGTTAGGCTGCAGGGAGAGGGGGTTAGGCCCCCCCGAGGAGAAGGTAGGGTTAGGCTGCAGAGGTGGGAGGGTTAGGTTTAGGCTACAGGAAGGGTGGGTAGGGTTAGGCTGCAGGGGGGGTGTTTTTTTTTAATTTTTATAAAGGTTAGGGAGGGGGCAGGGCTAACATACTTACCCGACGACTGGGATTCTCTCCTTCGGAGTGCCGGTGTCGGTCATATGTATCCCGTTTCAAATAGATGGAAAAACTATGACTTGTTTTGCTTTCATAATTGCATCTAGGAATATAGTCACAGCTGGTTTTGTTCCTACTTTATTTTGAAAATGTGTGAATATCTGGCACACAGTTTTTCAGTAAAGTAATGCATAAAACAAAAAAAATATTCTACTGTTTCCAAACCAACAGATAGGGATTGAGACTGCCAATCCTCCATCAAGGTAACACCCACGACCACCTGATTGGTTGTCAGCACTGCTATAAGTATCCCCATTGCACCACCATACCAGCCTTGATAAAGGCTCGAGGGCTGAAACGCGTTAGAGGGTAGAACACTGGCACTTCACTTAAGTTGGTTCACCACTGTGGAATGCTGCAACCAACCACCCGCTACAAAGGGGTATATTCAATTAAAGTCGGATCCATTACAACATGCATTTGTCGTAACTGATCCGACAAGGGCTATTCAATGAACGGCCAAATTCAACAGGATTTGGCCGTTCCTGACCATCTTAATCTGACTTTATAAAAAGTCGGATTGAGATGAGGGACCTGAGAGGAGGAGACAGGGAGAGCAGCGGCTACAGCAGCATAGCGCTGTAGCAGGAGGCTATGGCACCGCCGCCGCTCTCCGCAGCATCCACCCGGCTCCTGCAAACGGACCTCGCTTGCTGGAGCCAGGTAGACGCTGCTTTGAGCGGTGGCGCCCCGGCCTTCTGCTGTGCTGCAGCCGCTGCTCTCCCCCGTCTCCCCGCTGCTCTCCCAGTCTCCCACCGTCTCTCCCTGTCTCCTCCTCTCAGGTCCCTCATCTCAATCCGACTTTTTTTTAAAGTCGTTTTGAGATGGTCGTAAAGGGGGCCAAAACCTGTCTGATTTGGCCCGGTTTCCGACAGAAGCACGCGGATCTGCGGCTATTCCGCCGTTCCACGTTTTTTTCCCGAAAAGTCGGAATTCCTGACTTGTCAGATAATTTTGGGGTGTATTGAATAGGTCGGAACCCCTTCCGACCTGAAAAAGTCGAAAACTGCCGTCTTTCCAACAGACGGCAGCTTTCGACTGCAGTTGAATATGCCCCAAAGTCTCCTCGCCGGTTGGCAATTCGGAGCAGCTGCGCAGCGCTACTGAGGCCTACAGTCACCGGGAAGTCTCAGCGGCACATGGCGGTCCTTCCAGGTTCCCGATCGGGTGCACACACCTGCATGCTGCAGCCACCATGGACCTGGGAAGGACAAGCAAAGAGCGACCATCTGCCTCCCACAGGACACAGACACCATCACGCATCGGAAGGGTGAGTTACTGAACCTGGAGAGTTGGGATGCCGGCTCTCCAGAATCAGACAGCCAGGAAAACGTCCCAAACTTATCAACGTTTATGTCACATTTGACTGAACGGAATTAAGCCCAGACTTTTGAGAGAAACATTCTTTTGGGACTAACTGACCAACTGTCAATGGTCAGAACACAGTGTTCATTTATAAGCACACTTGTTTGTTTTGTTTCTGTTTTATTATCTATAATTAGTGTTTCTCTGACGTCCTAAGTGGATGCTGAGGACTCCGTCAGGACCATGGGGATTAGCGGCTCCGCAGGAGACAGGGCACAAAAGTAAAAGCTTTAGGATCAGGTGGTGTGCACTGGCTCCTCCCCCTATGACCCTCCTCCAAGCCTCAGTTAGAGTTTTGTGCCCGGCCGAGAAGGGTGCAATCTAGGTGGCTCTCCTAAAGAGCTGCTTAGAGTAAAAGTTTTGTTAGGTTTTTTATTTTCAGTGAGTCCTGCTGGCAACAGGCTCACTGCATCGAGGGACTTAGGGGAGAGAAGTGAACTCACCTGCGTGCAGGATGGATTGGCTTCTTAGGCTACTGGACACCATTAGCTCCAGAGGGAGTCGGAACACAGGTCTCACCCTGGGGTTCGTCCCGGAGCCGCGCCGCCGACCCCCTTGCAGATGCCGAAAAGTGAAGAGGTCCAGAAACCGGCGGCAGAAGACTTTTCAGTCTTCATAAGGTAGCGCACAGCACTGCAGCTGTGCGCCATTGTCGTCAGCACACTTCATAGCAGCGGTCACTGAGGGTGCAGGGCGCTGGGGGGGGCGCCCTGGGCAGCAATGATAGTACCTTATTCTGGCTAAAAATACATCACATATAGCCCCTGGGGGCTATATGGATGTATTTAACCCCTGCCAGGTCTCAGAAAAACGGGAGAAGAAGCCCGCCGAAAAGGGGGCGGGGCCTATTCTCCTCAGCACACAGCGCCATTTTCCCTCACAGAAATGCTGGTGGGAAGGCTCCCAGGCTCTCCCCTGCACTGCACTACAGAAACAGGGTTAAAACAGAGAGGGGGGGCACTTATTTGGCGATATGACTATATATATTAAAATGCTATAAGGGAAAAACACTGATATAAAGGTTGTCCCTGTATAATTATAGCGTTTTTGGTGTGTGCTGGCAAACTCTCCCTCTGTCTCCCCAAAGGGCTAGTGGGGTCCTGTCCTCTATCAGAGCATTCCCTGTGTGTGTGCTGTGTGTCGGTACGTGTGTGTCGACATGTATGAGGACGATGTTGGTGAGGAGGCGGAGCAATTGCCTGTAATGGTGATGTCACTCTCTAGGGAGTCGACACCGGAATGGATGGCTTATTCAAGGAATTACGTGATAATGTCAACAGAGACGGCCGGCAAACAAAATAGTACCTGTCCAGGCGTCTCAAACACCGTCAGGGGCTTTAAAACGCCCATTTACCTCAGTCGGTCGACACAGACACAGACACGGACACTGATTTCAGTGTCGACGGTGAAGAAACAAACGTATTTTCCTTTAGGGCCACACATTACTTGTTAAGGGCAATGAAGGAGGTGTTACATATTTCTGATACTACAAGTACCACAAAAAAGGGTATTATGTGGGGTGTGAAAAAACTACCTGTAGTTTTTCCTGAATCAGATAAATTAAATGAAGTGTGTGATGATGCGTGGGTTTCCCCCGATAGAAAATTATTGGCGGTATACCCTTTCCCGCCAGAAGTTAGGGCGCGTTGGGAAACACCCCTTAGGGTGGATAAGGCGCTCACACGCTTATCAAAACAAGTGGCGGTACCGTCTCCAGATAGGGCCGTCCTCAAGGAGCCAACTGATAGGAGGCTGGAAAATATCCTAAGAAGTATATACACACATACTGGTGTTATACTGCGACCAGCGATCGCCTCAGCCTGGATGTGCAGAGCTGGGGTGGCTTGGTCGGATTCCCTGACTAAAAATATTGATACCCTTGACAGGGACAGTATTTTATTGACTATAGAGCATTTAAAGGATGCATTTCTATATATACGAGATGCACAGAGGGATATTTGCACTCTGGCATCAAGAGTAAGTGCGATGTCCATTTCTGCCAGAAGATGTTTATGGACACGACAGTGGTCAGGTGATGCAGATTCCAAACGGCACAAAGAAGTATTGCCGTATAAAAGGAGGAGTTATTTGGGGTCGGTCCATCGGACCTGGTGGCCACGGCAACTGCTGGAAAATCCACCGTTTTTACCCTAAGTCACATCTTTGCAGAAAAAGACACCGTCTTTTCAGCCTCAGTCCTTTAGTCCCCATAAGAGTCATATCTGCCCAGGGATAGAGGAAAGGGAAGAAGACTGCAGCAGGCAGCCCATTCCCAGGAACAGAAGCCTCCACCGCTTCTGCCAAGTTTCTCAGCATGACGCTGGGGCCGTACAGGACCCCTGGATCCTACAAGTAGGATCCCAGGGGTACAGATTGGAAAGTCGAGACGTTTCCCCCTCGCAGGTTCCTGAAGTCTGCTTTACCAACGTCTCCCTCCGACAGGGAGGCAGTATTGGAAACAATTCACAAGCTGTATTCCCAGCAGGTGATAATCAAAGTACTCCTCCTACAACAAGGAAAGGGGTATTATTCCACACTATGTTGTGGTACTGAAGCCAGAAGGCTCGGTGAGACCTATTCTAAATCTGAAATATTTGAACACTTACAAAGGTTCAAATCAAGATGGAGTCACTCAGAGCAGTGATAGCGAACCAGGAAGAAGGGGACTATAGGGTGTCCCGGGACATCAGGGATACTTACCTCCATGTCCCAATTTGCCCTTCTCACCAAGGGTACCTCAGGTTCGTGGTACAGAACTGTCACTATCAGTTTCAGACGCTGCCGTTTGGATTGTCCACGGCACCCCGGGTCTTTACCAAGGTAATGGCCGAAATGATGATTCTTCTTCAAAGAAAATGGACGACCTCCTGATAAGAGCAAGGTCCAGAGAACAGTTGGAGGTCGGAGTAGCACTATCTCAAGTAGTTCTACGACAGCACGGGTGGATTCTAAATATTCCAAAACCGCAGTTGTTTCCGACGACACATCGGCTGTTCCTAGGGATGATTCTGGACACAGTCCAGAAAAGGGTGTTTCTCCCGGAGAAGAAAGCCAGGGAGTTATCCGAACTAGTCAGGAACCTCCTAAAACCAGGAAAAGTGTCAGTGCATCATTGCACAAGGGTCCTGGGAAAAATGGTGGCTTCTTACGAAGCGATTCCATTCGGCAGTTTTCACGCAAGAACTTTTCAGTGGGATCTGCTGGAAAAATGGTCCGGATCGCATCTTCAGATGCATCAGCGGATAACCCTGTCTCCAAGGACAAGGGTGTTTCTTCTGCGGTGGCTGCAAAGTACTCATCTACTAATGGGCCGCAGATTCGGCATTCAGGAAGGGTCCTGGTGACCACGGATGCCAGCCTGAGAGGCTGGGGAGCAGTAACACAGGGAAAAAATTTCCAGGGAGTGTGATCAAGTCCGGAGAATTCTCTCCACATA
Organism: Pseudophryne corroboree; assembly: GCF_028390025.1. Classification (NCBI taxonomy): domain Eukaryota; kingdom Metazoa; phylum Chordata; class Amphibia; order Anura; family Myobatrachidae; genus Pseudophryne; species Pseudophryne corroboree. The sequence continues at coordinate 125,693,358 of NC_086454.1, read as the reverse complement.
AATATACTGGCGCTAAGGGCAAGTTACAATGCTCTAAGCTTAGCAAGACCTCTGCTTCAAGGTCAGCCGGTATTGATCCAGTGGGACAACATCACGGCAGTCGCCCACGTAAACAGACAGGGCGGCACAAGAAGCAGAAGGGCAATAGCAGAAACTGCAAGGATTCTTCGCTGGGCGGAAAATCAGGTGATAGCACTGTCAGCAGTGTTCATTCCGACGCCCGGGAGAGTGGGGATTTCATCGGGAAGTCTTCCACATGATTGTGAACCATTGGGAAAGACCAAAGGTGGACATGATGGCGTCCCGCCTGAACAAAAAACTGGACAGGTATTGCGCCAGGTCAAGAGACCCTCAGGCAATAGCTGTGGACGCTCTGGTAACACCGTGGGTGTACCAGTCAGTGTATGTGTTCCCTCCTCTGCTTCTCATACCCAAGGTACTGAGAATTATAAGACGTAGAGGAGTAAGAACTATACTCGTGGCTCCGGATTGGCCAAGAAGGACTTGGTACCTGGAACTTCAAGAGATGCTCACAGAGGACTCATGGCCTCTGCCGCTAAGAAGGGACTTGCTTCAGCAAGTACCATGTCTGTTCCAAGACTTACCGCGGCTGCGTTTGACGGCATGGCGGTTGAACGCCGGATCCTAAGGGAAAAAGGCATTCCGGAAGAGGTCATTCCTACCCTGATCAAAGCCAGGAAGGAGGTGACCGCACAACATTATCACCACATGTGGCGAAAATATGTTGCGTGGTGTGAGGCCAGGAAGGCCCCACGAAGAAATTTCAACTCGGTCGATTCCTGCATTTCCTGCAAACAGGAGTGTCTATGGGCCTCAAATTGGGGTCCATTAAGGTTCAAATTTCGGCCCTGTCGATTTTCTTCCAGAAAGAATTGGCTTCAGTTCCTGAAGTCCAGAAGTTTGTCAAGGGAGTACTGCATATACAACCCCCTTTTGTGCCTCCAGTGGCACTGTGGGATCTCAACGTAGTTCTGGGATTCCTCAAATCACATTGGTTTAAACCGCTCAAATCTGTGGATTTGAAATATCTCACATGGAAAGTGACCATGCTGTTGGCCCTGGCCTCGGCCAGGCGAGTGTCAGAATTGGCGGCTTTGTCTCACAAAAGCCCATATCTGATTGTCCATTCGGACAGGGCAGAGCTGCGGACTCGTCCCCAGTTTCTCCCTAAGGTGGTGTCAGTGTTTCACCTGAACCAGCTTATTGTGGTACCTGCGGCTACTAGGGACTTGGAGGACTCCAAGTTGCTAGATGTTGTCAGGGCCCTGAAAATATAGGTTTCCAGGACGGCTGGAGTCAGGAAAACTGACTTGCTGTTATCCTGTATGCACCCAATAAACTGGGTGCTCTTGCTTCTAAGCAGACGATTGCTAGTTGGATGTGTAGTACAATTCAGCTTGCACATGCTGTGGCAGGCCTGCCACAGCCAAAATATGTAAATGCCCATTCCACAAGGAAGGTGGGCTCATCTTGGGCGGCTGCCCGAGGGGTCTCGGCTTTACAACTTTGCCGAGCAGCTACTTGGTCAGGGGCACACCCTGACTGAGGAGGACCTGGAGTTCTCTCATTCGGTGCTGCAGAGTCATCCGCACTCTCCCGCCCGTTTGGGAGCTTTGGTATAATCCCCATGGTCCTGACGGAGTCCCCAGCATCCACTTAGGACGTCAGAGAAAATAAGAATTTACTTACCGATAATTCTATTTCTCATAGTCCGTAGTGGATGCTGGGCGCCCATCCCTAGTGCGGATTGTCTGCAATACTTGTACATAGTTATTGTTACAAAAATCGGGTTATTATTGTTGTGAGCCATCTTTTCAGAGGCTCCGCTGTTATCATGCTGTTAACTGGGTTCAGATCACAGGTTGTACAGTGTGATTGGTGTGGCTGGTATGAGTCTTACCCGGGATTCAAAATCCTTCCTTATTGTGTACGCTCGTCCGGGCACAGTATCCTAACTGAGGCTTGGAGGAGGGTCATAGGGGGAGGAGCCAGTGCACACCACCTGATCCTAAAGCTTTTACTTTTGTGCCCTGTCTCCTGCGGAGCCGCTAATCCCCATGGTCCTGACGGAGTCCCCAGCATCCACTACGGACTATGAGAAATAGAATTATCGGTAAGTAAATTCTTATTTTTTGTATCCACAATTAGTTGAAACTGTATATCATAGACAGTTTATTATCTACTTGACAAACACGTCTTAACTACATGCCTGAGCGCTGTAAAAAAAAAAAAAAAAAAAATTTGTGTGTGATACTTTCATTCCAACCCAACAAACAAACAAACGCTAGGTGAGAGCAAGTAACCACACCCCAGTTATATATAACACATTCAGAGTTATGCATTCTGCTGACAGAACATAATCCCACACACAGCCGGACAATTTTAGGTCCTCTCACAACTGTATTTATTAATAAACCTGATAATGACATAACCTGCCACATGCCACGATTTCAGGCAGGCTTTCTCCAATGATGATGCTACTTTAGTAAGGCTAGTATAATTGTTTACTTTAAAAAAAATTACATTGGGCTTCTGCTGGTGTTTCAACTTTCCAGTAAGGAAGGAAAACTGAATATTTGAAATTAAATGAACACCAGGAGCCCCATGTGTCCTAGCTATTGTGCGGGGCATATAATATAGACCTTACTTCCTAATGAGTTCTAGAAGTGTGTATGGAATCGATTCCTAAATGTCATGTTAGTTTGAGAGCCTCTAAAGTCTGCGTTCTGTGAAAATAAGCTAAATATTTTTGTGTGGACAAAGGCATTTTGTCATGGTAAACCCTAGAGAAACCTCTATTTCACAGCTGAAAAAATAGCACTGAGCTGATACTTAGTGCAGATCAGGAATCTGGAACACATTTGTATTTTTTTTTTTTTCATCTTCCAGGAACCAGCTGTAATTACCTTCTCTAAAACGACAGCCATACCGTTTCTCCAAGATGATGAGAATTCGGGTGATGAAGCAGGAAATCACATTGCTGAAAAGGCCTCCTCCAAAACCAGTGACACCATAGCGGAAGTTGACAAATGTGATGTCCTTAAAGAAACTACAACTACTTCCTTATCCAAATCAAAACCTCAGATAAAGAGAGTCACTTGGAATCTTCATGAAGAGTCTGAGAAGGACACCCCAGAAGAATCTGTCTGTAAGTACTTGGACCTTTCTTTGTGAAGGCTACTGTGACTTTAAGAGATTATGATTCTGCGGTAGAATACATGCAGACTTTGTCTCTGTTAATCTCCTATTATGCGAAAATAATTTGTTTCAGTTTAACAAAGTTTTATGATCTTGGGGCTGAGGTACCAAGCAGTGGAAGAAGTGGACAGGTTCCTGTCTATCCTGACAGTTAAAAGATAGACAGTCGTTAGTTAGACACTAGTCCGTGTGGTCCGGGTATTCGTTTTTTTTTTTTTTGCCAAGTACGTGTATTACAAATATCACAGGACACTGGATTGAGGTGAGTATAATTTTATTCACAGGTGCCCTGGATCGTCGGATCAGGAGACGTGGCAGTCGGCGGGTCAACATAGGTAAGTATGTATGTGTCGGCATGTATGAAATAAAGTTTTACTTTCACGGTGTGTCTCTTGTTTATATTTGTTTTTTTTTTTCAGTAGAACTACAGGTACCAGCGGGCCCGTTTTTCCACCCGCATGCTGGTACTTGTGGTTCTCCAAGTACCAGCTTGTGGGGAAGGCTTGCTGGGACTTATAGTTCTTCTGGGAAAAAAATTTATTTCATTTTTCTCAAGGCTATCAGCCCCCCATCCGCAACCCTTGAATGGGGGGGACAGCCGCGGGCTTCATCCCTGGCCCTTGAGTGGCTGGGGGGGGACCCCTTGATTGAAGGGGTCCCCACTCCCCCAGGGTACCCCGGCCAGGGGTGACTAGTTGGATATTTAATGCCACGGCCGCAGGGCGCTGTATAAAAGTGACCCCCGGCTGTGGCATTCTGTCCAGCTAGTGGAGCCCGATGCTGGTGTAAAAAATACGGGGGACCCCTACGCTTTTTGTTCCCCGTATTTTTTGCACCAGCACCAGGCGCAGAGCCCGGTGCTGGTTTTAAAAATACGGAGGATCCCATGTTAGTTTTTCCCCCGGATTTTTAGAACCAGGACCGGCTCGAAGAGCCCGAGGCTGGTTATGCTTAGGAGGGGGGACCCCACGCATTTTTTTTTTCTGATTTTTACAATTCCATGTAAAAAAAAAAAATATATATATATATATATATATATATATATCTATATCAAAGTGTGTATATATATATATATATACACTTTGCTGGCGGAATCTAATAATCTTTTTATTGGTAATAGCATATCTATTTATATTAGAAGGGATTAGGTACTTGGTTTGTCTATTTTGGAGGCACAAGTATTATTTATATATTTAAAAAAAAAATTATATTTCTCTATCGTCCTAGTGGATGCTGGGGTTCCTGAAAGGACCATGGGGAATAGCGGCTCCGCAGGAGACAGGGCACAAAAAGTAAAGCTTTTCCAGATCAGGTGGTGTGCACTGGCTCCTCCCCCTATGACCCTCCTCCAGACTCCAGTTAGATTTTTGTGCCCGGCCGAGAAGGGTGCAATTCTAGGTGGCTCTCATAAAGAGCTGCTTAGAGAAAGTTTAGCTTAGGTTTTTTATTTTACAGTGATTCCTGCTGGCAACAGGATCACTGCAACGAGGGACAGAGGGGAGAAGAAGTGAACTCACCTGCGTGCAGGATGGATTGGCTTCTTGGCTACTGGACATCAGCTCCAGAGGGACGATCACAGGTACAGCCTGGATGGTCACCGGAGCCGCGCCGCCGGCCCCCTTGCAGATGCTGAAGTAAGAAGAGGTCCAGAATCGGCGCTGAAGACTCCTGCAGTCTTCTAAAGGTAGCGCACAGCACTGCAGCTGTGCGCCATTTTCCTCTCAGCACACTTCACACGCAGTCACTGAGGGTGCAGGGCGCTGGGGGGGGGCGCCCTGGGAGGCAAATGTAAACCTATATAAAGGCTAAAAATACCTCACATATAGCCCCCAGAGGCTATATGGAGATATTTAACCCCTGCCTGTATTCACAAAATAGCGGGAGACGAGCCGCCGAAAAAGGGGCGGGGCCTATCTCCTCAGCACACGGCGCCATTTCCTCTCACAGCTCCGCTGGTCAGGACGGCTCCCAGGTCTCTCCCCTGCACTGCACTACAGAAACAGGGTAAAACAGAGAGGGGGGGCAAATTTAATGGCAATATCTTGATATATATAAAGCAGCTATAAGGGAGCACTTATTATAAGGCTATCCCTGTCATATATAGCGCTTTTTGGTGTGTGCTGGCAGACTCTCCCTCTGTCTCCCCAAAGGGCTAGTGGGTCCTGTCTTCGTTTAGAGCATTCCCTGTGTGTCTGCTGTGTGTCGGTACGTGTGTGTCGACATGTATGAGGACGATATTGGTGTGGAGGCGGAGCAATTGCCAAATATGGGGATGTCACCTCCTAGGGGGTCGACACCAGAATGGATGCCTTTATTTATGGAATTACGGGATAGTGTCAACACGCTAAAGCAGTCGTTTGACGACATGAGGCGGCCGGACAATCAATTAGTGCCTGTCCAGGCGCCTCAAACACCGTCAGGGGCTGTAAAACGCCCTTTGCCTCAGTCGGTCGACACAGACCCAGACACAGGCACTGATTCCAGTGGTGACGGTGACGAATCAACCGTATTTTCCAGTAGGGCCACACGTTATATGATTTTGGCAATGAAGGAGGCGTTACATTTAGCTGATACTACAGGTACCACTAAACAGGGTATTATGTGGGGTGTGAAAAAACTACCTATAGTTTTTCCTGAATCAGAAGAATTAAATGACGTGTGTGATGAAGCGTGGGTTGCCCCTGATAAAAAGCTGATAATTTCAAAGAAATTATTGGCATTATACCCTTTCCCGCCAGAGGTTAGGGAGCGCTGGGAAACACCTCCTAGGGTGGACAAGGCGCTAACACGCTTATCAAAACAAGTGGCGTTACCTTCTCCTGAGACGGCCGCACTTAAAGATCCATCAGATAGGAGGATGGAAAATATCTAAAAAAGTATATACACACATGCAGGTGTTATACTACGACCAGCTATAGCGACTGCCTGGATGTGCAGTGCTGGGGTAGTTTGGTCAGAGTCCCTGATTGAAAATATTGATACCCTGGACAGGGACAATATTTTACTGTCGTTAGAACAAATAAAGGATGCATTTCTTTATATGCGTGATGCACAGAGGGATATCTGCACACTGGCATCACGGGTAAGTGCTATGTCCATTTCGGCCAGAAGAGCTTTATGGACGCGACAGTGGACAGGCGATGCGGATTCAAAACGGCAGATGGAAGTTTTGCCGTATAAAGGGGAGGAGTTATTTGGAGTCGGTCTATCAGATTTGGTGGCCACGGCTACAGCCGGGAAATCCACCTTTCTACCTCAAGTCACTCCCCAACAGAAAAAGGCACCGACTTTTCAACCGCAGCCCTTTCGTTCCTTTAAAAATAAGAGAGCAAAGGGCTATTCATATCTGCCACGAGGCAGAGGTCGAGAGAAGAAACAGCAACAGGCAGCTCCTTCCCAGGAACAGAAGCCCTCCCCGGCTTCTACAAAAGCCTCAGCATGACGCTGGGGCTTCTCAAGCGGACTCGGGGACGGTGGGAGGTCGTCTCAAAAATTACAGCGCGCAGTGGGCTCACTCGCAGGTAGATCCCTGGATCCTGCAGATAATATCTCAGGGGTACAGGTTGGAATTAGAGACAGATCCACCTCGCCGTTTCCTGAAGTCTGCTTTACCAACGTCCCCTTCCGAAAGGGAGACGGTTTTGGAAGCCATTCACAAGCTGTACTCTCAGCAGGTGATAGTCAAGGTACCTCTTCTACAACAAGGGAAGGGGTATTATTCCACTCTATTTGTGGTACCGAAGCCGGATGGCTCGGTAAGGCCTATTCTAAATCTGAAGTCCTTGAACCTGTACATAAAGAAGTTCAAGTTCAAGATGGAGTCACTCAGAGCAGTGATAGCGAACCTGGAAGAAGGGGACTTTATGGTATCCTTGGACATCAAGGATGCGTATCTCCACGTTCCAATTTACCCCTCACACCAGGGGTACCTCAGGTTCGTTGTACAAAACTGTCACTATCAGTTTCAGACGCTGCCGTTTGGTTTGTCCACGGCACCTCGGGTCTTTACAAAGGTAATGGCCGAGATGATGATTCTTCTTCGAAGAAAAGGCGTATTAATTATCCCATACTTGGACGATCTCCTAATAAGGGCAAGGTCCAGAGAACAGCTAGAGATGGGATTAGCAATATCTCAAGAGGTGCTAAAGCAGCACGGATGGATTCTGAATATTCCAAAATCCCAATTAATGCCGACAACTCGTCTGCTGTTCCTAGGGATGATTCTGGACACGGTTCAGAAAAAGGTTTTTCTTCCCGAGGAAAAAGCCAAGGAGTTATCCGACCTGGTCAGGAATCTCCTAAAACCAGGAAAGGTGTCTGTACATCAATGCACGCATCTTCAGATGCACCTGCGGATAACCCTGTCTCCAAGGACAAGGGTATCTCTTCTGTGGTGGTTGTAGAGGGCTCATCTATTGGAGGGCCGCAGATTCGGCATACAGGATTGGATCCTGGTGACCACGGACGCCAGCCTGAGAGGCTGGGGAGCAGTCACACAAGGAAGAAACTTCCAGGGAGTGTGGTCGAGCCTGGAAAAGTCTCTTCACATAAACATTCTGGAACTAAGAGCAATATACAATGCTCTAAGCCAGGCGGAACCTCTGCTTCAAGGAAGACCGGTGTTGATCCAGTCGGACAACATCACGGCAGTCGCCCATGTAAACAGACAGGGCGGCACAAGAAGCAGGAGTGCAATGGCAGAAGCTGCCAGGATCCTTCGCTGGGCGGAGAATCACGTGATAGCACTGTCAGCAGTGTTCATCCCGGGAGTGGACAACTGGGAAGCAGACTTCCTCAGCAGACACGATCTTCACCCGGGAGAGTGGGGACTTCATCCAGAAGTTTTCCACATGCTAATAAACCGTTGGGAAAGACCAATGGTGGACATGATGGCGTCTCGCCTCAACAAAAAACTGGACAGGTATTGCGCCAGGTCAAGAGATCCGCAGGCAATAGCTGTGGACGCGCTGGTAACACCTTGGGTGTACCAGTCGGTGTATGTGTTTCCTCCTCTGCCTCTCATACCAAAGGTATTGAGAATCATACGGCAAAGCGGAGTAAGAACGATACTAGTGGCTCCGGATTGGCCAAGAAGGTCTTGGTACCCGGAACTTCAAGAGATGGTCACGGACGATCCGTGGCCTCTACCTCTAAGACAGGACCTGCTTCAGCAGGGACCGTGTCTATTCCAAGACTTACCGCGGCTGCGTTTGACGGCATGGCGGTTGAACGCCAGATCCTAAAAGGAAAAGGCATTCCAGAAGAAGTCATTCCTACCTTGATTAAGGCAAGAAAGGAAGTCACCGCGAAGCATTATCACCGCATTTGGCGGAAATATGTTGCGTGGTGCGAGGATCGGAGTGCTCCGACGGAGGAATTTCAACTGGGTCGTTTCCTACATTTCCTGCAATCAGGATTGTCTATGGGTCTCAAATTGGGATCTATTAAGGTTCAAATTTCGGCCCTGTCAATATTCTTCCAAAAAGAATTGGCCTCAGTTCCTGAGGTCCAGACTTTTGTCAAAGGAGTACTGCATATACAGCCTCCTGTGGTGCCTCCGGTGGCACCGTGGGATCTAAATGTAGTTTTAGATTTCCTCAAATCCCATTGGTTTGAACCACTAAAAAATGTGGATTTGAAATATCTCACATGGAAAGTGACTATGTTACTGGCCCTGGCGTCCGCCAGGAGAGTATCTGAACTGGCGGCTTTATCTTATAAAAGCCCTTATTTAATTTTCCATTCGGATAGGGCAGAGCTGCGGACGCGTCCGCATTTTCTCCCTAAGGTGGTATCAGCGTTTCACCTGAACCAGCCTATTGTAGTGCCTGCGGCTACAAGCGACTTGGAGGACTCCAAGTTGTTGGACGTTGTCAGAGCTTTAAAAATATACATTTCAAGGACGGCTGGAGTCAGAAAATCTGACTCGCTGTTTATACTGTATGCACCCAACAAGTTGGGTGCGCCTGCTTCTAAGCAGTCGATTGCTCGTTGGATTTGTAACACAATTCAACTTGCACATTCTGTGGCAGGCCTGCCACAGCCTAAATCTGTTAAGGCCCATTCCACAAGGAAGGTGGGCTCATCTTGGGCGGCTGCCCGAGGGGTCTCGGCATTACAACTCTGCCGAGCAGCTACGTGGTCAGGGGAGAACACGTTTGTAAAATTCTACAAATTTGATACCCTGGCAAAGGAGGACCTGGAGTTCTCTCATTCGGTGCTGCAGAGTCATCCGCACTCTCCCGCCCGTTTGGGAGCTTTGGTATAATCCCCATGGTCCTTTCAGGAACCCCAGCATCCACTAGGACGATAGAGAAAATAAGAATTTACTTACCGATAATTCTATTTCTCGGAGTCCGTAGTGGATGCTGGGCGCCCATCCCAAGTGCGGATTATCTGCAATACTTGTACATAGTTATTGTTAACTAATTCGGGTTATTGTTTAGGGAGCCATCTTTCAGAGGCTCCTCTGTTATCATACTGTTAACTGGGTTTAGATCACAAGTTGTACGGTGTGATTGGTGTGGCTGGTATGAGTCTTACCCGGGATTCAAAATCCTCCCTTATTGTGTACGCTCGTCCGGGCACAGTACCTAACTGGAGTCTGGAGGAGGGTCATAGGGGGAGGAGCCAGTGCACACCACCTGATCTGGAAAAGCTTTACTTTTTGTGCCCTGTCTCCTGCGGAGCCGCTATTCCCCATGGTCCTTTCAGGAACCCCAGCATCCACTACGGACTCCGAGAAATAGAAATAGAATTATCGGTAAGTAAATTCTTATTATATATAATATATATAATTTTTTTTTTTTTTTAAATATATAAATAATACTTGTGCCTCCAAAATAGACAAACCAAGTACCTAATCCCTTCTAATATAAATAGATATGCTATTACCAATAAAAAGATTATTAGATTCCGCCAGCAAAGTGTGGCGGATTGAAAATGACAAATTTTATTTACATTCGACCTATTCAATGCCGGTGCCGTTTTTTCGACTGGTCGAAAAAACTGGCATGGATGAAAACCACATGGATTGGCAAATTCCCCGCCGTTCCACGTGTTTTGGCGAATTTGCAGGAGTTTTCGCCCATTTTTTGGTCCATTTTCGCCCATGCCGACTTGTCCACAAAAATCCCCGAAAAGTGACTAAAATATGGGCGAAAACACCTTCTATTGAATACACTTGCATCGAATTAGTGACGTTTTTTTCGGCTAGCCCAAAAAACCTGCACTAAATGAATACCCCCCCAAACTGTCAAATTGATATCACTTGTTGTGTTCTTGTCATTAACATGTAATTTTAACATATTTATCTTTCTGTTAAAGCTTCACCCTTCTACAATGATCAGCAGGATGAGAACTGGCCTGCCTCACCCAAATCTACAGATAATCAAGCAACCAGTTGTGAACCTGATCCATCAATTGAGACTCCCAGTCCACTTTCCTGGAATCCTCCTGACACTTGCTTGCAGGATTCTGTACTACAGTCAGTAAATCCGAGTTCATGGAAAGCTGGAGAACAAAACTCGGTCCTTGTTGTGGATACATCTAATAAGCTTGTAGCCCCTGCTGGGGACAGACCGTTGAGTGAGGGCAGTCAGGTTCCTTGGAAGGCAACGGATACAGTTCTAAAGGTGCTTATCTGTGCTAGGATCTTATAAATTAGTTGTACTGGGAAGAACGATACCTGAGGTTCTGGCCTGTTAGAACAGGCATCATGCATTAATGTTCTATTTACATTTGGTAGAATTGTGTGGTGTGATATAGCGTTTTCTGGAATGGGTTTGCACTCAGTTGCAGTAATATCATTTCTCTATCGTCCTAGTGGATGCTGGGGTTCCTGAAAGGACCATGGGGAATAGCGGCTCCGCAGGAGACAGGGCACAAAAAGTAAAGCTTTTCCAGATCAGGTGGTGTGCACTGGCTCCTCCCCCTATGACCCTCCTCCAGACTCCAGTTAGATTTTTGTGCCCGGCCGAGAAGGGTGCAATCTAGGTGGCTCTCCTAAAGAGCTGCTTAGAAAAAGTTTAGCTTAGGTTTTTTATTTTACAGTGAGTCCTGCTGGCAACAGGATCACTGCAACGAGGGACTGAGGGGAGAAGAAGTGAACTCACCTGCGTGCAGGATGGATTGGCTTCTTGGCTACTGGACATCAGCTCCAGAGGGACGATCACAGGTACAGCCTGGATGGTCACCGGAGCCGCGCCGCCGGCCCCCTTGCAGATGCTGAAGTCAGAAGAGGTCCAGAATCGGCGGCTGAAGACTCCTGCAGTCTTCTAAAGGTAGCGCACAGCACTGCAGCTGTGCGCCATTTTCCTCTCAGCACACTTCACACGCAGTCACTGAGGGTGCAGGGCGCGGGGGGGGGGCGCCCTGGGAGGCAAATGTAACCTATATAAAGGCTAAAAATACCTCACATATAGCCCCCAGAGGCTATATGGAGATATTAAACCCCTGCCTGGATTCACTAAATAGCGGGAGACGAGCCCGCCGGAAAAGGGGCGGGGCCTATCTCCTCAGCACACGGCGCCATTTCCTCTCACAGCTCCGCTGGTCAGGACGGCTCCCAGGTCTCTCCCCTGCACTGCACTACAGAAACAGGGTAAAACAGAGAGGGGGGGCAAATTTATGGCGATATTTTGATATATATAAAGCAGCTATAAGGGAGCACTTATTATAAGGCTATCCCTGTTATATATAGCGCTTTTGGTGTGTGCTGGCAAACTCTCCCTCTGTCTCCCCAAAGGGCTAGTGGGTCCTGTCTTCGTTAGGAGCATTCCCTGTGTGTCTGCTGTGTGTCGGTACGTGTGTGTCGACATGTATGAGGACGATATTGGTGTGGAGGCGGAGCAATTGCCAAATATGAGGATGTCACCCCCTAGGGAGTCGACACCAGAATGGATGCCTTTATTTATGGAACTACGGGATAGTGTCAACACGCTAAAGCAGTCGTTTGACGACATGAGACGGCCGGACAATCAATTAGTGCCTGTCCAGGCGACTCAAACACCGTCAGGGGCTGTGAAACGCCCTTTGCCTCAGTCGGTCGACACAGACCCAGACACAGGCACTGACTCCAGTGGTGACGGTGACGAATCAACCGTATTTTCCAGTAGGGCCACACGTTATATGATTTTGGCAATGAAGGAGGCGTTACATTTAGCTGATACTACAGGTACCACTAAACAGGGTATTATGTGGGGTGTGAAAAAACTACCTATAGTTTTTCCTGAATCAGAAGAATTAAATGACGTGTGTAATGAAGCGTGGGTTGCCCCTGATAAAAAGCTGATAATTTCAAAGAAATTATTGGCATTATACCCTTTCCCGCCAGAGGTTAGGGAGCGCTGGGAAACACCTCCTAGGGTGGACAAGGCGCTAACACGCTTATCTAAACAAGTGGCGTTACCCTCTCCTGAGACGGCCGCACTTAAAGATCCATCAGATAGGAGGATGGAAAATATCCAAAAAAGTATATACACACATGCAGGTGTTATACTACGACCAGCTATAGCGACTGCCTGGATGTGCAGTGCTGGGGTAGTTTGGTCAGAGTCCCTGATTGAAAATATTGATACCCTGGATAGGGACAATGTTTTACTGTCTTTAGAACAAATAAAGGATGCATTTCTTTATATGCGTGATGCACAGAGGGATATCTGCACACTGGCATCACGGGTAAGTGCTATGTCCATTTCGGCCAGAAGAGCTTTATGGACGCGACAGTGGACAGGCGATGCGGATTCAAAACGACATATGGAAGTTTTACCGTATAAAGGGGAGGAGTTATTTGGAGTCGGTCTATCAGATTTGGTGGCCACGGCTACAGCCGGGAAATCCACCTTTCTACCTCAAGTCACTCCCCAACAGAAAAAGGCACCGACTTTTCAACCGCAGCCCTTTCGTTCCTTTAAAAATAAGAGAGCAAAGGGCTATTCATATCTGCCACGAGGCAGAGGTCGAGGGAAGAGACAGCAACAGGCAGCTCCTTCCCAGGAACAGAAGCCTTCCCCGGCTTCTACAAAAGCCTCAGCATGACGCTGGGGCTTCTCAAGCGGACTCGGGGACGGTGGGTGGTCGTCTCAAAAATTACAGCGCGCAGTGGGCTCACTCGCAGGTAGATCCCTGGATCCTGCAGATAATATCTCAGGGGTACAGGTTGGAATTAGAGACAGATCCACCTCGCCGTTTCCTGAAGTCTGCTTTACCAACGTCCCCCTCCGAAAGGGAGACGGTTTTGGAAGCCATTCACAAGCTGTACTCTCAGCAGGTGATAGTCAAGGTACCTCTTCTACAACAAGGGAAGGGGTATTATTCCACTCTTTTTGTGGTACCGAAGCCGGATGGCTCGGTAAGGCCTATTCTAAATCTGAAGTCCTTGAACCTGTACATAAAGAAGTTCAAGTTCAAGATGGAGTCACTCAGAGCAGTGATAGCGAACCTGGAAGAGGGGGACTTTATGGTATCCTTGGACATCAAGGATGCGTATCTCCACGTTCCAATTTACCCCTCACACCAGGGGTACCTCAGGTTCGTTGTACAAAACTGTCACTATCAGTTTCAGACGCTGCCGTTCGGATTGTCCACGGCACCTCGGGTCTTTACAAAGGTAATGGCCGAGATGATGATTCTTTTTTTTTAAATTCAGTACTTTTTTTATTAGTTTTCAGATTAACATTAAACACATTACAAAACAAAACAAAACAAAAAACACAAAAAAAACAACAGCACAACCCACAGTAGATCCCCAGCCCAGGGAATACGCAGATTCTCCTGTCCACTAGGGACCAATTATCATAGTTATCATAGAACACCGGTGCAGGCCTAACTTCCGAAACATAGGTTGTACTTTAGAATCAGTATTGCATGCTAACAAGGCGCATATAAATCAATGAAAGCTGTATATGGATATCTATGGCAGCACATCATAAATTTGAGCTGATTTCAGAGCTAAAGCAATGGCAGGGGAACGGGAACGGGAATGGCTGACCGCGGGCGCAGGGGATAACATAGAGAAAAGAGGCAGTGTACCCAGTGCAGATTAAAAGTCACACACCCACTCTAATCCCTTGCAGCATATCTAAACACCTCGGGTTCCAGAAAGCGGGGACTCAAGCCATCGACCCCACAGGTCCTGATATTTTTTCTCCGCTTTTCTAGCTAGGTATACATATTTCTCGTGAGAGGCCGTATCGTTTACAAGAGAGACCCATGATCGCAGTGTGGGTGCATCTCTGGCTAGCCAAAGCCTAGCGATACACACCTTGGCCAGGCCGCACAGATTAATTACATATCGTTTGGCAGGGGGGTCCAGGGCATCCTCCTCCACAGCAGATAACACACATGTCGTCGGGGAGCACACAGACGAGGGAATACCCGTTGACACCAGGGCGTCAGTAACACCCGTCCAGAATACGGCTATCTTGGGACACTGCCAGAGAATGTGCCAGAAGTCTGCATTCAGACTATCGCACCTAGGACATCTGGAGGAGTGGGTACCCCCTACATGTCTCAAGCGCACCGGCGTCATATATACTCTGTGTATTATAAACAGTTGAATTTGCTGATATCTAGTGGTGGTAGTGGATAATCGTGGAGAACATAAAGCACCCTCCCAGATCTCATCAGAGATGGCACCCAAGTCAGACTCCCACTTGTTTCTGAGAAGGGACAACGGGTCAGAATAGTGAGAGCGGAGCATGCTTGCATAAATGTTGGACACCAGATGTCCGCTTCCCAGGGACCGCAGGAGAGACTTGACCGGGGAGTCGGCAATCATTGGAGGAGTTTCGGGAAATTGTGCGTTAAGCGCGTGTCTCAGCTGCAGGTATCGGTAGAAATGAGAAGAGGGCACACTGTACTCCTGTTGAAGCTGCAGGAAGGACCTCAGTATACCATCATTATATAAGTGGCCCAGGGACGTCACACCCCACCTCCCCCACACCGCCCCAGTCCGCAGCGAAGCCAATTCTGGGAAGCCGAGGGCATTGTCCAGAGGGGTATCTGGGTCAATACCCTGGCCTAGTAGGATAACATGTACCTTTTTCCATATGAGGACGGCCTGTCTTATTATAGGGATCTTGGACAAGTTAGGGTTCCCACAAAGAAGCATCTGTAATGGAGAGCCGGCAGGGTATATCTGGAGAAGCAATTGGGAGTGCAAAGTGAGAGCATCCGTGGCGTTCACCCACTCCCATATATGTGCCAACTGTGCGGCATAGTAGTAAAATCGAAATAAAGGGAGAGCTAAGCCTCCCAACACTTTCGGCCTGGACAGAACGTCTAGTCTCAGCCTTGCTCTCCTGCTGGCCCATATCAAAGAGGAAAGCAAACCGTCAATCTGTCGAAATGTCTTCAGGTTAATATATATAGGGGATTGCTGGAGAACGTAAAGGAGTTTGGGCAAGTATACCATCTTTACCAAACTGACCCTGCCAGTAACAGTCAGGGGCAGAGACCCCCAAACCCTAACCTTCGAGCGGAGATACCCTATCAGCGGCATGACATTAAGGGAAACATAGGTACAAGGGTTATTCGATACCCATATCCCCAGGTATTTGAAGGAGTCTACCCATTTAAGGGGGGTTGGAATCACCGGGGCCTCCGAAACCGGGCCTCTAAGTGGAGTAATGGTGGATTTATCCCAGTTAATTTTGAGCCCGGAGAAACGTCCATAGTCAGTTATCAAGTCAAGAAGTTTAGGTAAGGAGGAAACAGAATCGTCCACAAAGAGCAACAGGTCATCAGCGTATAACGCTATCCTGTCTTCCCTTGCGCCAACCCTAATACCCTCAATATCTTGAGCTGCCCTAATCAAACACGCCAGTGGCTCAATAGCGATAGCAAACAGAGTCGGGGACAAAGGGCAGCCCTGCCTCGTTCCCCTGAATAGGGGGAAGGAGTCCGAGACAAACCCGTTCACCGAGACTCTGGCCATGGGCTGAAAATATAACAATTTAACATACTTGATAAAGTTGGGGCCCACACCAAACCTACTCATAGCCTCCCAGAGGAAGGCCCACTCCACCGAATCAAAGGCCTTTGCGGCATCTAAGGAGGCTATAACGGCAGAGCAGTCCTCCTCCCGAGAAGCCTGAAAATGAGTAAACAGGCGCCTCAAGTTCACAGCAGTAGACTTGCCAGGCATGAAGCCCGTTTGGTCCGGGTGGATAATTTGGGAGACAACCCGGCCAAGTCTGGAAGCCAGAACCTTGGCCAGGATTTTAATATCCGTGGGCAACAGGGAAATAGGACGATAGGATTCAACCCTCCTGGGGTCTTTATCCGGCTTGGGAATCACTATAATCAATGCCTCCGCCATAGACGGGGGAAGCGCACTTTGGGCAAGAATTTCACTGAACAACTCAAGCAACCGAGGGGCAAAGAATTTTATATATTTCTTATACAGTTCTGACGGGATGCCATCAAGGCCAGGGGCCTTACCATCGGGGGAGGCAGAGATCGCAGTCTCAATCTCCTCCACTGACAAAGGAGCATCTAGAAGGGCCCTGGCCTCACTGGAGATGGAGGGCAAATGGACCCCATCCAAGTATTCACATAGCTCCAGTGGGGAACAGGTCAACTGAGAACTATATAATGCCTGATAATATGAGACAAATTCCGCCACGATCTGGGGGGTGCGATCCAGCACCGACCCAGCCGAGTCCAAAATCTCCACTACAGTATGAGAGGAACGGTCACCCCTTGCAAGATTGGCCAAATAAGAACCTGGTCTATCGCCCGTAGCATACTGGACATGCGAGGAGAAGAGAAGTCTGTGCTGAGTTTTCCCCCACAGATAATCATTCCATTCACCCTGCGCATGAAGCCACACCAGCTTAGAAGCATCCGTGCCATCACGCACGTACGTCACTTCTGAAGCGGCCACCCGAGCCTCCAATTCAGACTCGTGTTTTCTAAAGGAGGATTTAAGACTCCCCACCCGTTTGATCAATGTACCTCTCAAGAAAGCCTTGAAAGTGTCCCATAGCAGAGACACATCCGAGGTGTCATCATGCATGACAAAGAATTCTAGCCAGCTAGCCTCCAAATCAGATCCCTCGCCCATATGCGTCAGCCAAAAGGGATTAAATTTCCACACTGCTTGGCCTCGCTGACAGTTTAAGTCAATATGTAACGATATAGGGGAGTGATCCGAGATACCCCTAGTTTCATATCTTACATTCTGAACTTTGGGCAAAAGCTCCCGGGACAGAAGAGCTAAATCTATCCTAGAGAAGGAAGAATGAGAGCGTGAAAAACATGAGTATTGCCTCAAATCAGGATTCTTCAATCTCCATGGGTCTATCAGACCCAACTCTGACACAGTGTCTGCAAACGGGGAGTTCCCGGGTCGCGGGTTGGAGGACACCCTGGACAACCTATCCAACTCATGATTTAAAACATTGTTAAAGTCCCCCATACAGATAACGGGTATGTCAGGGGAAGCAGCCATAAAGACAGATGCCTTTTTAAGGACATCGTGCGAGTATGGAGGGGGTACATACACAGCCAGCAATAACAAGGGGACGGAGTTAATTCTGCACTTAAGAAATACATATCTACCCCATTGATCTGTTTGCACAGAGTCAAGCACAAAGGGAACAGATTTCCTAATTAGAATCGACACTCCCCGGGACGCAGCTGTATGCATAGAATGGTAAGCCCATCCCACCCATGGTTTTTTAAGGGACATAATCTTAGTACCCAGTAGGTGGGTTTCCATCAAGCAAACAATATCCGACGCATAAGATTTAATCTGTCTAAGGATCAAGGAGCGCTTAACCTTGTCATTGATCCCCCGCACATTCCACGACAGAAACTTAACCGACGCCATAACAGGGCATTGTTGTGATTTCGCATAGCACCCGCGGCCAGCCACCGCCAGTGAATACCAAAGAGGATACGCCTGCAGTCAGCTGCAACATAAACACAGCGGAAATAAGCACATTGCACAGCAAAAAATAAGAACACCTGAATGTTAACAATCTAAAATAACCCCCATCCCCACCCCGTATACCACCTAAAACTAGCGGCATACCTGATTCCCTAACAACAAAACACCCTAAGGGCTAACAATCCCAACTATGGCGGAGAGCCCAATAACATACTCCACCAGTACCAACTAAGGTCAAATTCCTATATCCACTAAGGGGGCCAAGAATTTAATGACCATAAGACAGGAAAATCCCCCAGCTAAACTCAAAACAAAACCAATCCCCCCCTAGACCTTTACCCCCACCCCAACTGAGCACCCGTTAACCCCTTGAGGACTGTATGGCAGAACAACCACCGAGATCATAAGGCCCAAAATAAGCATAAAGGCAACCTCTACCAATCGCCCGTCCACAAAGCCACCCCCTCCCAGTAAAGGCCCGTAAGGGCCGCAGATAGCCCTCCGTAAATCACATAGCAGCACATTACAAACAGTGGCGCACTGACTTAGCTGAGAAATCCGAGACAGGAGTGCAATCAGCAGCCATTGCTCCCCCATTTGAAAAGTGTCCCTCCAGCCAAACTGACATCTTGCAGGGAATCATACGGAACATAACCACAAACAACTATACATCCCTCCCAAGACAACATAACAATAACATATCGAGCATAAACTAAGCAGTATACTTGCAAGTAGGGAAATCAAACACATAAGTTCAATCAGCAGCAAGCGCTCGCCGTGCCGGAAAGCGTCCGTCCAGCCACATTGATGCTTCGCGAGGGGTCGTGAAGAATTTTGTTTCCCCATCCGAGACCACCCGCAGTTTAGACGGAAAGAGCATGGCATAGGGGATATTCAATTCACGCAGCCTGCGTTTCACAGGGACAAACTGCGCTCTATCCTTCTGGACATCGACAGCAAAATCCGGAAAGACTGACACTGGGGAACCTTTCCACTTAAGGGGACCCTTGGTGCGGGCCAGTCTCAGAATCACATCTCTATCCCGGTAGTGGAGGAGCTTGGCAATAAATGTACGGGGAGGTGCCCCTGGAGGTAATGGGCGCATCGGGACCCTATGGGCGCGTTCCACTGCGAAATGTGAAGTGAACTCCTCCGCTCCAAATACATCCAACAGCCAGCGTTCAAGAAATTTTTCAGGGGAAGCACCCTCTTCTTTCTCCGGGAGTCCGACGAAACGGACATTGTTTCGCCGCAATCTCCCCTCCATATCCGTCATCTTTCTATGTACATCCATCATCTGGGACTCCAGAGCAGAAGTGCGTCTACCGAGAGGCGTAACAGTGTCTTCCAGCGTGGAGGTGCGCGTCTCAACCTCACCAACCCTCTCTCGCACCCGCCGAAGGTCCTGGTGTATAATGGATAAATCCGACTGGACCTGACCGATCCTGTCGGCCAAGCGGGCTTCACTGGCCGTGACCGCATCCAGCACCCTCTGCAGAGCAGCATCGGCGGCATCCGCAGATGAGGAGCCAGCCGACGGGGAGGGCGGCGCTGAGGTCGACTGCACCTCCCCACCCTGTTGGGACCGCGTCGGCGGATTTCTGACATACTTTTCCAACTTCGCCGCGGCCGCGGCAGACTGATGCGGCTTGACCATTATGGCCGATCGGGCAGCAGGAGGCAAGAATATATGAAATAGTATATCAAGAACTGTCCAGGGACGGCCAAGGAATAACTGAATGTAGTATATCAGAATTATCCAGTCGCTGCTTACGGGTAAGTATAGTATACCAGAACTGTTCAGTGACCGTGTATAATACCGGGAGCCTCAGTTAGCACAGAATAAATATTTGCGGGAGGATATATAGAAATCTTTCCTTCCCTCTCAGCATATGAGGCACAATAAATTGAAGGGAAGTGTGTGCTGGGAGGCTGGGGTTGACCAGCGTGTTACAGGGTGTTACAGGATCTGCAGGGGTTAACTGCACTGCTCCCTATCCTGATGGAGCAAAGCTCAACTAGGCATCAGTATTAGTATTATGGGGAGGGCACAGGCACTTATAAATTCAGCCGTGCCGTGTACCTCCTCCCCAGCGGCAGAGCACAGTGCAGGAGCCGGAGGGCACAAGCCGGGGCCGCCGGAGCGAGCAGGGAGAGAGAGCGGCGGCGGGTCACGTGGTGCTGCAGCGGCCGGGGGAGAGTTCGCCCGCCGGAGCACAGCAGGAGAGGCGCCACAGAGGGGAAGCCGCGGACCCGGCGAGGACGGGAGCAGGTCTCGGTGCGGGATGACGGGAGCCGGATGCAGGTCTCTGTGGCGGCAGCAGGAAGCCGCGGACCCGGCAATCAGTGCCCAGGACGGGAGCCCGGTGGAGGTGACAGCAGGTCTCAGTAGGGAAGACGGGAGGCGGGTGCAGGTCTCTGTGCGGGCAGCAGGATGTCAGCTACCCACGTGTAGTAGCAGGCCCGGGGCCCCCCGCACACCGCAGTCACTCTAATTCAGAGGGTAGTTTGCTGGCAAGTCTCCAAGCGGGCCAGGGGTACCCCTACACTATAATGCTGATATTGGGGTGGATTGCAGGCCCAGGGGGGGACACAGGATATTGGTGCAGGAGTTTAATAGCTGGAGAGACACACAGTCTGTGTGCTACTCCATGTCCGTCGAAGCCACCCGAGATGATGATTCTTCTTCGAAGAAAAGGCATATTAATTATCCCATACTTGGACGATCTCCTAATAAGGGCAAGGTCCAGAGAACAGCTAGACAACTCGTCTGCTGTTCCTAGGGATGATTCTGGACACGGTTCAGAAAAAGGTTTTTCTCCCGGAGGAAAAAGCCAAGGAGTTATCCGAGCTTGTCAGGAACCTCCTAAAACCAGGAAAGGTGTCTGTACATCAATGCACAAGAGTCCTGGGAAAAATGGTGGCTTCTTACGAAGCAATTCCATTCGGCAGATTCCACGCAAGAATTTTCCAAAGGGATCTGTTGGACAAATGGTCAGGGTCGCATCTTCAGATGCACCTGCGGATAACCCTGTCTCCAAGGACAAGGGTGTCTCTTCTGTGGTGGTTGCAGAGTGCTCATCTATTGGAGGGCCGCAGATTCGGCATACAGGATTGGATCCTGGTGACCACGGACGCCAGCCTGAGAGGCTGGGGAGCAGTCACACAAGGAAGAAACTTCCAGGGAGTATGGACGAGCCTGGAAACATCTCTTCACATAAACATTCTGGAACTAAGAGCAATATACAATGCTCTAAGCCAGGCAGAACCTCTGCTTCAGGGAAAACCGGTGTTGATCCAGTCGGACAACATCACGGCAGTCGCCCATGTGAACAGACAGGGCGGCACAAGAAGCAGGAGTGCAATGGCAGAAGCTGCAAGGATTCTTCGCTGGGCAGAGAATCATGTGATAGCACTGTCAGCAGTGTTCATCCCGGGAGTGGACAACTGGGAAGCAGACTTCCTCAGCAGACACGATCTTCACCCGGGAGAGTGGGGACTTCATCCAGAAGTCTTCCACTTGCTGGTAACCCGTTGGGAAAGACCAATGGTGGACATGATGGCGTCTCGCCTCAACAAAAAACTGGACAGGTATTGCGCCAGGTCAGGAGATCCGCAGGCAATAGCTGTGGACGCGCTGGTAACGCCTTGGGTGTACCAGTCGGTGTATGTGTTTCCTCCTCTGCCTCTCATACCAAAAGTATTGAGAATTATACGGCAAAGAGGCGTAAGGACGATACTAGTGGTTCCGGATTGGCCAAGAAGGACTTGGTACCCGGAACTTCAAGAGATGATCACGGAAGATCCGTGGCCTCTACCTCTAAGGAGGGACTTGCTTCAGCAGGGTCCCTGTCTGTTTCAAGACTTACCGCGGCTGCGTTTGACGGCATGGCGGTTGAACGCCGGATCCTAAAGGAAAAAGGCATGCCGGAAGAAGTCATTCCTACTTTGATTAAAGCAAGGAAGGAAGTAACCGTGCAACATTATCACCGAATTTGGCGAAAATATGTTGCGTGGTGCGAAGATCGGAGTGCTCCGACGGAGGAATTTCAACTGGGTCGATTCCTACATTTCCTGCAATCAGGATTGTCTATGGGTCTCAAATTGGGATCTATTAAGGTTCAAATTTCGGCCCTGTCGATTTTCTTTCAAAAAGAATTGGCTTCAGTCCCTGAAGTCCAGACCTTTGTTAAGGGAGTGCTACATATACAGCCTCCTGTGGTGCCTCCAGTGGCACCGTGGGATCTCAATGTGGTTTTGGACTTTCTAAAATCTCATTGGTTTGAACCACTAAAGAAGGTGGATTTGAAATATCTCACATGGAAAGTGACCATGCTTCTAGCCCTGGCTTCGGCCAGGAGAGTGTCAGAACTGGCAGCTTTATCTTACAAAAGCCCATATCTGATTTTCCATTCGGACAGGGCAGAACTGCGGACTCGTCCGCATTTTCTCCCTAAGGTGGTGTCAGCATTTCATCTGAACCAGCCTATTGTAGTGCCTGCGGCTACAAGTGACTTGGAGGACTCCAAGTTACTGGACGTTGTCAGAGCATTAAAAATATATATTGCAAGGACAGCTGGAGTCAGAAAATCTGACTCGTTGTTTATATTGTATGCACCCAACGAGATGGGTGCTCCTGCGTCTAAGCAGACGATTGCTCGTTGGATCTGTAGCACAATCCAACTTGCACATTCTGTGGCAGGCCTGCCACAGCCTAAATCTGTAAAGGCCCACTCCACAAGGAAGGTGGGCTCATCTTGGGCGGCTGCCCGAGGGGTCTCGGCATTACAACTTTGCCGAGCAGCTACGTGGTCAGGGGAGAACACGTTTGTAAAATTTTACAAATTTGATACTCTGGCTAAGGAGGACCTGGAGTTCTCTCATTCGGTGCTGCAGAGTCATCCGCACTCTCCCGCCCGTTTGGGAGCTTTGGTATAATCCCCATGGTCCTTTCAGGAACCCCAGCATCCACTAGGACGATAGAGAAAATAAGATTTTACTTACCGATAAATCTATTTCTCGGAGTCCGTAGTGGATGCTGGGCGCCCATCCCAAGTGTGGATTATCTGCAATAATTGTACATAGTTATTGTTAACTAATTCGGGTTATTGTTGACGGAAGCCATCTTTCAGAGGCTCCGCTGTTATCATACTGTTAACTGGGTTTAGATCACAAGTTGTACGGTGTGATTGGTGTGGCTGGTATGAGTCTTACCCGGGATTCAAAATCCTCCCTTATTGTGTACGCTCGTCCGGGCACAGTACCTAACTGGAGTCTGGAGGAGGGTCATAGGGGGAGGAGCCAGTGCACACCACCTGATCTGGAAAAGCTTTACTTTTTGTGCCCTGTCTCCTGCGGAGCCGCTATTCCCCATGGTCCTTTCAGGAACCCCAGCATCCACTACGGACTCCGAGAAATAGATTTATCGGTAAGTAAAATCTTATTATATAAGCAATTATGAAATTAAGGTAATACTTTTTCCAGTTTTGATTTAATACAGAGGTTCCACATAATTAGCTTGCAAAATGTTCCAGTTTATTGAAATCACAATTAAAAATGACTCCAGGGCATGCTTGGAATTCTTCTATGTATCTTGCAGTTACTACCTTCTGACTTCTAATCTTTTCAGAGTGTGCACACCGCCCCAGCACGTTCACTTGCAATTTTTTTTTTTTTTTCATTAAAACGAGATTCGAGACTCGAAGTACAGTAGTTACTAGACTGTTACATAGGAGACACATTTCTGAAGACCCCTGTGCTGGCCAGCCGAAATGTGTGAAAAGTGATCCATTTGGGCGCCCAAACCACTTTTCGCGATCGCGCCCATTAGTTTAGTCTGGTTTAGCTGCTTTATGCTGAAAATGACAAAACTAATTGGCGCGATAATGGGCATCAATTAAATATTGCCCCTGTGATCTCCTGTCAGTTTATACGGGAGATCGGGTGTCTCTATCAATTGAATTGCCCCCATAGAATCCGTAAAATCATGCCATTTGTGATGGTGCAGGAAGCGGTCTTGTGAAATGCATAGAAAGTGCTGACACCGGTATTTATCCCATCCATCTGAAAGTTGTTTTTATCGGTATCTAGATGGAAAATAGACAGTAAATAGGTAGCAAGTCAATCGGTCGACACCAGATGGTTGGCTGGGTCAAAACATAAATATAGAAAAGGTCGGCTGGTGGTTTTTTCATGATGGTTAGATTTGGGAATTTGGCGAATTTTTAGGGTTAGACTGCCGGAGGGTATGGTTAAGGCTGGGCACATGGGGGTAGGTTAGTATTAGGATGGGGAAAAAATGTTGACCATTTGCATGTTGACCTTTTAACCCTGTTGACCGATTGACTGACTGACTGACTGTCTTGTCTGTATACTGTTGATCTTTTAATCCACTTCCTTTTAATCATGCATTCAATAAACTGAAACATTTTGGAATTTATCTTGTGGAATCACTATTGTATAAAAACTGGAAATAGTATTCCTTTAACTTAGGAAGCTTATATATGGCAGACCTGTGCCTGAGAGAGCATCCCCATTCCAAATAACTTTCTAGGGGATCCTGGATTCCCCTAAATTTCCTAAAGACTGCTACCTATCCCTGTGAAGTGGAGCGGGTCACCCCCTACTTGGTATGTCAAACATACCAAGTAGATAATTTACAGCCATGCAGACACAAGATTCCAGATTGTGTCTCTGTTAATCATTTGTGCAAAATATTCTACCCACCCAAGGTCTTTTGAGCTACGGACAATAACTGCTAATGCTGGGCATATAGGGCCAGGTAAATGCCCATTAGAC
Source organism: Pseudophryne corroboree (assembly GCF_028390025.1). NCBI lineage: Eukaryota > Metazoa > Chordata > Amphibia > Anura > Myobatrachidae > Pseudophryne > Pseudophryne corroboree. The sequence continues at coordinate 125,668,445 of NC_086454.1, read as the reverse complement.
TGACCAGAAATGTTATCTTCCAGCCTGACACCCTGCAGATATCATGGGCATACACTGTAATATAGCTCTCACAGTGTATGCTAGATGATCAGCATGCCTGGCAAAGTGATATTTTTGTATCAGTTATCCATATACTGTACACATATACTGATAATTGTATGCCCAGCTTTAGTTATTAACGATTGACATAAAATGAGCTGTTGCAATGGGGTGTGGTATGGTATGCCGGCGGTCGGGCTCCCGGCGACCAGCATACCGGCGCCGGGAGCCCGACCGCCGGCTTACAGACAGTGTGGCGAGTGCAAATGAGCACGCCACGCTATTTTATTCTCCCTCCAGGGCGGTCGTGGATTCCCACGAGAGAGAATAAGTGTCGGTATGTCGGCTGTCGGGATTCCGGCGCCGGTATACTGTGCGCCGGGATCCCGACAGCCGGCATACTGAAGACCACCCGTTGCAATGTTCAGTCCATACCTATCAGGAAAGATTTTTTTTTTTCCGCACTGTATTACCCCAAATGTCCTTGGCCTATAAAATGTCTCTAATCTACTGTATTTTCTTTACACAGGTGTTCCCACAGACCCTGCCTCCGTTACCGCTCCCTCCCATCTTTCCTCCCTATGCCCCTGTGAGTGAGCCCACCGTGCCCTGTGTAGTTCAAACCAGCAGAACAATACTTAGTCAGACACCAAAATTTGGCAGCCTTGCTACAACTAACGAACCTAAGATTCAAGCAGCAAGCACAGGTGAGATTTCAGTGTTCCTGCAGCCTCCTGGTTTTCTAAGCTATTGGAAGACCACTTTAACAAAGCAAAGCTGTGACTTGTCTACCCAACTAGAACATTTTGACAGGTTAAGAGTGTCTTTCTGGAATCCTGATAATACAAAGTCAATACATTTTCTCTGACGTCCTAGTGGATGCTGGGAACTCCGTAAGGACCATGGGGAATAGCGGCTCCGCAGGAGACTGGGCACATCTAAAGAAAGCTTTAGGACTATCTGGTGTGCACTGGCTCCTCCCCCTATGACCCTCCTCCAAGCCTCAGTTAGATTTTTGTGCCCGACCGAGCAGGGTGCAATCTAGGAGCTCTCCTGAGCTTCTTAGAAAAAGTTAGTTTTAGGTTTTTAATTTTCAGTGAGACCTGCTGGCAACAGGCTCACTGCATCGAGGGACTAAGGGGAGAAGAAGCGAACCTGCCTGCTTGCAGCCAGCTTAGGCTTCTTAGGCTACTGGACACCATTAGCTCCAGAGGGACCGAACACAGGCCCAGCCTCGGAGTCCGGTCCCAGAGCCGCGCCGCCGGCCCCCTTACAGAGCCAGAAGCAAGAAGAGGTCCGGAAAATCGGCGGCAGAAGATATCAGTCTTCACCAAGGTAGCGCACAGCACTGCAGCTGTGCGCCATTGCTCCTCATGCACACCACACACTCCGGTCACTGAGGGTGCAGGGCGCTGGGGGGGGGCGCCCTGAGCAGCAATATAAACACCTTGGCTGGCAAAAATACATCACATATAACCCCCAGGGCTATATGGATGTATATTAACCCCTGCCAGATTCCATAAAAATGCGGGAGAAAAGTCAGCGAAAAAGGGGCGGAGCCTATCTCCTCAGCACACTGGCGCCATTTTTCCCTCACAGCTCCGTTGGAGGGAAGCTCCCTGGCTCTCCCCTGCAGTTAATACACTACAGAAAGGGTTAAAAAGAGAGGGGGGGGGGGCACAATTTAGGCGCAGTATACAACATATATGCAGCTATAAGGGAAAACACTTTTTTATAGGTGCTATCCCTGTGATATATAGCGCCCTGGTGTGTGCTGGCATACTCTCCCTCTGTCTCCCCAAAGGGCTTTGTGGGGTCCTGTCCTCTATCAGAGCATTCCCTGTGTGTGTGCTGTGTGTCGGTACGGCTGTGTCGACAGGTATGTGGAGGATAATGAGGTGGAGGCGGAGCGAATGCCTGTAAATATGTTGTCACCCCCTGCGGGGTCGACACTGGTGTGGTTGAACTTATGGAAGGATTACGTGAAAGTGTCAACTCCTTACATAAAAGGCCGACAACACGGAACAGCCGGCTACTCAGCTTGTGCCTGTTCCAGCGTCTCAAATGTCATGGGGGGCTCTAAAATCGCCCGCTACCTCAGATAACAGACACAGATGTCGACACGGATACTGACTCCAGTGTCAACATCGATGAGACTGGTGTACCCTCCAAATAGGTCCACCCGTTACAGGATTGAGACAATGAAAAATGTATTACACATTTATGATTATACCCCAGGTACCACATAAAAGGGTATTGTGTTTGGTGAGAGAAAACTATTAGTAGTTTTTCCTGCATCTGAGAAATTAAATGAGGTGTGTGAGGAAGAGTGGTCTTCCCCCGGTAAGAAATTGATAATTTCTACAACGGTTATTGGCAGCGTACCCTTTCCCGCCAGAGGATAGGTCACGCGGGGAAACACCCCATAGGGTAGATACAGCGCTTACACGCTTATCAGAAAAGGTGGCACTACCGTCTTCGGGTACGGCCGCCCTGAAGGAACCTGCTGATAGAAAGCAGGAGGTTACCCTATAAGATATGGTCACACACTAGGGCATTATATTGCGACCAGCCGTTGCTTCGGCATGGATGGGCAGTGCTCCCGCTGCGTGGTCAGATTCCCTGTCGGAAAATAACTATGGATAGGGACAATATTTTGCTGAAAATAGAGCATATAAAAGACGTGGTCTTATACATGCGTGATGCACAGAGGGATATTTGCCTGCTGGCATCAAAAATAAGCGCTAGGTCCATTGCCGCCAGACGGGGGTTATGGACTTGGCAATGGTCAAGCGATGCCGACTCGAATCGGCACATGGAAGTTGCCCTATAAGGGGGTAAAACTGTTTGGGGATAGTTTTTCAGACCTCGTTTCCACAGCTACTGCTGGGAAATTAATTTTGCCACAGGCTACCCCACAACAAAAGAAAGCACCGTATCATCAAGTACAGTCCTTTCGGCCCCAGAAAAACAAGTGGGCTAGAGGCTCATCCTTTCTGCCGAGAGGCAAAGGTAGAGGAAAAAAGCTGCTACACACAGCTAGTTCCCAAGAGCAGAAGTCCTCCCTGCGTCCGGTAGGTCCACAGCATGGTGCTGGGGCTGCTCAGGCGGACCCGGGTACGGTGGGGGCCCGTCTCAGATATTTCAGCGGACAGTGGGCTCTCTCACATGGATCCCTGGGTCCTTCAAGTAGTATCTCAGGGGTACAGGCTGGAGTTCGAGACGTTCTCTCCCCCGCCGTTTCCTAAAATCTGCCTTACCGGCACCTCCCTCTGCCAGGGAGACGGTGTTGGTGGATATTCAACACTATAAGCACAACAAGTGATTGTCAAGGTGCCCCTCCTTCAGCAAGGAAGGGGTTACTATTCCACAGTGGTTGTGGTACCGCAACGGTTCGGTGAGACCCATCTTGAAATTAAAATACTTGACCTTTTATATCAGAAGATTCAAGTTCAAGATGGAATCGCTCAGGGCGCTTATTACGAGCCTGGACGAGGGGGATTACAGGGTCTCCCTGGACATCAAGGATGCGTACCTGCATGTCCCCATCCCCCCCCCCCCCCCCCCCCCCCCCCCCCCCCTCACCAGGAGTACCTCAGATATGTGGTACAGGACTGTCACTATCAGTTCCAGACGCGGCCGTTGGAGTTGTCCACGGCACCGAAGGTCTTTACCTAGGTAATGGCCGAAGTGATGATACTCATTCGCAAGAAGGAAGTTTTTATTATCCCGTACTTGGACGATCTCCTGATAAAGGCGAGGTCCAGAGAACAGTTGGTAGTGGGGGTAGCACTCTCTCGGGAAGTGCTACAACAGCACGACTGGATTCTCAATATTCCAAAGTCACAGCTGGTCCCGACGACACGTCTTCTGTTCCTGGGAATGTTTCTGAACGCAGACCAGAAAAGAGTGTTTCTTCCAGTGGAAAAAGCCGAGGAGTTGTCATCTCTAGTCAGAGACATCCTAAAACCAGGACAGGTGTCGGTACATCAATGCACACGAGTCCTGGGAAAAATGGTAGCTTCGTACGAAGCATAATTCCATTCGGAAGACTCCACGCAAGGACGTTCCATTGGGACCTGTGGGACTAATGGTCCGGGTCCCATGTACAGATACAACAGCGGATAACCCTGTCAGCAAGAAACAGGGTGTCGCTGCTGTGGTGGCTGCAGAGGGCTCATCTACTAGTGGGCCGCAGATTCGGAATACAGGACTGGGTCCTGGTGACCACGGATGCCAGCCTTCGGGGCTGGGGTGCAGTCACACAGGGAAGAAATTTCCAAGGAGATTTCGCTTCACATAAATATTCTGCAGCTAAGGGCCATTTACAATGCCCTAAGACAAGCAAGGCCCCTGCTTCTGAACCAGCCGGTACTGATCCAATCAGACGACATCACGGCGGTCGCCCATGTACACAGACAGGGCGGCACAAGAAGCAGGATGGCGATGGCAGAAGCCACAAGGATTCTCCGATGGGCGACCTACACCCAGGAGAATGGGGACTTCATCCAGAAGTTTTCCAAATGCGGGTAAACCGTTGGGAATGACCACGGGTGGACATGATGGCGTCCCGCCTCAACAAGAAGTTGAAAAGATATTGCGCCAGGTCAAGGGACCCTCAGGCGATCGCTGGGGACGCTCTAGTGACACCGTGGGTGTACCAGTCGGTTTATGTGTCTCCTCCTCTACCTCTCATACCCAAGGTACTGAGAATAATAAGAAGGCGAGGAGTGAAAACCATACTCGGGGTTCCGGATTGGCCATGAAGAGCTTGGTACCCGGAACTTCAAGAGATGCTGGCAGAGGACCCTTGGCCTCTGCCGCTCAGACAAGACCTGCTGCAGCAGGGACCCTGTCTGTTCCAAGACTTACCGCGGCTGCGTTTGACGGCATGGCGGTAGAACACCGGATCCTAAAGGAAAAGGGTATTCCGAAGGAAGTCATCCCTACCCTGATCATAGCCAGGAAGGATGTCACCGCAAGACATTATCGCCGCGTTTGGCGAAAATTTGTTGCTTGGTGGGGGGCCATGAAGGCCCCGACTGAGGAATTTCAACTATGTCGATTCCTGCACTTCCTGCAAGCAGGGGTGACGTTTGGGCCTCAAATTGGGGTCCATCAAGGTCCAGATTTCGGCTCTGTCGATTTTCTTCCAAAAAGAACTGGCTTCACTGCCTGAAGTTCAGACTTTGGTTAAAGGAGTACTACATATTCAGCCTCCTTTTGTGCCTCCTGTGGCACTTTTTGGATCTCAACGTGGTGTTGGATTTCCTAATGTCGCATTGGTTGAGCCACTTAAAACCATGGAGCTAAAGTATCTCACGTGGAAAGTGGTCATGCTGTTGGCCTTGGCCAGGCGTGTGTCAGAATTGGCGGCTTTGTCATGTAAAAGGCCTTATCTGATTTTCTGTATGGATAGGGCAGAGTTGAGGACTCGTCCTCAGTTTCTCCCGAAGGTGGTCTCAGGTTTTCACTTGAACCAACCTATTGTGGTGCCTGCGGCTACTGGGGACTTGGAGGATTCCAAGTTGCTGGACGTAGTCAGAGCCCTGTAAATTTTATTTTTCCAGGACGGCTGGAGTCAGGAAAACTGACTCGCTGTTTATCCTGATGGCACCCAACAAGCTGGGTGCTCCTGCTTCTAAGCAGTCTATTGCGCGCTGGATTTGTAGCACTATTCAGCTGGCGCATTCTGCGGTAGGATTACCGCAGCCTAAATCAATAAAAGCCCATTCCACAAGGACGGTGGGCTCATCTTGGGTGGCTGCCAGAGAGGTCTCGGCTTTACAACTTTGCCGAGCAGCTACTTGGTCAGGGGCAAACACGTTTGCAAAATTCTACGAATTTGATACCCTGGCTGAGGAGGACCTGGAGTTCTCTCATTCGGTGCTGCAGAGTCATCCGCACTCTCCCGCCCGTTTGGGAGCTTTGGTATAATCCCCATGGTCCTTACGGAGTTCCCAGCATCCACTAGGACGTCAGAGAAAATAAGAATTTACTTACCGATAATTCTATTTCTCGTAGTCCGTAGTGGATGCTGGGCGCCCATCCCAAGTGCGGATTGTCTGCAATACTTGTACATAGTTATTGTTAACTAATCGGGTTCTTGTTGTGAGCCATCTATTCAGAGGCTCCTCTGTTATCATGCTGTTAACTGGGTTTCATATCACAAGTTGTACGGTGTGATTGGTGTGGCTGGTATGAGTCTTACCCGGGATTCAAAATCCTTCCTTATTGTGTACGCTCGTCCGGGCACAGTATCCTAACTGAGGCTTGGAGGAGGGTCATAGGGGGAGGAGCCAGTGCACACCAGATAGTCCTAAAGCTTTCTTTAGATGTGCCCAGTCTCCTGCGGAGCCGCTATTCCCCATGGTCCTTACGGAGTTCCCAGCATCCACTACGGACTACGAGAAATAAAATTATCGGTAAGTAAATTCTTATTTTAGAATAAGGAGGGGGTGACATACATTTAATTATTTACAGAGTCACACAAGTCACAATTACTTAACTTTTAATATTCTTACTTAAGATAATAAGGTATGTTTTAAAATTAACAATCCTATCAATTTAATTATCACACATACAAAATATAAGCGTGCTCCAAAAAAGCAATCTTTTTTTTTCTCTAACGTCCTAGTGGATGCTGGGGACTCCGTAAGGACCATGGGGATAGACGGGCTCCGCAGGAGACATGGGCACTTTAAGAAAGAATTTAGATTCTGGTGTGCTCTGGCTCCTCCCTCTATGTCCCTCCTCCAGACTTCAGTTTGAGACTGCCCGGACGAGCTGGGTGCTGTTCAGTGAGCTCTCCTGAGCTTGCTGTGAGAAAGTATTTTGTTAGGTTTTTTATTTTCAGGGAGCTCTGCTGGCAACAGACTCCCTGCATCGTGGGACAGAGGGGAGAGAAGCAGCCCTACTCTCTGAAGCTAGGTCCTGCTTCTTAGGCTACTGGACACCATTAGCTCCAGAGGGATCGTACACAGGATCTCGCCCTCGTCCGATCCCAGAGCCGCGCCGCCATCCCCCTCGCAGAGCCGGAAGACAGAAGCCGGGTGAGTATGAGAAGCAAGAAGACTTCGAAATCGGCGGCAGAAAACTCCGTTCTTCACTGAGGTAACGCACAGCACTGCAGCTGTGCGCCATTGCTTCCACACACCTCACATACTCCGGTCACTGTAAGGGTGCAGGGCGCAGGGGGGGGGGGGGGGGCGGGGCGCCCTGGGCAGCATATGGACCTCTTTTGGCAAAAGTACACATATATACAGTTAGGCACTGTATATATGTATGAGCCCCCGCCAAGAAAATGTGTATTTAAGCGGGACAGAAGCCCGCCGTCGAGGGGGCGGGGCTTCTTCCTCAGCACTCACCTGCGCCATTTTTTCTCCACAGCTCCGCTGAGAGGAAGCTCCCCAGGCTCTCCCCTACAGATACACGGTAGAAGAGGGTAAAAAGAGAGGGGGGGGCACATAATTAGGCGCAAAAATCAATATAAACAGCAGCTACTGGGTTAACATTAAGTTGGCTGGTAATTCTGATCTTTTGCCTTATATTCCCGCACAGCCTAGGAAAGCACGACATTATCAAATGCAGTCCTTTCGATCACAAAGAAACAAGAAAGTCCGAGGTGCGTCCTTTCTTGCCAGAGGCAGGGGCAGAGGAAAGAAGCTGCACAACACAGCTAGTTCCCAGGACCAGAAGTCCTCCCCGGCCTCAACAAAATCCACCGCATGTCGCTGGGGCTCCACAGGCGGAGCTAGGCCCGGTGGGGGCACGCCTTCGAAATTTCAGCCACAAGTGGGTTCACTCCCTGTTGGATCCCTGGGCAATAGATATTGTGTCTCAGGGATACAAGCTGGACTTCGAGGAGATGCCCCCTCACCGACGGCCCTGCCGGCTTCCCCCCACGAGAGGGAAATAGTGTTAACTGCAATTCACAAATTGTATCTTCAACAGGTGGTAGTCAAGGTTCCCCTCCTTCAACAAGGAGGGGGTTATTATTCGACCATGTTGTTGTCCCAAAACCGGACGGTTCGGTCAGACCCATATTGAATTTAAAATCCCTGAGCATATACCTGAAAAGGTTCAAGTTCAAGATGGAATCGCTGAGAGCGGTCGTCGCAAGCCTGGAAGGAGGGGATTTTATGGTGTCTCTGGACATAAAGGATGCATACCTTCATGTCCCCATTTATCCACCTCATCAGGCGTACCTCAGATTTGTGGTACAGGATTGTCATTACCAATTTCAGACTATGCCGTTTGGTCTCTCCACGGCACCGAGAATATTTACCAAGGTAATGGCGGAAATGATGGTACACCTGCGGAAGCAAGGGGTCGCAATTATCCCATACTTGGACGATCTCATAAAAGCGGGATCAAGAGAGCAGTTGCTGATCAGCGTAGCACTTTCTCTGGAAGTGTAACGGCAACAGGGCTGGATTCTAAATATTCCAAAGTCGCAATTGGTTCCTACGGCTCGTCTGCCTTTCCTAGGCATGATTCTAGACACAGACCAGAAAAGGGTTTATCTCCCGATAGAGAGAGCTCAGGAGCTCATGACACTGGTCAGGAACCTATTAAAACCAAAACAGGTGTCAGTGCATCACTGCACTCGAGTCCTGGGAAGGATGGTGGCATCATACGAGGCCATTCCCTTCGGCAGGTTCCATGCGAGGACCTTTCAATGGGACTTACTGGACAAGTGGTCCGGATCACATCTTCAGATGCATCGGTTAATCACCCTATCCCCCAGGACCAGGGTGTCTCTCCTGTGGTGGCTGCAGAGTGCTCACCTTCTCGAGGGCCGCAGATTCGGCATTCAGGACTGGGTCCTGGTGACCACGGATGCAAGCCTCCGAGGGTGGGGAGCAGTCACACAGGGAAGAAATTTCCAAGGTCTGTGGTCAAGTCAGGAGACTTGCCTTCACATCAACATCCTGGCAACTCATTGAGGAACTCCAATACAAAGTAACTCTCAAGGATACTATTTGTTACATGGGTTCAAATTACAGCTGGTATTTGATTTTTTGAATTCAATATACGGACTGAGTTTTACCTTTACCATTATAACATTATATTTTTCTGTGCACAGAGTATGCCTAGATCCACCTCCTTAGGAAGTTTATAATATTATATATGAATATACAGTGTTAGTGATTTTATTGACCGGTCGAGTTGTCTATCTGTGAAGTGTGTGTGTATATATATATATATATATATATGTATGTATGTGTGTGTATATGTGTATATATATATATATATATGTGTGTGTGTATATGTGTATATATATGTATGTGTATGTGTGTGTATATATATATATATATATATATATATATATATATATATATATATATATATATATATATATATATATATATATATATATATATATAGAAGGAGGTTGTGCAATCAATGTTAACGTCCTTAAAAGTCCATACAGTCCGTATGTAATTTCTGATGTCGGTGCTAGCTCTTCTAAACAGTGTAACCACACTGTTAATGTAAACTGAAAAAGAATGATGAAGGCGCACTCAGTGAATCAAGATATAAAGTAGATTTACTACAAGTAACAGGCTCACATACATTAAGGTTTAAAATCACCGGCTCATGGAAATCGAAAGCGCTGTATCCAGTGTCTCTCACAGCGGTCCGTCTCTCAGGTTGCCGGCATGCAACAATTATCAGGTCAGCGTCTCAGCTTACGGAACAAGTGTTCTTAGTTGGAAAGAACACGTCTTCGTTTAGGCCACGCCCAACGCGTTTCGTCACTGTATGACAGTGTCTCCAGCTATGTCTTTTTATACGCACTGATTGTTCACATCATATATTCAGGTGTAACACATTACTATCAATCTTATACATGCTTTTATAACAGTAACTCTATAAACATCTTTTATCTTACTTTTCTTTAATACAGATATATATATTCTGAATGGACTTTATTTATAGAAAGAATATACTAATGTTAAAAAGATTATCATACAATGATTATCATAAAAAAGATCATAAAAAAGATCAGGAGAAAAAACTATGTTTTATAGTTTTTTCTCCTGATCTTTTTTATGATCTTTTTTATAATAATCATTGTATGATAATCTTTTTAACATTAGTATATTCTTTCTATAAATAAAGTCCATAAAGAAAAGTAAGATAAAAGATGTTTATAGAGTTACTGTTATAAAAGTATGTATAAGATTGATAGTAATGTGTTACACCTGAATATATGATGTGAACAATCAGTGCGTATAAAAAGACATCGCTGGAGACACTGACCACACCCCCTGACGAAGTCATACAGTGACGAAACGCGTTGGGCGTGGCCTAAACGAAGACGTGTTCTTTCCAACTAAGAACACTTGTTCCGTAAGCTGAGACGCTGACCTGATAATTGTTGCATGCCGGCAACCTGAGAGACGGACCGCTGTGAGAGACACTGGATACAGCGCTTTCGATTTCCATGAGCCGGTGATTTTAAACCTTGATGTATGTGAGCCTGTTACTTGTAGTAAATCTACTTTATATCTTGATTCACTGAGTGCGCCTTCATCATTCTTTTTCAATATATAAATATATATAAATATATATATATATATATATATATATATATATATATTTCTCTATCGTCCTAGTGGATGCTGGGGTTCCTGAAAGGACCATGGGGAATAGCGGCTCCGCAGGAGACAGGGCACAAAAAGTAAAGCTTTCCGATCAGGTGGTGTGCACTGGCTCCTCCCCCTATGACCCTCCTCCAAGCCTCAGTTAGATTTTTGTGCCCGGCCGAGAAGGGTGCAATCTAGGTGGCTCTCCTAAAGAGCTGCTTAGAGAAAGTTTAGCTTAGGTTTTTTATTTTACAGTGAGTCCTGCTGGCAACAGGATCACTGCAACGAGGGACTTAGGGGAGAAGAAGTGAACTCACCTGCGTGCAGGATGGATTGGCTTCTTGGCTACTGGACATCAGCTCCAGAGGGACGATCACAGGTACAGCCTGGATGGTCACCGGAGCCTCGCCGCCGGCCCCCTTGCAGATGCTGAAACATGAAGAGGTCCAGAATCGGCGGCAGAAGACTCCTCAGTCTTCTAAAGGTAGCGCACAGCACTGCAGCTGTGCGCCATTTTCCTCTCAGCACACTTCACACGGCAGTCACTGAGGGTGCAGGGCGCTGGGAGGGGAGCGCCCTGGGAGGCAAATGAAAACCTATTTGGCTAAAAAATACCTCACATATAGCCTCCGGGGGCTATATGGAGATATTTAACCCCTGCCAGAATACACTAAAGAGCGGGAGACGAGCCCGCCGGAAAAGGGGCGGGGCCTATCTCCTCAGCACACAGCGCCATTTTCCTTACACAGCTCCGCTGGTCAGGACGGCTCCCAGGTCTCTCCCCTGCACTGCACTACAGAAACAGGGTAAAACAAGAGAGGGGGGGCAAAATAGTGGCAAAAATTATATTATAAAAGCAGCTATACAGGGAGCACTTATTATAAGGCTATCCCTGTCATATATAGCGCTTTTGGTGTGTGCTGGCAAACTCTCCCTCTGTCTCCCCAAAGGGCTAGTGGGGTCCTGTCTTCGTTAAGAGCATTCCCTGTGTGTGTGCTGTGTGTCGGTACGTGTGTGTCGACATGTATGAGGACGATATTGGTGTGGAGGCGGAGCAATTGCCAAATATGGGGATGTCCCCTCCTAGGGGGTCGACACCAGAATGGATGCCTTTATTTATGGAATTACGGGATAGTGTCAACACGCTAAAGCAGTCGTTTGACGACATGAGACGGCCGGACAATCAGTTAGTGCCTGTCCAGGCGCCTCAAACACCGTCAGGGGCTGTAAAACGCCCTTTGCCTCAGTCGGTCGACACAGACCCAGACACAGGCACTGATTCCAGTGGCGACGGTGACGAATCAACCGTGTTTTCCAGTAGGGCCACACGTTATATGATTTTGGCAATGAAGGAGGCGTTACATTTAGCTGATACTACAGGTACCACTAAACAGGGTATTATGTGGGGTGTGAAAAAAACTACCTATAGTTTTTCCTGAATCAGAAGAACTAAATGATGTATGTGATGAAGCGTGGGTTGCCCCCGATAAAAAGATGCTAATTTCAAAGAAGTTATTAGCTTTATACCCTTTCCCGTCAGAGGTTAGGGCGCGCTGGGAAACACCTCCTAGGGTGGACAAGGCGCTCACACGCTTATCTAAACAAGTGGCGTTACCCTCTCCTGAGACGGCCGCACTTAAAGATCCAGCAGATAGGAGGATGGAAAATATCCAAAAAAGTATATACACACATACAGGTGTTATACTACGACCAGCTATAGCGACAGCCTGGATGTGCAGTGCTGGAGTAGCTTGGTCAGAGTCCCTGATTGAAAATATTGATACCCTGGATAGGGACAATGTTTTACTGTCTTTAGAGCAAATAAAGGATGCATTTCTTTATATGCGTGATGCACAGAGGGATATCTGCACACTGGCATCACGGGTAAGTGCTATGTCCATTTCGGCCAGAAGAAGTTTATGGACGCGACAGTGGTCAGGCGATGCGGACTCAAAACGGCATATGGAAGTTTTGCCGTATAAAGGGGAGGAGTTATTTGGAGTCGGTCTATCAGATTTGGTGGCCACGGCTACAGCCGGGAAATCCACCTTTTTACCTCAAGCTACTCCCCAACAGAAAAAGACACCGACTTTTCAACCGCAGCCCTTTCGTTCCTTTAAAAACAAGAGAGCAAAGGGATATTCATATCTGCCACGAGGCAGAGGAAGGGGGAAGAGACACCAACAGGCAGCTCCTTCCCAGGAACAGAAGCCCTCCCCCGCTTCTACAAAAGCCTCAGCATGACGCTGGGGCTTCTCAAGCGGACTCGGGGGCGGTGGGCGGTCGTCTCAAGAATTTCAGCGCGCAGTGGGCTCACTCGCAGGTAGATCCCTGGATCCTGCAGATAATATCTCAGGGGTACAGGTTGGAACTAGAGACAGATCCGCCTCGCCGTTTCCTGAAGTCTGCTTTACCAACGTCCCCCTCCGAAAGGGAGACGGTTTTGGAAGCCATTCACAAGCTGTACTCTCAGCAGGTGATAGTCAAGGTACCTCTTCTACAACAGGGAAAGGGGTATTATTCCACTCTATTTGTGGTACCGAAGCCGGACGGCTCGGTAAGACCTATTCTAAATCTGAAGTCCTTGAACCTGTACATAAAGAAGTTCAAGTTCAAAATGGAGTCACTCAGAGCAGTGATAGCGAACCTGGAAGAAGGGGACTTTATGGTGTCCTTGGACATCAAGGATGCGTACCTCCACGTTCCAATTTACCCCTCACACCAGGGGTACCTCAGGTTCGTTGTACAAAACTGTCACTATCAGTTTCAGACGCTGCCGTTCGGATTGTCCACGGCACCTCGGGTCTTTACAAAGGTAATGGCCGAGATGATGATTCTTCTTCGAAGAAAAGGCGTATTAATTATCCCATACTTGGACGATCTCCTAATAAGGGCAAGGTCCAGAGAACAGCTAGAGAGGGGATTAGCACTGTCTCAAGAAGTGCTAAAACAGCACGGCTGGATTCTGAATATTCCAAAATCCCAGTTAATGCCGACAACTCGTCTGCTGTTCCTAGGGATGATTCTGGACACGGTTCAGAAAAAGGTTTTTCTCCCGGAGGAAAAAGCCAAGGAGTTATCCGAGCTTGTCAGGAACCTCCTAAAACCAGGAAAGGTGTCTGTACATCAATGCACAAGAGTCCTGGGAAAAATGGTGGCTTCTTACGAAGCAATTCCATTCGGCAGATTCCATGCACGAATTTTCCAGAGGGATCTGTTGGACAAATGGTCAGGGTCGCATCTTCAGATGCACCAGCGGATAACCCTGTCTCCAAGGACAAGGGTATCTCTTCTGTGGTGGTTGCTGAGTGCTCATCTATTGGAGGGCCGCAGATTCGGCATACAGGATTGGATCCTGGTGACCACGGACGCCAGCCTGAGAGGCTGGGGAGCAGTCACACAAGGAAGAAACTTCCAGGGAGTGTGGACGAGCCTGGAAACGTCTCTTCACATAAACATTCTGGAACTAAGAGCAATCTACAATGCTCTAAGCCAGGCAGAACCTCTGCTTCAAGGAAAACCGGTGTTGATCCAGTCGGACAACATCACGGCAGTCGCCCATGTAAACAGACAGGGCGGCACAAGAAGCAGGAGTGCAATGGCAGAAGCTGCAAGGATTCTTCGCTGGGCAGAGAATCATGTGATAGCACTGTCAGCAGTGTTCATCCCGGGAGTGGACAACTGGGAAGCAGACTTCCTCAGCAGACACGACCTTCACCCGGGAGAGTGGGGACTTCATCCGGAAGTCTTCCACATGCTGGTAACCCGTTGGGAAAGACCAATGGTGGACATGATGGCGTCTCGCCTCAACAAAAAACTGGACAGGTATTGCGCCAGGTCAAGAGATCCGCAGGCAATAGCTGTGGACGCGCTGGTAACGCCTTGGGTGTACCAGTCGGTGTATGTGTTTCCTCCTCTGCCTCTCATACCAAAAGTATTGAGAATTATACGGCAAAGAGGCGTAAGAACGATACTAGTGGTTCCGGATTGGCCAAGAAGGACTTGGTACCCGGAACTTCAAGAGATGATCACGGAAGATCCGTGGCCTCTACCTCTAAGGAGGGACTTGCTTCAGCAGGGTCCCTGTCTGTTTCAAGACTTACCGCGGCTGCGTTTGACGGCATGGCGGTTGAACGCCGGATCCTAAAGGGAAAAGGCATGCCGGAAGAAGTCATTCCTACTTTGATTAAAGCAAGGAAGGAAGTAACCGTGCAACACTATCACCGCATTTGGCGAAGATATGTTGCGTGGTGCGAGGATCGGAGTGCTCCGACGGAGGAATTTCAACTGGGTCGATTCCTACATTTCCTGCAATCAGGATTGTCTATGGGTCTCAAATTGGGATCTATTAAGGTTCAAATTTCGGCCCTGTCGATTTTCTTTCAAAAAGAATTGGCTTCAGTTCCTGAAGTCCAGATTTTTGTTAAGGGAGTGCTGCATATACAGCCTCCTGTGGTGCCTCCAGTGGCACCGTGGGATCTCAATGTGGTTTTGGAATTTCTAAAATCTCATTGGTTTGAACCACTAAAAAAGGTGGATTTAAAATATCTCACATGGAAAGTGACCATGTTACTAGCCCTGGCTTCGGCCAGGAGAGTGTCAGAACTGGCAGCTTTATCTTACAAAAGCCCATATCTGATTTTCCATTCGGACAGGGCAGAACTGCGGACTCGTCCGCATTTTCTCCCTAAGGTGGTGTCAGCATTTCATCTGAACCAGCCTATTGTAGTGCCTGCGGCTACAAGTGACTTGGAGGACTCCAAGTTACTGGACGTTGTCAGAGCATTAAAAATATATATTGCAAGGACAGCTGGAGTCAGAAAATCTGACTCGTTGTTTATATTGTATGCACCCAACAAGATGGGTGCTTCTGCGTCTAAGCAGACGATTGCTCGTTGGATCTGTAGCACAATCCAACTTGCACATTCTGTGGCAGGCCTGCCACAGCCTAAATCTGTAAAGGCCCACTCCACAAGGAAGGTGGGCTCATCTTGGGCGGCTGCCCGAGGGGTCTCGGCATTACAACTTTGCCGAGCAGCTACGTGGTCAGGGGAGAACACGTTTGTAAAATTTTACAAATTTGATACTCTGGCTAAGGAGGACCTGGAGTTCTCTCATTCGGTGCTGCAGAGTCATCCGCACTCTCCCGCCCGTTTGGGAGCTTTGGTATAATCCCCATGGTCCTTTCAGGAACCCCAGCATCCACTAGGACGATAGAGAAAATAAGAATTTACTTACCGATAATTCTATTTCTCGGAGTCCGTAGTGGATGCTGGGCGCCCATCCCAAGTGCGGATTATCTGCAATAATTGTACATAGTTATTGTTAACTAATTCGGGTTATTGTTTAGGAAGCCATCTTTCAGAGGCTCCTCTGTTATCATACTGTTAACTGGGTTTGATCACAAGTTGTACGGTGTGATTGGTGTGGCTGGTATGAGTCTTACCCGGGATTCAAAATTCCTCCCTTATTGTGTACGCTCGTCCGGGCACAGTACCTAACTGAGGCTTGGAGGAGGGTCATAGGGGGAGGAGCCAGTGCACACCACCTGATCGGAAAGCTTTACTTTTTGTGCCCTGTCTCCTGCGGAGCCGCTATTCCCCATGGTCCTTTCAGGAACCCCAGCATCCACTACGGACTCCGAGAAATAGAATTATCGGTAAGTAAATTCTTATTTTTTTATTTTTTTTTTATGTATTAAAATATATGGAATAACAAGTTTGATTTATTGAACTCTTAGCCATACCATATCATTTATAGCGCAAGAGGGGATTTGTTAAGTATGTCGGTGGGAACTGCCACAGGTGGACATGATGGCATCCCGCCTCAACAAAAAACTACAGAGGTATTGCGCCAGGTCAAGAGACCCTCAGGCGATAGCTGTAGACGCCCTGGTGACACCGTGGGTGTTCCAGTCGGTCTATGTATCTCCTCCTCTTCCTCTCATACCCAAGGTGCTGAGAATAATAAGAAAAAGAGGAGTGAGAACGATACTCATTGTTCCAGATTGGCCACGAAGGACTTGGTATCCAGATCTGTAAGAAATGCTCACAGAGGAACCGTGGCCTCATCCTCTAAGTTAGGACTGGTTGCAACAGGGGCCCTGTCTGTTCCAAGACTTACCGCTGCTGTGTTGAACGGCATGGCGGTTGAACGCCGGATCCTAGCGGAGAAAGGCATTCCGGAGGAGGTCATTCCTACGCTGATAAAGGCTAGGAAGGACGTGACCGCTCAACATTATCACCGAATATGGCGAAAATATGTTGCTTGGTGTGAGGCCAGGAATGCCCCTACGGAGGAATTCCAGCTGGGCCGTTTCCTTCACTTCCTACAGTCAGGAGTGAATTTGGGCCTAAAATTGGTTTCCATTAAGGTACAGATTTCGGCCCTATCCATTTTCTTTCAAAAGGAGTTGACTTCTCTACCTGACGTTCAGACGTTTGTAAAGGGAGTGCTGCATATTCAGCCCCCTTTTGTGCCTCCAGTGGCACCTTGGGATCTTAACGTGGTGTTGAGTTTCCTGAAATCCCACTGGTTTGAACCACTCAAAACGGTGGAGTTGAAATATCTCATGTGGAAGGTGGTCATGCTATTAGCCTTGGCTTCGGCTAGGCGTGTGTCAGAGTTGGCGGCTTTGTCACATAAAAGCCCCTATCTGGTTTTCCATGCGGATAGAGCAGAATTGCGGACCCGTCCACAATTTCTGCCGAAAGTGGTTTCATCCTTGCATATAAACCAACCTATTGTGGTGCCTGTGGCTACTACTGACTTGAAGGATTACGAGTTGCTTGATGTGGTCAGGGCTTTGAAGGTTTATGTAGCCAGAACGGCTAGGGTCATGAAAACAGAGTCTTTGTTAATCCTGTATGCTTCCAACAAGCTTGGTGCTCCTGCTTCAAAGCAAACTATTGATCTCTGGATCTGTAACACGATTCAGCAGGCTCATTCTGCAGCTGGATTGCCGCTGCCAAAATCAGTTAAGGTCCATTCCACTAGGAAGGTGGGCTCTTCTTGGGCGGCTGCCCGAGGGGTCTCGGCATTACAGCTTTGCCGAGCGTCTACTTTGTCAGGTTCAAACACTTTTGCAAAGTTCTACAAGTTTGATACCCTGGCTGAGGAGGACCTTGTGTTTGCACAATCGGTGCTGCAGAGTCATCCGCACTCTCCCGCCCGTTTGGGAGCTTTGGTATAATCCCCATGGTCCTTACGGAGTCCCCAGCATCCACTAGGACGTTAGAGAAAATAAGATTTTACTTACCGGTAAATCTATTTCTCGTAGTCCGTAGTGGATGCTGGGCGCCCGTCCCAAGTGCGGACTTCTTCTGCAATGCTTGTATATAGTTACTGCTTCAATAAGGGTTATGTTATGGTTGCATCAGGGTTGGACCTGTTGCTCTGTTGTTGTTCATACTGTTGACTGGGTATGTTTATCTCAAGTTATACGGTGTGATTGGTGTGGCTGGTATGAATCTTGCCCTGTATTACCAAAATCCTTTCCTAATACTGTCAGCTCTTCCGGGCACAATTTCTCTAACTGAGGTCTGGAGGAGGGACATAGAGGGAGGAGCCAGAGCACACCAGAATCTAAATTCTTTCTTAAAGTGCCCATGTCTCCTGCGGAGCCAGTCTATCCCCATGGTCCTTACGGAGTCCCCAGCATCCACTACGGACTACGAGAAATAGATTTACCGGTAAGTAAAATCTTATTTTTTATTTTATTTTTGGCAACTGCCAATAAGTAGATAGTAACATGTTAAGGTTTTGATTGTTTGGAGCCCCTCCAGCACCATAAACTATAAACCTATTATAGAGGATTCATTTTTAGTGGCTGATTCTTTACCAATTGAAAGTATCAATAATTATATTTGAAGTCTGGTGCAGGATACTAAAATACCACTATATATAATTGGTGCAGGGTGTGTAGTGCGCGTGAGCGCAGCCAGTTTCCCGGCGATTTGCACATGCTCAGTGGAGATGTCCCCTGGAATAAATCGCAGGCGCCATATTCCCGGAGACAGGGCATGTGCAGTAGACTGGCTGTGGCTGATGCCAGATAGGAGGAGGACGCTGGCACGGAGTATGCACACTGGCCCTCTCTTCTCTTAATCCGCCTCTGCACTGACGGCAGATATGGGCCATACCACCTAATCAGCATTTTGCAAACTGGGATATTTGTGCCTTTCCCTAAATCTGATGAGAAACATTACATCCTATGACATTTCTACCTGCATTTGTATTCACAAACCTATATTTAAGCTGGGAAGCATTCGATATCCCGGCGCCGGGATACTGACAACTATCTTCCCTCTTGGGGTATCCACGACACCCCTTGAGAGAGAATAAATACAGTGGTGCCGGGATATCGTAGTAGACCCATTTATGCCATATGTATGCACGTGCTAATGTATAGATAATTTTAAACCAGATTTCGGCAGCAGGGTACATTGTGTTCCACAGGGAAACATCGGGGTGTAGAGTGGATCTTGATCCAGAGGCACCAACAGGCTAAAGCTTTAGCCTGTCCCAGGATGCATTGGGGCCTCTATAACCCCGCCTCCAGGTACTGAGAGCTCAGTTTCGAGTCGGTGCCTGCAGCATTAGGTCACTTGACAGGGCAACCCTGAAATAACTTTTCTAAGAAGATTTCTTCTCTGGCCTGTCAACGCTGTAGGTCAGGGTGACACTTCAGCGTTGCAGCTCCATCACCTCCCAAGCGCTGTTGCATACTCCCGCGGCTCAGTTCCCGGGTACTTGCGGCAGAGACGTCCCGGCTTAGGCACACAGTCACTGACTGCTCTCCTGGTTCGCGTGGCTGCTTCGGGGAGTAGGTAAGAGGGTCCCCAAAACAGGACCGCCATTAAATCACATTCTGTCCGTGACCTAGGGAGATGGGTCACGGCGCTGGCGTGGACACTGTCACCGAGCAGAAACCCCACTAGACCACCGGGGGGGTGCCTGAGTACGGGTCGGGTGTATTAACACCCCATTTAATAAGACTCACAGTACTCGGGGTGGAAGTCCAGCATAGGGGAGGTGGCACTTGACCTGTATCCCCTCCCCTGGACCAGGGCGCCATCTCCTCGCAGATTTCCTGCTCTGGAGCTGCCTCACACTCTCCCTCACTTCCTGACTGAGACGCTGGGCGCCATTTCATGAGCATAGCTGCGGCTGGTCTCCAGGACTGCAGGGCAAGGTCTCCCTTGTATAGCCGCCTGTATACAGAGCTGAGCCTTTATAAACACTTAAGTATCCTACATGTCTTTCTACAGACAGCGTTAGTTGAGAAAGAGTGTACCTAGTACTGAATATATTGTACGAGTATTCTGATATATCCTCCGGTTACTGACCGCGCTGTGTTATATAATAGTATTAGTCCAGTGCAGCTTTATTGTGATAATAATTTCTGCATTGACTCTGTGCCTGTATCTGCTGTGTGGTTTCACTCTGTGTTTTCCAGATATAACTGTCACTATATTCTGTACCCTAAGGGGCTACTGTGTCCGCTAATATAGTGCGACACAGTATTCAGGGCCGGTTCTAGGGTGTTCGGCACCCCCCTGCAAACTATACATTTGCGCCCTCCCATATTTTACAAAGGGAGAGCGTGTGGCAAAAAGGGGTGTGGTCTCACAAGGAAGGAGCGTAGCCACGCATTAGTACCCCCATTTCAAATTACG
The DNA here is from genome assembly GCF_028390025.1 of Pseudophryne corroboree. Taxonomy (NCBI): domain Eukaryota; kingdom Metazoa; phylum Chordata; class Amphibia; order Anura; family Myobatrachidae; genus Pseudophryne; species Pseudophryne corroboree. The sequence continues at coordinate 125,648,134 of NC_086454.1, read as the reverse complement.
CTACACAGTAGCACAATCTTATTCACATTACCCTGCGTATAGTAGTGCTGTTTATACACGTAATGTCCCCAGTAGTAGCGCCGGTTATACACATAATAGCCCCTGTGGTAGCGCCGGTTATAAACATAATAGACCCTGTGGTAGCGCCAGTTATACACATAATAGCCCCTGTGGTAGCACCTGTTATACACATAATAGCCCCTGTAGTAGAGCCAGTTATACATAATGCCCTCAGAAGTGCCATTTATTCAAATTATGTCCTCCCACCAGTGGTGCAAGTAGAAAAAATGTCGTAGTGGTACTGTGTGCACACGTGCTTGCCAAAAGATGGGTGTGACCAAATGCCACATGGGGCTTGACCAATGAAAATGGGGGTGTGATGCACATATAGGGGGACAGATACACATATGACCCCAATAGTGCCAGATACACATGCCCTCACCGTGCCAGATACACGAATGCCCCACAGTGCCAGATACACAAATGCTCCCAGCAGTGCCATATATGCCCCCACACTGCCGGATACGCCCCTATTGTGCCAGATACACATATAGCCCCAGTGCCAGATACACAGTGCCCTACAGTGCCAGATACACATTGCCCCACAGTGCCATATACACTGCCTTACACACACACACACACACACACACACACTTTCTCAAGCTCCTTCTACATACCATCTAGCTGACTGGATTTGTAGCAGTTTCTGTCCTCTTCAGCCTGGTCCCATGTAGCTCCGCCCCTTGGTGCCGTTTAGATCCGCCCCCTTTCCGGCCAGGGCCCAGGACACTGACCGACACTGCAGGGGGGTAGGGGGAAGCTTCAAGCTGCCGGCGCCGCTGCCTGTCAAACGGTGTGACAGGCACAGCCTCTGGCAGCAGCAGGGGGCCCAGGCGCTGCAGCGGGGATGCAGAGCGCCTACCTGCACTGCATCCCTTTGCTGAGCAGGTAGCTCCGGGTCTGACCGTTTTTATACAATACACGTATTCTACTGTGTACTCAGTCATGTAATACCGGCTTTATTTGCAGGTATTGTACTTTGTCTGGCTTTATTGTACTAAATCGGTCTGTTGTTGCATTTATACATAATGTCTAACAGGTCGGTAAATCAGTGGAAGCTCCTGCAGCTTGCAGAGTATGCTCCAAGGATTTACTTGAGGGGGAAGTTTTGTATGAAGGTCTGTGTACTATGGGGGTAATTCAGAGTTGATCGCAGCAGCAAATTTGTTAGCTGTTGGGAGAAACCATGTGCACCATGTGTGGCAGATATAACATTTGCACAGAGAGATAGATTTGGATGGGTTATATTGTTTCTGTGCAGGGTAAATACTGGCTGCTTTATTTTTACACTGCAATTTAGGTTTCAGTTTGAACACACCCCACACAAATCTAACTCTCTCTGCACGTTATATCTGCACCTCCTGCAGTGCACATGGTTTTGCCCATTAGCTAACAAATTTGCTACTCCGATTTAACTCTGAATTAGGCCCTATGTGTCATACACCTCCCAGTCAGTCCGCAGCTCCTGTGCCTACTCAGGAGCCACCCTGGGCTGCAACCTATTGGGTACTCTGGTAGAATGCCTTACGCCCCCTATGGGACCGCCTGTGCCACTACAGCCACAAATTGTCCCTATGGTTAATCCGCCTTGGGCGGAAAATTTATCTAACCAGCTGCAGCAATTAAATCAGTCCCTAGTTAGGCAAAAATCCACCCCAGGTCACTCTCGTGTCTCTGTCATCTAAGCGGGCTGCTTCCTCCTCACAATCCACATACTGTACCTCCCTGATGTTTCATCTGAACAGGAGGGGGAGCATACGGACCTGTCAGACACTGAGTCAGGTGTTGCTGATGAGGATTCTCCCTTGTAGACTTATGTCCCAGCCCTCATGGTTGCTATTAAGCAATTCCTACAAATCTCTGATGAGGATCCCACTGCTGGGGCTAAGAAAAAGTATTTGTTACCCCATTCTGACCATTTAGTGGACATCAGGAGAGAACTCTGGTCTACTCCAGGGAAGAAATTCCCTCTGTCTAAATGGGCTTTGGCTCGCTATCCTCTCCCTGCATAGTTATGTACCAAGTGGGAAACTCCACCGCCGGTGGATTCTCACATCACCCGTCTCGTGGTGTCGTCCACTCTGCCTGTCACCACTGTCACTTCACTGAAGGAACTGACAGATAAGCATGTGGAGGGATGCCTGCAATCTATTTACTGCCTTACAGGAGCTGTGCGTAGGCCCACTATTGCTGCCTCCTGGGCTGCAAAAGGCATTGAAGATTGGGTTCAGGCATTAGAGGAGGAGCTGCCCGAAGATGTCTCTGACACAGTCAGAGAATAACGGTCTCACATTACCACCGCCTCCTATTATATTCCGGAGGCGTCCTCTGAGGCGGTTGTGTTGGCGACCAAGGCGTTGACTCTGTCCTGGCTCGCTGTATTCTGTGGTTGAGTTAATGGAAGGTGGACCTAGACTCCAAAAAGACTTTGTAGGTACTCCCCTTCACTGGGGACATTTTGTTTGGGGATGACTTGAATAAAATTGGGTCTAAACTAGCAGCTGCTAAGACTGCTTTTCTCCCAAATACTAGTCCTTCCGCACAGAAGGCAACAGGTACCACTTTTTTTTCCGTTCCTTTTGACATCAAGGGAAAGCAAAAGGTCAGGCATACCAGAGACAATCTTGTGTTCCCAAAACCACCAAACCCAAGGCAAAACAATCCTGGGTGACCCGTTAGCCTGCTTCTAAACCAGACAAGCCTGCTGCATGACTGAGCGGGCCTCCCCCTGGAGGACCCCAGGGTGGGGGGCCGACTTCTACAGTTAACCTAAATCTCGTTAAAGACCACTTTCAGATGCATGGGTGCTGGAAGTTGTCTCTCATGGGTACGCGGTCTCTTTCAAGAGACGTCCCCCTCGCCAGTTTTGCACCACTGTTCTCCCTTCGGAACCATTAAAGGCGCAATTGTCCGTTCCCTTCTGAGTACAGAAGTGGTTGTACGGTACCTCAGTCTCAGAGAGGCAGAGGTCATTATTCGAGCCTGTTTCTAGTCCCGAAACCAAATAGGTCATTCCGGCCTACACTTAACCTAAAATCCCTGAACAAGTTTGTGAGAGTGTCAAAGTTTCGTATGAAAACACTGCACTCCATTGTACTGGCTATGGAACCCGGAGACTATATAGTATCCCTGGATCTACAGGATGCATACCTGCATATACCTATTGCCATGTCGCATCAGCAGTTTCTGCGGTTTGCTATTGGCAACCTCCACTATCAATTCCAGGCTCTGCCATTTGGACTGGCTACGGCTCCTCGGATCTTCACCAAGGTTTTGGCCGTGATGACTGCTCATCTCTGTCGCCAGGGAGTCAGAATCCTGCCGTATCTGGACGACCTGCTGATTTTGGCAAATTCCCACTATGTCCTCCTCAGTCATCTAAAAATAGGATTTTGGTACTTACCAGGTAAATCCTTTTCTTTGAATCCATAGGGGGCACTGGAGTACTCTTGGGATATGGACGGCTTCCGCAGGAACAAGGCACTGAATATTCAAATTTAGAACTCTCCTCCCCTCCATATCCCAGAGTACCTCAGTGTTTTTTACTGAGCCGAACAGGAGCTATAGAGAGGTTGACGATGGAGAATTACATATAACATAACGGACAACAATAAAGTTGACACATGTGACTGACAACTAAACAGTTGGCACTATAACTGATAGAACTTGAAACTTTGAACCAGTCGGTGAGAATGTGTTACCATAAGATCCACTGAACTTACCACAAACCAGGTATAACTGCTCTGGGTGGGCGTCCAGTGCCCCCTATGGATTCACAGAAAAGGATTTACCTGGTAAGTACCAAAATCCTATTTGCTTTTTCATCCACTAGGGGTCACTGGAGTACTCTTGGGACGTACCAAAGCTTCCCCCGTGGGCGGGAGAGCAGTTTGGCACCTGTAACACTAGACGGCCAAAGCTAGATGCTGATGCCGCAAACGTATCAAACTTGTAAAAGCGCACAAACGTGTGCACTGATGACCATGTAGCCGCAAGGCAAAGCTGCGTTGTAGAAGCCCCACGACCAGCTGCCCATGAAGTTCCCACAGAACGTGTGGAATGAACTGTTACTGATGTAGGCGGCTGTAACCTAGCATGAAGGTAAGCCTGACGTATGGTCAGTTTTATCCATCTGGATAAGGTCTGCTTAGACGCTGGCCAACCCATCTTGGCAGCATCATAGAGAACAAACAACGTATCCGTCTTGCGAACTGTAGACGTTCGGGATACATAAACGCGTAATGCGCGTACCACATCTAAAGTTCCAGAATTTCCCATTAACACAGGAACTACTATTGGTTGATTGATGTGAAAAGATGACACTACCTTTGGTAAGAAAGCAGGATTCGTCCGAATTTCTGCTCTGTCATCATGAAACACCAAATACGGTGGCTTGCATGACAAGGCACCCAAATCTGAAACACGCCTTGCCGAAGCTAAGGCTAGTAGAAAAATTGTTTTCCAAGTGAGAAACCTAATATCCACTTGTTGTAAGGGTTCAAAATATGAAGACTGTAAGAAATCTAAAACCAGATTCAAGTCCCATGGCGCTGTAGGTGGAATGAATGGAGGCTGTACTCTGAGGACACCTTGCAGAAAAGTGTGTACAGATGGCAATAGAGCCAATCGTCTTTGAAAGTAAATTGACAAAGCAGAGATCTGCACCTTTAGTGTAGATAAACGCAGTCCTTCATCTAACCCCGTCTGTAGAAATAACAAAAGACGGGATAACCTGAAAGATGATGTCGGAAACTTCCGATCTTCACACCAACCTATATAGGCACGCCAAATTCTGTAATAATGAGCTGCCGTAACTGGCTTCCTAGCACGTAACATGGTTGGTATAACCGATTCTGGAATGCCCTCTCTTCTTAAGAGGGCGGTCTCAACAGCCACCCCGTCAAACGCAGCCGCGCTAAATCGGGGTAAAGGAACGGACCCTGTAGTAACAGGTCCGGATGTAGTGGGAGTGGCCAAGGATCGTCTGCGAGTAGACCGCGGAGATCCGAGAACCAAGCTCTCCGTGGCCAATGAGGCGCCACTAGTATGACTGTGGCGAACTCTCTTTTGATCCGTTTTAGCAACAGAGGGGGCAGCGGAAACGGTGGAAACAGGTACACGAGGCTGTACGGCCACGCGATTGTGAGAGCATCCACCGCCACTGCCTTTGGATCTTGCGTTCTGGACACATACTGGGGCGTTTGGTGATTGTGGCGAGATGCCATCAGGTCCACTTGAGGGTAACCCCACCTCTGGACCAACATGTGAAACACTTCTGGATTTAATGCCCATTCTCCTGGATGAAAATCCCGACGGCTGAGATAATCCGCCTCCCAGTTGTCCACTCCCGGGATGAACACTGCCGACAATATCACGTGGTGATGCTCGGCCCAATTGAGGATTCGAGCTACTTCCCGCATTGCCATGCGGCTTCTCGTTCCTCCTTGTTTGTTGATGTATGCGACCGCCGTCGCATTGTCTGACTGCACCTGGACAGCCTGAGACCGAAGCATGTGCACTGCTTGTCGTAGCGCATTGTAAATTGCCCGGAGTTCCAGGACATTTATAGACAGCAGTCTTTCGTGATCCGCCCAGAGACCCTGGAGCTGACAATTTTGAACTACAGCTCCCCATCCTCTGAGACTCGCGTCGTTCGTTAGAATTATCCAATTCCAGGCGCCGAACTGTTTCCCTGCGGTTAGATTGTGTACTTTGAGCCACCAGAGTAGAGATACTCTGGCCCGTGGTGACAACCTCACCCTGTGGTGAATCTGCAGATGCGAGCCCGACCACTGTGCGAGCACATCCAGTTGAAAAGGACGTTGGTGAAATCTTCCGAACTGAAGCGCTTCGAAAGCCGCCACCATTGTGCCTAAGAGGCGAATGCACAAATGAACAGAGATTGTGCATGGCTTGAGCACTAATTGTACCAGATGACGAATGATCTGTACTTTCTGTTCTGGTAGGTAAATTCTTTGATTTACCGTATCGAGAATCATACCTAGGAATTGCAGTCGTTGAGACGGAATCAGATGTGATTTCTTGAAGTTGACAATCCAACCGTGCTGAACTAGTACATCGTACGTTAGCAACGCATGTTGGAGGAGCATCTGTTGAGACGGAGCTTTGATAAGCAGATCGTCCAAGTACGGAACTATTATCACTCCCAGGGATCTGAGATGAGCTATCATCACAGACATCACTTTGGTGAATACCCGAGGCGCTGACGAGAGGCCAAACGGTAGAGCCTGAAACTGGTAAGGGTTCTGCCGTATTGCAAACCGCAAGAACCTCTGATGAGGTGGCCAAATCGGAATGTGTAAGTACGCATCCTTGAGATCCAGCGCAATCATGAATTCCTGTGGCTCTAAACCTGCAATTACTGACCGCAGAGATTCCATCTTGAATCTGTAGTAAGTGACGTACTGATTGAGGCCCTTCAAGTTCAATATTGGCCTGACCGAGCCATCCGGCTTTGGTACCACAAACAGACTGGAATAATAGCCCTGACCTTGTTGGTGTACAGGGACCGGAATCAAAACTGCTGAATCCAGCAGAGACTGAATGGCAATTTGCAGAACTGCCCTCTTGTCGTCCAACACAGGCAATCCTGTCTTGAAAAACCGCAGTGGCGGGAGACAGTCGAACTCTATTTTGTAACCTTTTAACACTAAATTGCGGATCCACCCATCTGTGGACGTCTGGAACCACGCCAAATGGAACGTCTGAAGGCGTGCTCCCACAATTGGAGATCCAAGATGGGCTGGGAGTCCGTCATGCCACTGGCTTGTCGGTGACCTTAGCGTCCTGACGACTGGTGTCGGTTTGTTGGAAACCACGCCCTCGACCTCGTCTACCAGGCGTGGCTGGTCCTCTACCACGGCCTTGAAAGGGCTGAGGCCGAAAGGATTTGAACGCCGGGCCAGAGTATCTCCGTCTAGGTACCGTTGGAGGCAATGGTAAGAAAACAGACTTTCCTCCCGTGGCCTCAGAAATCCATTTGTCCAATTCAGGACCAAACAACTTCTCGCCCCCGTAAGGTAACGCCTCTATACCTCTTTTGATCTCCGCCTCCGCTTGCCAAGAACGCAGCCAGAGTGCTCGTCGTGCTGTAACTAGCGACGATGAAAGGCGAGAAGTGAGCTGACAGACGTCAGTAGAAGCTGTACATAGATAATCAGCAGCTTCCCAGATTTGATCAGCGAGAAGTATAAGGTGATCGTCACTTAGGGCAGACTTGAGTTCTGTTATCCATACCATTAGCGCCTCAGTTACCCAAATGCCAACCAACCCAGGTCTAAGCAACACTCCTGCTGCTATATACATGGACTTTAGCATAGCTTCTATTTTACGGTCCGAAGGGTCTTTAAGCGTAGCAGCAATTGGTACTGGTATGGTTAATTTCTTTGTAAATTTAGACACAGACGAATCCACCAATGGCGGATACTCCCATGTAGCTGTCACAGACTCTGGAAACGGGTAACTAGACTTAAATCTGCGAGGTATAGAAAACCGCTTATCCGGATTCTTTCGTGTTTCTAGTAACATCTTATTAAGAGATTCCGAAACAGGAAAACATATTGGAGTTCTCTGTCGTTTAGTAAAGACGACTTCATCATTTGTCAGAGGCTCCTCAGTTTCTGTAAACTTCAGAGACTGACGCACCGCTCTGATGAGATTATCAATGCCTGGGCTGTCAAAATCGTCACTATCTGACTGCTGGTCTACTTCGCCCTCCTCACCTTCATCTTGCGCAATGAGGTCTGGCATAGAATCGTCAGAATGCAACAAAGCAGAAACTGGTAAATCATAAGACAAATTAAATTTATCCCTACCACCCAAAATGGACTTGGACTTTTGGCAAGGCTGAGACCCCTACGGTAGTTCCAGCGGTCTCACCCTAGACTCAGATCTTGCCGCTTCCCACTCTTGTCGAGCGGCGGCCAATTCTGATTGCAATCCAGCCATGACATCTGCTAGCATAGCCCATGGAGGGTCCGGGGATGAAACCGGCTTGGAAACCGGAGCCGAAATTGTGTTCGTAGCTGAATCCACAAAACATACTGTACATGTGGTAGATCCATCCGGTAACACACTCTTACAAACATGGCAGGGAAACTGCTTTTTTGTTTTTGCTGGTGCCTTACTCATTATGCAGACAGACAATACAATACATAAAGACAGACAACTTGCTCGACTCAGTAAAATAGTACGAAGGTCTCTCTCTCTCTCTTTATTTATATATATATATATGCAGGTTGAGTATCCCATATCCAAATATTCCGAAATACGGACTTTTTTGAGTGAGAGTGAAATAGTGAAACCTTTGTTTTTTGATGGCTCAATGTACACAAACTTTGTTTAATGCACAAAGTTATTAATAATATTGTATTAAATGGCCTTTAGGCTGTGTGTATAAGGTGTATATGAAATATACATGATTTGTGTGAATGTACACACACTTTATTTATTGCACAAAGTTATTAAAAACATTGGCTAAAATTACCTTCAGGCTGTGTGTATAAGGTGTATATCTAACATAAATGCATTCTGTGCTTAGACTTGGGTCCCATCACCATGATATCTCATTATGGTATGCAATTATTCCAAAATACAGAAAAATCCGATATCCAAAATACCTCCCGTCCCAAGCATTTTGGATAAGGGATACTCAACCTGTGTGTGTATATGTGTGTATATGTGTATATATATATATATATATATATATATATATCTGGCCAAGTGCAGTGCATGCCAGTACTATATGAAATCTGATCCCAAATTCCCACTAACACCCCTGCGCCTCCGGTGGAGTTGAGATGTAGTACAGGAATGTTCTGGAATCACAACAGGAAGAAACAGGAAGCATGGTTAAAATGGCCCCCATGCCATGCTTTTAGTCCTGATCACAGTGCAGGGTATATCTTATAACCTTTTACTAGTGCAGCAAAGGAACCCGTTAATATAGGCTTAACAGCCTATGTCAGTATTGTAACCCCCGCAGTGTCAGTGATATCCATGCTGCCTTACTGTCCCCCCCCTTCTCCCCCCCCCCTGTGGCTCGGGTACCGCTGTCTGAGCGGGAGTTACCGGGGGCGGGTATCCGGCAGGCCGAGATCGTGTGCAGGGAGCCGGGGAGCGCTGCAGTGTAGAGCGGTACTGCAGCGGCGGCCGGCGGGGAGCGGACATGGCGGCGCTGGTCAGAGCGGTTGCCGGGGCGGCCTATTAGGAGAGGTGGGTGCAGGCGCAGCGGCGGCCGGCTCTGTGAACATTGTCCTCACACAGCGGGGTGGCAGCGTGCGCTGACCGCCCCGTCCCCCCAGCATACCTGACTCCAGTAGCGATGGCTGTGACGGGGCTTCTATCTGTAAGCTCCGTCCAGCTCTTGCAGCAGTCAGTGAGCTGCGTGTGGCTGTGAGGGTGCTCTTTGTGAGGACCGACACGCCATGCGCTGCCTCCGTGCAGCGGCACTATCCCGGACCCACGTTTTTACAGAAACTGGGAAGGGATGTGTTGTAAAAAGTAAAAATGAAAAGAAAAATCAAAAATATTCAAAAGAAGTGTGGTTTAAGCTCCACACAAGCCTTGTTGCTACTATGAGCACAGAAAAAACACTGAGGTACTCTGGGATATGAAGGGGAGGAGAGTTCTAAATTTGAATATTCAGTGCCTTGTTCCTGCGGAAGCCATCCATATCCCAAGAGTACTCCAGTGACCCCTAGTGGATGAAAAAAGAAATTGACGGTAACCTTCCTACAAGCCCACGGGTGGCTCATCAATTGGAAGAAGTCCTTGCTGGTCCCAGCTCAGAGCATAGTGCACCACCTGGAGGCACTCCTGGACACAGTCAGCGGCTGTTTCTTTCTCCAGAGAAAGTCCTGAAACTTCAGGCCTGATGGTGTCTGCCTTCGACATGGTAGAGTACACTCAATTTCATTCCATTCCACTACAGAGGTTAATCCTTTCCAAGTGGGATGACCTACCTGAGCGGATCAAATCTCACATGATCACTTTGACTCTGGAGGTTCGTCTGTCGCTGACCTGGTTGCTCCAGGACCAGCAATTAAGTAGGGGCCGTCCCTCCTGGATCCCCGACTGGGTCCCGCTGACAACAGATGCCAGTCTGAGGGGATGGGGTGCAGTGTTGGAGCAACACTCTTTTTTTTTTTTTTTTTTTTTTTTTTTTCAGGGTCGCTGGACCAAAGAGGAATCACTCCTCCCAATAAACATTCTGGAGCGGAGGGCGGTGTTCAATGCGATATCTCTCGCCCTGCCTCTGGTACAGAACAGGCTTGTTCAAGTACGGTCAGACAACGCCACCTCGTGGCTTACATAAACCATCAGGGCGGCGCTCAAAGCCGCATGGCAATGATGGAAGTGTCAAAAATGCTTTGTTGGGCGGAATGGCATCTGCCAGCAATATCGGCAGTGCTCATTCCGGGCGCCCTAATCTGGGAAGCAGACTTCCTCAGTCGCCAGGACTTGCACGCTGGAGAGAGGAGTCTTCATCCAGAAGTCTTTCCACTCCTAGTGGACAGGTGGGGCCTACCAGATGTAGACCTTGTAGACCTGATGGCATCTTGACACAATCACAAGGTTCCGACCTTCAGATCTCAGACCAGGGATCCTCAGGCAGCGTTCGTTGACGCACCTGCAATTCCATGGAACTTTCGTCTGCCCAACGTGTTCCCTCCGGTGTCATTTCTGACCAGGGTTCTACGGAAGTTCAAACAAGGAGGATCGCTACTGGTAGTCGCTCCAGCATGGCCCAGAAGGCATTGGTTCTCAGACCTGCAGGGTCTGTTGACAGGGCATCCCCTTCTACTTCCTCAGTGGCCAGACTTCCTTGTACAGGGCCCTTGTGTCTACCCAGACCAGGCCAGACTGGCTTTGATGGCGTGGCTCTTAAAGCTTCACTCCTGTGGGCCAAAGGTTTTTCTGAGGCACTTATTCAGACTATGTTGAAAGCCCGCAAACCGGCCTCTGTCCTGTGGTTCCATGGGATCTGCCTGTTGTGCTGAATTCCCTGCAAGAGTCTCCATTTGAACCTCTTGAGCCGGTGGACTTTAAATGGCTCCCGGCCAAGGTCCTTTGGATCCTGAATTCTCATATCTGCTAAGGCATGTCCCCTCCCTTGAGGAACCTGTTTAGGACATCCCTGTGGAACACAATGTACCCTGCTGCAGAAAAGGACTGTTGTGGTAGACTTACCATGGTTTAACACTCTTTCTGCGAGTTACATTGGGTTCCACAGGGCGCCCACCCTGACGCACCTAGCTTCTATGGGTTTGTATGGCATTAGCCGCTGGTCCCTTCTCCTGTCGTGAGAATGCGGTTCTGTGTGACTAACATCTGCCGTCTCTCTTGCCTGCTCCTGCATTGGACTGGTTAACCAAACTGAGGCGGGGTAATAGAGGAGGCCCCAATGCATCCTGGGACAGTCTAAAGCTTTAACCTGTTGGTGCCTCTGGATCAAGATCCACTCTACACCCTGTTGTTTCCCTATGGAACCCAATGTACCTCGCAGAGTGAGTGTTAACAATGGTAAGCCTACCATAACACTCCTTGTCGCACAACGAATAATTGCATTTTCAGGGAGATTCAGGGAAATTGAATAGCCTTTGGACAGTCTTTGTGATAAAGTCATCACATGTGCATAGTAGTGACCTCTCTCAGCAGTATGGAGCTAAAGGCTTGTATGTGAACTCTCTCATCCTCACCAGTCCTGTTTTGTTTGGTTTAGGGCAGACCAATTTGACATCTCAAGTCAACAGTGCAAATAGAAAAGAGGTTTCATAAATGTAAATTAATAAAAAATATAGATACGAGCATGCACCGAGACACAGCAAGAATGTGCGACACAATTGTTTAGTGATGGTGCTTATTAGGAAGAAGGATGTGTGGGGTGTTTTTGATTGGAGGGGTGTGTGTGATTTAATTGAACATTAAAATAATTAGAGCAATGTCATGGCTAAGTTATGAGGCGGATACTGAAATTTCATAATTCTAAATAAATTAACATAAAATTTGGCTTGAATACTGTTCTCCTTGCTAAGTTATAAGGCGGATACTGAAATTTCATAATTCTAAATAAATTAACCTAAAATTTTGCTTGAATACTGTTCTCCTTAATGGGAATAATAAATGTCCTGATTTAAAACAAGCGTAATTTAGAGTTCTCCAATTCAACTATTACATTCCAGAACTGTAGGTTCAGTACTCTAGTTCTCTATGTAATTGATTAGAAGAACCTAATTGTAAACAGTATGATGCGATAATATTTCAAGTACTAATGATAATCATTTTCTTAAGAGTTAAAAAAATAATAATCCGTTTTGCTATTGAATAATTGAAGGTTTAATGAGGAGGGTCTTCTGCAGAAGATGGGTCTTAAAACATTTTCAATATACTCACCATGAGGTAGCATAAGTGTCAGTCACTAAATTATTTAACATCCCACACATTAATATCCCATAGCTGTGTATGATTTTTAAGCAGTATCCAATCCTTGTAAGAACGATAAATGGTTCCACGTCTTACTATAGGCAGCATTTGGATTTTACTCTCTGTTATATCACTAACCAGTGTCCAAATGTGTCAATGGAAGCCTCACCGAGGGGATGCAGTTAATTTCCTGACAGATGAAATCCGGACCGACGCCCGGTATTCCCACTAGGCTACCACCCGAGGGGGAATATAATAGTGCCTCGCCACCGAGCCTGAAGCGTGGCCAGCCCGCGAGGGGACATGCTGCGCTCAAGGTTAGGATTTTGACTGTCGGATTCCAGTGGTCGTATTTCGACCGCCGGGAAATCCTACTGAACCCTCACCTAGGCAGGACTTTTTTTTAGAATTTAGAGTATTTTTTAGAAATAGAAATGTTGGTTTAATAGTTTTAGTGGTACTGTGAGGTCCCTGGATAATTGAATGATGTTGTTGGCCAGGATTGACTTTTGAGCCGGGTGCCTTACATTTATATCTGACACAGCTTTCGTGGTCATCACAGGAAACACCCCTATTATCCTGGAACTTAGTAATGACTAGCTTCTACTCCATGATTTACATACTCCAGCCTTCCCTTCCTTTGTTTCATTCTTCTCTCTCTCCCTCCACATAGTAAGATTACTTTTGTAGTGCTATCTCACTGCCTGTCCCTTCTGTATCTGAACCCCTTCACAAACTATACATTTTCTATTACATTAATTCACTGTTACTACTTTCTTTCAGTATCAGTGTTCGGACTTTTCCCTCACATTCTTCTTTCCTGTCATTTCTCTTTGACTTACTCTCTAGTTATAATGCATTCTTTCTCTTGCTTGAATTCATACCTATAACTTAATAGTTGGTCTCTTTCTTTACCGTCTGACTTCAGCACTCACTTCCACCCTCTCTCTCCATTTGAACTCTGATTGGCCAGTGGAGAAGGGAGTGTTGCAGTGTTTGCTCGTGTATTTTCCTTAAAAAGATGGGCAGGGTACTTTAAAAAAGAAAAGCTGTGTCCTGCAGGACGATTTTTCCTCCGGTCAAGATAATACAGCCCAGTTGTGGATTATGAGAGGAGAACATTCGCCACCCATATCGCAATATGATCATGATCACTCGTCTTCCATGTGCCCAATAAATGGGACCAATATAATTGTGGCCTCTCTGCAATCGCTACGAGTTGCTTTAGTCATGTGAGCATGGATGCAGGCGTGTTCCCCCATTCTGCAGTGGGTGTTGTCTGCCACAATCAATTCAAAGGCACACTATTAGGTTTTTAAGACTCCAATAATTAAAAAAGAATGACCCATCCTGTTTCTCTGTAAAAGTACTGCATTTTGACTTTTAAACGATTATTTCTTTTCCAGCCAAAGGGAAAGGATGTAGTTGTGTGACCGCCGGTCACTATACCAATGCCGGGATCCTGGCCGATTCAGAGCCCGACAGCTGGCATGCCGACTAACAGGGACTATTCCCACTTAGAGTGGGAATAGAACCTGTGGCGAGCGCAGCAAGGGGCTTTGTTGCACCTGCCTCCCCCCCCTCTCCCGGCAATCTAAAGATCGGGATCCCGGCGTCGGTATGGTGATCCCAAACGCTGGTCACCTGAACCCAACCCATATTAAATAATTAATTAGGTTGAGTTAGAATGGTCTTTGTTGAGCTGGCGTTGCCTTGTTTCCAATTAAAAACTGTATGGAAAACACCAATATTAGTCTGATCACTTCTGTCTGTAGAAATATATTGGGCAATAGCCATTTCTAATGTAATTCAGTCATTACCTCATTGTTAATTAATCTTGTTACTTGTTTATACATTGTCATGTTCTTTATTTCTTTTTCTCTAGGTAAAGGTAAAGGAAAATCAAAAGCTATAAAAGAAGAGAAGGCTAAGAATGAAGAGGTAGGACATGGGAAGTTTCTGTCACAGCACATTAGGGAACCGTGGGACTTACTGCGCAGCTGCAGATCCGGGGTTTAACACCTGGAGCTATTCAAGTACTTTACAATTTTCACGCATGTTAACCCGTACCTCCCGGTTTAGTCCCTGAAGCTGTGGCATCACCGTGCATGGTGAGCCCCAGGGGGTGCACTTAACATGGAAAAATCTACATTAAGTGCACAATTCGGGGCTTACCGCATGGGGTAGTGACTGCAGTTGAATAGCTTAAACCCTGCGGCTAATTGATTCTGCCCCTAGGATTGGTAACCTTTATTTCTAGGCCCCTTTCACAACCTTTTACTGTTAATACTTTTGGATAGATTTTTTTCACTTAACCCCCCCACCCCTCCCCGCCCTCCGTTTTTTCCTTGATGCTATAATCCGTTATTTGTAGAAAGTTTGGAAGTGTACCAAAATACAAGCAGCAAACTTTGGGGCAGATGTATTAAGCCTGGAGAATTGATAAGTGCAAGGTGATAACGCACCAGCCAATCAGCTCCAATATGTAAATTGACAGTTAACGCACCAGCAAATCAGCTGGTATCACCTTGCACTTATCACTGCTTTATCACTTCTCCAGGCTAAATACATCTGCCCCTTTGTGCTTAATAAGTAATTTTTTCTGTCACCTTGGGATTATGCTGCGGCATTGCCGAAAATTGACTTTTCAGTAATGCTGCTTACATGGCACCATTTTCTGGTGAGTATTTAGAGCGTGACAAAGAATACCACAAATAGACTCTGTGCTTGGTAGTTGCAAGAATGACATTTTCTGGGCATATGAAGTGCCATATAAGCTGCCTCACTGAAATAATGTGAGGATTATTTCACACTTCACCACTGGTAGCCGCATAGTAATGCCAGCTGACTATGGCTGCTTTACTGTTTACTATGGAAAAGTTACTAACAGTCTGTCAATTACCATATGTATCATGACCCCCACAGTGATTTGCGGCCCCACGCACTGCTATCACCGGTGCTAGATTGGCAGGCACAATCTAGCACATGACTTATTTCACCCGCTGGGTGAAATGAGCGTACCCCCCCCCCCCCCAGCACACATTGTGCTGAGTGGGGGTGGGGGGGAGAGGTGTGTGCTGAGCAGTCTGTGACAGATCACTCAGCACACATCTCTCCCCGTGTGTACGGGACTTTAGAAGGTAAATTGTTTATGTTGTGACATGATACCATCAATGTAAAGCACTGCATAAAAGTCAGTACTTAATAAATAAATAAATGGATGGTAATACATTTTTAAGCATGTTTACATGTAGACAAAGTTTCTGGAGAATATACTTGACAGTAATACCTTGTAGCATCCCTTCACGTGAAAGCTTTAGCCGTGGGGTCTTCACAGCATAAACAAGGCTTTCATGGATAGCCATGTGTAGGAAGACTGTTTGCTAGGACTTGTCAATACGGCATAGCATTAACAAGACAGGAACAGGCTAGGATTGCTATTTGAATGTATTTTGAATGTAGTTAACTTGTCAATGTTTCAAACCGGGTGTGTCAGCATGGTTTTAATACGATGTAAAGCATTGTATCCTTCTTCGCTTTAGAAGTTTACACGTCATGTTTACATTTCTAAAGCTGACCATTCAATGCTTTATATTGCACTAGCTGTTCTCCCTGTTCTTCACACGGGAGTTTCTGATTTTCACGGTTGTACATATACATGAGTGTTAATAGTTTGGTTAACTCTTAGAGATGTAAATTTGGATCTTGTTAATGTAAGTAAATATTAATCCATGGTTCTTGGCGTTACCCGAGGAGCGCGCGTAGCAGATACAGTGAAAAGTGACAGGACCGTGTTTGTAGGTTATTCAATTCTATACACTGGAGGTACAATCCATATTTTGATCTGATTGTCTGTTTGGGTGTTATCGTTCCCGCAACGCTAGCCACGCAACGTGCTTCAATAACTAAGCAGGTAGAGCTTGAGCGACAGCCTTGCAGACTTGCTATGTACATATGTAGATTGGTTGATTCATACACAGGGACAGAGCCAGTGATATTCCAGTAACAGTAGTGATGCTTCAGCATCTGTTTTTCTGTAATGTATGACAGGACACTGTACTATAGCCCAGAGAGCCACTTTAATACTTTTTAAAACAAATTGTCTGCAGTGGAATCATGAAACAATATATTTCTTCTATACCACTTCATGGCAGCCATTACTCTGGGATTGCATTCCATCCCCCTAGTTCTAGACAGGAAGTTTTTTCACACTTCAGGGACCGCCCACTTAGGGTATATAGAGATACTCTTCCCCCTTCCTCCTCAGTCTTTTTTTTTTTCCTGTCTCCTAGTCAGGATAGTGTAGTTGTTTGTTATTTTGTTCCAAGGGCTTACCTCATTATCTATACTCAGCGTATGCGTCTCTTGGTAGCCGCAGTCTGGATGGGGTGGCACCCTGGGGAAAGGCTGGTGCACGGCAGTTTTTAAGGCCAGTCAAGTAAGTGCCTGCCTGCCTGTATGTTTTACAAAGCCGGATCGCTGCTGGCTTTCCTCTCCATTTGCAGCCGCATGTGTTTCTATGCTTCCTGGCTCTGGCCCTGCAGAGCAGCCGGCAGAGGCGCATGTGATGACCGGTGGCTGTCCCAGGAAGGGGTCAGAGGCAGAGAAAATGGCGCTGTGCACCGAGAAATAATGGAGCGGCTGGTCCCTCCAATTTATGCTACAAGCCTGTGGCAATATGAAAGAGCGCCTTCTCCCCAAAAGCCTGTATGTGCCCAAAAAGAGGCAAGGCCTCATAGAGAGCACTTTCTGCTGCGGGGTACACTGGGCTCCACAAGGATTAACATCGGGGTGTAGAGTAGGATCTTGATCCGAGGCACCAACAGGCTCAAAGCTTTGACTGTTCCCAAGATGCACAGCGCCGCCTCCTCTATAACCCCGCCTCCGTGCACAGGTGCTCAGTTTGTAAGTTGGTGCCATGCAGTAAGCAGACAATCAACAGGAGGGCTGCTCCTGCAGCCCATGTTATAAACTAATTTCAGAAGAAAAGAAGAAATTTGAAGACTTCAAGGGCTGCAGCTTTCATGAATGTCAGTCAGACATCCTTTGCTGCAGCTCCATCACTCCCCCAGCGGCGCTGTACACTCCCGCGCCCTGGTTGCCGGGTAACTACAGCGGAGGCTCCGTGTAACTTCTGGTCAGTCACACACACTCGCCGCTGCCCTCCGGGATCGCGTGGCCGCAGGTACAAGGGGAGGTAAGGGGTCTCTTTGGCCTGGTGTTATCGCGATCCGGTGCGGCCGTGCACAATGTAAAGGGCAGTCGCTTCACTAGCCATCGGGACACAGGGCACAGGTAGGGGTTTTCCTCTCTATTAAACCCCGTTTCTCTGACGTCCTAGTGGATGCTGGGAACTCCGTAAGGACCATGGGGAATAGCGGATCCGCAGGAGACTGGGCACAACTAAGAAAGATTTAGGACTACCTGGTGTGCACTGGCTCCTCCCTCTATGCCCCTCCTCCAGACCTCAGTTAGAATTTTGTGCCCGGCCGAGCTGGATGCACACTAGGGGCTCTCCTGAGCTTCTAGAAAAGAAAGTATAAATTAGGTTTTTTATTTTCAGTGAGATCTGCTGGCAACAGACTCACTGCTACGAGGGACTGAGGGGAGAAGAAGCGAACCTACCTGCTTGCAGCTAGCTTGGGCTTCTTAGGCTACTGGACACCATTAGCTCCAGAGGGATCGAACACAGGCCCAGCCTCGGTCGTCCGGTCCCGGAGCCGCGCCACCGTCCCCCTTGCAGAGCCAGAAGCAAGAAGACGTTCCTGGAAATCGGCAGCAGAAGACTTCGGTCTTCTTTAAGGTAGCGCACAGCACTGCAGCTGTGCGCCATTGCTCCCCATGCACACCACACACACTCCGGTCACTGATGGGTGCAGGGCGCTGGGGGGGGGGCGCCCTGGGCTGCAATAAGAGTACCTTACTTGGCAAAGTGCCACATAATATAGTCATTAAGACTATACATGTGTAAAATCCCCTGCCATAACTTTCCATAAAAAAGCGGGAGAAGCCCGCCGAAAAAGGGGCGGAGCTATCTCCCTCAGCACACTGGCGCCATTTTCCCTCACAGCTCCGCTGGAAGGACGCTCCCCAGGCTCTCCCCTGCAGTTTCCAGACTCCATAGGGTAAAAAAGAGAGGGGGGGCACTAAATTTAGGCGCAATCTGTGTAATATTAGCAGCTATAGGGGAAAAATCACTGTGTGTAGTGTGAATCCCTGCATTATATAGCGCTCTGGTGTGTGCTGGCATACTCTCTCTCTGTCTCCCCAAAGGACTTTGTGGGGTCCTGTCCTCAGTCAGAGCATTCCCTGTGTGTGTGCGGTGTGTCGGTACGGCTGTGTCGACATGTTTGATGAGGAGGCTTATGTGGAGGCGGAGCAGGTGCCGATAAATGTGATGTCACCCCCTGCGGGGTCGACACCTGAATGGATGGACATGTGGAAGGAATTGCGTGACAGTGTCAACTCCTTACATAAAAGGTTTGACGACATAACAGATGTGGTACAGCCGGCTTCTCTGCCCGTGCCTGCCCAGGCATCTCAAAAGCCATCAGGGGCTCTAAAACGCCCGCTACCTCAGATGGCAGACACAGATGTCGACACGGATACTGACTCCAGTGTCGACGATGATGAGACTAGTGTACATTCCAATAGAGCCACCCGTTACATGATTACGGCAATGAAAAATGTGTTGCACATTTCTGGTATTACCCCAGGTTCCACAAAAAAGGGTATTATGTTTGGGGAGAAAAAACTACCAGTGGTTTTTCCCCCTTCGGATGAATTAAATGAAGTATGTGAAGAAGCGTGGGCTTCCCCCGATAAGAAACTGGTAATTTCTAAAAAGTTACTAATGGCGTACCCTTTCCCGCCAGAGGATAGGTCACGTTGGGAGACATCCCCTAGGGTGGATAAAGCGCTCACACGCCTGTCAAAGAAGGTGGCACTACCGTCTCCGGACACGGCCGCCCTAAAGGAACCTGCTGATAGGAAGCAGGAGGCTATCCTGAAGTCTGTATATACACACTCAGGAATTATACTGAGACCGGCTATTGCTTCAGCATGGATGTGCAGTGCTGCAGCTGCGTGGTCAGATTCCCTGTCGGAAAACATTGATACCCTAGACAGGGACACTATATTGCTGACCGTAGAGCATATTAAAGACGCTTGCATCTAAAATAAACACAATGTCCATTTCTGCCAGGAGAGGATTGTGGACTCTGCAATGGACAGGAGATGCAGATTCTAAAAGGCACATGGAAGTTTTGCCTTACAAGGGTGAGGAATTGTTTGGGGATGGTCTCTCGGACCTCGTTTCCACAGCAACAGCTGGGAAGTCAGCATTTTTACCCCATGTTCCCTCAGCCAAAGAAAGCACCGTATTATCAGGTACAGTCCTTTCGGCCCCAGAAAGGTAAGCAGGTTAGAGGCGCGTCCTTTCTGCCCAGAGGCAGAGGGTAAAAGCTGCAACATACAGCCAGTTTCCAGGAACAAAAGTCCTCCCCCGCTTCTTCTAAGTCCACCGCATGACGCTGGGGCTCCACAGGCGGAGCCAGGTACGGTGGGGGCTCGTCTCAAGAACTTCAGCAACCAGTGGGCTCGTTCACGGGTGGATCCCTGGATTCTACAGGTAGTATCTCAGGGGTACAAGCTGGAATTCGAGACGTCTCCCCCTCGCAGTTTCCTCAAATCTGCCTTGCCGACAGCTCCCCCGGACAGGGAGGCAGTGCTGGAGGCGATTCACAAGCTGTATTCTCAGCAGGTGATAATCAAGGTACCCCTCCTTCAACAAGGACGGGGTTACTATTCCACAATGTTTGTGGTACCGAAACCGGACGGTTCGGTGTGACCCATTTTAAATTTAAAATCTTTGAACACTTATATAAGAAGGTTCAAGTTCAAGATGGAATCGCTCAGAGCGGTGATTGCAAGCCTGGACGAGGGGGATTACATGGTGTCACTGGACATCAAGGATGCTTACCTGCATGTCCCCATTTACCCTCCTCACCAGGAGTACCTCAGATTTGTGGTACAGGACTGTCATTACCAATTCCAGACGTTGCCGTTTGGTCTGTCCACGACACCGAGGGTATTTACCAAGGTAATGGCCGAAATGATGATACTCCTTCGGAAAAAGGGAGTTTTAATTATCCCGTACTTGGACGATCTCCTTATAAAGGCGAGGTCCAGGGAACAGTTGTTGATCGGAGTAGCACTAGCTCGGGAAGTGCTACAACAGCACGGCTGGATCCTGAATATTCCAAAGTCGCAGCTGGTTCCTACAACGCGTCTACTGTTCCTGGGGATGGTTCTGGACACAGAACAGAAAAAAGTGTTTCTCCCGGAGGAGAAGGCCAAGGAGTTATCGTCTCTAGTCAGAGACCTCCTAAAACCAAAACAGGTGTCGGTGCACCACTGCACGCGAGTCCTGGGAAAGATGGTGGCTTCTTACGAAGCAATTCCATTCGGAAGGTTCCATGCAAGGATCTTTCAGTGGGATCTGTTGGACAAGTGGTCCGGGTCGCATCTTCAGATGCATCGGCTGATAACCCTGTCTCCAAGGGCCAGGGTGTCGCTACTGTGGTGGCTGCAGAGTGCTCATCTTCTAGAGGGCCGCAGATTCGGCATACAGGACTGGATCCTGGTGACCACGGATGCCAGTCTTCGAGGTTGGGGGGCAGTCACACAGGGAAGAAACTTCCAAGGACTATGGACAAGTCAGGAGACTTCCCTACACATAAATATTCTGGAACTAAGGGCCATTTACAATGCCCTAAGTCAGGCAAGACCCCTGCTTCAACACCAGCCGGTGCTGATCCAGTCAGACAACATCACGGCGGTCGCCCATGTAAACCGTCAGGGCGGCACAAGAAGCAGGATGGCGATGGCAGAAGCCACAAGGATTCTCCGATGGGCGGAAAATCATGTGTTAGCACTGTCAGCAGTGTCCATTCCGGGAGTGGACAACTGGGAAGCAGACTTCCTCAGCAGGCACGACCTCCACCCGGGAGAGTGGGGACTTCATCCAGAAGTCTTCCAAATGATGGTACACCGTTGGGAAAGGCCACAGGTGGACATGATGGCGTCCCGCCTCAACAAAAAGCTAAAAAGATATTGCGCCAGGTCAAGGGACCCTCAGGCGATAGCTGTGGACTCTCTAGTGACACCGTGGGTGTACCAGTCGATTTATGTGTTCCCTCCTCTGCCTCTCATACCCAAGGTACTGAGAATAATAAGAAGGAGAGGAGTAAGAACTATACTTGTGGTTCCGGATTGGCCAAGAAGAGCTTGGTACCCAGAACTTCAAGAAATGATCTCAGAGGACCCATGGCCTCTGCCGCTCAGACAGGACCTGCTGCAGCAGGGACCCTGTCTGTTCCAAGACTTGCCGCGACTGCGTTTGACGGCATGGCGGTTGAACGCCGGATCCTGAAGGAAAAGGGCATTCCGGAAGCTAGGAAGGAGGTGACCGCAAACCATTATCACCGCATATGGCGAAAATATGTTGCGTGGTGTGAGGCCAGAAGGGCCCCAACGGAGGAATTTCAGCTGGGTCGATTTCTGCACTTCCTACAGTCAGGGGTGACTATGGGCCTCAAATTAGGTTCCATTAAGGTCCAGATTTCGGCTCTGTCAATTTTCTTCCAAGAAGAACTGGCTTCACTGCCTGATGTTCAGACGTTTGTTAAAGGAGTGCTGCATATTCAGCCCCCTTTTGTGCCTCCAGTGGCACCTTGGGATCTCAACGTGGTGTTGGATTTCCTTAAGTCACATTGGTTTGAGCCACTTAAAACCGTGGAACTGAAATATCTCACGTGGAAAGTGGTCATGCTGTTGGCCTTGGCTTCGGCCAGGCGTGTGTCAGAATTGGCGGCTTTGTCATGTAAAAGCCCTTATCTGATTTTCCATATGGATAGGGCGGAATTGAGGACTTGTCCCCAATTTCTTCCTAAGGTGGTATCCGCTTTTCATTTGAACCAACCTATTGTGGTGCCTGCGGCTACTAAAGACTTGGAGGATTCCAAGTTGCTGGACGTAGTCAGGGCCCTGAAAATCTATGTTTCCAGGACGGCTGGAGTCAGGAAAACTGACTCGCTATTTATCCTGTATGCGCCCAACAAGCTGGGTGCTCCTGCTTCAAAGCAGTCTATTGCTCGCTGGATCTGTAGTATGATTCAACTTGCACATTCTGCGGCTGGACTGCCGCATCCTAAATCTGTAAAGGCCCATTCCACGAGGAAAGTGGGCTCTTCTTGGGCGGCTGCCCGAGGGGTCTCGGCTTTACAACTTTGCCGAGCTGCTACTTGGTCGGGTTCAAACACGTTTGCTAAGTTCTACAAGTTTGATACCCTGGCTGATGAGGACCTTGCTTTTGCTCATTCGGTGCTGCAGAGTCATCCGCACTCTCCCACCCGTTTGGGAGCTTTGGTATAATCCACATGGTCCTTACGGAGTTCCCAGCATCCACTAGGACGTCAGAGAAAATAAGATTTTACTCACCGGTAATTCTATTTCTCGTAGTCCGTAGTGGATGCTGGGCGCCCATCCCAAGTGCGGATTGTCTGCAATACTTATATATATGTATATATATATATATATATATATGTATATAGTTATTGCCTAACTAAAGGGTTATTGTTTAGAGCCATCTGTTGGAAGGCTCAGTTATTTTTCATACTGTTAGCTGGGTATAGTATCACGAGTTATACGGTGTGATTGGTGTGGCTGGTATGAGTCTTACCCGGGATTCCAAAATCCTTTCCTTATTGTGTCAGCTCTTCCGGGCACAGTATCCTAACTGAGGTCTGGAGGAGGGGCATAGAGGGAGGAGCCGGTGCATACCAGGTAGTCCTAAATCTTTCTTAGTTGTGCCCAGTCTCCTGTGGAGCCGCTATTCCCCATGGTCCTTACGGAGTTCCCAGCATCCACTACGGACTACGAGAAATAGAATTACCGGTGAGTAAAATCTTATTTTTTATTCAGCCAGCAGCGGGATAAGGCCTAACCTGTTGCCCCTCCCCCAGCCCCAGGGCCCCATTTGGGTAAATGTTCCCGCCGTGAAGCTGCATATCTCTCCCTCACTCCCTGTCAGCCGCCATCACAGAGAGCTGCGCTGTTCCTGGGAATGCTGGGGCAAATCCTCCTCTGTAAAGCCACCTGCTCGCCAGCGCTGTGCATTTTACAGGACACTTAAGTATTCTACCTGTCAAGGGACAGTGTTAATTAAGAAAAAGTGCATACAGTCGGGGTAGTGTGGTACAAACGCCCTGTGATATACATCCAGTATCTACTCTGTTTTGTTATATCTACTGTTTACATATATAGCTATACTGAGTATTACTTTGTATTGCTAGTCCAGTGCAGTATTATGGTTTAGTATAATTTCTGCATTGTTCGCTTGTGACTATATATGTGTGTGTGCATGTAGCTGCTGCGTGGCTGCTATCTTGTGTATTTCACTCAACTTGCTACTCCTATATTTTGTAACCTTAGGGGGCTAAGTACGTCAGGTTTATTAACAGATATAGGTATTTCACAAGATATACTTGCTGTGTATTTCTCTTACGTCCTAGAGGATGCTGGGGACTCCGTAAGGACCATGGGGATAGACGGGCTCCGCTGGAGACAAGATTCTTTAGGTATGGGTGTGCACTGGCTCCTCCCTCTATGCCCCTCTTCCAGACCTCAGTTTAATACTATGCTCAGAGGAGACTGGGTGTTTTACAGGGAGCTCTCCTGAAAGTATTTTGTTAGGTTTTTTATTTTCAGGGAGCCTGCTGGCAACAGACTCCCTGCATCGAGTCACTGAGGGGAGAGAAACAGACCTGCTTTAACGTTAGGCTCTGTTTCTTAGGCTACTGGACACCATTAGCTCCAGAGGGAACGGAACGCAGGTCTCACCCTTGCCGTTCGTCCCGGAGCCGCGCCGCCGTCCTCCTCGCAGAGCCGGAAGATAGAAGCCGGGTGAGTATGTGAAGAAAGAAGACTTCAGAGGCGGCAGAAGACTTCAGTTAGTCATTGAGGTAACGCACAGCCCCCCGCCAGTTTTTGAAAATTTTCAGCGGAACCGAAGCCCGCCGCTGAGGGGGCGGAGCTTGTTCCTCAGCACTCACCGGCTCCATTTTCTCCACAGCACACCGCTGAGAGGAAGCTCCCCGGACTCTCCCCTGCTTACACGGTGAAAGAGGGTTTTAAAGAAGGGGGGCAGATAATTTGGCGCAGATGAGGATAAACAGCGCTATCTGGGTAAACATATTGTGTTTTTTTTTCCTGGGTCATTAGCGCTGGGTGTGTGCTGGCATACTCTCTCTCTGTCTCTCCAAAGGGCCTTAAGGGGGAACTGTCTTCAGATATATTGAATACTTTTAGCCAATTTTGGCTGTAACTTTGCATCATCGTAGTAGACACTGGAGTCAGAATCCGTGTCGGTATCAGTGTCTACTATTTGGGATAGTGGGCGCTTTTGAGACCCCGAAGGTCCCTGTGACATAGGGGCAGGCAGGGCTTGACACCCTGTACATTCCCTGGACTCAGCTTTGTCCAACCTTTTGTGCAATAAATTCACATTAGCACTTAAAACATTCCACATATCCAACCAGTCAGGTGTCGGTGTTGCCGACTGAGACACCACAGTCATTTGCTCTACCTCCTCCCTAGGAGAGCATTCTACCTCAGACATGCCGACACACGCGTACCGACACACCACACACTCGGGGAATCCTCTTATGATTATTGTAATAAAAGATGTTTTGCATATCACAGAGGACCCCCCTGTCCCTGACACGAGGGTACACATGTATAAGGAAAGAAACCTGAGGTAACCTTTCCTCGTTCTCATGAGCTGAACGAGTTATTTGAAAAGGATTGGGAATCTCCAGACAAAAAACTGCAGATTCCCAAAAGGATTCTTATGGCGCATCCTTTCCCGAATAAGGACGGGATACGGTGGGAATCCTCCACAAGGGTGGACAAAGCGTTGACACGCTTATCCAAACAGGTAGCGCTGCCATCCCAAGATACGGCTACCCTCAGGGATCCTGCTGATCGCAAGCAGGAGGCTACCTTGAAGTCCATTTACACACATTCTGGTACCTTACTCAGACCGGCGATAGCGTCGGCTTGGGTTTGTAGCGCTGTAATAGCGTGGACAGATACCTTATCGGCGGAAATTGATACCCTGGATAAGGATACCATTTTATTGACCCTGGGTCATATTAAAGTTGCTGCCTTATATATGAGAGATGCTCAAAGAGACATTGGCCTACTGGGTTCTAGAGTCAACGCTATGGCGGTTTCTGCTAGACGAGTCCTATGGACCCGGCAGTGGACAGGTGATGCCGACTCAAAGAGGCATACGGAGGTTTTACCTTACAGGGGTGAGGAATTGTTTGGGGAAGGTCTCTCGGACCTGGTTTCCACAGCTACGGCAGGTAAATCAAATTTTTTGCCTTATATTCCCTCACAGCCTAAGAAAGCGCCACATTATCAGATGCAGTCCTTTCGGTCAAATAGAAACAAGAGAGTACGAGGATCATCCTTTCTTGCCAGAGGTAAGGGCAGAGGGAAAAAGCTGCCTACCACAGCTAGTTCCCAGGAGCAGAAGTCCTCCCCGGCCTCTACAAAATCCACCGCATGGCGCTGGGGCTCCGTTGAGGCAGTCCGCCCCAGTGGGGGCACGTCTTCGACTTTTCAGCCACATCTGGGTTCACTCACAGGTGGAACCCTCGGCGATAGAAATTGTTTCCCAGGGGTACAAGCTGGAATTCGAAGAGGTGCCTCCTCGCCGGTTTTTCAAATCGGCCCTGCCAGCTTCTCCCCCAGAAAGGGAGATAGTTTTAAATGCGATTCACAAATTGTGTCTTCAACAGAGGGAAGGGGTATTACTCAACCCTGTTCGTAGTCCCGAAACCGGACGGTTCGGTCAGACCCATTTTAAATTTAAAATCCTTGAACCTATACTTGAAAAGGTTCAAGTTCAAGATGGAATCGCTCAGAGCGATCATCGCCAGCCTAGAAGGGGGGGATTTTATGGTATCCCTGGATATAAAGGATGCATACCTTCATGTTCCCATTTATCCACCTCATCAGGCGTACTTGAGATTTGTGGTACAGGAGTGTCATTACCAATTTCAGCGTGTCACTTTCGCTGAAGGTGTTGCAGCAACACGGCTGGATTCTCAATATCCAAAAGTCACAGTTGGTTCCTACGACTCGTTTGACCTTCTTAGGCATGATTCTGGATACGGACCAGAAAAGGGTTTATCTTCCGATAGAAAAGGCCCAGGAACTCATGACTCTGGTCAGGGACCTATTGAAGCCAAAACAGGTGTCAGTGCATCACTGCACTCGAGTCCTAGGAAAGATGGTGGCGTCTTTCGAGGCCATTCCCTTCGGCAGGTTCCGAGGACTTTCCAATGGGACCTACTGGACAAGTGGTCCGGGTCACATCTACAGATTCATCAGTTGATCACCCTGTCCCCCAGGGCCAGGGTATCTCTCCTGTGGTGGCTGCAGAGTGCTTACCTTCTAGAGGGTCGCAGGTTTGGCATTCAGGATTGGATTCTGGTAACCACGGACGCGAGCCTCCGAGGTTGGGGAGCAGTCACACAGGGAAGAAATTTCCAAGGTCTTTGGTCAAGCCTGGAGACTTGTCTTCACATCAACGTCCTGGAGCTGAGGGCCATATACAACGCCCTTCGTCAAGCGGAGACTTTGCTTCGCAATCTACCGGTTCTGATTCAGTCAGACAACATCACCGCAGTGGCTCATGTAAACCGACAAGGCGGCACAAGGAGCTGAGTGGCAATGACGGAAGCCACCAGGATTCTTCGCTGGGCGGAAAATCATGTAAGCGCGCTGTCAGCAGTGTTCATTCCGGGGGTGGGCAAATGGGGAGCAGACTTCCTCAGCAGACACGATCTACATCCAGGAGAGTGGGGACTTCATCAGGAAGTCTTCGCACAGATTGCAAGTCGGTGGGGACTGCCCCAAATAGACAAGATGGCGTCCCGCCTCAACAAAAAACTACAGAGGTATTGCGCCAGGTCAAGAGACCCTCAGGCGGTGGCAGTGGACGCCCTCGTGACACCGTGGGTGTTCCAGTCGGTCTATGTGTTTCCTCCTCTTCCTCTAATCCTTAAGGTGTTGAGAATCATAAGAAAAAGGAGTACAGACAATTCTCATTGTTCCAGATTGGCCGCGAAGAGCCTGGTATCCGGATCTGCAGGAAATGCTCACAGAAGATCCGTGGCCTCTTCCTCTAAGACAGGACCTGTTGCAACAGGGGCCCTGTCTGTTCCAAGACTTACCGCGGCTGCGTTTGACGGCATTGCGGTTGAACGCCGGATCCTAGCGGAAAAGTGCATTCCGGATGAGGTCATTCCTACTCTGATAAAAGCTAGGAAGGACGTGACAGCTAAACATTATCACCGTATATGGCGGAAGTATGTTTCTTGGTGTGAGGCCAGGAATGCTCCTACGGAAGAATTCCATCTGGGCCGTTTCCTTCACTTCCTACAGTCTGGAGTGAATTTGGGCCTAAAATTAGGCTCCATTAAGGTTCAGATTTCGGCCCTATCCATTTTCTTTCAGAAGAAATTAGCTTCTCTCCCAGAAGTACAGACTTTTGTGAAGGGAGTGCTGCATATTCAGCCTCCTTTTGTACCTCCGGTGGCGCCTTGGGACCTTAACGTGGTGTTGAGTTTCCTTGAGTCCCACTGGTTTGAACCACTTAAAACGGTGGAATTAAAATATCTCACTTGAAAAGTGGTTATGTTGTTAGCCTTGACTTCGGCTAGGCGAGTGTCGGAGTTGGCGGCTTTGTCTCACAAAAGCCCCTATCTGGTTTTCCATGTGGATAGAGCAGAAATGCGGACTCGTCCTCAATTCTTGCCCAAGGTGGTTTCATCTTTTCATATGAACCAACCTATTGTGGTGCCTGTGGCTACGCGAGACTTGGAGGATTCCGAGTCCCTTGTAGTCAGGGCTTTGAAAATTTACGTGGCCAGAACGGCTCGGGTCAGAAAAACAGAGGCACTGTTTGTCCTGTAAGCAGCCAGCAAGGTTGGCGCTCCTGCTTCTAAGCAGACTATTGCTCGCTGGATCTGTAACACAATTCGGCAGGCTCATTCTACGGCTGGATTGCCGTTACCAAAATCGGTTAAGGCCCATTCCACTAGGAAGGTGGGCTCTTCTTGGGCGGCTGCCCGAGGGGTCTCGGCATTACAGCTGTGCCGAGCTGCTACTTGGTCGGGTTCAAACACCTTTGCAAAGTTTTACAAGTTTGATACCCTGGCTGAGGAGGACCTCAAGTTTGCTCAATCGGTGCTGCAGAGTCATCCGCACTCTCCCGCCCGTTTGGGAGCTTTGGTATAATCCCCATGGTCCTTACGGAGTCCCCAGCATCCTCTAGGACGTAAGAGAAAATAAGATTTTAAACCTACCGGTAAATCTTTTTCTCCTAGTCCGTAGAGGATGCTGGGCGCCCGTCCCAGTGCGGACTACTTCTGCAAGACTTGTATATAGTTATTGCTTACATAAGGGTTATGTTACAGTTTTGTTCAGTCTCTGACTGAGGCTGTGTTGTTTCATGCTGTTAACTGGTTCGTATAACCCAAGTTATACAGTGTGAATGGTGTGGGCTGGTATGAATCTTGCCCTTGGATTAACAAAAATCCTTTACTCGTACTGTCCGTCTCCTCTGGGCACAGTTTCTCTAACTGAGGTCTGGAGGAGGGGCATAGAGGGAGGAGCCAGTACACACCCATACCTAAAGTTCTTTTTTAGTGCCCATGTCTCCTGCGGAGCCAGTCTATCCCCATGGTCCTTACGGAGTCCCCAGCATCCTCTACGGACTAGGAGAAAAAGATTTACCGGTAGGTTTAAAATCTTATTTTTTCTTTGTGATTTTATAGTCACCATATGTCTTTTGAATTCCCGGTTTGTGCTGACAGGAACGTCGCACTACACTGGGGGGTTTTGCTAAGGTATGTTGCTGCCAAGATTGTTCCATTTGCCTGATATTGGGGGTCATTCCGAGTTGTTTGCTCGTTGACGATTTTCGCAACGGAGCAATTAAGGCAAAAATGCGCATGCGCATGGTACGCAGTGCGCATGCGCTACGTATTTTAGCACAAAACTAAGTAGATTTAGTCACGTCCGAACAAAGAATTTTCATCGTTGAAGTGATTGGAGTGTGATTGACAGGAAGTGGGTGTTTCTGGGTGGAAACTGACCGTTTTCTGGGAGTGTGCGTAAAAATGCAGGCGTGCCAGGATAAAACTCGGGAGTGTCTGGAGAAACGGGGGAGTGGCTGACCGAATGCAGGGCGTGTTTGTGACGTCAAACCAGAAACTAAACGGGCTGAGCTGATCGCAGTGTAGGAGTAAGTCCCGAGCTACTCAGAAACTGCTAAGAAATTTTTATTCGCAATTCTGCTAATCTTACGTTCGCAATTCTGCTAAGCTAAGATACACTCCCAGATGGCGGCGGCCTAGCGTGTGCAATGCTGCTAAAATCTGGTAGCGAGCGAACAACTCGGAATGAGGGCCATTGTGCTTATCATTATGTCAGCTACACGAGTCAACGGAACTGGGTCTTCTCCCACATTGCGTCAAATGACAGAATTGGTACACAATCTGTCACAGAAATATATAGCAACCGATAAATCACTCTTGTTAGTATTTCTACATGCCACAAGGTAAATCCTATGAGCGATATACTGTACGTGAGGATGTGAAAGAAGACATCTGACATATGAATTTGGAAGCCTATAGTAACTTGCTCTTTGCCTCTTTCGTTTTAATTTGTATTTTTTGTGCTCCTCTCTGCATGACTATTAAATAGTAATGTTGTAAGTTTATAACCGAACCATTTTTTACTAGGTGATCCATCGCGCCCTAGGGGCGCTTTTCACACTGTCGGAAGGGGCTACGCCCCTATAACCTCCGCATCTAGTTTTGTGAGTGGGCAAATATTGCACTACGAAAGTGCATTTGATAGTGAAGTGGGCGTAGGCCCTTATATGGGTGCAAACAGTGCCTGCAGGGCACGATGTACAGAATGTATCGGGTGCAGAGGTGATCGCGTATGGGGGGGGGGGGGGGGGTGGATGTTGAGGGTGGCTGGCTGTGGGGGGGTGTGCGGATGGGAGAGAGGGTTGGGAGGTGGTGGGGGCGGTGCATGCGGGAGGGGGTAGGGAGTTCTGCGGTTGGGGTAGCCTTGCTGGGGGTGGGGGATGGGCAGGTGCAGGGCTGTAGCGGATGTGGAAAGGGTTCCGGATGCGTTGCAGGTGGGAAAGGGGCGGGTGTGCGGCGGGTGGTGTTGGGGGTCCAGTGGTGTAGCGAGCTGGGGTTTCTTGGGTGGGGGAGGGTGCGGGGGTGCAGCGAATGGTGGAGGGGGTCCGGAGGTGCTGCTGGTGGTGTAGATGTGGGTGGTATGGAGGTAGGTATAGAGGCAGCATACAGTATAAGATAGTGGGGAGGTGGGTTACCCTGTATGTGATGGGTGATGCGGCTCTCCAGCCTCTACATGATGCGCAGGGTGTCCCCCTTTTCCTCAGGCTCCATCCGCCTGCTAATGCTGCTGCCCCTGCTTCGGTGACCGCACATAGCGGGTGGTCATGTAGTTGTTGCTCATACCGCTCTCGATCACGCAGGGGCAGAGGAGGGGTTTGGTGTCTGTGCTACAGTGCATCCCCAGCTCCCCCCATATAGCGGGGACGGGGGGTGAGGCCGGGTACCGGGAGGGTCTCAGTGCCAGGGGAAGGAGCTCACGGGAAACTTACCGGACTCTCCACCGCTTGGCCTCGTAGTGTCCTGCAGCATCTCCCTGTGTGAGCGGGAGTTGATCATTGCGCTGGTAGCTTCGCGGACGGCCAATCACTGCATGGCCTTCCGCCATCTGTCTAATGGCTGGCGGCGGGAGGCGGGGTTTGTACGGAGCCTCATCCTGCTGACGCTGCTGCTGTCTGCACTCACTATGTACTGTTATCACTATGTACTGGTTATATCTATATAGCCTTTCTCATTACAAAATATGTATTACAACAATAGAATAACCAAATTGCGCTATGATTCAATTAGACCACCACGGATACGATAGTCCTTGGAGGAATCAGCAGCTATTCCCCCGAACAGGTCCTCTTGCCAGTGGAGAACCAGTAGTTTATCAAAGTGGGTGGTTGTATGGGGAGCGCTCGGTGACCACTAGTAGTTCTTAACAGGTTTTTCTCTAAAATTCTTCACAATGGAGGTTAACCAAAGAAGAGGCTGATGCATCTGGAACAAACCCTCACACCAGAATCACCCGACAGCAAATTAGCTTGTTAGTCCATATCCTTTTTAAATGATTTATTAAAAGAATTTCTGTTTGTTAAAATGTATTGTACAACTCTTACATTTGTCTTGACATTCGGGGGAACAAAGGTCTTAATGGGACTTGCTGTTCACCCCTCCCGGGGAGGAGCTCATATGACAGCCTGTCCACCCACTATGTCTAAGGCAATCACCCAACGCATTTCGTCTAAACAGACTTCCTCAGGGGTGTTTTCTACGTGTAAGAGCGATGTCCTAGCCGTAGGTTTTTTTTAAAATAGACAAATAATAATCTAGAGGTGAATATCCTAAAATCGGATTGAGCCAAAACAGCACTGTGGACGCTAGCACAAATTTACAGCAACTAATAAATTTGTGGTCAGTATGGACTCTGGATTTTTGCACATAATCTGATTTTAGGATAGAGAAAGATATATATATATATATATATATATATATTTTTTATATATTATGTAATCTCCTATATTAGGGCAGATCTTTGACATGACTCCGCCCAGTGTTGTGACTCCACCCAGCGTTAGCAAATGAGTCACAAAGTCACAGGTCTGGGCTAATATATCGGAGATTGGGGACATTTATCTTTCCCCCTTTGCTCTCTTACAAAAAACAAACAAACTGTGCTGAACACGTTTTCTCTGGTTTTTCTTTGCAGTACATGAAGAAACTTCACATGCAGGAACGAGCGGTGGAAGAGGTCAAGCTGGCGATAAAACCGTTTTACCAGAAGAGGGAAATCACAAAGGATGAATACAAAGAGATCCTGCGTAAAGCTGTGCAGAAGGTGAGTTTGTAGTCAAGTTCTAGTATGCAGGTCCGGATGTGATTACTCTCTGATAAAATGGGAAATATACAGAAAAGCATGGTATAATTAAATGCAAATACAGAATATTATGTTCTAAATGTATATCTTATGGAAAAAGATGATCAATGACTGGCTTATACAACATTATTATCAACAGAGTTCACCTTCGGTTTGGAGATGCTCATCATTAGACAAATATTCTTTATCCCAGTGAATGTTCTATTATTTTTCTTTGTCCTTTTGTAAACCTCACATGGTTTTCAATTTGAAAGAGATAAAACAAAATAAATCTAAATTATAGAATTATTTCTAACAGAACATAAAGGAAATATTAATTTATCATTCATGCAATTGGTGAACACTTGTATCTGCTCCATTAGAACT
This sequence comes from Pseudophryne corroboree, assembly GCF_028390025.1. Taxonomy (NCBI): domain Eukaryota; kingdom Metazoa; phylum Chordata; class Amphibia; order Anura; family Myobatrachidae; genus Pseudophryne; species Pseudophryne corroboree. The sequence continues at coordinate 125,615,110 of NC_086454.1, read as the reverse complement.
TTGGTAATGTAAATATCTGACATCTGTTTAAGCTTCTAACTCTTCTATATCCCCATCCCGTAGTGAATATATCTCACCCTGCAGTGAATATAGAGAGTGGCCAATCATATATTGCTGTTCTTCGTCTTTTAGTTTTAGTATTTAATTTCCCATTACAGTTCTTTTGAATTTATCACCCACGTAGTCACTGGTAAGCAACTACAGTAAGGACTGAGGCCTACTGCCACTGGGTGGAAGCAGCGTTGCCAGAGCACACAATGAAGGACGCAGTCCTGTATGTGACAAACCACTCCCAGTGACAGAGAGTAATCTTGGCTGCAGTCATGCTCCTCGTATCAGAGCCTGCACCAGTCGCAGAGCATGCGATCTGGTTAAGCAGGAGGGAATTCACACTTGGCATTATTTAGCCGAACTGTAGCAATCTCTTGCTGTGTGGTGGCGGATGGTGTGCTAGTCCCTGGGACAGGCATTCCCTACCTGGGTCCTCAAGGCACATTAACAGTCCAGGTTTTAGTGATATCCAGGCACAGAGGGTTACCAGGGAAATTACCAGTCCATGCAAGTGACTATTCATGTGTTACTCTGCATAATGTAACACCCCAAATGCAGGCAGATCAGAGAAGAACAGGGCACTGTTCCACATATTTTTGGTTCATAATATAAAACTTTTTTTTACTTTTGGACAAGTTTGAACTTGAAAATCTTTAACTTTGTTGTTTGGGTGGAATTGTTAACATCTGTTATAAACAGCGCTAGTGCATGGTGAGCATGGGTGTTAAGACCATCTAGACAAGGGGAGACCCTTTTGGATAGCAGATTGGCAAGTACTGACAATGGATGCCAGTCTTCAAGGCTGAGGAGCAGTGTTCGAAAATTTCTGGTTTCAGGGAAAATGGACCACAAGGGAAAGTTGCCTGCCAATAAATTTGTTGGAAATAAGGGCCATATATATGGCTCTGGTTCAGGCAAAGGACATTCTGCAAGGAAGACCAGTCCAGATCCGTTCAGACAATACAACAGCAGTAGCGTAACTCAACTATCAGGGAGGAACTCGCAGCAAAAGATTGATGGAGGAAGTAACTCACATACTAAGGTGGGCAGAACTCCATCTTCCGGCATTGTCCGCAGTGTTTGTGCCAGGAGTGCTGAACTGGGAAACCGAATGGGCGTTACACCCGGAAGTATTTCAAACTCTAGTAAACAGATGGGGTCTGCCAGAGAGAGATCTCATGGCGTCCCATTTGAACAACAAAGTTCCGGCATACGGGTCAAGAACAAAGGATCCCGGGGCGATCCTTGTAGCCGCATTGTCAGTGAAATGGGAATTTCATCTGGCATATCTGTTTCCTCCAATCTCCCTGTTACCCAGGGTGGTGAGGAAAATAAAGCAAGCAAAGGGAGCCATAATTCTAATAGCTCCAGCCTGGCCCAGATGGCATTGGTACATAGATCTACTAAGGATGTCTGTGGAAGCTCCAATTCTGCTTCCTCAACGTCCAGATCTACTAATGCAGGGGCCTTGTTATCACAGCCACCTGGAACGGCTGTCTTTGACGGCGTGGCTGTTGAACCCTCTATCCTAAAATCAAGAGGATTTTCACAACAGGTAATTCAAACCATGCTTAGAGCAAGAAAGCCTTCTTCAGCTCGTATTTATCATCGAATATGGCAGGCCTATATTCATTGGTGTAGCGAAAGAGGTATGAATCCAAGATCTTTTAAAGTGTTCAGGATTTTGGATTTCCTCCAAGCAGGAATGGATAAGGGTTTAAAGGTGGCTTCCTTGAGAGTTCAAGTATCAGCATTAACTGTATGGTTTCATAAAAAGATTGCTAACCTACAGGATGTGCATACTTTTTTTCAGGGAATGTTGCACATTAAACCACCGTTTGTTCCTCCTGCAGTACCCTGGGATTTAAATCTGGTTCTTAAAATCCTTCCGGGGGCTCCGTTTGAACCACTTAAGAGAGCAGATCTTAAATGGTTGACGGCTAAAGTTCTCTTTCTACGGACGATGGCGTCGGCTAGAAGAGTGTCATATTGAGGAGCTCTGTCATGCAAGTCTCCTTTTCTGATCTTTTATCCAGATAAAGCAGTTCTCAGAACTAAATCTGGTTATCTTCCGAAGGTGGTCTCAAAGTTTCAACTGAACGAAGAAATTGTAGTCCTGGCTTTTCAGGTATCGGGACTTTCTGCGGGAGAAGCGTCGCTGGACGTAGTCCGTGCGTTAAGAATTTACATAGATCGTACTAGTGCCATCAGAAAGACAGATTCTCTCTTCATTCTCTACGGATTTCACAAAAGAGGATGGCCTGCTACTAAACAGATGCTAGCAAGATGGCTTCGAATGACGATTTCAGAAGCATATTCTCAAGCTTGATCTCCCAATTCCTGCTAGTGTCTCTGCTCACTCTACTCGTAAGGCAGGCCCGTCATGGGCAGCACAACCTGGCGCTTCAGCTGAACAGATATGTAAGGCAGCCACATGGTCTACCATTAACACATTCATTAGACATTATGCCTTTGATACCTTTACCTCTCAGGACACTGAATTTGGGCAAAGGATTCTCCTGTCCGATCAGGAGCGTCCCCACCACTAAATTTTAACTTTGGGACATCCCAGTGTTTATCCTGTGGATAACCTGTGGACCCTGCAGGAGAAATACGTAGTTATGGTAGACTTACTGTACCGTCGATAACTCTGTTTCTCCTAAGTCCACAGTATCCACAGGGATCCTACCCTGACTCACCTGATTTGAGGATCCTTTCACCTATTAACCTCTTCCTTCTTGTACGGAAGGGTGTGCATGTGTGCTTCTCGCCTGATTAGGGCTCTCTATGATGCTCCTGCCTTGAGCTTTGGAAAACAACTGAATTGCCTGTGCCAGGAGCCGGGGATATAGGGACTGGCTCGTTGCATTCTGTGAGGCCAAAAGCTTTGATCGTTGGTGCCAATCCGCTGACGCTACCTCATATCCCAATGTGTATCCTGTGGGCTTAGGAGAAATAAAGTTATCGACTGTAAGTCTACCATAACTATGTATTTTGTTTTTACCCTTAAAATATTAGGTTGTAGAAAAAGTACTGTCTATATTTTATATGGGTGGCACTCGATATACCGGCTGTTAGAATCCCGGCGCTCAGCATACCGGCGCCGGTATACCGACCACTATTCTCCCTCTTGGGGTGTCCACGACACCCCTAGAGGGAGAATAAATAGTACCCGCAGCGAGCCCGCAAGGGGCTTTTCTCTAACGTCCTAGTGGATGCTGAGGACTCCGTAAGGACCATGGGGAATAGCGGTCTCCGCAGGAGACTGGGCACTCTAAAGAAAGATTTAGTACTATCTGGTGTGCACTGGCTCCTCCCTCTATGCCCCTCCTCCAGACCTCAGTTAGAATCTGTGCCCGGCCGAGCTGGGTGCTCCTAGTGGGCTCTCCTGAGCTTGCTAGAAAAGAAAGTATTTTGTTAGGTTTTTTATTTTCAGAGAGCTTCTGCTGGCAACAGACTCTCTGCTACGAGGGACTGAGGGGAGAGAAGCAAACCTACTCACGGCAGCTAGGTAGCGCTTCTTAGGCTACTGGACACCATTAGCTCCAGAGGGATCGAACACAGGTACCTAACCTTGATCGTCCGTTCCCGGAGCCGCGCCGCCGTCCCCCTCGCAGAGCCAGAAGAACAGAAGCAGCAGAAGCAAGAAGACATCGAAATCGGCGGCTGAAGACTCCTGTCTTCACTTAAGGTAGCGCACAGCACTGCAGCTGTGCGCCATTGCTCCCACAGCACACCGCACACTCCGGTCACTGTAGGGTGCAGGGGGGGGGCGCCCTGGGCAGCAATTAAGTACCTTTTTGGCAAAAAGAGGCATATATACAGTCTGGGACTATATGCCCGTGCCCCCGCCATTTTTTACACATTAAAGCGGGACAGAAGCCCGCCGCTGAGGGGGCGGGGCCTTCTTCCTCAGCACACCAGCGCCATTTTCTCTTCACAGCTCAGCTGGAAGGACGCTCCCCAGGCTCTCCCCTGCAGTATACAGGTGCATTAAAGGGTAAAAAAGAGAGGGGGGCACATAAATTTAGGCGCAGTATATATATTAACAGCAGCTACAGGGTAAACACTAAGGTACAGTGTAATCCCTGGGTTATATAGCGCTGGGGTGTGTGCTGGCATACTCTCTCTCTGTCTCCCCAAAAGCCTTTGTGGGGTCCTGTCCTCAGTCAGAGCATTCCCTGTGTGTGTGTGCTGTGTGTCGGTACGCCTGTGTCGACATGTTTGATGAGGAAGGATACGTGGAGGCAGAACAAGTGCAGCGGAGTGTGGTGTCGCCGCCGACTGTGCCGACACCTGATTGGATGGATATGTGGAAGGTGTTAAATGATGATGTAAACTCCTTGCATAACAGATTGGATAAAACTGTAACCGGGGGACAGCCATGGGTCTCAACCCATGCCTGATCCTACAGCACAGAGGCCGTCAAGGTCTCAAAAGCGCACACTATCCCAGATAGGGTTGACACAGATGTCGACACGGAATCTGACTCCAGTGTCGATGACGATGAGGCAAAGTTGCAGCCTAAAATGACTAAAGCCATCCGCTACATGATTGTAGCAATGAAGGATGTATTACACATTTCTGAGGAAAATTCTGTCCCTGACAAGAGGATTTATATGTATGGGGAGAAAAAACATGACGTGACTTTTCCCCCTTCACATGAATTATGTGAAAAAGCGTGGGATACCCCTGACAGGAAGGTGATAGTTTCCAAGAGATTACTTATGGCGTATCCTTTCCAGCCAATGGACAGGTTACGCTGGGAATCCTCCCCTAGGGTAGACAAGGTGTTGACACGCTTGTCCAAGAAGGTGGCCCTGCCGTCTCCGGATACGGCCGCCCTAAAGGATCCTGCGGATAGAAAGCAGGAAGCTATCCTGAAGTCTGTTTATACACATTCTGGCACACTGCTGAGGCCAGCAATTGCTTCGGCCTGGATGTGTAGTGCGGTAGCTGCATGGACGGATTCTCTGTCTGAGGAGTTAGATACACTGGACAGGGACACTGTTCTACTGACCCTGGCGCATATCAAGGACACGGTCCTATATATGCGGGATGCCCAGAGGGACATTTGCCTGCTGGGCTCTAGAGTTAACGCAATGTCCATTTCTGCCAGAAGGGTCTTATGGACTCGGCAATGGACAGGGGATACCGACTCTAAAAAACACATGGAGGTTTTACCTTATAAGGGTGAGGAATTGTTTGGGGACGGTCTCTCGGACCTAGTTTCCACAGCTACGGCTGGGAAGTCAAATTTCTTGCCTTATGTCCCTCCACAACCTAAGAAAGCACCGTATTACCAAATGCAGTCCTTTCGTTCTCAGAGGAGCAAGAAGGTCAGAGGTGCGTCCTTTTTTTGCCAGAGACAGGGGTAGAGGAAAAAAGCTGCACCATGCAGTAAGTTCCCAGGAACAAAAGTCTTCCCTGGCTTCCACTAAATCCACCGCATGACGCTGGGGCTCCACAGGCGGAGCCAGGAGCCGTGGGGGTGCGTCTCCGACTTTTCAGCCACCAGTGGGTTCGCTCACAGGTGGATCCTTGGGCTATACAAATTGTGTCTCAGGGATGCAAGCTGGAATTCGAGGTGATGCCCCCTCACCGTTACCTAAAATCGGCCGTACTAACTTCCCCCATGGAAAGGGAGATAGTGTTGGAGGCAATTCACAAACTTTTTCTCCAGCAGGTGGTGGTAGAGGTCCCCCCCCTTCAACGGGGAAGGGGCTACTATTCCACTATGTTTGTGGTACCGAAACCGGACGGTTTGGTCAGACCCATTTTAAATTTAAAATCCCTGAACATTTATCTGAAGAAATTCAAGTTCAAAATGGAATCGCTCAGAGCGGTCATTGCAAGCCTGGAGGAAGGGGATTTTATGGTGTCTCTGGACATCAAGGATGCTTACTTGCATGTCCCCATTTATCCGCCTCATCAGGAGTACCTCAGGTTTGTGGTACGGGACTGTCATTACCAATTCCAGACGTTGCCGTTTGGCCTGTCCACGGCACCGAGAGTTTTTACCAAAGTGATGGCGGAAATGATGGTACTCCTTCGGAAGCAAGGGGTTACAATTATCCCATACTTGGACGATCTCCTCATAAAGGCGAGGTCCAGGGAGCAGTTGCTGATCAGCGTAGCACACTCTCAGGAAGTGTTGCGTCAGCACGGCTGGATTCTGAACATTCCAAAGTCGCAGCTGATTCCTGCGACGCGTCTGCCCTTCTGGGCATGATTCTGGACACAGACCAGAAGAAGGTGTTTCTCCCGGAGGAGAAGGCTCAGGAGCTCGTGACTCTGGTCAGAGACCTCCTAAAGGCAAAACAGGTGTCTGTGCATCGCTGCACGCGAGTCCTGGGAATGATGGTGGCGTCATACGAAGCCATTCCCTTCGGCAGGTTCCATGCGAGGATCTTTCAGTGGGATCTGCTGGACAAGTGGTCCGGATCGCATCTTCAGATGCATCGGATGATCACCCTGTCCCCCAGGGCCAGGGTGTCTCTTCTGTGGTGGCTACAAGGTGCTCACCTCCTCGAGGGCCGCTGATTCGGCATACAGGACTGGGTTCTGGTGACCACGGATGCAAGCCTCCGAGGGTGGGGGGCAGTCACTCAAGGAAGAAACTTCCAAGGGTTGTGGTCAAGTCGGGAGACTTGTCTGCACATCAATATCCTGGAACTAAGGGCCATATACAACACCCTGAGTCAAGCGGAGCCTCTGCTTCGAAACCAACCGGTGCTGATTCAGTCAGACAACATCACGGCAGTGGCCCATGTAAACCGCCAGGGCGGCACAAGAAGCAGGGTGGCAATGGCAGAAGCCACCAGGATTCTTCGGTGGGTGGAGAATCACGTACTAGCACTGTCAGCAGTGTTCATTCCGGGAGTGGACAACTGGGAAGCAGACTTCCTCAGCAGACACGACCTCCACCCGGGAGAGTGGGGACTTCATCAAGAAGTCTTCACGCAGATTGCAAATCGATGGGAACTGCCACAGGTGGACATGATGGCGTCCCGTCTCAACAAAAAGCTAAAAAGATATTGCGCCAGGTCAAGGGACCCTCAGGCGATAGCTGTGGACGCACTAGTAACACCGTGGGTGTTCCAGTCGGTCTACGTGTTTCCTCCTCTTCCTCTCATACCAAAGGTGCTGAGAATTGTAAGAAAAAGAGGACTGAGAACAATACTCATTGTTCCGGATTGGCCAAGAAGGACTTGGTACCCGGAATTGCAAGAAATGCTCACAGAGGACCCATGGCCTCTGCCTCTCAGACAGGACCTGTTACAACAAGGGCCCTGTCTGTTCCAAGACTTAACGCGGCTGCGTTTGACGGCATGGCGGTTGAACACCGGATCCTAGCAGAAAAGGGCATTCCGGAAGCAGTTATTCCTACGCTGATGAAGGCTAGGAAGGACGTGACAGCAAAACATTATCACCGTATATGGCGAAAATATGTTGCTTGGTGTGAGGCCAGGAAGGCCCCTACATAGGAATTCCAGCTGGGTCGATTCCTGCACTTCCTACAGTCAGGTGTGACTATGGGCCTAAAATTAAAGTCCATAAAGGTCCAGATTTCGGCCCTATCCATTTTCTTTCAAAAAGAACTGGCTTCACTGCCTGAGGTTCAGACGTTTGTTAAGGGAGTGCTGCATATTCAGCCTCCTTTTGTGCCACCAGTGGCACCTTGGGATCTTAACGTGGTCTTGGCTTTCCTGAAATCCCACTGGTTTGAGCCACTTAAGACGGTGGAGCTAAAGTATCTCACGTGGAAAGTGGTCATGCTGTTGGCCCTAGCCTCAGCTAGGCGTGTGTCAGAATTGGCGGCTTTGTCATGTAAAAGCCCCTATCTGGTTTTCCATATGGACAGGGCAGAATTGCGAACTCGTCCGCAGTTTCTGCCAAAGGTGGTGTCACCTTTTCATCTGAACCAACCCATTGTGGTGCCTGCGGCTACTCGTGACTTGGAGGATTCCAAGTTGCTTGATGTAGTCAGGGCTTTGAAGATTTATGTTGCCAGGACGGCTGGAGTCAGGAAGACTGACTCGCTGTTTACCCTGTATGCATCCAACAAGCTGGGTGCTCCTGCTTCAAAGCAAACCATTGCTCGCTGGATCTGTAACACGATTCAGCAGGCTCATTCTGCGGCTGGATTGCCGCATCCAAAATCAGTAAAAGCCCATTCCACAAGGAAGGTGGGCTCTTCTTGGGCGGCTGCCCGAGGGGTCTCGGCATTACAGCTTTGCCGAGCTGCTACTTGGTCGGGTTCAAACACATTTGCAAAGTTCTATAAGTTTGATACCCTGGCTGAGGAGGACTTGGTGTTTGCCCATTCGGTGCTGCAGAGTCATCCGCACTCTCCCGCCCATTTGGGAGCTTTGGTATAATCCCCATGGTCCTTACGGAGTCCCCAGCATCCACTAGGACGTTAGAGAAAATAAGAATTTACTCACCGGTAATTCGATTTCTCGTAGTCCGTAGTAAATGCTGGGCGCCGGTCCCAAGTGCGGACTTTCTGCAATACGTGTATATAGTTATTGCTTAATAAGGGTTATGTTATGTTGGCATCCATTGGTTGATGCTCTGTTGGTTGTTCATACTGTTAACTGGGTAAGTTTATCGCAAGTTATACGGTGTGATTGGTGTGGCTGGCTTGAGTCTTACCCGGGATTCCAAAATCCTTTCCTTGTAATGTCAGCTCTTCCGGGCACAGTTTCCTTAACTGAGGTCTGGAGGAGGGGCATAGAGGGAGGAGCCAGTGCACACCAGATAGTACTAAATCTTTCTTTAGAGTGCCCAGTCTCCTGTGGAGCCCGCTATTCCCCATGGTCCTTACGGAGTCCCCAGCATCCACTACGGACTACGAGAAATAGAATTACCGGTGAGTAAATTCTTATTTTTTGCGCTCACCCCACTGCAGACATTCCAGCTTTCGGGATCCCAACAGCCGGCCATTTGTAGTACGCCCCTTTTATATATGTCCTAAAAGTTTGTATCCAATAGCAATGGAAAAAATGTAGCTGTTTCTTGTTCTGTATATTATATATTATACTCCCATCCAGCCACTTAGTAGAGGAGGTGAAAATATTATTTTCTTATTCTCCAATATGATTAAATTATTTGTATACCAAGATTGCAGAATCTATACGACTTATAATTTCAGCACATAAAACCTCTCCCAGCTAATAAAATGTTTTACAATGTTTTAGATATTAATCAGAATCAGGTTTATTGGCCAGGTATACTTGCGTATACTAGGAATTTGTCTTCGGTTTGCTTTACAACAGCCAAGTAGGTAACAGATAAGCAGGTGGGGGGGGTAAGCAAAGTCACACAGATAGGTATACGGTAGGAACACAAGTGAGTTACATGTACGTCTAGTCAGTCAATGTTCAGGAGTTCAGCAGGCGGACAACTTGGGGAAAGAAACTTTTGAGGCTTCTGGTGGACCTGGCGGGGACGGCCCTGTAACGCCTGCCTGAAGGAAGCAAGTTAAACATGCTGTAGCCGGGGTGTAGCTGGTCTTTTACTATCTTCATTGCTCGCTTTTTAGCTCTGGACAAGTACAGGTCCTGGACTGAGGGAAGGTCGGCCCCGATGATCTTCTCTGCGGTTCTGACCACCTTTTGGAGCCTGCATCTGTCCCTCGCGCTGGCGGAGCTGTACCATACGAGTATCGAGGAGCACAGTACCGACTCCACAATCGCGGAGTAGAAGAGGAGCAGAAGCTTCTGTGGGATGTTGAACTTCCTTAGTTGCCTGAGATAGAACAACCTCTGCTGCGCTTTCCCAACAGTGGCGTCAGCGTTGGACCCCCATTTAAGGTCCTGGGAGATTGTGGTCCCTAGAAACTTGAAGGAGTCCACTAGCGATACCACACTGTCAGCAATCGTTAGCGGAGGTGCACTAGATGACTTCTTCCTGAAGTCCACTATCATCTCGACAGTTTTGAGGGGGTTGAGCTCGAGGTTGGAATTATGCAAAGTGAATCAAGCATTGTTAATTAAACTACTTGCTACAAGTAAACATTGGTGGAGAATACCACAAGAAGTGGCGCTTCAAATAAAATGTACAGCTGCTCTAATCCTGTCCAGGTTACACCCTATAACCTCAAACAGTATTACAAGTGGCAGGACAGGATACTGAGCACGAGCGTACAGAAATATAGAAGGTGGATAGGGATGGAAAACCATCTGCGCAATAGTAAAAAATAAAATTACTTCCATGTGACACTTTGGTTCTTGCGTCTTTTCATGTGCTTCACTCATATAGTTTAAGATAATCCTTGTTTCAAATATATACTGTATGTGGGATACAAAGAACAATTCCAGAATGGTGTAGCCTAATAGTAAAAAAAAAAAAAAAAATGTATTCCACACCTTAAGACAGTGGTTGCCAAACTGTAGCTCGCGAGCTACCAAGAGCTTGCGGTCGTAATTGGATAGCTCGCCTTACGGCAATCTCCTGACGGCGTGTGGCGGTGCGACGGACAGCAGCCTCCCCGCTGACCGCTCTCAGTGAGCTCCACAAGTCCGGTCTTAACACTGGGAGAGTCCCAGCGCAAATTCAAGTACAGCAGTCCTCCTTCCTCTGGATATCACAGGAGTTGACAGCATTTCCATCATTGCAGGGGTGAGTGACTCCCGCCCTGCTATATATTTAAATGGCTCCACAAAGGGCTTCAAATGAATGTGCCCACAGCGAGCTGGCAGAGAGATCCTTTCATAGAACATGCCACTTACACTACTATAAGGTTACCTACTGAACTTTTATACAATCGTGGGATATTTTGAGTGCCAGACCACTCTGGATCTCTAACCAGGCTTATACTGCAACAGAGGCCTGGAATAAACTCCCCAATAATGTGCAACGGATCCCCCTGTCATCAGCCGCTGACGTGTATCGAGACTAAGCTCTTTGTCAAGACAGTATGTCCACTTCCTCCTTCTATATTTCTGTATGCTTGCGCCCAGCACTGTATCTTGTCATACCACTTGTAGAGTACTGTTTAATTGCTACAAGTGATTCTATATTTTCTCGCGGTTTCAGTGTTGCCAGAGCATGTGTTCACAGATTGCAATCTTTAAAGACTTAAATGAAAAATAAATAGAAAGTGGATCTCTGCTGCGCATACACTTGTGGTTGCAGCCTATGATGTCCCAAATCTAGCCTTCACCCAGCCTCTCTCCACAATGTGGTGAGAGGATAGTCTGTAAGAAGTCTCTTAAGGGGGGTACTCACGGAGCGATCGCTGCTTTAAATCTAAGCAATCTGAGTAGATTGCTTTGATTTTAAGCAGCGATCACTCTGTGTGTACCCCTCACAGCGATAGCGATGCGCAGCCCCACGCATTACTATCGCTGGTGCTAGATTTCACTGGGTGAAATTAGCTCCCCCCCCCCCCCCTGTTACCCCCGTATGCTCAGCACACATTGCGCTGTGCTGAGCGGGGGGAGAGATGTGTGCGGAGCGAACCAATCAGCACACATCTCTCCCCAAATTGGCCTGTGAATATGGCCCTTTACGCGATAAATTGAGGAAGAGCAGTTCTTTCACAAGTATACCAAAATCGTGTTGCTTGTATAATGAATTTTGTCTAGAACTCAAACAGATTATAAAGGTAAAATTGGGGCGCCTGCCAGGGAAAGTTAGCCAGCCAGCCACACCACCGCTGCTTTTGCGGAATACGGCTCACTCACAGGAACCCGCATATGGACACCTTCACATGCACAGAAGTGCTGTAAACATTATTAACCCTTTTTTCTTTCAGGTGTTTACTTTTTTATTATAGCTTATCAAGCGCCCCAATTTTATCTTTATAACCTGTATCATTTAATGGGAGCTTCTATTTAAATCCCCTCAAGCGCAGGATAATTTTATTTATTTTTTTAGAACTCAAACAGAGACATAGTGCAATAATGCCTTTACATTTAAAAGTAATAGGTTATTTATTGCACTAACGTAGTTGAGAATGGTTAATCATATATCACTCAATGTAGACAGAATGATCTGTAATTGTCACTGGTCCAAAGGTAAACAGATCTTTCTGTCTACATTGACTGATATATGCTTACCATTCTAAACCACACGTAAGTGCAATCAATGACCTATTACTTTAACCACTTAACTGACTATTTATTTTACCAAAAACCGCTCCGAAAATTGTTGTTGTTTTTTTTTATGAGTGAATTAGGTGGAGAACATGAATTTAACCCTATCCCAAATGACGAAAATGTTTTAATAACATTGAAACGTTGATGCACTTGACCTGTGGTCTGTATTTATTTGTACTGGAAGTGCCGCTGACTGGAACGTTGCGGGTGTGTGTGTATGTATGTATGTATATGCATATATATGTATGTATGTGTGTGTGTATATATATATATATATATATATGTATATATATATATATATATATATATATATATATATATGTATGTGTGTGTGTATATATATATATATATATATATATATATATATATACACACACTAAAGCAGCTGTAAGATGTGTAATGTGCAGATTTTGTTCTCAATCATATAGATTTAGCAAACTTTGCATAAAAACTAATTTCATTGTATTTGAGAATACAATACGTATACAAGATGCTCAAGATACTTAAGCAGGAGATGAAACCTTGATAGACTGGATGCTTGGATCTTGGTCAATTGCAGCTTTTAAAATAAAATTCTACAGCTTCATGACCAGCCACTCTGCAGCGAGAAGTAATCCAGTGCCTCTTGAGCTGGGTACACACTGGCCGATATATCACAAGGGGTTGCGGGTAAGATACCACCGCTCGGGATCCTGGCGATCAGAATGACGACGCTGGAATCCCGAGCTGTAGTACAATGCAGATGCCATAATACTGATAAGACAGGCTATTCTCCCTCTGTGGGTGTCCACGACACCTATAGATGAAGAATATAACCTGTGGCGAGTGCAGCGAGCCCGCAAGGGGCTTTCGAGCGCTCGCCCCGCTGCCGGCATACTACTGCCCGGGATGCCGCTGTTGGTAAACTGACGGCCAGAACCCCGATCAGCAGTAATTCATACTGAACCCATCACATATGTCGTTATTCATATTTCTCTAACGTCCTAGTGGATGCTGGGGACTCCGTAAGGACCATGGGGAATAGACGGGCTCCGCTGGAGACAGGGCACTTTAAGAAAGAATTAGGAATACTGGTGTGCACTGGCTCCTCCCTATATGTCCCTCCTCCAGACCTCAGTTTGAATCTGTGCCCGGACGAGCTGGGTGCTGTTTAGTGAGTTCTCCTGAGCTTGCTGAATAGAAAGTATTTTGTTAGGTTTTTTATTTTCAGAGAGATCTGCTGGCAACAGACTCTTTGCTACGTGGGACTGAGGGGAGAGAAGCAGACCTACTCACTGTGGATAGGTCGTACTTCTTAGGCTACTGGACACCATTAGCTCCAGAGGGATCGAACACAGGAACGCACCCTTGGTCGTCCAATCCCAGAGCCGCGCCGCCGTCCCCCTCGCAGAGCCAGAAGCCGGCGTGAGAAGCAAGAAGACTTCGAAAGCGGCGGCAGAAGACTCCAGTCTTCATATGAGGTAGCGCACAGCACTGCAGCTGTGCGCCATTGCTCCCACATTAAACCCGCACACTCCGGTCACTGTAGGGTGCAGGGGGGGGCGCCCTGGGCAGCAATTAAGTACCTCTTGGCATAAAAGAGCATATATACAGTTGGGCACTGTATATATGCATGAGCCCCCGCCATTATTTTACACAAAATCGCGGGACAGAAGCCCGCCGCTGAGGGGGCGGGGCTTCTTCCTCAGCACTCACCAGTGCCATTTTCTATCCACAGCTCCGCTGAGAGGAAGCTCCCCAGGCTCTCCCCTGCAGAATCACGGTAGAAAGAGGGTAAAAAGAAAGGGGGTCACATAAATTTAGTGCAAAATCAGTGTATACAGCAGCTACTGGGTAAACACTAAGTTACTGTGTAATTCCAGGGTCATATAGCGCTGGGGTGTGTGCTGGCATACTCTCTCTCTGTCTCTCCAAAGGGCCTTGTGGGGGTTCTGTCCTCAAATAGAGCATCCCCTGTGTGTGTGGTGTGTTGGTACGCTTGTGTCGACATGTTTGACGAGGAAGGCTATGTGGAAGCAGAAGCAGGTACAGATGAATGTGGTATCGCCGCCGACACCCGAGTGGATGAATATGTGGAAGGTTTTAAATGATAATGTTAATTTCTCTGACGTCCTAGTGGATGCTGGGAACTCCGAAAGAACCATGGGGAATAGCAGCTCCGCAGGAGACTGGGCACAACTAAAGAAAGCTTTTAGGTCACCTGGTGTGCACTGGCTCCTCCCACTATGACCCTCCTCCCAGTTAGATTTTGTGCCCGGCCGAGGTTGGATGCACACTAGGGGCTCTCCTGAGCTTCTAGAAAGAAAGTATATAATTAGGTTTTTTATTTTACAGTGAGACCTGCTGGCAACAGGCTCACTGTAGCGAGGGACTAAGGGGAGAAGAAGCGAACCTACCTGCTTGCAGCTAGCTTGGGCTTCTTAGGCTACTGGACACCATTAGCTCCAGAGGGATCGACCGCATGGAACTGGCCTTGGTGTTCGGTCCCGGAGCCGCGCCGCCGTCCCACTTACAGAAAAAACAATGGTTCCCTAATGCACACTGAGTGAATAATATTCCTACATAATAGTCAGATAATACGGAGATCTTGGTTGCGTATATCTGCAGATATAGGGTTAAGCCCCCAGGCCGATCTACAAGGCTTCTCCGTCACTGGGGGTCCCTAATATTAGGTATGGGTCCGGGGTGCAGGACCCCATAACGTCGGCACAGGTCGGCCACCCCAGGTCAGCACACCATGTGGCCTTACACTGGGAATTCAACCCAGACATATTTGTAATTATTTATGGTGTGGGGTGTGGTGGCCCCTGTGTCGGTATGGCTGGGCTGCTTCAGGTCGGCACACCCTAACACTTTATTAACACTTATGAGTTTCCCTATCACTTTATATATAATTTTGTATTATTTTAATCACACCACTTACATAGCACTTCTGTGCTTCTTATTAACCCTATTAACTCTCACCTGTGTGCTGACCTGGGGTGGCCGACCTGTGCCGACGTTATGGGGTCCTGCACCCCGGACCCATACCTAATATTAGGGACCCCCAGTGACGGAGAAGCCTTGTCGATCGGCCTGGGGGCTTAACCCTATATCTGCAGATATACGCAACCAAGATCTCCGTATTATCTGACTATTATGTAGGAATATTATTCACTCAGTGTGCATTAGGGAACCATTGTTTTTTCCTACACAGAATTACCCCTCCCTTTTAGCACCTGAGTGACATCACTATCTGATTGAGCAGTTCACCATTTTTTGCGTCCCCCTTACAGAGCCAGAAGCAAGAAGAGGTCCGGAAAATCGGCGGCAGAAGACATCAGTCTTCACCAAGGTAGCGCACAGCACTGCAGCTGTGCGCCATTGCTCCTCATACACACTTCACACTCCGGTCACTGAGGGTGCAGGGCGCTAGGGGGGGGCGCCCTGAGCAGCAATAAAAACACCTTGGCTGGCAAAAATACCACAATATATAGCCCTAGAGGCTATATATGTGATAATTACCCCTGCCAGAATCCATAAAAAAGCGGGAGAATAGTCCGCGAAAAAGGGGCGGAGCTATCTCCTTCAGCACACTGGCGCCATTTCTCCCTCACAGCTCCGCTGGAAGGAAGCTACCTGGCTCTCCCCTGCAGTCTACACTACAGAAAAGGGTAAAAGAGAGGGGGGGCACTAAATTTAGGCGCAGTATATATAACAGCAGCTATAGGGGACATAATTCAGTTAGTCCCTGCATTATATAGCGCTCTGGTGTGTGCTGGCATACTCTCACTCTGTCTCCCCAAAGGGCTTTGGTGGGTCCTGTCCTCTGTTAGAGCATTCCCTGTGTGTGTGCGGTGTGTCGGTACGGCTGTGTCGACATGTTTGATGAGGATAATGATGTGGAGGCGGAGCAGATGCCTATAGAAGGGATGTCACCCCCTGCGGGGCAGACACCTGAGTGGATGGACTTATGGAAGGAATTGCGTGCACGTGTCGACTCCTTACACAAAAAATTTGACGACATGCCAAATGCGGGACAGCCGGCTTCTCAGCTCGTGCCTGTCCAGGCGTCTCAAAGGCCATCGGGGGCTCTAAAACGCCCGCTACCTCAGATGACAGACGCAGATGTCGACACGGATACGGACACCAGTGTCGACGACGATGAGTCTAGTCTAATGTCCACTAAGGCCATTCGTTGCATGATTGAAGCAATGAAAGAGGTGTTACAAATTTCTGATATAAACCCAGGTACCACTAAAAAGGGTATTATGTTTGGGGAGAAAAAACTACCCGTAGTTTTTCCCCCATCAGAAGAATTAAATGAAGTGTGTGAAGAAGCGTGGGCTTTCCCTGATAAAAGATTGGTAATCTCTAAGAAGTTACTAATGGCGTTCCCTTTCCCGCCAGAGGATAGGTCACGTTGGGAGACACCCCCTAGGGTGGATAAAGCGCTCACACGTTTGTCTAAAAAGGTGGCACTACCGTCTCCTTATACGGCCGCCCTCAAGGAACCTGCTGATAGAAAGCAGGAGGCGATCCTGAAGTCTGTATATACACACTCAGGCATTATACTTAGACCAGCTATTGCGTCAGCATGGATGTGCAGTGCTGCCGCTGCGTGGTCAGATTCCCTGTCAGAAAATATTGACACCCTAGACAGGGACACTATTCTGCTAACAATAGAGCATATAAAAGACTCAGTCTTATACATGAGAGATGCACAGAGGGAGATCTGCCGGCTGGCATCTAAAATAAGTGCATTGTCCATTTCTGCTAGGAGAGGCTTATGGACTCGCCAGTGGACAGGGGATGCAGATTCAAAAAGGCACATGGAAGTTTTGCCTTATAAGGGTGAGGAGTTATTCGGGGATGGTCTCTCGGACCTAGTTTCCACAGCAACTGCTGGGAAGTCAGCATTTTTACCCCATGTTCCCTCACAGCCTAAGAAGGCGCCGTTTTATCAGGTACAGTCCTTTCGGACTCCGAAAAACAGGCGTGGAAAAGGCGGGTCTTTTCTGTCCAGAGGTAGGGTTAAAAGGCTGCAACAAACAGCAGGTTCCCAGGAGCAAAAGTCCTCCCCCGCTTCTTCCAAGTCCGCCGCATGACGGTGGGGCTCCACAGGCGGAGCCAGGTACGGTGGGGGGCCGCCTCAAAAATTTCAGCGATCAGTGGGCTCGCTCACAGGTGGATCCCTGGATCCTGCAAATAGTATCTCAAGGGTACAAACTGGAATTCGAGGCGTCTCCTCCCCACCGGTTCCTAAAATCTGCCTTGCCGACAACTGCCTCAGGCAGGGAGGCTGTGCTAGAGGCAATTCACAAGCTGTATTCCCAGCAGGTGATAGTCAAGGTGCCCCTACTTCAACAAGGACGGGGTTACTATTCCACACTGTTTGTGGTACCGAAACCGGACGGTTCGGTGAGACCCATTTTAAATTTGAAATCCTTGAACACATACATAAAAAAAATTCAAGTTCAAGATGGAATCGCTCAGGGCGGTTATTGCAAGCCTGGACGAGGGAGATTACATGGTGTCCCTGGACATCAAGGATGCTTACCTGCATGTCCCCATTTACTATCCTCACCAGGAGTACCTCAGATTTGTGGTACAGGATTGCCATTACCAATTCCAGACGCTGCCGTTTGGACTCTCCACGGCACCGAGGGTGTTTACCAAGGTAATGGCGGAAATGATGATACTCCTTCGAAGAAAGGGAGTTTTAATTATCCCGTACTTGGTTGATCTCCTAATAAAGGCGAGGTCCAAGGAGCAGTTGGTGGGAGTAGCACTATCTCAGGAGGTGCTACACCAGCACGGTTGGATTCTGAATATTCCAAAATCACAGCTGGTTCCGACGACACGTCTACTGTTCCTGGGTATGATTCTGGATACAGTCCAGAAAAAAGTGTTTCTCCCGGAGGAGAAAGCCAAGGAGCTGTCATCTCTAGTCAGAGACCACCTGAAACCGAAACATGTATCGGTGCATCACTGCACACGGGTCCTGGGAAAGATGGTGGCTTCTTACGAAGCAATTCCTTTCGGCAGGTTCCATGCCAGAATCTTTCAGTGGGACCTGTTGGACCAATGGTCCGGATCGCATCTTCAGATGAATCGCCTAATAACCCTGTCTCCAAGGACCAGGGTGTCTCTGCTGTGGTGGCTGCAGAGTGCTCATCTTCTAGAGGGCCGCAGATTCGGCATACAGGACTGGGTCCTGGTGACCACGGATGCCAGCCTTCGAGGCTGGGGGGCAGTCACACAGGGAAGAAACTTCCAAGGACTATGGTCGAGTCAGGAGACTTCCCTACACATAAATATTCTGGAACTAAGGGCCATTTACAATGCCCTAAGTCAGGCAAAATCCCTGCTTCTACACCAGCCGGTACTGATCCAGTCAGACAACATCATGGCAGTCGCCCATGTAAATCGACAGGGCGGCACAAGAAGCAGGATGGTAATGGCAGAAGCCACAAGGATTCTCCGATGGGCGGAAAATCACGTACTAGCACTGTCAGCAGTGTTCATTCCGGGAGTGGACAACTGGGAAGCAGACTTTCTCAGCAGGCACGACCTCCACCCGGGAGAGTGGGGACTTCATCCAGAAGTCTTCACGCTGATTGTAAATCGATGGGAACGGCCACAGGTGGACATGATGGCGTCCCGCCTAAACAAAAAACTAGAGAGATATTGCGCCAGGTCAAGGGACCCTCAGGCGATAGCTGTGGACGCTCTAGTGACACCGTGGGTGTACCAGTCAGTTTGTGTTCCCTCCTCTGCCTCTCATACCAAGGGTACTGAGAATAATAAGAAAACGAGGAGTAAGAACAATACTCGTGGTTCCGGATTGGCCAAGACGAGCGTGGTACCCGGAACTTCAAGAGATGATCTCAGAGGACCCATGGCCTCTGCCGCTCAGACAGGACCTGCTGCAGCAGGGGCCTTGTCTGTTCCAAGACTTACCGCGGCTGCGTTTGACGGCATGGCGGTTGAACGCCGGATCCTGAAGGAAAAGGGCATTCCGGAGGAAGTCATTCCTACGCTGAGTAAAGCCAGGAAAGATGTGACTGTACAGCATTATCACCGCATATGGCGGAAATATGTTGCTTGGTGTGAGGCCAAAAAGGCCCCAACAGAGGAATTTCAACTAGGTCGATTTCTGCATTTCCTGCAAGCAGGAGTGACTATGGGCCTGAAATTAGGCTCCATTAAGGTACAGATCTCGGCTCTGTCGATTTTCTTCCAGAAAGAACTAGCTTCACTATCTGAAGTTCAGACGTTTGTGAAAGGAGTGCTGCATATTCAGCCCCCGTTTGTGCCTCCAGTGGCACCTTGGGATCTCAACGTGGTGTTGAGTTTCTTAAAATCACATTGGTTTGAGCCACTTAAAACCGTGGATCTAAAATATCTCACGTGGAAAGTGGTCATGTTACTGGCCTTGGCTTCAGCCAGGCGTGTGTCAGAATTGGCAGCTTTGTCATGTAAAAGCCCTTATCTGATTTTCCATATGGATAGGGTGGAATTGAGGACTCGTCCCCAGTTTCTCCCTAAGGTGGTATCAGCTTTTCACTTGAACCAACCTATTGTGGTGCCTGCGGCTATTAGCGACTTGGAGGATTCCAAGTTACTGGACATAGTCAGGGCCTTGAAAATTTATGTTTCCAGGACGGCTAGAGTCAGGAAAACTGACTCGCTATTTATCCTGTATGCACCCAACAAGCTGGGTGCTCCTGCTTCTAAGCAGACTATTGCTCGCTGGATTTGTAGCACAATTCAGCTGGCGCATTCTGCGGCTGGACTGCCGCATCCTAAATCAGTAAAAGCCCATTCCACAAGGAAGGTGGGCTCATCTTGGGCGGCTGCCCGAGGGGTCTCGGCTTTATAACTTTGCTGAGCTGCTACTTGGTCAGGGGCAAACACGTTTGCAAAATTCTACAAATTTGATACCCTGGCTGAGGAGGACCTTGAGTTCTCTCATTCGGTGCTGCAGAGTCATCCGCACTCTCCCGCCCGTTTGCGAGCTTTGGTATAATCCCCATGGTCCTTTGGGAGTTCCCAGCATCCACTAGGACGTCAGAGAAAATAAGATTTTACTCACCGGTAAATCTATTTCTCGTAGTCCGTAGTGGATGCTGGGCGCCCGTCCCAAGTGCGGATTGTCTGCAATACTTGTACATAGTTATTGTTAACTAAAGGGTTATTGTTGAGCCATCTGTTGAGAGGCTCAGTTGTTTTCATACTGTTAAACTGGGTATAGTATCACGAGTTATACGGTGTGATTGGTGTGGCTGGTAAGAGTCTTACCTGGGATTCAAAATCCTTCCTTATTATGTCAGCTCGTCCGGGCACAGTGTCCTAACTGAGGCTTGGAGGAGGGTCATAGTGGGAGGAGCCAGTGCACACCAGGTGACCTAAAAGCTTTCTTTAGTTGTGCCCAGTCTCCTGCGGAGCCGCTATTCCCCATGGTCCTTTCGGAGTTCCCAGCATCCACTACGGACTACGAGAAATAGATTTACCGGTGAGTAAAATCTTATTTCCTTGCATAAAAGGTTGGATAAAGCTGCAGCCTTGGGATAGTCAGGGTCTCAACCCATGCCTGACCCTACAACGCAGGGGCCGTCAGGGTCTCAGAAGCGTCCACTATCCCAAATAGTTGACACAGATATCGACACGGATTCTGACTCCAGTGTCGATGGCGATGATGCAAAGTTGCAGCCTAAAATGGCTAAAGCCATCCGCTACATGATTATAGCAATGAAGGATGTTTTACACATCTCAGAGGAAAACCCAGTCCCTGACAAGAGGGTTTATATGTTTGGGGAAAAGAGGCATGAGGTGACCTTTCCCCCTTCACATGAGTTAAATGAGTTATGTGAAAAAGCTTGGGAATCTCCAGATAGGAAAGTTCAGATTTCCAAACGGTTGCTTATGGCGTATCCTTTCCCGCCAACGGACAGGTTACGCTGGGAATCCTCCCCTAGGGTAGACAAAGCTTTGACACGCTTATCTAAGAAGGTAGCCCTGCCGTCACAGGATACGGCCACCCTAAAGGATCCTGCTGATAGAAAGCAGGAAGGTATTCTGAAGTCCGTTTATACGCATTCAGGTACTCTGCTAAGGCCGGCAATTGCGTCGGCCTGGATGTGTAGTGCTGTCGCAGCATGGACAGATACTTTATCTGAGGAACTTGATACCTTGGACAAGGATACTATATTACTGACCCTGGGGCATATAAAAGACGCTGTCCTATATATGAGAGATGCCCAGAGAGATATTACCCTACTGGGCTCTAGAATAAATGCAATGTCGATTTCGGCCAGAAGGGTCCTGTGGACTCTGCAATGGACAGGTGATGCCGACTCAAAACGGCACATGGAGGTTTTACCTTATAAGGGTGAGGAATTGTTTGGGGACGGTCTCTCGGACCTAGTTTCCACAGCTACGGCTGGGAAGTCAAATTTTTTGCCATATATTCCCTCACAACCTAAGAGAGCACCGTATTACCAAATGCAGTCCTTTCGATCGCAAAGAGGCAAGAAAGTCCGAGGTGCGTCCTTTCTTGCCAGAGGCAGGGGTAGAGGAAAGAAGCTGCACAATACAGCTAGTTCCCAGGAACAGAAGTCCTCCCCGGCTTCCACTAAATCCACCGCATGACGCTGGGGCTCCACAGGTGGAGCCAGGATCGGTGGGGGCGCGTCTCCGACATTTCAGCCACCAGTGGGTTCGCTCACGGGTGGATCCCTGGGCTATACAGATTGTATCTCAGGGATACAAGCTGGAATTCGAAGTGATGCCTCCTCACCGTTACCTCAAATCGGCCCTGCCAGATTCCCACTTGGAGAGGGAAATAGTGTTAGCGGCAATTCACAAATTATATCTCCTGCAGGTGGTGGTGAAGGTTCCCCTCCTTCAACAGGGAAGGGGTTACTATTCCACAATGTTTGTGGTACCGAAACCGGACGGTTCGGTCAGACCCATTTTGAATTTAAAATCCCTGAACATTTACCTGAAAAGGTTCAAGTTCAAGATGGAATCGCTCAGAGCGGTCATTGCAAGCCTGGAAGAGGGGGATTTTATGGTGTCTCTGGACATAAAGGATGCTTACCTGCATGTTCCCATTTATCCACCTCATCAGGAGTACCTCAGATACGTGGTACAGGATTGTCCTTACCAATTCCAGACGTTGCCGTTTGGTCTCTCCACGGCACCGAGAATATTTACCAAGGTAATGGCGGAGATGATGGTGCTCCTGCGAAAGCAAGGAGTCATAAAGGCGAGGTCCAGAGAGCAGCCACTGATCAGCGTAGCACTCTCTCTGGAAGTGTTACAACCGCACGGCTGGATTCTGAATATTCCAAAGTCGCAGCTGATTCCTACGACGCGTCTGCCCTTCCTGGACATGATTCTGGACACAGACCAGAAGAAGGTTTCTCTAACGTCCTAAGTGGATGCTGGGGACTCCGTAAGGACCATGGGGAATAGCGGCTCCGCAGGAGACTGGGCACAAAAGTAAAAGCTTTAGGACTGGTTCCCAAAGACTGGCGTATAGCGGAAGTAGTGCCTATATTCAAAAAGGGAAGTAAAGCTGAACCAGGTAATTATAGACCAGTTAGTCTTACATCTATAGTGGGGAAAGTATTGGAAGGTATTCTAAGAGATAGTATTCAGAAGTTCCTTGAAACCAATAAGGTCATTAAAAGGAATCAACATGGGTTTATGAAGGACAGATCCTGTCAAACCAACTTACTTGGCTTTTATGAAACAGTAAGCGCAAACCTAGATCAGGGTAAAGACGTGGATGTAATCTTTTTAGACTTTGCCAAAGCGTTTGATACTGTACCACACATGAGACTTATATACAAGCTACAAGAATCAGGGCTAGGAAGCACAATATGCACTTGGGTCAAAAACTGGTTAGATAATAGGAAGCAGCGCGTTGTGGTTAATGGATATTTTTCAACTTGGACTGAAGTGCTAAGTGGTGTGCCGCAAGGCTCAGTATTAGGACCGCTATTGTTCAATATTTTCATTAACGACCTAACAGAAGGTCTAGAGAGCATGGTGTCAATTTTTGCAGATGATACCAAATTGTGTAAGGCTATAAATACAGAGGAGGATGCCGAGTCTCTTCAGAACGACTTAGTTAAATTAGAAGCATGGGCAGCCAAATGGAGAATGCGCTTCAACACAGACAAGTGTAAGGTAATGCACTGTGGTAACAAGAACAAAAATTACACCTACCTACTAAATGGGGTAAAACTAGGGGATTCTGTACTGGAAAAGGACTTAGGTGTCCTCATAGATAGCAAGCTAAGCAGTAGTACCCAAAGTAGGACTGCAGCAAAGAAGGCTAATAAGATATTAGCATGCATAAAACGGGGTATTGATGCTAGGGACGAGAGTATTATACTCCCTTTATATAAATCACTAGTGAGGCCACACCTTGAATACTGTGTACAGTTCTGGGCACCGTACTACAAAAAGGATATCCTGGAGCTTGAAAAGGTACAAAGGAGGGCGACCAAACTAATTAAGGGCATGGAGACGATGGAATACAAGGAAAGGCTTGAAAGACTAGGCATGTTTACATTGGAAAAGCGGAGACTAAGAGGGGATATGATCAACATCTACAAATATATAAGGGGACAATACTCAGAGCTTGCGCGGGACCTGTTTTTGGTTAGATCAACACAGAGGACTCGTGGACACTCGCTCAGGTTAGAGGAGAGGAGATTCCGCACAATACGGCGTAAAGGCTTTTTCACGGTAAGGACAATACGTGTTTGGAATTCCCTGCCCGAGGGAGTTGTAATGGCGGAATCTGTCAACACCTTTAAGAATGGGTTAGATAAATTCCTATTGGATAAGGATATCCAGGGGTATGGTCCATAGTCATGCATTATAGTTACTATTTAGTCAAATCATCATGCAGAGGACACCACAAATAGGTTGAACTCGATGGACAATTGTCTTTTTTCAACCTCAGATACTATGTTACTATGTTACTACCTGGTGTGCACTGGCTCCTCCCCCTATGACCCTCCTCCAAGCCTCAGTTAGATTTTTGTGCCCGAACGAGAAGGGTGCACACTAGGTGGCTCTCCTGAGCTGCTTAGTGAAAAGTTTAGTTTTAGGTTTTTTATTTTCAGTGAGAACTGCTGGCAACAGGCTCACTGCACCGAGGGACTAAGGGGAGAAGAAGCGAACTCACCTGCGTGCAGAGTGGATTGGGCTTCTTAGGCTACTGGACATTAGCTCCAGAGGGACGATCACAGGCCCAGCCATGGATGGGTCCCAGAGCCGCGCCGCCGGCCCCCTTACAGAGCCAGAAGACTGAAGAGGTCCGGGAAATCGGCGGCAGAAGACGTCCTGCCTTCAATAAGGTAGCGCACAGCACCGCAGCTGTGCGCCATTGCTCTCAGCACACTTCACACTCCGGTCACTGAGGGTGCAGGGCGCTGGGGGGGGGCGCCCTGAGACGCAATAAAAACACCTTAGATGGCTAAAAATACATCACATATAGCTCCTGGGCTATATGGATGCATTTAACCCCTGCCAGTTTTTCCTTAAAAAAGCGGGAGAAAGGCCGCCGAGAAGGGGGCGGAGCCTATCTCCTCAGCACACGAGCGCCATTTTCCCTCACAGCTCCGTTGGAGGGAAGCTCCCTGACTCTCCCCTGCAGTCCTGCACTACAGAAACAGGGTAAAACAAGAGGGGGGGGCACTAAATTTGGCAGATTAATAATACAGCAGCTATATAAGGGAAAAACACTTATATAAGGTTATCCCTGTATATATATATATAGCGCTCTGGTGTGTGCTGGCAAACTCTCCCTCTGTCTCCCCAAAGGGCTAGTGGGGTCCTGTCCTCTGTCAGAGCATTCCCTGTGTGTGTGCTGTGTGTCGGTACGTTGTGTCGACATGTATGAGGAGGAAAATGGTATGGAGGCGGAGCAATTGCCTGTAATAGTGATGTCACCCCCTAGGGAGTCGACACCTGACTGGATGGTCGTATGGAAGGAATTACGTGATAGCGTCAGCACTTTACAAAAGACTGTTGACGACATGAGACAGCCGGAAAAACAGTTAATACCTGTCCAGGCGTCTCAAACACCGTCAGGGGCTCTAAAGCGCCCGTTACCTCAGATGGTCGACACAGACCCAGACTTGGACACTGACTCCAGTGTCGACGGTGAGGAAACAAACGTATTTTCCAGTAGGGCCACACGTTACATGTTCACGGCAATGAAGGAGGTTTTGAACATTTCTGATACTACAAGTACCACAAAAAAGGGTATTATGTGGGGTGTGAAAAAACTACCCGTAGTTTTTCCTGAATCAGATGAATTAAATGAGGTGTGTGATGAAGCGTGGGTTTCCCCCGATAAAAAACTGCTAATTTCTAAAAAATTATTGGCATTATACCCTTTCCCGCCAGAGGTTAGGGCGCGTTGGGAAACACCCCCTAGGGTAGATAAGGCGCTCACACGCTTATCAAAACAAGTGGCATTACCGTCTCCGGATACGGCCGCCCTCAAGGAGCCAGCTGATAGAAAGCTGGAAAATATCCTAAAAAGTATATACACACATACTGGTGTTATACTGAGACCAGCAATCGCCTCAGCCTGGATGTGCAGTGCTGGGGTGGCTTGGTCGGATTCCCTGACTGAAAATATTGATACCCTGGACAGGGACAGTATATTATTGACTATAGAGCATTTAAAGGATGCATTTCTATATATGCGAGATGCACAGAGGGATATTTGCACTCTGGCATCAAGAGTAAGTGCGCTGTCCATTTCTGCCAGAAGAGGGTTATGGACGCGACAGTGGTCAGGTGATGCGGATTCCAAACGGCATATGGAAGTATTGCCGTATAAAGGGGAGGAGTTATTTGGGGTCGGTCTATCGGACCTGGTGGCCACGGCAACGGCTGGGAAATCCACCTTTTTACCCCAGGTCACCTCTCAGCAGAGAAAGACACCGTCTTTTCAGGCTCAATCCTTTCGTCCCCATAAGGGCAAGCGGGCAAAAGGCCACTCATATCTGCCCCGGGGCAGAGGAAGGGGAAAAAGACTGCAGCAGGCAGCCTCTTCCCAGGAACAGAAGCCCTCCCCCGCTTCTGCCAAGTCCTCAGCATGACGCTGGGGCCTTACAAGCTGACTCAGGTACGGTGGGGGGTCGTCTCAAGAATTTCAGCGCGCAGTGGGCTCACTCGCAAGTGGACCCCTGGATCCTGCAGGTAGTATCTCAGGGGTACAAATTGGAATTCGAGACGTCTCCCCCTCGCCGGTTCCTGAAGTCTGCTTTACCAACGTCTCCCTCCGACAGGGAGGCGGTATTGGAAGCCATTCACAAGCTGTATTCCCAGCAGGTAATAATCAAGGTACCCCTCCTACAACAGGGAAAGGGGTATTATTCCACGCTGTTTGTGGTACCGAAGCCGGACGGCTCGGTGAGACCTATTTTAAATCTGAAATCCTTGAACACTTACATACAAAGGTTCAAATTCAAGATGGAGTCACTCAGAGCAGTGATAGCGAACCTGGAAGAAGGGGACTATATGGTGTCTCTGGACATCAAGGATGCTTACCTCCATGTCCCAATTTGCCCTTCTCACCAAGGGTACCTCAGGTTTGTGGTACAGAACTGTCACTATCAGTTTCAGACACTGCCGTTTGGATTGTCCACGGCACCCCGGGTCTTTACCAAGGTAATGGCCGAAATGATGATTCTTCTTCGAAGAAAAGGCGTCTTAATTATCCCTTACTTGGACGATCTCCTGATAAGGGCAAGGTCCAGGGAACAGTTAGAGGTCGGAGTAGCACTATCTCAAGTAGTGCTACGACAGCACGGGTGGATTCTAAATATTCCAAAATCGCAGCTGATTCCGACGACACGTCTGCTGTTCCTAGGGATGATTCTGGACACAGTCCAGAAAAAGGTGTTTCTCCCGGAGGAGAAAGCCAGGGAGTTATCCGAGCTAGTCAGGAACCTCCTAAAACCAGGCCAAGTGTCAGTGCATCAATGCACAAGGGTCCTGGGAAAAATGGTGGCTTCTTACGAAGCGATTCCATTCGGCAGATTCCACGCAAGAACTTTTCAGTGGGATCTGCTGGACAAATGGTCCGGATCGCATCTTCAGATGCATCAGCGGATAACCCTGTCTCCAAGGACAAGGGTGTCTCTCCTGTGGTGGTTGCAGAGTGCTCATCTTCTAGAGGGCCGCAGATTCGGCATTCAGGACTGGGTCCTGGTGACCACGGATGCCAGCCTGAGAGGCTGGGGAGCAGTCACACAGGGAAGACATTTCCAGGGCTTGTGGTCAAGCCTGGAGACATCACTTCACATAAATATCCTGGAGCTAAGAGCCATCTACAATGCTCTGAGCCTAGCAAGACCTCTGCTTCAAGGTCAGCCGGTGCTGATCCAGTCGGACAACATCACGGCAGTCGCCCACGTAAACAGACAGGGCGGCACAAGAAGCAGGAGGGCAATGACAGAAGTTGCAAGGATTCTTCGCTGGGCAGAAAATCATGTGATAGCACTGTCAGCAGTGTTCATTCCGGGTGTGGACAACTGGGAAGCAGACTTCCTCAGCAGACATCCACCCGGGGGAGTGGGGACTTCACCCAGAAGTCTTCCACATGATTGTGAACCGTTGGGAAAAACCAAAGGTGGACATGATGGCGTCCCGCCTCAACAAACAACTAGACAGATATTGCGCCAGGTCAAGGGACCCTCAGGCAATAGCTGTGGACGCTCTGGTAACACCATGGGTGTACCAGTCAGTGTATGTGTTCCCTCCTCTGCCTCTCATACCCAAGGTACTGAGGATCATAAGGAGAGGAGTAAGGACTATACTCGTGGCTCCGGATTGGCCAAGAAGGACTTGGTACCCGGAACTTCAAGAGATGCTCACAGAGGACCCGTGGCCTCTACCTCTAAGAAAGGACCTGCTCCAGCAGGGACTCTGTCTCTTCCAAGACTTACCGCGGCTGCATTTGACGGCATGGCGGTTGAACGCCGTATCCTGATGGAAAAAGGCATTCCGGATGAAGTCATCCCTACCCTGATCAAAGCCAGGAAGGATGTAACCGTACAACATTATCACCGTATTTGGCGTAAATATGTTGCGTGGTGCGAGGCCAGGAAGGCCCCTACAGAGGAATTTCAACTGGGTCGTTTCCTGCATTTCCTACAAACAGGACTGTCTATGGGCCTAAAATTAGGGTCCATTAAGGTTCAGATTTCGGCCCTGTCGATTTTCTTCCAAAAAGAACTGGCTTCAGTTCCTGAAGTACAGACGTTTGTCAAGGGGGTACTGCATATACAACCTCCTTTTGTGCCTCCTGTGGCACCTTGGGATCTAAATGTAGTTTTGGGATTCCTAAAATCACATTGGTTTGAACCACTTTCCACTGTGGACTTAAAATATCTCACATGGAAGGTGGTAATGCTGTTAGCCCTGGCTTCAGCCCGGCGTGTCTCAGAATTGGCGGCTTTATCCTATAAAAGCCCTTACCTAATTTTTCATACGGACAGGGCAGAATTGAGGACTCGTCCTCAATTTCTCCCTAAGGTGGTTTCAGCATTTCACTTGAACCAGCCTATTGTGGTGCCTGCGGCTACTAGGGACTTGGAGGACTCCAAGTTGCTGGACGTAGTCAGGGCCCTGAAAATATGTTTCCAGGACGGCTGGAGTCAGAAAATCTGACTCGCTATTTATCCTGTATGCACCCAACAAGCTGGGTGCTCCTGCTTCTAAGCAGACTATTGCTCGCTGGATTTGTAGTACAATTCAGCTTGCACATTCTGTGGCAGGCCTGCCACAGCCAAAATCTGTAAATGCCCATTCCACGAGGAAGGTGGGCTCATCTTGGGTGGCTGCCCGAGGGGTCTCGGCTTTACAACTTTGCCGAGCAGCTACTTGGTCAGGGGCAAACACGTTTGCTAAATTCTACAAATTTGATACCCTAGCTGAGGAGGACCTGGAGTTCTCTCATTCGGTGCTGCAGAGTCATCCGCACTCTCCCGCCCGTTTGGGAGCTTTGGTATAATCCCCATGGTCCTTACGGAGTCCCCAGCATCCACTTAGGACGTTAGAGAAAATAAGAATTTACTTACCGATAATTCTATTTCTCATAGTCCGTAGTGTCTGCTGGGCGCCCATCCCAAGTGCGGATTGTCTGCAATACTTGTACATAGTTATTGTTACAAAAATCGGGTTATTATTGTTGTGAGCCATCTTTTCAGAGGCTCCTCTGTTATCATGCTGTTAACTGGGTTCAGATCACAGGTTGTACGGTGTGATTGGTGTGGCTGGTATGAGTCTTACCCGGGATTCAATATCCTTCCTTATTGTGTACGCTCGTCTGGGCACAGTATCCTAACTGAGGCTTGGAGGAGGGTCATAGGGGGAGGAGCCAGTGCACACCAGGTAGTCCTAAAGCTTTTACTTTTGTGCCCAGTCTCCTGCGGAGCCGCTATTCCCCATGGTCCTTACGGAGTCCCCAGCATCCACTACGGGCTATGAGAAATAGAATTATCGGTAAGTAAATTCTTATTTTTTCTCCTGACGGAGAAGGCTCAGGAACTCATGACACTGGTCAGAGACCTCTTAAAGCCAAAACGGGTGTCGGTGCATCACTGCACGCGAGTACTGGGGAAGATGGTGGCATCATACGAGGCCATTCCCTTCGGCAGGTTCCTTGCGAGGACCTTTTAATGGGATCTGTTGGACAAGTGGTCCGGATCACATCTACAGATGCATCGGCTGATCACCCCATCCCCCAGGGCCAGGGTGTCTCTTCTGTGGTGGCTGCAGAGTGCTCACCTTCTCGAGGGTCGCAGATTCGGCATTCAGGACTGGGTCCTGGTGACCATGGATGCAAGCCTCCGAGAGTGGGGGGCAGTCACACAGGGAAGTAATTTCCAGGGTCTGTGGTCAAGTCAGGAGACTTGCCTTCACATCAGTATCCTGGAACTAAGGGCCATATACAACGCCCTAAGTCAAGCGGAGACCCTGCTTCGCAACCAATTGGTGCTGATTCAATCAGACAACATCACCGCAGTGGCTCATGTAAACCGCCAAGGCGGCGCAAGGAGCAGGGTGGCGATGGCGGAAGCCACCAGGATTCTTCGCTGGGCAGAGAGTCACGTGAGAGCACTGTCAGCAGTGTTCATTCCGGGAGTGGACAACTGGGACGACCTCCACCCGGGAGAGTGGGGACTTCATCAAGAAGTCTTTGCGCAGATTGCCAGTCGGTGGGAGCGGCCACAGGTGGACATGATGGCATCCCGCCTCAACAAAAAACTACAGAGGTATTGCGCCAGGTCAAGAGACCCTCAGGCAATAGCTGTAGACGCACTAGTGACACCGTGGGTGTTCCAGTCGGTTTATGTGTTTCCTCCTCTTCCTCTCATACCCAAGGTACTGAGAATCATAAGAAAAAGAGGAGTGAGAACAATACTAATTGTTCCGGATTGGCCAAGAAGGACTTGGTATCCAGAGCTGCAAGAAATGCTCACAGAGGACCCATGGCCTCTGCCTCTAAGGCAGGATCTGTTGCAGCAGGGGCCCTGTCTGTTCCAAGACTTACCGCGGCTGCGTTTGACGGCATGGCGGTTGAATGCCGGATCCTAGCAGAAAAAGGGATTCCGGATGAGGTTATTCCTACGCTAATAAAGGCTAGGAAAGACGTGACGGCTAAACATTATCATCGTATATGGCGAAAATATGTTGCTTGGTGTGAGGCCAGGAATGCCCCTACAGAGGAATTCCAGCTGGGCCGTTTCCTTCACTTACTACAGTCGGGAGTGACTTTGGGCCTAAAATTGGGGTCCATTAAGGTCCAGATTTCGGCCCTATCAATTTTCTTTCAAAAAGAACTGGCTTCTCTGCCTGAAGTTCAGACGTTTGTAAAGGGAGTGCTGCATATTCAGCCCCCGTTTGTGCCTCCAGTGGCACCTTGGGATCTTAACGTGGTGTTGAGTTTCCTGAAATCACACTGGTTTGAGCCGCTTAAAACCGTGGAGTTAAAATATCTCACGTGGAAGGTGGTCATGCTATTAGCCTTGGCTTCGGCGAGGCGTGTGTCAGAATTGGCGGCTTTGTCACATAAAAGCCCCTATCTGGTTTTCCATATGGATAGGGCAGAATTGTGGACTCGTCCGCAATTTCTGCCAAAAGTGGTGTTATCTTTTCATATGAACCAACCTATTGTGGTGCCTGTGGCTACTCGTGACTTGGAGGAGTCCGAGTTACTGGATGTAGTCAGGGCTTTGAAGGTTTATGTCGCCAGAACGGCTAGAGTCAGGAAAACTGAGTCGCTGTTTATCCTGTATGCATCCAACAAGCTGGGTGCTCCTGCTTCAAAGCAAACTATTGCTCGCTGGTCTGTAACACGATTCAGCAGGCTCATTCTGCGGCTGGCTTGCCGCCTCCAAAATCAGTAAAAGTCCATTCCACAAGGGAGGTGGGCTCTTCTTGGGCGGCTGCCCGAGGGGTCTCTGCATTACAGCTTTGCCGAGCGGCTACTTGGTCGGGTTCAAACACCTTTGCAAAGTTCTACAAGTTTGATACCCTGGCTGAGGAGGACCTTGAGTTTGCTCATTCGGTGCTGCAGAGTCATCCGCACTCTCCCGCCCGTTTGGGTGCTTTGGTATAATCCCCAGCATCCACTAGGACGTTAGAGAAAATAAGATTTTACTTACCGGTAAATCTATTTCTCGTAGTCCGTAGTGGATGCTGGGCGCCCGTCCTAAGTGCGGACTTCTTCTGCAATACTTGTATATAGTTATTGTTTAAATAAGGGTTATTTTATGGTTGCATCAGGTTTATCTGATGCTCTGTTGTTGTTCATACTGTTAACTGGGTAAGTTTATCACGAGTTATACGGTGTGATTGGTGTGGCTGGTATGAGTCTTGCCCTGGATTCCAAAATCCTTTCCTTGTACTGTCAGCTCTTCCGGGCACAGTTTCCTTAACTGAGGTCTGGAGGAGGGACATAGAGGGAGGAGCCAGTGCACACCAGTATTCCTAATTCTTTCTTAAAGTGCCCTGTCTCCAGCGGAGCCCGTCTATTCCCCATGGTCCTTACGGAGTCCCCAGCATCCACTACGGACTACGAGAAATAGATTTACCGGTAAGTAAAATCTTATTATTGCATGCTTGCACCAGTATTTTTATCTGCAGATATCTTGTACAGGTTGAGTATCCCTTATCCAAAATGCTTGGGACCAGAAGTATTTTGAATATGGGATTTTTCCGTATTTTGGAATAATTGCATACCATAATGAGATATCATGGCGATGGGACCGAAGACTAAGCACAGAATGCATTTATGTTTCATATACACCTTATACACACAGCCTGAAGGTAATTTTAGGCAATATTTTTAATAACTTTGTGCAATAACAAAGTGTGTGTACATTCACACAAATTATTTGTTTCATATACACACAGCCTAAAGGTCATCTAATACAATATTTTTAATAACTTTGTGTATTAAACAAAGTTTGTGTACATTGAGCCATCAGAAAACAAAGGTTTCACTATCTCAGTCTCACTCAAAAAATTCCGTATTTCGGAATAATTGGATATGGGATACGCAACCTGTACTTGCCTCCTGTTGACTTACATGTGAGGTCTTGTGTTCATTTGTAGTTATGTCCCTGCCATTCAATTATCATTGTGCAGGCCAGTTTCACCTGCATTTAGAGTGTAGGTGCACCCTAGAGAACCCCTACGTTCAGCTCTAAATCACCCCCGTGTCTGTTTTACAAACAAAATAAAAATTTGTCACATGGTCCACAAATACAATACTCTGACATCAAACGAACACTTGGTTACACTGTTGGTTTGAGTGATGTTTGTATTGAACTTCTATCTTGCTTTATCTCATGTAGATCTGCCACAGCAAGAGTGGTGAAATCAATCCAGTTAAAGTGGTAAACCTGGTCAAAGGGTATGTGGATAGGTACAGACACATAAGAAATAAACAAAAAAAATTTGGAGCATTTGATGATCATGACTTGGGGCGCGAGTCGCCAATATGAAGCATGTTCAGATCTAGCAGCGTATTGACTGGGACAGCCTACAGTGGAGTCATCTGCTCACGTTACATGCTGGAGTGGAATCATTGCATAATAAGAAGACTATTTCAAGACCCAACATTTTTGTTTTTGTTTTTACTGATCAGTTTATCTTGGGTTTTTGTTTGACCATTTTGAACCATTTTGCCATATACTGAACACCACTCTGCCAGAATTTATCGCTGAGGTCCTCACTGGGCAAAGGCATGGAGGAAGTTCTGGAAAGATGGGCAGGATAACAACTTTTGTCATTAAAACTGGATTATTGTGAACGCTGTTGTCCTATCCCTTTGTAGTCTCAGTGTTACTAAAGTATACACAGAAAAATGTGTCACAAATATTTTTTTGTTGGCTGTGGGTACACTTTTCATTGGCGTGGAACTGAGAAAAGGGACACGGCGTTTCGTTTTCAGAGCGATTGAAGAAAATGTTCTGGAATTAAGATTTGTCCTTTGACAAGAGAAATATGTATAAAGGACAATTTATAAAACTAATTTTAATTGTTGCTCTGAAGGTGTCTTTGTTTTAATTGTCAACATTATTTCGCTCCGCAAAACTATTTAAGCGTTCTGTTTTAATTGCATCAGTGATAATTGTTCCCTAAGTGGTTAGCAGTAAAGAGCTATGAATAAGGTTGGGGTACACACCAGAGTGATAGATCAGACGCCCCCTCGACAAAAAGACCGGTCCAAGAATTTGGTAAATGTTCTGTACAAATAAATTGCGCATACACACTTAACAATCTGCTACCTGACATGCCTCGCCACAGGAGACCGTAATGACGTCATTACCGGCAGTTACTGTGGCCAACATATAGATGGGTCGCCCGTACACGCTTGCAGATGTACCAATATATCTGCAAGATACAGCGAAATCTCCCGTGCTGCCCAGCCGACATGATATGTCTGTGAATGACACGAGCAGATACACATAGCCGTTATCGTTTGTCGGCTGTACAAACAATAGATATATCGCATAGTGGGAAATGTACTAAGCCTTGGAAAGTAATAAAGTGCAGAGAGAGAGAGAACCAGCAAATCTGCTAGTAACTGCCATTTTATAAACACAGCCTGCAACATGGCAGTTAGGAGCTGATTGGTTGGTACTTTTGGGTCTACTAAGCCATGGAGAGAAACTACCAGCCAATCAGCTCCTAATGTTTGAAAAATGTCCAGAGCTGGTACTTTATCTCTCTCTCTCAACTTTATCATCGTCCATGGCATAGTTCATCTGCCCCTATACTGTGTAACCAGCCTTAACAGTAATAGTGGGTACACGTTACTAATGTTTCATTTAAAATTACATAAACCAAGAATTTAAGAGCAGCTACTGTACATAATTTAAAGACCAATTCTTACTATTGGACACTTAAAATTTATTTGAACAAATTATACTTGAATTAACTGAGGTGTTGTACTTAAATTGCCAGTAAACTAGAAGGTATATGACTTTCCATATATGTTTTTTTCAATTATCCACTCTTTTTAGCCTGATAGCAATTATCTGCAGTGGAAAATCCACTTCTCTCATTAATTTATGAACATTTAACATAATATACCTAAATTCGCATAACTGTTTTTATGTTGCTACATTTATACAGCATGTTATAGCATCACTTGATAAAGCTATAGCAGGAGAGCACTTTACCTCCAAGATAACACAAGTGGTCTCTATGTATATTGATGGATTGATACACCGAAGGGGGTATTCAATTACAGGTGAAGATACATCAGGCGTGAAAAATGGGTGTTCTTCCGCATTATTTCTGAATACATTGTTTCCTGAAAAAACACAGGTTCAGTGACCGTTAAGGGGGGTACTCACGGAGCGATCGCTGCTTAAAATCGAAGCAATCTGACTAGATTGCTTAGATTTTAAGCAACGATCACTTCATGTGTACCCCTCACAGCGATAGCGATGCGCAGCCCCGCGCATTGCTATCGCTGGTGCTAGATTGGCCCGCATGCAGGCCAATCTAGCGGGTTGCTCACTTCACCCGCTGGGTGAAATGAGCGCCCCCGTCTCCCCCCCGCATGCTCAGGACACATTGCGCTGTGCTGAGCGGGGGGGAGAGATGTGTGCGGAGCGAACCGCTCAGCACACATCTATCCCCAAATCGGCCTGTGAATACGGCCCTTTACGGTTTCCAGGGATTTGGTTTCGCCTGCCCTGATCCCTGATGAGCCGTGGCTTATCGGGGCTAATTGGATAGCCCCCGGCAAGACAGTTAGCCAAGGTAATTAACTGTGGCTAACTGGATACCCCCCACGACCAATGGAGTCACGGTACCTGGCAGGCTATGTATCTCCATTTATGCTTTCCCCACAGCCCCATTACCTGGCAGATAATCTGAGGTTGGTATGAAAACCTGGTAATGGATGAGATTAACTGACAATTGACTATTTGCTACAAAACACTGGAAATTGAACAAAAGCTGTCGTTTATATGAATTGGTTAAATCACATACAGGTTTTGTCCATTTTCCAGTGTTTGGGAGCAACTGGTCGATTGTCAGTTGCTCTCATCCATTTACCAGGTTT
Organism: Pseudophryne corroboree; assembly: GCF_028390025.1. Classification (NCBI taxonomy): domain Eukaryota; kingdom Metazoa; phylum Chordata; class Amphibia; order Anura; family Myobatrachidae; genus Pseudophryne; species Pseudophryne corroboree. Next base: position 125,579,338 of record NC_086454.1, on the reverse strand, counting down.
TCACTCCCACCACAAATCATCTGCCAGATAATTGCATAGTGTATGCCCAGTTTAAGGAATGTTCAATCATAAATAAATCTTGAAATCTGCCCTGAGGCTGCTTACAGATTCATCTACTGTTTCTAATTGACTATCTGGCACTTTATCACTGGACTCATTTAAAACATCAGGCACAAATTCTCAATGTTTTGAGTCTGCACATACGTCTGAAGCTGGGTTCACACTGAGCGATATGATGTCTGATCCGGCAGATATCGAGCAGTGTGTATGCCCGATACGTGGCCGTCGCTAGCGATATCATCAGGTTTGATGACCTGATATTGAAAGTGTCCTGTAGTATGAGAAAAAGGATGGAACATGATCGTTCTGTCCTTCATTAACATCGCTCAATCTGTACCCAGATTCTGATATGTTGGCCCAACATATCTGCTGGGTTCACATCACTCAAATGTGTACCCAGCTTTAGAAACCCATGCAGTTCCAATAGGAGTTCCTAGAGGTGGCTTTCGGCTGTAGTTTTGACAGTGTCATGGACTGCTTTGCAGTTCGCCGTTCCACTAGTGTCCATGTAATGTCTGACATACTGCACAATCATAGGGTTACTTTAATGTCCGATGGCATAGCCAATGTCTACTCTATTTCCTAGTAGGCAGCCCATTGGCTGTTGCCTTAGCATAATTTCACAGTAGCGGACAGGATAAAGTCACAGCTGCTACTGCATTAGCGGTCACCTCTGATTCAGGCACAATGCCTTTTAGATAGACCCTTTTTTTCCCCCTTATACAATAACGAATGCAAGTGAATACAATGAGCAGACATCTTTCTTCAGACATATTGATGATAGCTGATCAAATTGGATTATACCTTCAGTACTGCATTATTCAAAATGACTTACTGAACTTGGAATGTGATGTTCTTAAAGAAGACTTGCATTAGATCTTATTAAAGCTGTTGTGGAGAAAACCGTTGCACTTGTGGGTAGGTATTGTGAAATAGGTAGTATATGCTGTTCTAATTGAATGTGTCATTATTATTATTTCTTTTTCATCCACTAGGGGTCACTGGAGTACTCTTGGGATATGGACGGGCTTCCGTAGGAACACAGCACTGAATATTTAAATTTAGTAACACTCCACCCCTCCATATCCCTGAGCACTTACTCAGTGTTTTTTCTGTGCTGAACGTGGCAACACATGCTTAGCTGAAGTCACGGTTTTGTTGAAGAAACTTTTATTTTTAATTTTTATTTTTTCTACTGTTTGACCACATCCCTGTCCCCCTTCCAAAAGGCAGGGTCAGGGATAGTGCAGCTGCTGATAGCAGCACGGGCGTGTCGGGCCTCTCTGAAAGAGCTCCCTCACAGCCCTCACATCCTCCTGCACTGGCTGGCCGGCGCTTACTGAAAAGCCCCGTCGGAGCCTCCGCACGTCTGCAGGAGTGAGGTATGTGAAACGGGGCGGTCAGCTCCCGCTGCCGCCCCGACGTGTGGAGACATAGTGCTGGGTGACGGCAAGGAGCGGCTCTCCCCTCTCAGCCTCCGGCATCTTCCCGCTCAGGCGCCCGCCCATTCCACCCCGCTCAGGCGGCCGCACGTTCGTCCACAGACCTCCGTGCAGGCACCGCGGCTCTCTCCACTCAGGCGCCCGCACGTTCGGCCACAGACCTCCGTGCAGGCGCAGCGGCTCTCTCCACTCAGGCGCCCGCACGTTCGGCCACAGACCTCCGTGCAGGCGCCGCGGCTCTCCCCGCTCAGGTACCCGCCCGTTAGGCCACAGCCTCCGGCCAGGCACCTCGGAACGACCCTCACTTCGCCGCAGCGCTACCTTGGTAGCTGACACGCTATTATACAGGAGCCCACCGCTGGGACACACGAGGCACATAGCGCTCTACGATACCCGCTGGGGGCCCACACGCTGCGCTGCCGCTGTAATAAGATAAACAGCCATTACAGGGGGGACATATCAGTGAAATACTGCAGCAGCAGAGGGATTATTACAGTATAATCAGTGAATGCAGCACTGTGATTATATGTATAAGTATAGCAGGGCAGCCATTTTTAACATGCTTCCTGTGTCTTCCTCTGTGATTCCAGAACGTTCCTGTCCTACATCTCTTCTCCACCGGAGGCGCAGGGGTGTTCGTGGGAATTTGGGATCAAAATTTATAGTACTGGCCACGTGTATTGCACTGGGCCAGATATATATACAGAGCCACCTTATTGCTATTTTACTGAGTCGTGCAGGTGTCTGTGTTTTGTGTATTGTATTGTCTGTCGCCATAATGAGTAAGGCACCAGCAAAAACTAAAAAGCATATTTGCAAAGTATGTGGCAGTGTGTTACCGGATGGATCTACCACATGTAACGTATGTTTTGTGGATTCCGTTCAGAATACCATTTCTGCTCCGGTTTTGCAACCAATTTCATCACCGGATCCTCCGTGGGGTATGTTAGTAAATGTACTGGAGAAATTTCAGACAGAAATGACCGCTGCTCGTCTGGAGCGAGAAACGCTAAGATCTGAGTCTAGGGTGAGACCGCCAGAACTACCGGAGGCGTCTCAGCCTTGCGTAGGGTCCAAATCCATTTTGGGCAAACGGGATAATTTTCATATGTCTTATGATTTTCCAGTGTCTGCTATGTTGCAGTCTGACGATTCCATCCCAGACCTCACGGAACACGATGAGGGGGAGGAGGGCGAAGTGGAGTCAGACGGCGAGGATGTTAACAGTTCCGGCATTGATGATCTCATCAGAGCGGTACGGCAGTCGCTAAGGTTTCCTGAAGCTGAGCAGCCTCTCACCAATGATCAGGTCATATTTACTAAACGACGGAAGACGCCAGTAAGTTTTCCTGTGTCGGATTCTCTAAATCAGATGTTAGTAGAATCCAGACAGAATCCAGATAAACGGTTTTCTATACCTCGCAGATTTAAGTCTAGTTATCCGTTTCCAGAATCGGTAACGGGTACATGGGAGAATCCACCAATAGTTGAACAGAAAGTACAAATGCTACGCCATCTAGTACAATTAGTACTCAAACCACGCACAGTGTCGGTACACTTGTGCATTCGCCTGTTAGGCACAATGGTGGCAGCTTTCGAGGCGCTTCAGTTCGGGAGATTTCACTCTCGTCCATTTCAGCTGAACGTGCTTGCCCAGTGGTCGGGCTCGCATCTGCAGATTCACCACAGAGTGAGGTTGTCACCAATAGCAAGAGTTTCTCTGCTATGGTGGCTCAAGGAACACAATTTAACCGCAGGAAGACGGTTCGGAGTTTGCAATTGGATAATTCTAACTACGGACGCCAGTCTCAGAGGTTGGGGAGCGGTAATTCAAAATTGTCAGCTCCAGGGTCTCTGGGCGGATCACGAAAAATTGCTGTCAATAAATGTTCTAGAACTCCGCGCGATTTTCAATGCGCTACGACAAGCGGTGCACATGGTTCGCTCTCAGCCTGTCCAAGTGCAGTCGGACAATGCGACAGCGGTCGCATACATCAACAAACAAGGAGGAACGAGAAGCCGCATGGCAATGCGGGAAGTAGCTCGAATCCTCAATTGGGCAGAATACCACCAGGTGATATTGTCGGCCGTGTTCATTCCGGGAGTGGACAACTGGGAAGCGGATTATCTCAGTCGTCGGGATCTTCACCCAGGCGACTGGTCATTAAATCCAGAAGTGTTTCACATGTTGGTTCAGCGATGGGGTTATCCTCAGGTGGACCTGATGGCATCTCGACACAATCATCAAACGCCCCAGTATGTGTCCAGAACAAGAGATCCAAAGGCAGTCGCGGTGGATGCTCTCACTGTCGCGTGGCCGTACAGTCTGGTGTATCTGTTTCCACCGTTTCCGCTGCTCCCTCTGGTGCTAAAACGGATCAAAAGAGAGTCGCTCACAGTCATACTAGTGGCGCCTCATTGGCCTCGGAGAGCTTGGTTCTCGGATCTTCGAGGATTACTCGCAGACGATCCGTGGCCACTCCCGATACGTCCAGACCTGTTACAACAGGGTCCTTTTCTTTACCCCGATTTAGCGCGGCTGCGTTTGACGGGGTGGCTGTTGAGACCGCCCTCTTAAAAAGAGAGGGCATTCCAGATTTAGTTATACCAACCATGTTACGGGCTAGAAAGCCGGTTACGGCAGCTCATTATTACAGAATATGGCGTGCCTATATAGGTTGGTGTGAAGCTCGGAAATTTCCGACATCAGCTTTCAAGTTATGCCGCCTTTTGTTGTTTCTACAATCAGGCTTAGATGGAGGATTGCGTTTATCTACACTAAAGGTGCAGGTATCTGCTTTGTCAATTTACTTTCAAAGACGATTGGCTCTATTGCCGTCTATACGCACCTTTCTCCAAGGTGTAATCAGGGTACAGCCTCCTTTCATTCCACCTACAGCGCCATGGGACTTGAATCTGGTTTTGGAGTTCTTACAGTCTTCATATTTTGAACCCTTACAACAAGTGGATATAAAGTTTCTCACTTGGAAAACCATTTTTCTCTTAGCCTTAGCTTCGGCAAGGCGTGTTTCGGATTTGGGTGCCTTGTCCTGCAAGCCACCGTATTTGGTGTTTCATGATGACAGAGCGGAACTTCGGACGAATCCCGCCTTCTTACCAAAGGTAGTGTCATCTTTTCACATCAATCAACCAATAGTAGTTCCTGTGTTGACAGCACATTCTGGAACTCTGGATGTGGTTCGTGCGTTACGCGTTTATGTAACCCGAACGTCTTCAGTTCGTAAGACGGATACGTTATTTGTTCTCTATGATGCTGCCAAGATGGGTTGGCCAGCATCTAAACAAACTTTATCCAGATGGATAAAACTGACCATACGCCAGGCTTACCTTCATGCTAGGTTACAACCGCCTACGTCAGTAACCGCTCATTCCACACGTTCTGTGGGAACTTCATGGGCAGCTGGTCGTGGGGCTTCTGCGACGCAGCTTTGCCGGGCGGCTACATGGTCTTCAGTGCACACGTTTGTGCGCTTTTACAAGTTTGATACTTTTGCGGCATCAGCATCTAGCTTTGGCCGCCTAGTGTTACAAGTGCCAAACTGCTCTCCCGCCCACGGGGGAAGCTTTGGTACGTCCCAAGAGTACTCCAGTGACCCCTAGTGGATGAAAAAGAAAATAGGATTTTGGTACTTACCAGGTAAATCCTTTTCTTTGAATCCATAGGGGTCACTGGACGCCCACCCAGAGCAGTTTACTTACTTGGGGTTAGTTCTGAGGATCTTATGGTAACACATTTTCACCGACTGGTTCACGTTACAAGTGCTGGTTAGGGTGTCAACTGTTAGTTGTCAGTAACGTTATGGGTTAACTTCGTTATTGTCAGTTATGTTATATGTAATACTCCATTATTAACCTCTCTTAATTCCTGTTCGGCTCAGTAAAAAACACTGAGTAAGTGCTCAGGGATATGGAGGGGTGGAGTGTTACTAAATTTAAATATTCAGTGCTGTGTTCCTACGGAAGCCCGTCCATATCCCAAGAGTACTCCAGTGACCCCTATGGATTCAAAGAAAAGGATTTACCTGGTAAGTACCAAAATCCTATTTTTAATTATACTCTTAATCCTGTACTGCATTGGGTAAGCAGCTTGTATGATGGGAATAAGGAATAGGTGAAAATAAGCGGTCAAATAAAAGATATACACACACAATTAAATTTAATACTTGGTAAAATAATACAGGATCTGAAATGTTATAAATCCAGTTACTGCCTCCCAGGTAATTGGTAGTGTCAGAAAAAGGACACTAATCTTATTCTTGCATAGCCAAAGGCACCAATGATCTGTACAGGTGTGTGTAGCAGTAAAGACTTAAGCGTCCAAGCTTGCGCAATCGTTAATGACCATAATGGTGGACAGGTATGGTGTCCTGTACTTTTCCCTTTCATTTTGCACCTGCATAAACCAGCAGCCAAAAAGGATAATTCCAAACACATAGAATTTGATAGCAGATAAGAATCTCTTGACCTGTCACGTTCTACTTTCAAGTCACTATCATGCTTGTATCCCAGGTCCCTCACAGGCTATGTCGTCAGCACCTTTGAAATACTAGTCCTGGAAGACTGAAATAAAATGCTGACACATGCATACTTAACCTCATAAAGGTAGAATCAACGGCACTAAAATACTTTCAAAACAACTGCGTCACACCAGCAGACATATCAGTGGGGGTTTGTAAAACTGGACAAAAAAAAAACCCCATCATGATAGCAAATACGATTTTGTGAAACTTCAACACAATGGAGAAACTGAGACAATCATCCACAGGCTTCCCTAAAACAATTAATACACTTCTGCAATTAGCGACCGTTATTCTCAACAAGCACGCACATGACACAACAGATAAGCCAGTCATCTCATACTCTCTTCCCTGCCCAAAATACATAAAGATATAAATTTGGGGCACTAACTCCATTGCTGTGAACCGTTTATCATTTACAGAGACAACGACCTACAACCATACGTCAAAAGCTAACAGTCACACCTACAGTACAACACAATTCACCGATAACTAACAATGGGAAAATGACCACTGGTTAGTCACCACTGACGCGACTAATCCATGAACAAGAAATGTAGTTTTCTCTATCGTCCTAGTGGATGCTGGGGTTCCTGAAAGGACCATGGGGAATAGCGGCTCCGCAGGAGACAGGGCACAAAAAGTAAAGCTTTTTCAGATCAGGTGGTGTGCACTGGCTCCTCCCCCTATGACCCTCCTCCAGACTCCAGTTAGATTTTTGTGCCCGGCCGAGAAGGGTGCAATCTAGGTGGCTCTCCTAAAGAGCTGCTTAGAAAAAGTTTAGCTAGGTTTTTTATTTTACAGTGATTCCTGCTGGCAACAGGATCACTGCAGCGAGGGACTGAGGGGAGAAGGAGTCAACTCACCTGCGTGCAGGATGGATTGGCTTCTTGGCTACTGGACATCAAGCTCCAGAGGGACGATCACAGGTACAGCCTGGATGGTCACCGGAGCCGCGCCGCCGGCCCCCTTGCAGATGCTGAAGTCAGAAGAGGTCCAGAATCGGCGGCTGAAGACTCCTGCAGTCTTCAAAAGGTAGCGCACAGCACTGCAGCTGTGCGCCATTTTCCTCTCAGCACACTTCACACGGCAGTCACTGAGGGTGCAGGGCGCTGGGAGGGGGGCGCCCTGGGAGGCAAATGAATACCTATAAAGGCTAAAAATACCTCACATATAGCCCCTAGAGGCTATATGGAGATATTTAACCCCTGCCTGATTTTTCTAAATAGCGGGAGACGAGCCCGCCAGAAAAGGGGCGGGGCCTATCTCCTCAGCACACGGCGCCATTTCCTCTCACAGCTCCGCTGGTCAGGACGGCTCCCAAGTCTCTCCCCTGCACTGCACTACAGAAACAGGGTAAAACAGAGAGGGGGGGGCAAATTTATGGCGATATTTTGATATAACAAAGCAGCTATAAGGGAGCACTTATTATAAGGCTATCCCTGATATATATATAGCGCTTTTGGTGTGTGCTGGCAAACTCTCCCTCTGTCTCCCCAAAGGGCTAGTGGGTCCTGTCTTCGTTAGGAGCATTCCCTGTGTGTCTGCTGGGTGTCGGTACGTGTGTGTCGACATGTATGAGGACGATATTGGTGTGGAGGCGGAGCAATTGCCAAATATGAGGATGTCACCCCCTAGGGAGTCGACACCAGAATGGATGCCTTTATTTATGGAACTACGGGATAGTGTCAACACGCTAAAGCAGTCGTTTGACGACATGAGGCGGCCGGACAATCAATTAGTGCCTGTCCAGGCGACTCAAACACCGTCAGGGGCTGTGAAACGCCCTTTGCCTCAGTCGGTCGACACAGACCCAGACGCAGGCACTGACTCCAGTGGTGACGGTGACGATTCAACCGTATTTTCCAGTAGGGCCACACGTTATATGATTTTGGCAATGAAGGAGGCGTTACATTTAGCTGATACTACAGGTACCACTAAACAGGGTATTATGTGGGGTATGAAAAAACTACCTATAGTTTTTCCTGAATCAGAAGAATTAAATGACGTGTGTAATGAAGCGTGGGTTGCCCCTGATAAAAAGCTGATAATTTCAAAGAAATTATTGGCATTATACCCTTTCCCGCCAGAGGTTAGGGAGCGCTGGGAAACACCTCCTAGGGTGGACAAGGCGCTAACACGCTTATCTAAACAAGTGGCGTTACCCTCTCCTGAGACGGCCGCACTTAAAGATCCATCAGATAGGAGGATGGAAAATATCCAAAAAAGTATATACACACATGCAGGTGTTATACTACGACCAGCTGTAGCGACTGCCTGGATGGGCAGTGCTGGGGTAGTTTGGTCAGAGTCCCTGATTGAAAATATTGATACCCTGGACAGGGACAATATTTTACTGTCGTTAGAACAAATAAAGGATGCATTTCTTTATATGCGTGATGCACAGAGGGATATCTGCACACTGGCATCACGGGTAAGTGCTATGTCCATTTCGGCCAGAAGAGCTTTATGGACGCGACAGTGGACAGGCGATGCGGATTCAAAACGGCATATGGAAGTTTTGCCGTATAAAGGGGAGGAGTTATTTGGAGTCGGTCTATCAGATTTGGTGGCCACGGCTACAGCCGGGAAATCCACCTTTCTACCTCAAGTCACTCCCCAACAGAAAAAGGCACCGACTTTTCAACCGCAGCCCTTTCGTTCCTTTAAAAATAAGAGAGCAAAGGGCTATTCATATCTGCCACGAGGCAGAGGTCGAGGGAAGAGACAGCAACACGCAGCTCCTTCCCAGGAACAGAAGCCCTCCCCGGCTTCTACAAAAGCCTCAGCATGACGCTGGGGCTTCTCAAGCGGACTCGGGGACGGTGGGCGGTCGTCTCAAAAATTACAGCGCGCAGTGGGCTCACTCGCAGGTAGATCCCTGGATCCTGCAGATAATATCTCAAGGGTACAGGTTGGAATTAGAGACAGATCCACCTCGCCGTTTCCTGAAGTCTGCTTTACCAACGTCCCTCTCCGAAAGGGAGACGGTTTTGGAAGCCATTCACAAGCTGTACTCTCAGCAGGTGATAGTCAAGGTACCTCTTCTACAACAAGGGAAGGGGTATTATTCCACTCTTTTTGTGGTACCGAAGCCGGATGGCTCGGTAAGGCCTATTCTAAATCTGAAGTCCTTGAACCTGTACATAAAGAAGTTCAAGTTCAAGATGGAGTCACTCAGAGCAGTGATAGCGAACCTGGAAGAGGGGGACTTTATGGTATCCTTGGACATCAAGGATGCGTATCTCCACGTTCCAATTTACCCCTCACACCAGGGGTACCTCAGGTTCGTTGTACAAAACTGTCACTATCAGTTTCAGACGCTGCCGTTCGGATTGTCCACGGCACCTCGGATCTTTACAAAGGTAATGGCCGAGATGATGATTCTTCTTCGAAGAAAAGGCATATTAATTATCCCATACTTGGACGATCTCCTAATAAGGGCGAGGTCCAGAGAACAGCTAGAGATGGGATTAGCACTGTCTCAAGAAGTGCTAAAACAGCACGGGTGGATTCTGAATATTCCAAAATCCCAGTTAATGCCGACAACTCGTCTGCTGTTCCTAGGGATGATTCTGGACACGGTTCAGAAAAAGGTTTTTCTCCCGGAGGAAAAAGCCAAGGAGTTATCCGAGCTTGTCAGGAACCTCCTAAAACCAGGAAAGGTGTCTGTACATCAATGCACAAGAGTCCTGGGAAAAATGGTGGCTTCTTACGAAGCAATTCCATTCGGCAGATTCCACGCAAGAATTTTCCAAAGGGATCTGTTGGACAAATGGTCAGGGTCGCATCTTCAGATGCACCTACGGATAACCCTGTCTCCAAGGACAAGGGTGTCTCTTCTGTGGTGGTTGCAGAGTCCTCATCTATTGGAGGGCCGCAGATTCGGCATACAGGATTGGATCCTGGTGACCACGGACGCCAGCCTGAGAGGCTGGGGAGCAGTCACACAAGGAAGAAACTTCCAGGGAGTATGGACGAGCCTGGAAACGTCTCTTCACATAAACATTCTGGAACTAAGAGCAATATACAATGCTCTAAGCCAGGCAGAACCTCTGCTTCAGGGAAAACCGGTGTTGATCCAGTCGGACAACATCACGGCAGTCGCCCATGTGAACAGACAGGGCGGCACAAGAAGCAGGAGTGCAATGGCAGAAGCTGCAAGGATTCTTCGCTGGGCAGAGAATCATGTGATAGCACTGTCAGCAGTGTTCATCCCGGGAGTGGACAACTGGGAAGCAGACTTCCTCAGCAGACACGATCTTCACCCGGGAGAGTGGGGACTTCATCCAGAAGTCTTCCACATGCTGGTAACCCGTTGGGAAAGACCAATGGTGGACATGATGGCGTCTCGCCTCAACAAAAAACTGGACAGGTATTGCGCCAGGTCAAGAGATCCGCAGGCAATAGCTGTGGACGCGCTGGTAACGCCTTGGGTGTACCAGTCGGTGTATGTGTTTCCTCCTCTGCCTCTCATACCAAAAGTATTGAGAATTATACGGCAAAGAGGCGTAAGAACGATACTAGTGGTTCCGGATTGGCCAAGAAGGACTTGGTACCCGGAACTTCAAGAGATGATCACGGAAGATCCGTGGCCTCTACCTCTAAGGAGGGACTTGCTTCAGCAGGGTCCCTGTCTGTTTCAAGACTTACCGCGGCTGCGTTTGACGGCATGGCGGTTGAACGCCGGATCCTAAAGGAAAAAGGCATGCCGGAAGAAGTCATTCCTACTTTGATTAAAGCAAGGAAGGAAGTAACCGTGCAACATTATCACCGAATTTGGCGAAAATATGTTGCGTGGTGCGAAGATCGGAGTGCTCCGACGGAGGAATTTCAACTGGGTCGATTCCTACATTTCCTGCAATCAGGATTGTCTATGGGTCTCAAATTGGGATCTATTAAGGTTCAAATTTCGGCCCTGTCGATTTTCTTTCAAAAAGAATTGGCTTCAGTCCCTGAAGTCCAGACCTTTGTTAAGGGAGTGCTGCATATACAGCCTCCTGTGGTGCCTCCAGTGGCACCGTGGGATCTCAATGTGGTTTTGGACTTTCTAAAATCTCATTGGTTTGAACCACTAAATAAGGTGGATTTGAAATATCTCACTTGGAAAGTGACCATGCTTCTAGCCCTGGCTTCTGCCAGGAGAGTATCAGAATTGGCAGCTTTATCTTACAAAAGCCCATATCTGATTTTCCATTCGGACAGGGCAGAACTGCGGACTCGTCCGCATTTTCTCCCTAAGGTGGTGTCAGCATTTCATCTGAACCAGCCTATTGTAGTGCCTGCGGCTACAAGTGACTTGGAGGACTCCAAGTTACTGGACGTTGTCAGAGCATTAAAAATATATATTGCAAGGACAGCTGGAGTCAGAAAATCTGACTCGTTGTTTATATTGTATGCACCCAACAAGATGGGTGCTCCTGCGTCTAAACAGACGATTGCTCGTTGGATCTGTAGCACAATCCAACTTGCACATTCTGTGGCAGGCCTGCCACAGCCTAAATCTGTAAAGGCCCACTCCACAAGGAAGGTGGGCTCATCTTGGGCGGCTGCCCGAGGGGTCTCGGCATTACAACTTTGCCGAGCAGCTACGTGGTCAGGGGAGAACACGTTTGTAAAATTTTACAAATTTGATACTCTGGCTAAGGAGGACCTGGAGTTCTCTCATTCGGTGCTGCAGAGTCATCCGCACTCTCCCGCCCGTTTGGGAGCTTTGGTATAATCCCCATGGTCCTTTCAGGAACCCCAGCATCCACTAGGACGATAGAGAAAATAAGATTTTACTTACCGATAAATCTATTTCTCGGAGTCCGTAGTGGATGCTGGGCGCCCATCCCAAGTGCGGATTATCTGCATAAATTGTACATAGTTATTGTTAACTAATTCGGGTTATTGTTGAAGGAAGCCATCTTTCAGAGGCTCCGCTGTTATCATACTGTTAACTGGGTTTAGATCACAGGTTGTACGGTGTGATTGGTGTGGCTGGTATGAGTCTTACCCGGGATTCAAAATCCTCCCTTATTGTGTACGCTCGTCCGGGCACAGTACCTAACTGGAGTCTGGAGGAGGGTCATAGGGGGAGGAGCCAGTGCACACCACCTGATCTGAAAAAGCTTTACTTTTTGTGCCCTGTCTCCTGCGGAGCCGCTATTCCCCATGGTCCTTTCAGGAACCCCAGCATCCACTACGGACTCCGAGAAATAGATTTATCGGTAAGTAAAATCTTATTTTCTATTTGTGTTCATGTATGATTGCTTGAGTAGGTAATTGATGCCTTCACAGTTGTGCCTTCGGCAAAGTAGTGTTTGTGGCTGTCAAGTTTGCTACACAAGATAACAATGCCAAAGTAGATCTTAGTGCTGTAAACATACTACAATGACAAGAACAGAAACAGCAGAATATTCAGGTAACAAGTTGGCCAGGGAACTACAACTACCAGCATCACCCGAGACCAATCAGATCTATACTGATATATGCTATTTTCAGCAAGCATGTACACTGCCTGGATAAAGAATGGAAGGAACTAGACACAGGACCTATCTAGTTTTATGGGCTTTAACTATTACACAAGATTAGATACTTAAGACTTTTATTGCACCACGTGTGCTACACAGCTGTAGATTATTACCATACCAGTCTATACAGGATGATGCTTTACATATTCCCGCTCGGTGCTAAGGAACTATTCTCTGGCCCCACTAATTATCTAAAAGGCAGCAATCGGATCTCCTATCTCAAATCCTGTTGGACAAGTTTGTATAACAATGCATATATAAATTTACACTACTGTGTATTTTATTGGTTTCACATTGCAACACTACAAACACAGAGAACAAAGAAAACCCACAATTGCAAAACATTTATCAGAACAACACATTGCTGTCTCTTTCACAATGGTCTCTGTTGCAAACCAAGGTAGGTGCAGTGCTGTGTTTTTCCACATCATGTTTTTCCAAAGAGCAGGGACAACAGACATTGGAGGTCATTCCGAGTTGATTCGCTGCCGTTTTTCGCAGCACAGCGATCAGGCTAAAATTTGGCAGTTCTGCGCATGCATATGGGCCGCAGTGCGCATGCGCCAAGTACTTTCACACAAAACTTTGCAGTTTTACACAGGGCCGAGCAACGCTTTTCAGTCGCTCTGCTGATCGGTGAGTGATTGACATGAATGGGGTGTTTCTGGGAGGCAACTGACCGTTTTCCCGGAGTGTGCTAAAAAACGCAGGCGTGTCAGCAGAAACGGGGGAGTGCTTGCCGAACGCAGGGCGTGTATGTGATGTCAAAACAGGAACTAAATAGTCTGCAGTGATCGCAAGGTAGGAGTAGGTCTGGAGCTACTCAGAAACTGCATGAAAATATTTAATAGCAGAACTGCTAACCTTTCGGTTGCACTTCTGCTATAATAAGATACACTCCCAACGGGTGGCGGCTTAGCGTTTGCACTGCTGCTAAAAGCAGCTAGCGAGCGATCAACTCGGAATGAGGGCCCTTGTTCCCTAAAATATAGCATCGCCCCTATCAATAGCAACATTACAAGGGTGTTCAGTATTTATTAAACTTGTTAGGAAATTTAATGCGATAAACCTCAATTGTTTTGTAGGGTAAAGTATTAACATGATCAAAGGCAGAGGGGATTTCCACTTGACCAGAACCAACTTGTTATTACACTAGCAATAGTGTATAATGCAAATTTAGTAGAACTATGGCCACAACATGCAGTATAAGGAACGGGACGAAGCTGTTGCGGATGCCCAGTGGTGACAGCTTTTCTTGACAGGTCTGCTGTGTGTGTGGATACGAGCTCAGTGCACTGGATATGAGAGTGGTTGCCAGCAAGAGAAAGGCGTCTTATTATAAGGTGGTTAACGGTCTCCTACTGTACTTGTTATGTATGCATATTTATTATGGGATGCAGAGTCGGTGTTAGGCACCTACCTGCAAACTAAATTTGCGCCCTTTCTCCCATACTTAATAAAGGGACAGTGTGTGCCACAGGGAGTGGTCTCACAAGAAAGGGCGTGGCCACACAACAGTACCTCCAATTCAAATTACGCCACACAGCACAATGTTATTCACATTGCACAGCACATAGTGCCCCTTATTCATATTACACCACACAGTAGTCCCCCTTATACACTATATCCACAGTAGTAGTGCTACTTATACACCTAATGCCCACAGTATTAATGCCCCTTCTATAATGCCCACAGTAGTAGCGCCACTTATAGACATAATGCCCACAGTAGTAGTGCCGCTTATACACATAACCCCTAATAGTAGTGACGTTTATACACATAATACCCCCTAGTAGTAGTGCTGCTTATACACTTAATGCCTACAGAAGTGGATTGGGGAGGTAGGAAGGGACGGGACACCGAAGAGTCTAGGCTGCACTTCACTCTGCGCCGCTGCCTGTCATACAGTTTGGCAGGTGCAGCAACAGCGCAAAGTAGCAGAGTGGGTAGAGCACCTCTCCATCCTGGTGCCGCCCTGTTTCGCATACTCTGCTGAATGTGTTGCACTGGCCCTGGTATCACAGCATGTATTATACTGATAGTTGCCACCTGTACTTGATTTCAAAGGCTAGTCTAATTTTTTGATTGTGTGCCCCTGTCAATTTCCCTTTTTTTATAGTTTAATTGCACACTTCTGCATATCATTATTTATCTTTTCTACATGTTACATGCAAAGATTTTATGTAATATGTTTAGTAAAAAAAAAAAAGCACTGCTGTCTAAAAGCATATGCATTGCAGTTAAAGGATAAGTAAAAGTTTCTCAAAGTGCAACAACACACTGTACAGTACACATTACTTGTTACCTTCGGTACAGTAGTTCTTTACTCCGGGTCTTAAGGCTCTAGTTTTCTCTCTCCTACTAAGGTGAGCAACCCCTTACACCCCTACCCTGTTTGGTTTCCCATTGCATGCTGGGAGTGAGCAGCTATGCAGTCTGTACAAGAGCAGCGGGGAGGTGGGGTAGAAAGGAAGGAAGCTGAAGAGCCCAGCCATGATCCATGCTGGCGCACTGCCGGCTGTCAAATAATATGACAGACACAGCCGGCAGCATCAGCGCACAGCAGCACAATGCTGCTTACAGTATGCTAATTTGTTCCTTGTTAAGTAGGAAGAGGATAATATATGGCATAACACATTATGGGGGCTGAACTTTGTATCCTGGCATTGCTACATAGACTATGCTATCTTCTATTGGAAAGGACTGGAAGAAGTAAGGACATTTTGCTCCCTCTTTAATAACTGTCGAAAATATTGCAGTACACACATCACTTACAAACTACACACAGATGGCCTCCATGCACGTACTTTTTCTGCCGTGCGTGCACATATTTGCAAGTTGCGTATGACCGCTCCCGCAGTCCTGCGTATTAGTGCGGGGTATGAGTAATTACGGTGGTATTTGTAATTGCACGGAAAAGCCATCAAAAGCCATATTCAATTTTTTACCCATATAATGCATAAATCACACACTGATTTATCCTTCTAGTAGATAGTTAAAGTTCACACATAAATTATCCCCCTAGAAACTCTAGCACAAAGTACCAGACCTGCCTTGTTTACGCAAAGCTTTGAAATCCTATGAAGGAGGCAAATACCTTTGGTTAACCCCATTGTTCTAGAGTTGTCCAGTATCTGTCGAAGAATATAAATACTGGATTGTCATTGTCTCATCTGAAGACAGGTCAAACAAAAAGACCATATCCAGGAACCTAGTTTAACTGGAGAGAAGCAATAGCTGACAAATTACATACCAGACATTTAGATACCAAAGGAAATAACATTCATGGTCTGAACTCTGGGAAATGTGTGTATATTTATATATATATATATATATATATATGTATATGTTACCTAACAAATTGTAATAACAGGAATATGTATGTATGTATATATATATATATATATATATATATATATATATATATATGTATGTATGTCTTGAGGATGGAAATGGAAAATCATATCATGTGTGGGATCATATTGTTCAGAGTCACATAAACAGTAATCTGGTGGGTATAAGAATATTGTCACATATTGCAGTAATAAGTTATTAATAATACCAGATTACTGTATGATTAATGTGATGGGTTTAACTGGTCATGGGGCGGGAACTCCGATGCAAACAACAGAAATAACATCGCCATCGCCCACCGCTTGAGCTGACCAATGATCCCCATTGCACAGGATATGTCCCACCCCCGAACCAATGGAAGAAGAGCATACAGTCTATTGTACTGTGTTTTGACCTACTGTATAAAAAGCCAAGCTGCAGGCCCGGTCACACACAATCTCTGAAGATCATCTACCTTGATGATTGAGGACAGGACCGGGAAGCGCTGTCGAAACCAAACGTATGTACCATTGACTGTAGCTTTTTTCTCTTATTGTATTGTATTATCCTTGTAACGCCCTTCTAGTAAAGATAACCGTTGGTGGGTCAGACCTCAACATAGTTTTGAAATACAATTTGGTGTCGTGTCCCATTTCCTGCTAAGGTTTAAGGTATATTTCTTTCACACGTGTAGCTGCATTGTGCTCTCAGCGTGTCTCTGTGTGTGTGTATGTACTGCGTGTACTTTGTACGTCCGTCGCGGCGTGAGTATGCAAAGTGCGTACAGGGTACGGGCCTTTGTACGCTAACTGTGTAAAAAGTATGTAGGGTAAGGATTCCATATAGCTGCCGCAGCGGCTTGAACTTAGGTGAAATAAGGTATTGCTTTTTGTCCTGTAAAATAATCAGCATTCACATAACAACAATTAAAAAATATCTACTTTACCTTCAAAATAAGCAAAGAAGCAATCCATTTTCTTGTATTAACCACTTGCATTGAAACTAACTGCTATGAAAAAGCCACTAATATCAATACTAACAGCTACACAGAGAAATAAAAGAGCTTAGTAGGTGGCATGATAACATACTGTACCAAAAAGCCTGGTCATGAAGGTAATGAGTAATTGGAGGAACCAAGAAATCTGCACAGAACAAATTTGCACCATGAGCCGGAATTCCATATCAACAGGATACAAAATGAAAAATTAGACTAGGTAACATAAGCTTTGAAAACCAGCAGAGACATCTTCCTTTCATTGAAACCCACCAAGCCACTGTGAAGAAATGGTCCTTCATTACCCAATTTGGTTCCCAGCACAATAAAATAGATAAAATCTTGACATTTCATAGGCATATTTTACAGACTAATAACTGACCAACCCAGCTTTATATACAAAAGAGCTGACAATTTAAAGTACAAACTTATCAGAAGTGCTTTGGAATATTATACTAATTGCTTTGGAATATTATACTAATGCTATTAGGAAAAACCGATTCCATTGTTGCAGTACCCTCACTGCTATTACTTGCAGAGACTTTCTTATATTATTTAAGGAACTCAAGGATGTCAAGAAGTGTGTTCAAGCCCTCCATTCTGTGCAACCAGCTATCTCCACTATTGGGGTCTGTACAATACAACTGGAATTCAACGTCAAGGCTGTGGTTACCTCTCAGCAATCTATGATGCTGACCTCACATAACTGCATCAGTATATCGCTCAGCTCTAAGAGGGTCAAGAGGGCCAGGATAACAGCCCTGCACATCAGGGGCATTCCTGAGGACATTGAATTCCCTCACCTTGAATTCTACCTCAAATAGCTTTTTATACAGCCTTCTTTGGCCACCCTTGAGGATCACCTGCTCCTAAACCAGGTCCATAAGAAGTCATAAAGAGGCCTGTAAACTTCCCTCAATCACTTTTAAGGTTGCCACCCTTCAGATCTTTCAGGACTATCTCCTCTTACTTTGGCTAAACTACGGGACCGTAAACTCTTTACCACCCTGCTTCATCACCACAACATCTGGTATTGCTGGGACTGCCCCTTTTGCATCCTGATTTGGCACCAGAACCATCTGCATGTGTCTCACTCCCTTCATGAGGCTCAGTCACTCCTACCTACACTGGGTATCTCTCTCTGGTGAGCTCACACCTATGACTACCACCCCTCTACCCCAGACACTCCAACAGATGACGTCCAGCACCCCCCTCCTTCAGAATGGTCTACAGTTCCCAGATACTCTAGGTCATCCACACCATCCTTTGACACCTGAGGACTTATGAAAGTTTAATTTTACATTATTCCCCATAAATCACGAAGGTGCTCTCCGACTTGTGAGTATTTCCCCTTTGCAGATGTTTTCTGTTGCAGTCTTGTTGCAAGCTGTATTGGTTCCACTTTTCCTCTTCCATAAACTTACAAAATATAATACCCATTTTATTTGGCAAGGTAAACCCCCTAGGTTGTCCTCTACCATTCTGAAAAAGCCCATCTCCACAAGCAGCACCTCACCTCTTCCTCTAACCTGCTCTCTACCCTTAAATACTTTTTTACACTTTTGAACCTTTTGCTCCATACATGGGAGCATGCTCTGCAATGCCTTTTTGAAGTAACAGGGCCCATCCTTTGGACAACAGAAGTATATCACTTTATCTGTCCTCTCCACTTATTCTAACTCTTCTTTGAAAAACTATATCATCCTTTTGAACTCATTTCCTCTTATACACACTCTCATCCACAAACTCAGGCGATAACTTTTCACCTACAGCCATACCACACTGGATATGTCTGATCTCATCTAATCTTGGAAGCCAAGCAGTGTTGGGCTTGGTCAGTACCTGGATGGGAGACCTCCTGGGAATACTAAGTGTTGTAGATAATGAAGCAATAGAATTATTGCCTTCCTACTGGACAGCAGAAGTGTATTACTGTCTATCCTTCTAAATCGGAAAAATTGACTTTACCTTACTCTCATTGCTTATTCAATGTTCTACAGATGAGCAAAAGCAGAAGTGGTGGAATGATAACTTTCTTTTCTAATTCTATTTCTTTGAGAAGCTCTAATTCTTACAACGATATGTACGGCAACAATTTATCCCCCCTACTCAGGAAATTGGAACAGAACACAGTTTGTGACATATTTTAACACTGGATAGAATAACTTATTCCATTACCACTCAGTAGAAACACACACCACATAATTGGAGAAAGACAACCACCTGTTTTGCTGTACTACAATTGGATATAATTTATCCCTTATGATTTAATTGAACATGATATATTTTCACTCACAATATCATCCTAACTACTTACCAAAATTCCTCTATTACTTATGTAACTCACACCTAAGTCTTGTACATAACAAGGCAAATATAATATAATTGTAAGACCAAACATTAGAGGAAACTTTGGGATTTATTTAATAACTTTTTAATTTCTCACATATATACTAATATCATCTTGAGCCTTTGATCTCGCAAACCCTTTTGAATACAGTTTTTTTGAACTATTATCTGAGAGCACCACCAACCCAGTGCTATGAAAACTGCTATCAGAATAGCAACACGTTGGTACACATATTAAATTACAAATCCTAAATTAAATGCGATTTTGAATCCATTCCTGTGCAGATTCTAAACCCCCAGCGACTACCAGGATGTATGTGAGCAAGCCCTATTGAGTGAAATGCACATCATACTTCCACTTCCAGTCCACCCGTGGTGTGCACACGGGTCCCGGCTACAGGCACTGAGGGTGTGTACCATGGTTAAACTACTTTAATTTACACCTCACAAATTGTCACAGGTATATTTTCAGTATTCTCTCATTGGAGGACTTTGGTATTGACACACTTCAATGTCCTGCGGATAACAGGGTAGTTGTTTACTATAGTCACTTATAGCAGAAACACAGTTTCTTCAATCTGAACCAGTCAGCTAGTTCTCTTACTGTCCATCCACTGCAATGTGCACATAGGCAGTAGAAGCTGTTAGAGTTATACACATCTTTAGTCTCAGTATATATTTACTACCTATTATATACTGTTAGTTATTGATACTGTGAGCATATACAGTATTATGGACAACTAATGTGGATAGATGTTACCCATTGCAGAAACATTATATGATTCATGCAATCTACAGTGATTGTTTACATGGTTATAAGATGGAGAGGAAAATGGTTAGAATTTAGTATTTTTTATGTGAATAGACATAAGTTGGCTATTACCCATACACAGGACCTATAACTTATATACAATATAACCTATGCAGGATATTGCTTCTGATACTTTTTATATTTGTGAAACTAGAAATATCCCTCTTCCCTTTCTTACAGTTGCCTGTTACTTCTACAGACAGGATATTTATGATTATGATTTATGATTTGTCTGAGAAGTTTGTTTTAAATACTTTCACCTGGCTGAAACTTGTCAATGGATCTGCCAGCCCTCTAATTGCCTCCATATTCAAATATGTATGAATATTAGTTAGTGGGTTTATTGATTTACTTGCTTATTCATAGGAGCTAAAATAGGAGTTCCTTTACTCCATATATGCTAAATGCCTCTGTATTTTAATATATACACAATGAAAGTTATTTTTAGTTACATCTAAGTGTACCCCCCCCCCCCCAAAAAAAAAGAGTTTTACTTCTTTTGTTTTTTTGCTCTCCTTCAAAAACTTCCCCATTAATTGTATTAAAGTTTTCATATGTTTACATTTGCAGCAGCAGTGACATTAGCATACATCTATGAATCAGTCCCTTTGTCTTAACCAAAAATTGTTTCATTTTCAGTGACCATTTCTACTTGCAGATCAGGGGCACAGCTATGGGGGCAACTTGTGTCCCCAAATTCATGAACCTCTATCTAAGTTGGTGGAAGGAGATTGTATTTTCTCTAGAGAATTACCAATATACAGTACAAAACATGTCACAATGTGGCTCCATTACATTGATGACGTGTTAATCATCTAGGAGGGCAGAAAAGAATATTAAAAACTGATATATGAAATCAGACAGGAGTTGTGTAAAAATGAAAGTGGGATATAATGGTGCTCCAGAAACAGATCTTGACAGAAAATTGACCTCTACCAACAGTAATTTACACCATCAGTGCTCCCGCTTTCCACCTACTTTAAAGAGTATGCCGAAAGACAAATTCTTAAAATTAAGGAACTACTCCAACAGTGAAATCTTCAATATCAGAGCTAATGAAGTCATGAATAGACTGATTGATGTGGGATATAGTAGAAGATGTGTCATAAGGACAACATGAGAGTCCACTAAAAAAAGACAAAGTCCCTCTTCTATCCAACTCAGAAGGTTGATAAGTCCCAGCAGAATACCATTAGGTTTCTAGGCAATTTCTCACAAGAATGGAGATTAAAACACTGGCATATCCTTAGATCCAGTAAGGAATTAGCCGGCATCTTGATCACAAAAGCTTTGATATATTGGAAGTGCTCACTCAGTTTAAAAGACATTTTAGCAATCATCCTCGGAAACCAGCAGTGATGAAGGATTCACACTAATGTGGCAAATGTAAGGATTGTCAATACATATTGAAAACATTTGACATCCAGGAGAAGTATGGAACTAAATGTTATCAAAGATTACATAAACTGTGGCTCCACTGGCATCATTTATTGTATTCAATGTAACTCTCTGAACAGATACATAGGCATGACAACAAGTCATTTAAAGCAAATTATATTCAAATACATTGGCACCATTCAAATGTAGAAAAATACAAACAAAAGAATATGATAAATTACAACTGTTACCAAACACTTTCATTAAATCCATAGAGGGAATACCTCTCAACTCTGACTTTTGGCTTAGGGCCCTGATACATCATTCTCTGATCTGCCAGCACTGTTGATCCACCAACAAGCGGCCAGGGATAATCGGTAATCCTTCGGAGAATCAGGGAATGTAAACATGTTAAATATCTCCAATTTGCAAATTCTGATTCAATTTGTGTTATATGTATTAAATATACAGTAAGAAAGAGAAATATAGTCATGAAGTACTGTATATTAGAAATCCATATACCCAGGTATTTGAATTTATCTACCCATTGTAGTGGGAAAGTAACTAAGGGGTTAGCCGGACAGGGGCCCCATAGAGGACGGATACATGATTTAGTCCAATTTATGGACAAACTCCAAAAACTGTCAAATTTGTTAATAAGATCAACTACTACAGGCACACAAATTTGATAATCTTTGATGAGCAACAACAAATAATCAGCAGATAGTGCCACTTTATCCTAGATCCTAATTCAAATCCCCAAATACCCTGTTATATTATTGTAATAAACAAGCTAAGGGCTCAATTGTGATAGCAAACAGTGGTGGTGAAAGGGGACAACCTTGTCTTGTTCCACATGTTAATGAAATATGAAGACTACATAAAGCCAATCACCGATTCACAAGCTTTTGGAGCGGAAAGTAAAAGCTGCACCCAGTTTATAAATACAGGTCCTATGCCAAAATATTTCCTGGTCTCCCACAGAAAGGGCCACTCAACTGAGTCAAAAGCTTTTCTGGCATCAAAGGAAACAATTACTGAAGATGACTTCTATCTGTAGAAGACCTGGAAATGAGTAAACAAACATCTAAGGTTAATAGCTGTTGATTAACCTGGCATAAACCCAGTTTGAGCCAGGTGAATTATGTCTGATATCACCTGGCTGAGTTGCTAAAATTTTGGCTAAAATCTTGACATCTGTAGAAAGAACTGAAATAGTGTGATATGATTTGGGGAATTTTTGGTCCTTCCACATTGTCAAATATAAAATTATATAGTTCCAATAGTCAGGGTACATAAAATCATGAATGTTTTTCATAAAGATCAACTGGGGAATGACCGGGAGCCTTCTTACCAAGTAAGCAACAAAGTGCCAATTTTACTTCCTCCAGTGTAAGTGGGGAGTCCAAAAACTGAGTAGATAAAATAGGAAGAGGAATATTATCAAGATAATCTGTCACATCCTTCGTAGTGCATGTGCATGTCAATTTAGAGGCATAAAAACTCATCATTTTCTTCAATCACTTCAACTACTATGTTCGAGGAGCTTTCTGCCTTAGCTAAATGTGAAAGGCACTGTAACCCCCTGGCCCATCAGCCAAAGCATATTGTGAATGGTCCGCAAATAAGAGCCTATACTGTGTTTTGGCTACTAAATGACTATTCCATTCTTTTTGCAAAGTCAACCATACTCATTTTGCTGACTTTGTTCGCAGAGACAATGGGGGTAATTCAGAGTTGATTGCAGCAGCATATTTGTTAGCAGTTCGGCAAAACCATGTGCACTGCAGGAAGTATAAGAAAAGGTATTGAATTAACCCAACATTGAGTGAAAACATAGTGATCCCATATATCTGTTTGCAAAGACTCCATATTGAAGCACACTGTTTTCCTGACTAGGACAGAGACCGACCTCTCTAGACGCTGCTGTATAGGAGGAGTGAAAAGCCAAACCAACCCAAGATTTTTTTCAATGACATCAGTTTACCAGCCACTAGATGTGTTTCAGAAAGGCATGCAATGTCTGCTCTGTATTGCTGAAGTTGTTGGACAACCAAAGATCTCTTAATCTTATCACTGAGCCAGGGGCATATCAAGAGAGGAGGAGGCCAGTGTGCAGACTCCATCTGGGCCCCCTCCTCTGTAGCAGGCAGTGCTATAGACTCTGGGCGACAGGGTCACTAGGGAACCCTAGCGCTGTCCCAGAGTATAGTGCGCATGTGCAGGCCTCTGGAAAAATGGCATGGTGGCCATTTTCCCGGAGATTTTCTTTCTGTGCATGTTAGAAACACCAGGAAAATGGCCGCAGCGCCATTTTCCTGGTGATTTCTGCAGCACTGCTGCCAACGCAGGACTCCAGAGGTAAGTAGAAAATAAATGGGTGCTGAGTATGCGGTGTGGGAGTGAGCACCCTGTGGGCCCATGTGCACCGCACACACCGCACCCACTATAAATATGCCAGTGTATTGAGCCCTCTAACATTTCAGCTCAAAATCTTAATTTGAGAAATATCACCAAAATATTGGTAGAAGCAGTTTGCGTGATGTGAGGGGAGACAAAAAGAAAACAAACACCAAAAAAAGACATAGCTGCCCAAAGAAAGAAAACCCCACACATACAATTACACACAATCCTACTGTACACATGAAATACACAAAAAAAAGAAGAGTACCCCTACCAACCCCCTCCCTGCCCCCAACTTTGGCATACTTGTGTCCCTTAACATCGACCTTAACAAACAAAGAGAAAAATTTTGGTAAGCAAAGAAACTAAGAGAGTAATTCAGACCTGATCGTAGCAGCAAATTTGTTAGCAGTTGGGCAAAACTATGGTGGTCATTCCGAGTTGTTCGCTCGTTATTTTTCTTTCGCAACGGAGCGATTAGTCGCTAATGCGCATGCGCAATGTCCGCAGTGCCACTGCGCCAAGTAAATTTGCTATGCAGTTAGGTATTTTACTCACGGCATTACAAGGTTTTTTCTTCGTTCTGGTGATCGTAATGTGATTGACAGGAAGTGGGTGTTTCTGGGCAAAAACAGGCCGTTTTATGGGTGTGTGCGAAAAAACGCTACCGTTTCTGGGAAAAACTCGGGAGTGGCTGAAGAAACGGAGGAGTGTCTAGGCGAACGCTGGGTGTGTTTGTGACGTCAAACCAGGAACGACAAGCACTGAACTGATCGCAGATGCCGAGTAAGTGTGGAGCTACTCAGAAACTGCTAAGAAGTGTCTATTCGCAATTTTGCTAATCTTTCGTTCGCAATTTTGAGAAGCTAAGATTCACTCCCAGTAGGCAGCGGCTTAGCGTGTGCAAAGCTGCTAAAAGCAGCTTGCGAGCGAACAACTCGGAATGAGGGCCCATGGGGGTAATTCCAAGTTGATCGCAACAGGAAATTTTTTAGCAGTTGGTCAAAACCATGTGCACTACAGGTGTGGCAGATATAACATTTGCAGAGAGAGTTAGATTTGGGTGGGTTATTTTATTTCTGTGCAGGGTAAATACTGGCTTCTTTATTTTTACACTGCAAATTAGATTGCAGATTGAACACACCACACCCAAATCTAACTCTCTCTGCACATGTTATATCTGCCTCCCCTGCAGTGCACATGGTTTTGCCCAGTTGCTAACAGAATTCCTGCTGCGATCAACTTGGAATTACCCCCTATGTGCACGTGTGTGTGTGTGTCAGATATAACATTTGCAGAGAGAGTTAGATTTGGGTGGGTTATTTTGTTTCTGTGCAGAGTAAATACTGGCTGCTTTATTTTTACACTGCAATTTAGATTTCAGTTTGAACACACTACACCCAAATCTTACTCTCTCTGCACATGTTATATCTGCCCCTCCTGCAGTGCACATGGGGGGTCATTCCGAGTTGTTCGCTCGCAAGTGAATTTCAGCAGATTTGCTCATGCTAAGCCGCCGCCTACTGGGAGTGAATCTTAGCATCTTAAAATTGCGAACAATGTATTCGCAATATTGCGATTACACACCTCGTAGCAGTTTCTGAGTAGCTTCAGACTTACTCGGCATCTGCGATCATTTCACTGCTTGTCGTTCCTGGTTTGATGTCACAAACACACCCAGCGTTCGCCCAGACACTCCCCCGTTTCTCCAGCCACTCCTGCGTTTTTTCCGGAAACGGTAGCGTTTTTTCCCACACGCCCATAAAACGGCCTGTTTCCGCCCAGTAACACCCATTTCCTGTCAATCACATTACGATCGCCAGAACGATGAAAATGCCGTGAGTAAAATTCCTAAGTGCATAGCAAATTTACTTGGCGCAGTCGCAGTGCGGACATTGCGCATGCGCATTAAGCGGAAAATCGCTGCGATGCGAAGATTTTTACCGAGCGAACAACTCGGAATGACCCCCATGGTTTTGCCCAACTGCTAACAAATTTGCTGCTACGATCAGGTCTGAATTAGGCCCTAAAATGGTCCCTAGACAGGCAGTGCTCTACAGCCATATTTGGTCCTATAGACTAAACCTAACCCAGTTCCTAAAATAATAAATGTAAACATTACTGTGGTTGTGTTTAGCATCGAACCATGACCATAAATGGTTTCAGTTCAGTACAGCACAATCAGTATAAACAATTATAAAATACAAATATAACCACATAATAGTACATTTAAGTATAAATATAACCATGCTAATCATTAAAACTATAACTGCATATTCTGATAACCATTAAAGTTCAAATAATTATGATCCATAACTGGTGTACAAGCTAATTATAAAAATCAATTAAATTTGCTATCAAACAATGAATACTACTTTACAGTACTTATGTAGCCATTTCTGTTGGCCTGTTTGAGCATATAGTGCAATGACAACTCTACCTCAGTGTAAATCAATACTACATTTTTCAAGCATAATGTAAAACTTTAATATACTATACATGTAGCCTGTTATATAGTGTATTTACCTTAACAATAATGATAATGTCAAATTGACATTTGATATTAGTCAAGAAGAGGTTAATTTTTTAGACCTAATCATTTACATTCAAACCGACCGACTCTCGATCCCATATTGATAGGTTGAGTTGTCATCATGACAACTGGTTAAACACTATTCCCATGAGTTAGTTCAAACGACTTAAGAGGAATTGTACTGATCAACAAGTATTTTTACCCCAGGCATCAGAGATGAAAGATTGTTTTATTGACTGTGGTTATGATGGGAAGGAAGTGAAACAATCCTTGGATAATGTCACTAAAATTGAGAGGTTAGATCTTATGAAGAAGAAGGATAGGGAAACCACAACTGAGAACGACAAATTCAAGTAGGCATTCACTACAAATTATTAGTCCCAGCATAATAAAGTAAAAACAGGATTTTTATACCTACCGGTAAATCATTTTCTCCTAGTCCGTAGAGGATGCTGGGGTCCACTTTAGTACCATGGGTTATAGACGGTTCGGCAGGAGCCATGGGCACTTTAAGACTTTTTCAGAGTGTGAACTGGCTCCTCGCTCTATGCCCCTCCTCCAGACCTCAGTATAGGAACTGTGCCCAGGGAGACGGACAATTCGAGAAAAGGATTTACTTTTAAGTTAATGGTGAGATTCACACCAGCTCACACTTCAACCATGCCGCACAACATGGAATACAACATAACACATGCCAACGAGCATGACCATTGCAGCAACGTGCTGAAACAATTGAACACAACACCTGTGTAAACTATAACAAATTAACTAATGCAGGTAAAGTACGCACTGGGTTGGGTGCCCAGCATCCTCTACGGACTAGGAGAAAAGGATTTACCGGTGGGTATAAAAATCCTGTTTTCTCATACGTCCTAGATGATGCTGGGGTCCACTTTAGTACCATGGGGTTATACCAAAGCTTCAGTACAGGCGGGAGAGTGCGGATGACCCTGCAGAACCAATTGACCAAACTTTAGGTCATTAGCGGCCAAGGTGTCAAACTTGTAAAACTTAGCAAACATGTTTGTCCCTGACCAAGTAGCTGCTCGGCAAAGCTGTAATGCCGAGACCCCCCCCGCCCAGGATGAGCCCACCTTTCTTGTAGAATGGGCATTCACCGAATTCGGCATCGGCAATCCTGCCGTGGAATGAGCGTGTTGAATCATACCTCTGATCCAGCACGCAATAGTCTTCTTAGAAGCAGAACACCCAATCTTGTTGGGAACATACAGGACAAACAGAGCCTCTGTTTTCTGTATCCGAGCCATTCTTGCAACATAAATTCTCAAAGCTCTGACCACATTCAGAGACTTTGAAGCAGCGAAGGTGTCAGTAGCCACTGGCACCACATTAGGTTGGTTTACATGGAAAGAAGAAACCACCTTTGGAAGAAATTGTTGACGAGTTCTTAATTCAGACCTATCTTCATGGAAGATCAAGTAAGGGCTCTTGTGAGACAAGGCCCCTAACTCAGACACCCGTCTTGTGGATGCCAAGGCCAACAGCATGACCACTTTCCAAGTGAGAAACTTTAACTCCACCTCCTGGAGAGGTTCAAACCAATCTGATTGAAGGAACTGCAAAACGACGTTAAGGTTCCATGGTGCAGTAGGAGGCACAAAAGGAGGTTGGATGAGCAGAACCCCCTTCACGAACGTCTGAACTTCCGGAAGGTAGGCCAATTGTTTCTGAAAGAAAACGGACAAAGCCGAAATTTGGACCTTGATTGAACCCAACCTTAAGCCAGCATCCACACCTGCCTGAAGAAAATGGAGAAAACGTCCTAACTGAAATTCTTCCGTTGGAGCCTTCTTGGTTTCACACCAAGACACATATTTTCTCCAAATACGTTGGTAATGTCTACACTTTACTCCTTTCCTGGCCTGAATAATAGTGGGAATGACTTCTTCGGGAATACCCTTTCTGGCTAGGATCCGGCGCTCAACAGCCATGCCGTCAAATGTAGCCGCGGTAAGTCTTGATACACACATGGCCCCTGCCGTAGCAGGTCCTCTCGAAGAGGAAGAGGCAGAGGATCTTCTATGAGTAACTCCTGAAGATCCGGGTACCAAGCCCTCCTTGGCCAGTCTGGGACAATGAGGATAGCCCGAACCCCTGTTCTTCTTATGATCTTGAGAACTTTTGGAATTAGTGGAAGTGGAGGGAACACGTACACCGACCGAAATACCCACTGGGTCACTAGTGCATCCACTGCTATTGCTTGTGGGTCTCTCAACCTGAAACAATATCTCTGAAGCTTCTTGTTGAGACAAGATGCCATCATGTCTACTTGAGGAACACCCCAATGACCTGTCACCTCTGCGAAGACTTCTTGGTGGAGGCCCCATTCTTCTGCTTGATGGTTTATGTACGCCACCGCTGTTACATTGTCTGACTGGATCTGGGTCGGTTGATCTTGAAGAAGGCCGTTGTAAACGGCTCTCAACTCCAGAACGTTTATGTGAAGACAGGTTTCTTGACTTGACCATCTTCTTTGGAGGTTTCCCCCCCTGTGTGACTGCTCCCCAGCCTCGGAGACTTGCATCCGTGGTTACTAAGACCCAGTCCTGAATCCCGAACCTGCGTCCCTCTAGGAGGTGAGAACTGTGTAGCCACCACAGGAGCAAAATTCTGGCTTTGGATGATAGGATTATCCTCTGATGCATGTGTAGATGAGATCCGGACCACTTGTCCAACAGGTCCCACTGGAATACTCTGGCATGGAATCGGCCAAGCTGTAGGGCCTCGTAGGCTGCTACCATCTTCCTCAACAAGCGAATGCATTGATGAATCAACACTTTTGTTGGTTTCAGAATTTGTTTGACCATTCTCTGGATTTCCAGAGCCTTTTCCACTGGAAGACATACCCTCTGTACTTCTGTGTCTAGTATCATCCCCAGAAACGATAATCTTGTTGTTGGTTCCAACCGTGACTTTGGAAAGTGTATGATCCAACCGTGCTGTTGAAGTACTGTCAGGGAGAGTGCAATGTTCTGCACCAACCTTTCCCTGGACCTTGCTTTAAATCAAGAGATCGTCCAGGTAAGGAATTACATTGACACCTTGCAGTCGAAGGAGGACCATCATCTCTGCCATCAGGCTTGAATAAAACCCTTCTCCTTGTTGTGACAAGGGAACCAGGACAATCACTTGATCCTGACACAATTTTTGTATTGCCATGGTAGCGGCTCTTGATCCCAAGAGACCAATATCTTTCATGTCTTCCAGCATGTACGCAGCAGCGTCTTTGATATGACCTAACGTTAGGAGTATCTCATCTCTATCTATCGTGTCAATGTCTGATGACAAGTTTTCTGACCACTTTTCAATAGCACTACTCACCCATGCACAGGGAATGGTAGGCCTGAGCAGTGTCCCATTAGTCACATAAATAGATTTCAACGTAGTCTCTAACTTGTGGTCTGCAAGCTCCTTTAGTGAAGCCGTCCCAGGCGCAGGGAGAATCACCTTTTTTGTTAACCGTGACAGGGCACTATCTAAAACGGGGGGTGATTCCCACCTTTCCTTTCCTCTGCAGGAAAAGGGTTAGCTGCCTGAATTCTTTTGGGAATCTGAAATTTCTTTTCAGGGTTTGACCAGACTCCCTCAAAGAGACTGTTCAGTTCATGAGATGGAGGGAAAGTTTCATTAATTTTCTTTTCTTTATTAAAGTAAGCCTTCTCCTGTGGTAAAGGAGGGGGCTCCGTAACTTCTAGTACCTCTTTTATAGCAACAATCATGTATTGAATGTTTTTTGCTAACTTTGAATCACTGGTGTCGACACAGGAATCAGAATCCGTGTCTGTATCAGTTTGTACTACTCGTGCAAATGACCTTTTTTGTGAACCAGAGGTGTCCCCTGTGGATGAAAAAGCAGAACTATTAAAAATCACGTCTTCCACGGCTTTTCTCCAGTTTTCTGCATGAGACTCAGACTTATCCAATCTCTTACTAATATGATTCACACTATTTTGTAATTCTTTCACCCATTCAGGCTCGTGCGACGGCAGCGCCACCATATTACAACTCTATGTCCCTAAAATAGCTCCCTCAGGGGAAGAGCTCCCTGCCTCAGACATGTTACACACGTGCACAATCACACCACAGACACTCCGGGGCTTATTGGAGACAGACCAACAGTAAAATCTGTCAGAAGGACACAGAAAGGAATTGCCAGCTCACAACTCAGTACCCAGGAAAAAAATCCCTGTGTAATGTATTTTGTACACAGAGACCTTAAGCGCTTATACATTGCAAATAATATGACTGAGCACCCAAAAATTACACCCCCCCCCCCCTTTCACCCTGATACTTGATTCAAAAGTGGAGAGGAGGATCAGCGTGTCTTCCCCTGCTACAGCTTGGAGAAAATGGCGCTGAGAAGTGTGCTGGCTGCCTGAGGAGGAAGCCTCGCCCCCTGTAATGGCACGTTTCCCCTCAGATAAAATAACTAATCTTTATACTGGCGGGGGTGTAGTAGAGATGTGCACCGGAAATTTTTTGGGTTTTGTGTTTTGGTTCTGGATTCTGTTCCGCGGCCGTGTTTTGGATTCGGACGCGTTTTGGCAAAACCTCCCTGAAATTTTTTTATCGGATTCAGGTGTGTTTTGGATTCGGGTGTTTTTTTTTGTTTTTTTTAAACCCCTCAAAAACAGCTTAAATCATAGAATTTGGGGGTCATTTTGATCCCATAGTATTATTAACCTCAATAACCATAATTTCCACTCATTTCCAGTGTATTCTGAACACCTCACACCTCACAATAGTATTTTTAGTCCTAAAATTTGCACCAATGTCGCTGGATGACTAAGCTAAGGGACCCAAGTGGGCGGCACAAACACCTGGCCCATCTAGGAGTGGCACTGCAGTGTCAGACAGGATGGCACTTAAAGAAATTAGCCCCAAACAGCACATGATGCAGAGATAAATAAAAAAAAAGAGGTGCAGGATGGAATTATCCTTGGGCCCTCCCACCCACCCTTATGTTGTATAAATAGGACATGCACACCAATCATTTCAGCCACAGGGTTTGTCACACGACTGTGGCTGAAATGACTAGTTGGTTTGGGCCCCCACCAAAAAAGAAGCAATCAATCTCTCCTTGCACAAACTGGCTCTACAGAGGCAAGATGTCCACCACCTCCTCATCATCCAATTCATCACCCCTTTCACTGTGTACATCCCCCTCCTCACAGAGTATTAATTCGTCCCCACTGGAATCCACCTTCTCAGGTCCCTGTGTACTTTCTGGAGGCAATTGCTGGTGAATGTCTCCACGGAGGAATTGATTATAATTCATTTTGAAGAACATCATCTTCTCCACATTTTGTGGAAGTAACCTCGTACGCCAATCGCTGACAAGGTGACCGGCTGCACTAAACACACTTTTGGAGTACACACTGGAGGGGGGGCAACTTAGGTAAAATAAAGCCAGTTTGTGCAAGGGCCTCCAAATTGCCTCTTTTTCCTGCCAGTATATGTACGACTGCCTGACGTGCCTACTTGGATGCTGTCACTCATATAATCCTCCACCATTCTTTCAATGGTGACAGAATCATATGCAGTGACAGTAGACGACATGTCAGTAATCGTTGGCAGGTCCTTCAGTCCGGACCAGATGTCAGCACTCGCTCCAGACTGCCCTGCATCACCGCCAGCGGTGGGCTCGGAATTCTTAACCTTTTCCTCGCAGCCCCAGTTGCGGGAGAATGTGAAGGAGGAGCTGTTGACGGGTCACGTTCCGCTTGACTTGACAAGTGTATCACCAGCAGGTGTTTGAACCTCTGCAGACTTGTGTCTGCCGGAAAGAGAGATACAACGTAGGCTTTAAACGTAGGATCGAGAACGGTGGCCAAAAATTAGTGCTCTGATTTCAACAGATTGACCACCCGTGAATCCTGGTTAAGCGAATGAAGGGCTCCATCCACAAGTCCCACATGCCTAGCGGAATCTCTCCGTTTTAGCTCCTCCTTCAATCTCTCCAGCTGCTTCTGCAAAAGCCTGATGAGGGGAATGACCTGACTCAGGCTGGCAGTGTCTGAACTGATTTCATGTGTGACAAGTTCAAAGGGTTGCAGAACCTTGCGCAACGTTGAAATCATTCTCCACTGCGCTTGGGTCAGGTGCATTCCCCTCCTTTGCCTATATCATAGGCAGATGTATAGACTTGAATGGCTTTTTGCTGCTCCTCCATCCTCTGAAGCATATAGAGGGTTGAATTCCACCTCGTTACCACCTCTTGCTTCAGATGATGGTGGGGCAGGTTCAGAAGTGTTTGCTGGTGCTCCAGTCTTCAGCATGCGGTGGCTGAATGCCGAAAGTGGCCCACAATTCTTCAGGCCACCGACAGCATCTCTTGCACGACCCTGTCGTTTTTTAAATAATTCCGCACCACCAAATTCAATGTATGTGCAAAACATGGGACGTGCTGGAATTTGCCCACATGTAATGCACGCACAATATTGGTGGCATTGTCCGATGTCACAAATCCCCAGGAAAGTCCAATTGGGGTAAGCCATTCTGCGATGATGTTCCTCAGTTTCTGTAAGAGATTGTCAGCTGTGTGCCTCTTATGGAAAGCGTGGATACAAAGCGTAGCCTGCCTAGGAACGAGTTGGCATTTGCGAGATGCTGCTACTGGTGCCGCCACTGCTGTTCTTGCTGCGGGAGGCAATACATCTACCCAGTGGGCTGTCACAGTCATATAGTCCTGAGTCTGCCCTGTTCCACTTGTCCACATGTCCGTGGTTAAGTGGACATTGGGTGCAACTGCATTTTTTAGGACACTGGTGACTCTTTTTCTGACGTCTGTGTACATTCTCGGTATCGCCTGCCTAGATGATATTTGGTACCGGGGACACACTACCTCAAGAAATTCTCTAATTCCCTGTGAATTAACGGTGGATACTGGACACACGTTTACCACCAACACATTTGCCAAGGCCTGAGTTATCCGCTTTGCAGCAGGATGACTGCTGTAATATTTCATCTTACTCGCAAAGGACTGTTGGACAGTCATTTGCTTACTGGAAGTAGTACAAGTGGTCTTCCGACTTCCCCTCTGGGATGACGATCGACTCCCAGCAGCAACAACAGCAGCGCCAGCAGCAGTAGGCGTTACACTCAAGGATCCATTGGAGGAATCTCAGTTAGGAGAGGACTCGTCAGACTTGCCAGTGACATGGCCTGCAGTACTATTGGGGTTCCTGTCTAAGGAGGAAATTGACACTGAGTGTGTAGGTGGGGTGGTTTGCAGGAGCTTAGGTACAAGTGGAAGAAGGGATTTAGTTGTCAGTGGACTGCTTCCGCTGTCACCCAAAGTTTTTGAACTTGTCAATGACTTCTGATGAATGCGCTCCAGGTGACGTATAAGGGAGGATGTTCCTATGTTCCTAGGTGGTTAACGTCCTTACCCCTACTTATTACAGCTTGATAAAGGCAACACACGGCTTGACACCAGTTGTCCGCATTTCTGTTGAAATAATTCCACACCGAAGAGGTGATTTTTTTTGGTATTTTGACCAGGCATGTCAATGGCCTTATTCATCCCACGGACAACAGGTGTCTCCCCGGGTGCCTGACTTAAACAAACCACCTCACCATCAGAATCCTCCTTGTCAATTTCCTCCTCAGCGCCAGCAACACCCATATCCTCATCCTGGTGTACTTCAATAGTGACATCTTCAATTTGACTATCAGGAACTGGACTGTGGGTGCTCCTTCCAGCACTTGCAGGGGGCGTACAAATGGTGGAAGGAGCCACCTCTTCCCGTCCAGTGTTTGGAAGGTCATCACAACCGACACAATTGGACTCTCCTTGGGGATTTGTGATTTAGAAGAACGCACAGTTCTTTGCTGTGCTTTTGCCAGCTGAAGTCTTTTCATTTTTCTAGCGGGAGGATGAGTGCTTCCATCCTCATGTGAAGCTGAACCACTAGCCATGAACATAGGCCAGGGCCTCAGCCGTTCCTTGCCACTCCGTGTCGTAAATGGCATATTGGCAAGTTTACGCTTCTCCTCAGATGCTTTTAATTTAGATTTTTGGGTCATTTTACTGAACTTTAGTTTTTTGGATTAAACATGCTCTCTACTATGACATTGGGCATCAGCCTTGGCAGACGATGTTGATGGCATTTCATCGTCTCGGCCATGACTAGTGGCAGCAGCTTCAGCACGAGGTGGAAGTGGATCTTGATCTTTCCCTATTTTACCCTCCACATTTTTGTTCTCCATTTTTTAATGTGTGGAATTATATGCCAGTAATATATCTATAGCAATGGCCTACTGTACTGTACTATATGTATACTGCTGGTCACCAAAATGCTGCACTGTCCTACTATATACTGCTCACAATAATGCAGCACAGAGATAGTATACTTGACACAGAGCTGCAAGATACAGCAATGGCCTACTGTACTGCACTATATGTATACTGCTGGTCACCAAAATGCTGCACTGTCCTTAGAGATGAGCGGGTTCGGTTCCTCTGAATCCGAACCCGCCCGAACTTCATGTTTTTTCTCACGGGTCCGAGCGACTCGGATCTTCCCGCCTTGCTCGGTTAACCCGAGCGCGCCCGAACGTCATCATGACGCTGTCGGATTCTCGCGAGGCTCGGATTCTATCGCGAGACTCGGATTCTATATAAGGAGCCGCGCGTCGCCGCCATTTTCACACGTGCATTGAGATTGATAGGGAGAGGACGTGGCTGGCGTCCTCTCCATTTAGATTAGAAGAGAGAGAGTGAGATTGATTTGAGACAGAGACACTTGATTTACTGGAGCTTAGGAGTACTGTAGAGAGTGCAGAGTTTACTAGTGACTGACCACAGTGACCACCAGACAGTGCAGTTTTATTTAATATAATCCGTTCTCT
Source organism: Pseudophryne corroboree (assembly GCF_028390025.1). Lineage (NCBI taxonomy): Eukaryota > Metazoa > Chordata > Amphibia > Anura > Myobatrachidae > Pseudophryne > Pseudophryne corroboree. The sequence continues at coordinate 125,544,109 of NC_086454.1, read as the reverse complement.
GCCTGAAAAAAACGATACACAGTGACTCAGTCACATACCATATCTGTGTGCACTGCTCAGCCCAGTGTGCTGCATCATCTATGTATATATCTGACTGTGCTCACACAGCTTATAATTGTGGGGGAGACTGGGGAGCAGTGCCAGTTATAGGTTATAGCAGGAGCCAGGAGTACATATTATTAAAATTAAACAGTGCACACTTTTGCTGCAGGAGTGCCACTGCCAGTGTGACTGACCAGTGACCTGACCACACTGACCACCAGTATAGTTAGTAGTATACTATATTGTGATTGCCTGAAAAAGTTAAACACTCATCGTGTGACTTGTGTGGTGTTTTTTTTTTTATTCTATAAAAAACTCATTCTGCTGACAGACAGTGTCCAGCAGGTCCGTCATTATATAATATATACCTGTCCGGCTGCAGTAGTGATATATATATATTTTTTATATCATTATTTATCATCCAGTCGCAGCAGACACAGTACGGTAGTTCACGGCTGTAGCTACCTCTGTGTCGGCACTCGGCAGTCCATCCATAATTGTATACCACCTACCCGTGGTTTTTTTTTCTTTCTTCTTTATACATACTACATCTCATTATCATCCAGTCTATATTAGCAGCAGACACAGTACAGTACGGTAGTCCACGGCTGTAGCTACCTCTGTGTCGGCACTCGGCAGTCCGTCCATAATTGTATACCACCTACCCGTGGGTTTTTTTTCTTTCTTCTTTATACATACATACTACATCTCATTATCAACCAGTCTATATTAGCAGCAGACACAGTACAGTACGGTAGTCCACGGCTGTAGCTACCTCTGTGTCGGCACTCGGCAGTCCGTCCATAATTGTATACCACCTACCCGTGTTTTTTTTTCTTTCTTCTTTATACATACATACTACATCTCATTATCAACCAGTCTATATTAGCAGCAGACACAGTACAGTACGGTAGTCCACGGCTGTAGCTACCTCTGTGTCGGCACTCGGCAGTCCATCCATAATTGTATACCACCTACCCGTGGTTTTTTTTTCTTTCTTCTTTATACATACTACATCTCATTATCATCCAGTCTATATTAGCAGCAGACACAGTACAGTACGGTAGTCCACGGCTGTAGCTACCTCTGTGTCGGCACTCGGCAGTCCATCCATAATTGTATACCACCTACCCGTGGTTTTTTTTTCTTTCTTCTTTATACATACTACATCTCATTATCATCCAGTCTATATTAGCAGCAGACACAGTACAGTACGGTAGTCCACGGCTGTAGCTACCTCTGTGTCGGCACTCGGCAGTCCGTCCATAATTGTATACCACCTACCCGTGTTTTTTTTTTCTTTCTTCTTTATACATACATACTACATCTCTTTATCAACCAGTCTATATTAGCAGCAGACACAGTACAGTAGTCCACGGCTGTAGCTACCTCTGTGTCGGCACTCGGCAGTCCATCCATAATTGTATACCACCTACCCGTGGTTTTTTTTTCTTTCTTCTTTATACATACATACTACATCTCTTTATCAACCAGTCTATATTAGCAGCAGACACAGTACAGTACGGTAGTCCACGGCTGTAGCTACCTCTGTGTCGGCACTCGGCAGTCCGTCCATAATTGTATACCACCTACCCGTGGTTTTTTTTTCTTTCTTCTTTATACATACATACTACATCTCTTTATCAACCAGTCTATAAAAGCAGCAGACACAGTACAGTACGGTAGTCCACGGCTGTAGCTACCTCTGTGTCGGCACTCGGCAGTCCGTCCATAATTGTATACCACCTACCCGTGGTTTTTTTTTCTTTCTTCTTTATACATACATACTACATCTCTTTATCAACCAGTCTATATTAGCAGCAGACACAGTACAGTACGGTAGTCCACGGCTGTAGCTACCTCTGTGTCGGCACTCGGCAGTCCATCCATAATTGTATACCACCTACCCGTGGTTTTTTTTTCTTTCTTCTTTATACATACATACTACATCTCTTTATCAACCAGTCTATATTAGCAGCAGACACAGTACGGTAGTCCACGGCTGTAGCTACCTCTGTGTCGGCACTCGGCAGTCCGTCCATAATTGTATACTAGTATCCATCCATCTCCATTGTTTACCTGAGGTGCCTTTTAGTTGTGCCTATTAAAATATGGAGAACAAAAATGTTGAGGTTCCAAAATTAGGGAAAGATCAAGATCCACTTCCACCTCGTGCTGAAGCTGCTGCCACTAGTCATGGCCGAGACGATGAAATGCCAGCAACGTCGTCTGCCAAGGCCGATGCCCAATGTCATAGTACAGAGCATGTCAAATCCAAAACACCAAATATCAGTAAAAAAAGGACTCCAAAACCTAAAATAAAATTGTCGGAGGAGAAGCGTAAACTTGCCAATATGCCATTTACCACACGGAGTGGCAAGGAACGGCTGAGGCCCTGGCCTATGTTCATGGCTAGTGGTTCAGCTTCACATGAGGATGGAGGCACTCAGCCTCTCGCTAGAAAAATGAAAAGACTCAAACTGGCAAAAGCAGTAGCACCGCAAAGAACTGTGCGTTCTTCGAAATCCCAAATCCACAAGGAGAGTCCAATTGTGTCGGTTGCGATGCCTGACCTTCCCAACACTGGACGTGAAGAGCATGCGCCTTCCACCATTTGCACGCCCCCTGCAAGTGCTGGAAGGAGCACCCGCAGTCCAGTTCCTGATAGTCAGATTGAAGATGTCAGTGTTGAAGTACACCAGGATGAGGAGGATATGGGTGTTGCTGGCGCTGGGGAGGAAATTGACCAGGAGGATTCTGATGGTGAGGTGGTTTTTTTAAGTCAGGCACCCGGGGAGACACCTGTTGTCCGTGGGAGGAATATGGCCGTTGACATGCCTGGTGAAAATACCAAAAAAATCAGCTCTTCGGTGTGGAACTATTTCAACAGAAATGCGGACAACAGGTGTCAAGCCGTGTGTTCCCTTTGTCAAGCTGTAATAAGTAGGGGTAAGGACGTTAACCACCTCGGAACATCCTCCCTTATACGTCACCTGCAGCGCATTCATAATAAGTCAGTGACAAGTTCAAAAACTTTGGGTGACAGCGGAAGCAGTCCACTGACCAGTAAATCCCTTCCTCTTGTAACCAAGCTCACGCAAACCACCCCACCAACTCCCTCAGTGTCAATTTCCTCCTTCCCCAGGAATGCCAATAGTCCTGCAGGCCATGTCACTGGCAATTCTGACGATTCCTCTCCTGCCTGGGATTCCTCCGATGCATCCTTGCGTGTAACGCCTACTGCTGCTGGCGCTGCTGTTGTTGCTGCTGGGAGTCGATGGTCATCCCAGAGGGGAAGTCGTAAGACCACTTTTACTACTTCCACCAAGCAATTGACTGTCCAACAGTCCTTTGCGAGGAAGATGAAATATCACAGCAGTCATCCTACTGCAAAGCGGATAACTGAGGCCTTGGCATCCTGGGTGGTGAGAAACGTGGTTCCGGTATCCATCATTACTGCAGAGCCAACTAGAGACTTGTTGGAGGTACTGTGTCCCCGGTACCAAATACCATCTAGGTTCCATTTCTCTAGGCAGGCGATACCGAAAATGTACACAGACCTCAGAAAAAGAGTCACCAGTGTCCTAAAAAATGCAGCTGTACCCAATGTCCACTTAACCACGGACATGTGGACAAGTGGAGCAGGGCAGGGTCAGGACTATATGACTGTGACAGCCCACTGGGTAGATGTATGGACTCCCGCCGCAAGAACAGCAGCGGCGGCACCAGTAGCAGCATCTCGCAAACGCCAACTTTTTCCTAGGCAGGCTACGCTTTGTATCACCGGTTTCCAGAATACGCACACAGCTGAAAACCTCTTACGGCAACTGAGGAAGATCATCGCGGAATGGCTTACCCCAATTGGACTCTCCTGTGGATTTGTGGCATCGGACAACGCCAGCAATATTGTGTGTGCATTAAATATGGGCAAATTCCAGCACGTCCCATGTTTTGCACATACCTTGAATTTGGTGGTGCAGAATTATTTAAAAAACGACAGGGGCGTGCAAGAGATGCTGTCGGTGGCCAGAAGAATTGCGGGACACTTTCGGCGTACAGGCACCACGTACAGAAGACTGGAGCACCACCAAAAACTACTGAACCTGCCCTGCCATCATCTGAAGCAAGAAGTGGTAACGAGGTGGAATTCAACCCGCTATATGCTTCAGAGGTTGGAGGAGCAGCAAAAGGCCATTCAAGCCTATACAATTGAGCACGATATAGGAGGTGGAATGCACCTGTCTCAAGTGCAGTGGAGAATGATTTCAACGTTGTGCAAGGTTCTGATGCCCTTTGAACTTGCCACACGTGAAGTCAGTTCAGACACTGCCAGCCTGAGTCAGGTCATTCCCCTCATCAGGCTTTTGCAGAAGAAGCTGGAGACATTGAAGGAGGAGCTAACACGGAGCGATTCCGCTAGGCATGTGGGACTTGTGGATGGAGCCCTTAATTCGCTTAACAAGGATTCACGGGTGGTCAATCTGTTGAAATCAGAGCACTACATTTTGGCCACCGTGCTCGATCCTAGATTTAAAGCCTACCTTGGATCTCTCTTTCCGGCAGACACAAGTCTGCTGGGGTTGAAAGACCTGCTGGTGAGAAAATTGTCAAGTCAAGCGGAACGCGACCTGTCAACATCTCCTCCTTCACATTCTCCCGCAACTGGGGGTGCGAGGAAAAGGCTCAGAATTCCGAGCCCACCCGCTGGCGGTGATGCAGGGCAGTCTGGAGCGACTGCTAATGCTGACATCTGGTCCGGACTGAAGGACCTGACAACGATTACGGACATGTCGTCTACTGTCACTGCATATGATTCTCTCCCCATTGAAAGAATGGTGGAGGATTATATGAGTGACCGCATCCAAGTAGGCACGTCACACAGTCCGTACTTATACTGGCAGGAAAAAGAGGCAATTTGGAGGCCCTTGCACAAACTGGCTTTATTCTACCTAAGTTGCCCTCCCACAAGTGTGTACTCCGAAAGAGTGTTTAGTGCCGCCGCTCACCTTGTCAGCAATCGGCGTACGAGGTTACATCCAGAAAATGTGGAGAAGATGATGTTCATTAAAATGAATTATAATCAATTCCTCCGCGGAGACATTGACCAGCAGCAATTGCCTCCACAAAGTACACAGGGAGCTGAGATGGTGGATTCCAGTGGGGACGAATTGATAATCTGTGAGGAGGGGGATGTACACGGTGATATATCGGAGGATGATGATGAGGTGGACATCTTGCCTCTGTAGAGCCAGTTTGTGCAAGGAGAGATTAATTGCTTCTTTTTTGGGGGGGGGGTCCAAACCAACCCGTCATATCAGTCACAGTCGTGTGGCAGACCCTGTCACTGAAATGATGGGTTGGTTAAAGTGTGCATGTCCTGTTTTGTTTATACAACATAAGGGTGGGTGGGAGGGCCCAAGGACAATTCCATCTTGCACCTCTTTTTTCTTTTCTTTTTCTTTGCGTCATGTGCTGTTTGGGGAGGGTTTTTTGGAAGGGCCATCCTACGTGACACTGCAGTGCCACTCCTAGATGGGCCCGGTGTTTGTGTCGGCCACTAGGGTCGCTTATCTTACTCACACAGTCAGCTACCTCATTGCGCCTCTTTTTTTCTTTGCGTCATGTGCTGTTTGGGGAGGGTTTTTTGGAAGGGACATCCTGCGTGACACTGCAGTGCCACTCCTAGATGGGCCCGGTGTTTGTGTCGGCCACTAGGGTCGCTAATCTTACTCACACAGCTACCTCATTGCGCCTCTTTTTTTCTTTGCGTCATGTGCTGTTTGGGGAGGGTTTTTTGGAAGGGCCATCCTGCGTGACACTGCAGTGCCACTCCTAGATGGGCCCGGTGTTTGTGTCGGCCACTAGGGTCGCTTATCTTACTCACACAGTCAGCTACCTCATTGCGCCTCTTTTTTTTTTTTGCGTCATGTGCTGTTTGGGGAGGGTTTTTTGGAAGGGACATCCTGCGTGACACTGCAGTGCCACTCCTAGATGGGCCCGGTGTTTGTGTCGGCCACTAGGGTCGCTTATCTTACTCACACAGTCAGCTACCTCATTGCGCCTCTTTTTTTCTTTGCGTCATGTGCTGTTTGGGGAGGGTTTTTTGGAAGGGCCATCCTGCGTGACACTGCAGTGCCACTCCTAGATGGGCCCGGTGTTTGTGTCGGCCACTAGGGTCGCTTATCTTACTCACACAGTCAGCTACCTCATTGCGCCTCTTTTTTTCTTTGCGTCATGTGCTGTTTGGGGAGGGTTTTTTGGAAGGGCCATCCTGCGTGACACTGCAGTGCCACTCCTAGATGGGCCCGGTGTTTGTGTCGGCCACTAGGGTCGCTTATCTTACTCACACAGTCCGCTACCTCATTGCGCCTCTTTTTTTCTTTGCGTCATGTGCTGTTTGGGGAGGGTTTTTTGGAAGGGCCATCCTGCGTGACACTGCAGTGCCACTCCTAGATGGGCCCGGTGTTTGTGTCGGCCACTAGGGTCGCTAATCTTACTCACACAGTCAGCTACCTCATTGCGCCTCTTTTTTTCTTTGCGTCATGTGCTGTTTGGGGAGGGTTTTTTGGAAGGGCCATCCTGCGTGACACTGCAGTGCCACTCCTAGATGGGCCCGGTGTTTGTGTCGGCCACTAGGGTCGCTTATCTTACTCACACAGTCAGCTACCTCATTGCGCCTCTTTTTTTCTTTGCGTCATGTGCTGTTTGGGGAGGGTTTTTTGGAAGGGCCATCCTGCGTGACACTGCAGTGCCACTCCTAGATGGGCCCGGTGTTTGTGTCGGCCACTAGGGTCGCTTATCTTACTCACACAGTCAGCTACCTCATTGCGCCTCTTTTTTTCTTTGCGTCATGTGCTGTTTGGGGAGGGTTTTTTGGAAGGGACATCCTGCGTGACACTGCAGTGCCACTCCTAGATGGGCCCGGTGTTTGTGTCGGCCACTAGGGTCGCTAATCTTACTCACACAGCTACCTCATTGCGCCTCTTTTTTTCTTTGCGTCATGTGCTGTTTGGGGAGGGTTTTTTGGAAGGGACATCCTGTGTGACACTGCAGTGCCACTCCTAGATGGGCCCGGTGTTTGTGTCGGCCACTAGGGTCGCTTATCTTACTCACACAGTCAGCTACCTCATTGCGCCTCTTTTTTTCTTTGCGTCATGTGCTGTTTGGGGAGGGTTTTTTGGAAGGGACATCCTGCGTGACACTGCAGTGCCACTCCTAGATGGGCCCGGTGTTTGTGTCGGCCACTAGGGTCGCTTATCTTACTCACACAGCGACCTCGGTGCAAATTTTAGGACTAAAAATAATATTGTGAGGTGTGAGGTATTCAGAATAGACTGAAAATGAGTGAAAATTATGGTTTTTGAGGTTAATAATACTTTGGGATCAAAATGACCCCCAAATTCTATGATTTAAGCTGTTTTTTAGGGTTTTTTGAAAAAAACACCCGAATCCAAAACACACCCGAATCCGACAAAAAAAATTCGGTGAGGTTTTGCCAAAACGCGGACGAACCCAAAACACGGCCGCGGAACCGAACCCAAAACCAAAACACAAAACCCGAAAAATTTCAGGCGCTCATCACTAACTGTCCTACCATATACTGCTCACAATAATGCAGCACAGAGATAGTATACTTGACACAGAGCTGCAAGATACAGCAATGGCCTACTGTACTGTACTATATGTATACTGCTGGTCACCAAAATGCTGCACTGTCCTACTATATACTGCTCACAATAATGCAGCACAGAGATAGTATACTTGACACAGAGCTGTAGACACAGCAATGGCCTACTGTACTGTACTATATGTATACTGCTGGTCACCAAAATGCTGCAGTGTCTTACTATATACTGCTCACAATAATGCAGCACAGAGATAGTATACTTGACACAGAGCTGCAAGATACAGCAATGGCCTACTGTACTGTACTATATGTATACTGCTGGTCACCAAAATGGAGTGAGTGCATAGCCGCAGCTAGTGTTCAGTACCCTTCAGGAGCTAATGGTGTCCTGTCAGCAGAAGCAGAGCCATGAAACTCTTTAGGAAGTTGGTTCCTACTTCTTCCCTCTAAGTCCCACGAAGCAGGGAGACTGTTGCCAGCAGTCTCCCTGTAAAATAAAAAACCTAAATAAAGTTTTTTAGTAGAACTCAGTAGAGCTCTACTAGAGTGCGACCAGTCTGCCTGGGCATATTTTCTAAACTGAGGTCTGGAGGAGGGGCATAGAGGGAGGAGCCAGTTCACACTCTGAAAAAGTCTTAAAGTGCCCATGGCTCCTGCGGAACCGTCTATACTCCATGGTACTAAAGTGGACCCCTGCATCCTCTAGGACGTATGAGAAAAATATTTTGAGGAAACACTGGCTGATATTAAAAAGAGACCCTGTTATTGGGATGGAACTACCAGACAATCCTGTCTGTGTTTATAGAAAAGTCAGCGATTTACAATCAAAATTGGTGCGCAGTTTTCATTACACATCCCCTATAAGACAGAAAACAATATCGTTACATTTCTATAGATACACGTCCTATATAGCCTGCAGAAACACCCAGAATACTTTTGTCAACAAAAAAGTGGAAGTCATTATTGAAGACAAGAAGTGTATGATTAAGGACTTCATCAATCAGTGGGGGACATTTACTAAGCTCCCGATTTTGACCGTGATTGCGTTTTTTCTTCTAAGTGTCATCTCGGTCATTTACTAAACAGTATTTACGGCAGTAATGAGGGCATTCGTGTTTTTTTCCTTGGTCAAGTCAAAAATTACGAATGAATACACCATCGGTCAAATTACGCCTGTTTAGATGCGAATCTCGGTCATTTACTAACCATTCGTAATTGTATTTGCTGCCGCGAAAATGCATTTGCGGCCGCGAATATTTACGAATCGCATTTTTTTCCTAAAAAAAAACGCGCCTGCCTTTGAAAACCGCGTTTACATGTGAACTTAATTTTCCATTACTCACACCTGAATTTTTGGGCCTATAAAAGAGTTTCAACCACATTCTGAACTACTCTCACTCTGAAATGGCGGCTGTAGTGTGTGGCAATGGTTTTTTGTTGGCTGTGGGATACGTTAGACTGCTCCATGAGGCTTCCAGGAATCAGGACCAGGTAAGTGAACATGGCCAACAGGTTGTCCAGGTACCGCGGAGGCTGCGCCAGCCTCGTTTTTTTAAAGGGCGTTTAAACTTAAATGCATTGTCCGATGATAGGGTCATACAGATGTTCCGCCTAAATAGAAACAACATTTTCCACCTGTATGACCTTGTCAAACTGGGCATAGACCCTGAGACAGCACGCTCTCGCTCTGTCTCAGGCCTACACAAACTCCTGGCTGTGTTACACTTTATGGCTACTGGGAGCTACCAGGCTGTGGCAGGCGACGTCATTGGGATCTCACAGCCCACCTTTTCAAGATATTTGATGCAGGTGAGTCTACAAATACCTATGCGGTTATGGCTAAGTGTTGCTTGTGTAATTTGAAACACCACAGTATTGTAGAGACTAACATAACATGACACTCACCTTAGCTTCTTTAATGTCCACTCAGGTTTTGGATGTGTTGGAGCCACACATTAAAGCATCAATCTGCTTCCCTACAGAGGAGTCGGAGTGGAGTGCTGTCAGGGTAGCTTTCTATGAGCTTGCTGGCATGCCCAATGTGCTGGGGGCCATAGATTGCACACACGTTCAGCTGAGATCACCTAAGGGCCGCCAGTATATATATACTAATAGGCATATGGATCCATCAACTAATGTCCAGGTGGTCTGTGATGCAAATTTAAAAATTATGAGTGTTGTTGCTGGTTACCCTGGTGCCTGCCATGACTCCTTCATCCTCAGTCAGTCATCGCTCTTCGATAAATTTGAGGAGGGACAAATGCCTGATGGCTGGCTGTTGGGTATGTTGTAAATGTTATGTGTGTCTGTCTTTTAACCACAGGCTTGATTTTGAAGGAGGTGAGAGAATCATCTCACATATGTCCTAATGTTGACTATATATGTTTTTCAGGTGATGGGGGTTACGGCTGCTACTCTTGGCTCCTTACTCCATTGTCCCAACCTGATTCTCCTGCTGAACACAGTTATAATCATGCACATAAGGCTACACGGAATGTGATAGAAAGATGTTTTGGGGTGCTGAAGTCACGTTTTCGGTGTCTAGATAAATCTGGTGGCCTTTTGTTGTATAGTCCCTCAAAGGTGACTAGGATTGTGTTCTGCTGCTGTTTTCTCCATAATCTGTGTTTAAGTCAAGATCTTGAACATGGTGAGGGAGAAAGCAGCCAGCAAGCAGAGGAGTTAGAACCATCTGGTGACAGTGTCAGTACAAATGTAGGGAGGCAGGTACGTCAAGAAGTGATCCTGCGATATTTTACAGGTTAGTTTAATTATGCTGTAATTAGCCTTCTCTAAACACTTTCATATACTTTCTATTGTGTGTTCTGTTACTTACTGTTTGTTGTTTATAGTGCTGTGTCCCTTGTGCTTAGTTGATGCTAACAAAACATTTACAGTCATTACCCTTGTAAAACATAACATCATACATACAGACCAGCTTCATACATTTTTGAGTCGGACCCAGGAATGTGTTTTTAAATCAAAAGCTTTTATTTTTTCTTAACAACATTTTTCAGTTATTTTTTTCTCTTGTGTGTGCTGGGTGCTGGCTCACTGGCACGTGCTCTTGATGAACGCCGGACAGGGGAGGTGACTGGCGTTTGAACCGGGGTTGTGGTTCCAGAGCTGGAGGTAGCTTGATGGCCACCCATGTTAGCAATATTGCTGCTGAGATTATTCAAACTGGCAATCAGCTGTGTGTTTGTAGCAGTGTGGCTGGCTACTATTCTGGATAAGGCCTCATTCACCACTTGATTGTGTTGTATTATCTGTACAAGTGCCTGCTGATGTCGCTGTTGGTCATCTATAATGCGTGTTAAGTTTGCGTTCATTTGACTATTTTCCGCCCTAATTTGTTCCATAGAGGTCGCCATTCTCCCTACTTGGACTATTAGTCTGCCTGAGTTGCGACTAAGACGCGGAAGATGATGGGGCAGACTGGCAAGGTGTTGTGTGTGTTGGGTGAGTGTGGCATTGCTTTGGGCCTGTTGGCTTGTCCAACTTGCCCAAAAGTCGTCTGGAATTTGGGTTTGGGGCGGAGCTTGTGCCAGTTGTGGACTGCTGGTTGGTTGGGGTATATCCTGCAACTGGATTGGCATGCTTGGATCAACAGCTGTAAGTTGCAGTGTGAATGATGGCTGTTGTTCTGGTCCCTGCTGCTCGTCACCGGACATCAAGTTGTGCTCTGTATGGGGGAGGCAACATGCAATGTTGTTTGTTTTTCAATTTGGTGTGCCGAATACAACACATTAATACATTCCTAATACTACATTTTTGTAATCTTACCTCTTGTTTTTCTCTACGTTAACAATTTTTCACTTTTTTTAACCATAAACCCCACACAGGCACAGATATTGTCAAATTTGCATATTACTCACCTAACTAACTTCCCTCCACAACATTACACTGTTAGATTCCCTCCCCTCACCACGAGCTAGACTACTTACCTGTATAGTGCCGAGGAGCAGAGCAAGTAAGCCATCTACATACTGGTCAGGGACGATGTGTGCTCACTATTTATGCTTTTGTGTTTGGTAAATAAATTTAATACACTTCATAATTTTGAACATGGAAAAGTGGGTGTGCTTAATGTATCCTCAAAACTGTTTTTAACAAACAACTAGATTGTCTAAACCATCCACTAAGACCTTAGTTATTTTAAGCAAATCACCTTGAGCAATAGAAGACATTACATCCCATTGATTGCAGGTGAAAACATGTAAACTCCAAACCCACTAACATCATCATAAATGTACTGTGTATATTCTTGCTTATGTGTTTTGTTTAAAATTTAACTCACCAGATAACTGAGGTGATCTGGGCTCATCACTCTGCGAACTCGCCAATAGTGCCAGTGGTGGCTGGGATGACACTGCCGATAGCCTTCGCCTGGGTGGGGATGATGGAGGTGCAGATTCAGACCCAAGACGCCGAGTCTTAGTTGGCCTCCTTGGTAAGTGGCCCGAGCCCTGTGATGGGCGCCTTACAGGAGGTCGGCTGGCAGAAGCAGAACCTAGGTTGAAATGTTTAAATTATTATTTTGTACTTCTATGTTTTTTCAGAAAAAGTGACTAGAGTGAAGACTTACCTGCAATACCGGCATCATCACGACTGGTCTGAGGCCTTTCTGGGCGGCTGGGCTGTGTGACTGTGAAAAAAGGAACATCAACATTATTTTATTTTTATTTTGTAAAAGGACCCAGTGCAAACCATTGATGTACTGTAAGCATATATTTGGTTTGGTTTACACAACAATAAAAAGCTTACGTACTTTTTTTGAGTGGATAAAATAAAAGTAAGTCATGTGGGCCACACTTTTTGTCATAAACAAACATCAATGTAGCAAAATAGTGCAGAGATTCAGTACTTTCTAAGTTGAACAAAATGTACTGTTTTGGAAATTGACAAGTTTTACAGTGGTCTGTTTAAGTTAAATCCAAATTAGGCATACAAAAAAACACACGTTACAGCATTTTCGCCAAAAATAGGGCCATAAATTTGAAAGCAACATATGCAAGCCGCAAAAATTAGGGAAATAACAAAAACACACCTTAAGGGAGCATAGGCCTGCAATTGTTCAAAAAAACAAAAAAAAACCACACAAATTGCACCAAAAATTAAAAAAATAAAAAACATTTAATATCAACATTAACAAACAAACTTACCATCCTGCGTGGGTCGGTCCGAATCCCGGACGTGAGTAGCAGACACCACTTCGCTTGGAATCAATGCCCGCACAGGCTCCTCCCAGTCCCGATAGGCGACACGTAAAGGTGGGCCACCTCCGGTCCTACGTGCAGCTTTGGCCTCTTTGGCCATCTTGGCCTTGACACGCCGCTTGATATCATAGAAACGCTTGCGGCACGTGTCCTCTGTCCGCCTCACCACACCCTCACTATTGACAGCAAGTATGACTTGCCCCCACAGGGCAGACTTCCTGCGGGAGGACACCCTGGCAGCATCCTGACCAAACAATTGGCGATGGTGCTTCATCAGCTCACGCACCAACGCCATGTTTTCAGCATAGCTGAACTTTATATTCCTGCCAGTCTTGGTAGTGGTGCGTGGCTGCGGAGCCACAGCACCATCACTATCACTAGAAAACTGACCAACAGGCACCCCCTCCTCCTCACTCACCTCCTCCCTCTCACTACCCCCCTCCACCTCACTACGAGCCTCCACCTCACTACGAGCCTCCACCTCACTACCAGCCTCCACCTCACTACCAGCCTCCACCTCACTACCAGCCTCCACCTCACTAACCTCCGCCACCACACTGACCTCTGAGTCGGACATGACAAACAACAGAAAACACTGAAAAAATAAAACACAAAACACACTCCGCCACTACTCCTACTACACACCACACAGCCAACACACACGCTCACTCACTCACAAACAAAGACAAAAGACTGAAAAAAAAAAACAAGGACAAAAATGTTTACAAACTGGAAAAAAACAATACAACAAAGTTCACAAGACTACTAACACACACAGTACAGCACTCAACAATCACCAAACTCCTCTCCAAATCCACCAAAAAATCCACCAAACTCACCAACTCCAAATACACCTTCCTCTCTCCTCTCCACTAGCTAAACCCACGAGGTGCGGAGTGTTTGGGGCGTTTTTATAGTAACATGCACAGACACTCCTCCTTCACGAATACAACCAATCACGGCCGCGTGACGAAAACGAAACTTATGTCAAAACGCGGCCGCAAAAAAAAAAACACTGCCGTAACAGACTTGTGACGCAGCCGTAAAAAAAACCCCAACGCGGCCGAAAAAACACTAAACGCGGCCGCATTCTACAGCAGAAAAGCACGAATGACATCGACATCGGAAGATACAAAAAAGACGAATACGAATGCTTAGTAAATGAGTCGTAATCAATTCAAAAAGTTGCAAAATTACACTGTCGATGTCAGTCGCATTTGAACTTGAACATGATTCTGAAAAATACGAATCTTAGTAAATGTACCCCAGTGAATATTATTTATTGCATTGAATGTAGCTGTAATAAATTTTATATTGGTCGGACCAGTAAAGCTCTAAAGACTAGAATGGGCGAACATCTTCGCAACGTTAGAAAAGAGCTAGAGACCCATGCCCTATCACCCCATTTAAAAAAAACTCAGAATTGTGACCGTAAACACATAAAAAAAAATCAATGCAGATATTAGAGGAGATATACATAAAAAATTGGTAAAAAATTAAATGCATTTAATATTTCCGTACAAAACTTTAGAGCCCTCAGGTCTTAATAAGGATTTTGAAACCAATTTTTTTTTATGATTGGTTTTATGATTCATGAAGTATTTTTATTATACATTTTAATGGTAGATCCTTTTGTATGGATTGGTACCTATATTTGAAAGGTTGTTGTGTTATAATGTTTTTTTCCCTTTCTCTGTTCTATTTTGGGGATTATGGTGGTCATTCCGAGTTGTTCGCTCGCTAGCTGCTTTTAGCAGCATTGCAAACGCTAGGCCGCCGCCCTCTGGGAGTGTATTTTAGCTTAGCAGAGTAGCGAACGAAAGCTTAGCAAAACTGCTACTAAATTATTCCTTGCAGTTTCTGAGTAGCTCCAGACCTACTCCTAGATTGCGATCACCTCGGTCCATTTAGTTCCTGATTTGATGTCACAAACACGCCCTGCGTTTGCACAAAAAAAGAAGGATTGTTGATCCTGCACCAACCTAGATTCGAAACTACAAGGTAATATGTGAAAGCCAGAAATGGACAATAATACTAGATATTAGCAATAACTATGCGTCCGTGTGGCGGTGCGCCCAGAGTCAAAGAAACGGGGGAAATATATGTACAAAAAGAGAAAAGTATGACTCTTGTTTGGGCGCACTCTTGTAAATAACTAGATGTTAAACAACAGATGATATGTCTGAGAATTAATGAGGTCTTTATTGTCTACTCTCTAAAATGCAAGGGGACTACACGCAACAGATTAAACAAAACACATCCGTAGATGTGTCAACTGGAGAAGTAGGTCTTCCAAAATAAAGGAATGTCCAGATCTTAATTATACCTGGATAAGTGCATATTGGAAGGTAGCCACATATTAAGCTGCTTCCATCTGCCCAAGATCTGTGCAAACTGTGTTTGAATTGATGTGGCCCTAAATTGGGTTACACTCGTGAGTGGGAGAGCCCACACACTGGGTAACAATTCTAGCAATTCTAGCAATTAATCACTGTAATTGATAAGAGGAGTAACGATTAGGAGTAAATGGGTAGGAGGATGAAGTATAAGTGGTGATACTGCTGTTGGTGTGGTTTCCACGGGGAAGAGAGTCTCCCTACTTCACTGGGTATTCCCTAGAGGTCACCCATCTAGGTACTGACCCAGCCCACCTCCGTTTAGCTTCCAAGATCGGCCGAGATTGGGCGTGAACGTAGGGGTATGGTCGTAGGAAGGTTTGACCCTGTATCACCAATGAGAGTGCACCGAAATGGGAGGATGAATTCCTCCACGGAAATGAAATGCTAAGATTATGACAAGAAAAGAATAGTAGTAGATAAATGAGTGTGAATCTGCTGTCCACGTTAGACTGAAGAGACATGTCTCCTAGGGGGACACGCTCCCCTGAATCGTGGATGAGAGTTCACAGAAGGAAGAACAGCAGGAGAAAAAATGAGAAAAAAATGAGAAAAAATATATATGGATAAATGAAGGTGATGAGATTGGATGGCTATAAAGAGTTACAGTGGATCCCTAAAAATCTTCCCTTATTCGGATTCTATTAGAACCTGACTCAAACCATATATAAATATATCACTGTGACAGGTATCAAAAACAAATTCCAAAGTGAGTCATGATAACAATATGTATCGCTACTTGTGTATAGCAGATTCCAATAGCATTTGATACTGATTTATGCTGTGCACCAAACCTTAATGTCACATGCGATATTAACAGTAAATGCTTGATCAGAACAAATATTAGTGACTGACATAGAACAATATACGAGGGAAACAGGGAAGGGAAAGAAAATTGACACCCATATACTTTTCTCTTAGGTAAATGGCCTCAGAGGGACAAAAACATAAAGTACACAGTTTTGGAGTACCTCAGGCAGAGTACATGTAGAGTCAAACAGCATCTGTCCTTAATTATACTTGGACGTGAGGCTGCTCAGAATGGAAGTGAACAAGCCCGTGACCGGGTGAAACGCGTTTTCCTTGCGGGCACCTCATCTGTCTGATACTTGGAGTGGTAATATTTGATACTTGTTCAAGTTCATTTATTCATTTATTTTAAAAAAGCACCGTACTTATGCATAAGCAGCACATTTTTTGCCTGTGTAAAAATCATTAATATTGCTGGATTTTCCAGCCTATTTACATAACATATTTGTGTACTATCTCATTTAGGTACCTCTTTGCATAACTTTGCGATAGGGGCAGGCATTGGTGGCCCTGCATCTCTTGCAGGCACCCCCTCTGCCTAGCAATTGAATGAGTGACACTTAATACTTACAGTATCTGCTCTATTCGCTTAAGCCTGCTGTCCTCTTACAGAGAGAATCTCTGTTGTTATCATTGCTGGTGTTGTCAGTGAAAGAGCATGGTATATCCTTGTCTTGCCTAAGTTTATTGTGCAATATATAAGAAACCTTTTTCCTCACGTCCAAGTATAATTAAGGACAGATGCTGTGTGACTCTACATGTACTCTGCCTGAGGTACTCAAAAACTGTGTACTTTATGTTTTTGTCCCTCTGAGGGCATTTACCTAAGAGAAAAGTATATGGGTGTCAATTTTCTTTCCCTTCCCTGTTTCCCTCGTATATTGTTCTATGTCAGTCACTAATATTTGTTCTGATCAAGCATTTACTGTTAATATCGCAAGTGACATTAAGGTTTGGTGCACAGCATAAATCAGTATCAAATGCTATTGGAATCTGCTATACACAAGTAGCGATACATATTGTTATCATGACTCACTTTGGAATTTGTTTTTGATACCTGTCACAGTTATATATTTATATATGGTTTGAGTCAGGTTCTAATAGAATCCGAATAAGGGAAGATTTTTAGGGATCCACTGTAACTCTTTATAACCATCCAATCTCATCACCTTCATTTATCCATATATATTTTTTCTCATTTTTTTCTCATTTTTTCTCCTGCTGTTCTTCCTTCTGTGAACTCTCATCCACGATTCAGGGGAGCGTGTCCCCCTAGGAGACACGTCTCTTCAGTCTAACGTGGACAGCAGATTCACACTCATTTATCTACTACTATTCTTTTCTTGTCATAATCTTAGCATTTCATTTCCGTGGAAGAATTCATCCTCCCATTTCGGTGCACTCTCATTGGTGATACAGGGTCAAACCTTCCTACGACCATACCCCTACGTTCACGCCCAATCTCGTCCGATCTTGGAAGCTAAACGGAGGTGGGCTGGGTCAGTACCTAGATGGGTGACCTCTAGGGAATACCCAGTAAAGTAGGGAGACTCTCTTCCCCGTGGAAACCACACCAACAGCAGTATCACCACTTATACTTCATCCTCCTACCCATTTACTCCTAATCGTTACTCCTCTTATCAATTACAGTGGTTAATTGCTAGAATTGCTAGAATTGTTACCCAGTGTGTGGGCTCTCCCACTCACGAGTGTAACCCAATTTAGGGCCACATCAATTCAAACACAGTTTGCACAGATCTTGGGCAGATGGAAGCAGCTTAATATGTGGCTACCTTCCAATATGCACTTATCCAGGTATAATTAAGATCTGGACATTCCTTTATTTTGGAAGACCTACTTCTCCAGTTGACACATCTACGGATGTGTTTTGTTTAATCTGTTGCGTGTAGTCCCCTTGCATTTTAGAGAGTAGACAATAAAGACCTCATTAATTCTCAGACATATCATCTGTTGTTTAACATCTTGTTATTTACAAGAGTGCGCCCAAACAAGAGTCATACTTTTCTCTTTTTGTACATATACGCCCTGCGTTTGGCCAGTTACTCCGCCGTTTCTCCAGCCACTCCTGTGTTTTTTCCAGGCACGCGCTTGCGTTTTTTGGCATACTCCCTGAAAACGGCCAGTTTCCGCCCAGAAACACCCACTTCCTGTCAATCACACTACGATCACTCGAGCGATGAAAAAACGTTGCTCGAGCTTGTGCAAATCTCCAAAGTTTTGTGTTAAATTAGTGAACGCATGCGCGCTGCGTACCATGCGCATGCGCATTTTCCACCTAATCGCTCCATTGCGAAAAACGTCAACGAGCGAACAACTCGGAATGTCCACCAATACATGGATTACCTCCAACAAAATGGCGGCATTTGAGATCTATTATCTACAATGGGCAATGAGCTATTGGAGGACTGACACTCTGTATTCATACTCTCCACTTCCATTAACTGGGGGAGATGGAGCACAGGCCCGCTCACTTCTGGCCACGCTGATGAGCGCGGTGGAAAGCAAGGACATCTGGTTTCCGCCGGAAAATGTAAAACACGGGATGCACGTGGTCAGTGATGTCAGTGGAACTTTTCCGGGAGCCAAACCCAATCATACGAAAAATGACTATGTGGGATTGAGCTTCAATTGTTTTGTATACGGATTTAGACATTAGTTGATCCACGTCTGGAATTAGGTTTATTTGCTTTTATTGATTGATTAATGTAGGCGGGGTATAAATACCCCTAATGTAGAGCTACCTCCTACACCTTGAAAAAGATAACACTGGGTTATCGAAACGCGTTGGTGTAGGTAACAGGTGCGCACATGGACTACTTACCTGATTGTTTATGACGACTCCTGGGGACGCCTGGTTGGAATCATATAATGCGCTTGTGTCTACTTCCATCTGTAGACCACACATTTCGGTGAGAGTCCATATGTCTGGAAATTGCTTACTTTTTGTTTTTATTTGAATAAAAATAGTATTGTTCAATATTTTCATTAACGACCTAACAGAAGGTCTAGAGAGCATGGTGTCAATTTTTGCAGATGATACCAAATTGTGTAAGGCTATAAATACAGAGGAGGATGCCGAGTCTCTTCAGAACAACTTAGTTAAATTAGAAGCATGGGCAGCCAAATGGAGAATGCGCTTCAATACAGACAAGTGTAAGGTAATGCACTGTGGTAACAAGAACAAAAATTACACCTACCTACTAAATGGGGTAAAATTAGGGGATTCTGTACTGGAAAAGGACTTAGGTGTCCTCATAGATAGCAAACTAAGCAGTAGTACCCAAAGTAGGACTGCAGCAAAGAAGGCTAATAAGATATTAGCATGCATAAAACGGGGTATTGATGCTAGGGACGAGAGTATTATACTCCCGTTATATAAATCACTAGTGAGGCCACACCTTGAATACTGTGTACAATTCTGGGCACCGTACTACAAAAAGGATATCCTGGAGCTAGAAAAGGTTCAGAGGAGGGCGACCAAACTAATTAAGGGCATGGAGACGATGGAATACAAGGAAAGGCTTGAAAGACTAGGCATGTTTACATTGGAAAAGCGGAGACTAAGAGAGGATATGATCAACATCTACAAATATATAAGGGGTCAATACACAGAGCTTGCGCGGGACCTGTTTTTGGTTAGATCAACACAGAGGACTCGTGGACACTCGCTCAGGTTAGAGGAGAGGAGATTCCGCACAATACGGCGTAAAGGCTTTTTCACGGTAAGGACAATACGTGTTTGGAATTCCCTGCCTGAGGGAGTTGTAATGGCGGAATCTGTCAACACCTTTAAGAAAGGGTTAGATAAATTCCTAATGGATAAGGATATCCAGGGGTATGGTGCATAGTCATGCATTAGTTACTATAAATAGGAATAAAATGCAACGGCTGACAGCAGCATCAGTCAGAAATTTTAGTCAAATCATCATGCATAGGAGACCACAAATAGGTTGAACTCGATGGACAATTGTCTTTTTTCAACCTCAGATACTATGTTACTATGTATTACACTATTTTGAGCTTTTTTATTGCATAACCACTGTGGATAAACTTATTGGAGAAGATCCTTCATTCATAGAAACCAGAATGGATTTGGATAGACCAAACTGCTGGCCCGCTCCCCCGCAAGGTGCTATATGTCTACAATTTAGGTAGACTACTGGTCTGGGTACGAGTCCATTATAATTTTTTCCAGTATATCTGTTGTTTCTAACATGTTTACACTATGTCTGCGTTATATGTTGTTATTTAAGTGATACCTGAACACTGTTATATAGTCTGGGTATTTACAAACAAATTCCTCACGAATATAGGGAGCGCCTGTGACCTATGTGGTAAATGTTATTTTTGTTCAGTTTTAAGTGTTGGTGACGTTTGATACATGCTGCTAATATGTCACGGGGAGAAATGAAAGAAATACAGGGTAAATGCAGGTTTAAACTTTAATGTGTCATTGATCGCCCAGTCTGAAAACTGAATCATAAGTGGATACAGCTTTTTTCAGCAGAGTATCACACCTGGGGTGAGGTCACATTTATCCCTGATGATTGGCTGGATAGATACTTGAGGCTGGGGACCAGAGCCAGATTAAGGGGGGTGCCCAGGGTGTCTTAAGGGGCCCCCCAGCCGGAGCTCTCCACCGCTCTGTAAAAATTCTTCAGGTTGCCGAGGCAGGAGGGATCCACGCTGCAAGGGGAGGAGGGTGGCTGTGCATGCGGCTTCCTCCCCCCTCCACTCGGGCAGCACGGTCGGGGACTGAGTCAAGCAATCTCCAGCCTCTGCCGCCAGCAGCATCTCTCCTGGCAGCAGCGAAGGCTGGAGATTGCTTGACTCAGTCCCTGACCGCGCTGCCCGAGAGGAGGGGGGAGGAAGCTGCATGCAGAGCCACACTCCTCCCACGGCAGCGTGGATCCCTCCTGTCCTGGCAGCCTGGTGTCTTCTCTCCCTACTGCAGAGTGGCTCCCGTTGCCTGTGACCAGGGGAGGTGAGCAGCGCGTGCAGCCAGGGGGGGTGCTGGTGGTCGGCGGGGGGAGGGGGGATCAGGGGTCCCCCTGTCTTGGGTACCCTGGGCCCCCCGAGGGCTTAATCTGGCCCTGCTGTGGACCCTCACTTGCTTATGGAACTATAACTCAGATTCACATAATTGGACATAGCTTCTCTTGCGATATGCTCATCTTGAATATGGGGTGCCCATATTATTTGCTGCTATTTTAGCTATGAAATGACACTAAATGTGATACATTGGGAGATTGGGTTGGCCTAGATACTTCATATCTTGGAAACGATACTCTTAGAGATATGCAATTCGCAACCCACCTGCAAATAGACCAGATACACCCCTATGGACAATTGAATGTTCTTCATGATTACAGAAATATTAATTTGACTTCATAAACCATATCCAGTGTGATGTGCCCTTCATCTACTGTGGGACATTCCAAGTCTAGGGCCGGTAGAGTTTTGAAGCACCCAGATGGCGGCTCTGGTTGCCGCAATCGGAGCTAAACTCTGATCGGGTAGTTCAGCATGCAGCAGCGGGGAGCAGACAGTGTGGGCAGAGCCATTGACTCCAGGGCGGAGCTCTGAATAAGCAGCAGTCACCAGGTGGGACTCGGAAGTTCTGTGACGTGTCCTAGGGGGTACCAGGAAGGCTGCGCAGAGGCAGCAGCAGACTGTCCGGGGAGGCGAAAGCGGCGGCACTTCAGGTACAGCATGGTGCAGTGAGCAGTGGAAGAACCAGGGGCGCAGGAGGTCTACTATCCAGCACCCCAACAGCTGCCCTTCCACCCCACTCAGGGCCGAGGTAAGCTGCCACCCCACCGGGCAGGGCCACTGGCATGAGTTTATGCAGGGAAATGAGGATCTGTGCAAGGACAGGAAGGTCCTGGGGTGGTAGGGGGGTGCCCTGTTGTGTCTGGGGGGTACACTTCTGGGTGCTGGGTCTGGACTGGTATCCTCCTGGTTGTGTGTTTGGGGAGGTGCTTTCCTGGGTGCTCTGTTTTTGGGGGGTGCTCCTCTGGGTGCTGGGTCTATTGGGTGGTGCTCCTCTTGGTGCTGGGTCTGTGTGGGGGTTTCTCCTCTGAGTGCTGAGTCTGTGGGGAGGGGGAATGCTTCCCTGATTGCTGGGTCTGGGGTTTGCTCTCCTGGTTGCTAGGTCTGGGGTGTGCTCTCCTGGTTGCTAGGTCTGGGGTGTGCTCTCCTGAGTGCTGGGTCTGGGAGGGCTCACTCCTGGGTGTGTGGGTGATGTGTGCCCTCGTTGGTGCTGGGTCTGTATGTGGGGAGGTGTCACCCAGTGGGGGGACGGGGGTAGAGGAAGGCACACTTGTAAGCTCTATTCGTCATCACACATGGGGCTCAGCGGCTCCCTGCTTCCATCTACTGTGTCCATCCACCCTTACTGCACGCTACACTTATCGTACATCACTGTCCCCTACACTCACCCTCACTGCTCCCTATACCCACTCTCACTGCTCTTACACTCACCTTCACTGTTTCCTACTCCAACCCTCCCTTACTGCTCTCTACAATGACCATCACTGCTTCCTATGCCCTTCCTCACTGTTCCCTACCCCCACTGCTTCCCACACTTACGCACCCTCACTGCTTCCTACTCTCACCCTCACTCACTGCTCTCTACAACGACCTTCACTCACTGCTCCGTACACCCATCCTCTTTGCTGCCCACACACCCTCACTGCTCTCAACCCCTACCCACCCTCACTGCACTCTACACTGACTGTCCCTCATTGTTTCCTGCTGGATCAGAATTGCGGTGGGTGATGGTTGTTGCTGGCTACTTCTGTGAGCTGTGGTGATGGGTGCTGTGCTGGGAGACAGGTACTGGGTCAAAGGTGAAACTAGCAGTGGTGCTAGGTGGCACCAGACCAAATCTTGCCTAGGGCATCAAGTTGGCTAGGGCTGGCTCTGCCTTTGATGTAATGACCTCGCATCTCCAAATGGCCTTCCTAGGCCTGAATTAGCATTGACATGCTAATGATACCCTCCTTGGTGCTAGTCAAAAGTTTTCCTGTGGTTGTTTATAGCTAACAAAGCCAGCGACCTAAATCAATCAGTTAGTTGACAAGTGGGAAATAGCTTCATATCTCCAACTTAAATTAAACATAATTTACAAGTCAAAGGGCAAGATGCATCATCTCTTGGAAAGTGTTAAAATGGAGAGAGAAAAACTATCAGCCAATCAGCTCCAAACTGCCATGTCACAGACCCTGTTTGAAAAATGACAGGAGCTGGTTGGCTGGTAGTTTATCACCTTCCATTTTATCACTCTCCAAACGATGATGCAAATAACCCCTAATCTTTAATCTCTCCTTAATATCTATGATTCTTCACAGTGCACAATGGTACAAAAGGTTTATTGGAGGCGGAGAGCTTCAGGTAAAGCACCTTGCGCCATGTCTGCCATGGCCACACCCCTGAATAGGGATTTTTAAACTTGTTTAATATTCCCAATTCCCCGACCCAGCGGGGCAAATAGCGGCAATGTCACTGATGTATGGGGGCATTAGAAAATGTAATTGTGGGAGTTACAGGAGAAGGTTTACCTCAACAACTCCTACAGAGAGAAAGCAAGTATCTCCTTTTAACTTGAATGAACACATAGTTTATGTAGATAATCCCTTGCATTTATATGAAAAGCGAGTATGAGCATCTCATAGGCTGTTTTATTATCTTGGACAGCTGTTTAAAGGTGGATTTTATTATACACCAAGCATTAATTCCATACAGGACAATGGGGCAGATGTATTAAGTCTGAATAAGTAATAAATCAGTGATAAGTGCAAGGTGATAACGCACCAGCCAGTCAGCTCCTGTCAATTTACATATTGGATCTGATGGGCTGGTGCATTATCACCTTGCACTTATCACTGCTTTATCACTTCTCAAGGCTTAATACATCTGCCCCTATGTGTTGAAGGGTGTGGTTCAATAGATCTACAGTAAAAATATAGACATTCATTAGGTCGATCCCAAATAGTCGTAATGCAAAAGGTCAATGTGGAAAAGGTAGATAGTAGAAAAGGTCGACAAATAAAAAGGATCGACATGAAAATGGTCAACACAAAAATGGGCAACAAGTTTTTTTCTTTTGTGTGTGTGTGTGTGTGTGTGTGTGTGTGTGTCATTTTGTACATTTCACCATATCTGAGCCAATTTAGTGGAAACATGTACCCTTACTGGCTCGGTTGCTTGCTACACTTTGGACAAGGTTACTACTCCCAATCGTAGTCCATGTGCATGGTAAATGATGAAGTTGGAAAAAAAAAAACTTGTGTCAACCATATATATTTTGACCATTGTCATGTTGACCTTTTGAACCTGTTGACCTTAAGCACTGTCTACCTTTTATCTGTTGACCTTTTGACCCTGTTAACCATTTGTGGTCAACCTGTCTATCTTTTACCGTAGATTTATCAACTGGATACTATGTTGAATGTTTTTCTTTCAAAGGCGTGACTATCATGACATAATCCTTGCAAACAATAAAGAAAGAAATAATAACACCTATTGATATCTTATTTATAAATTTTTTATCCATTATTATTTCCACACAGCAGGATGACGCATTTCAAGTTTTTCATTTGAACCTGAGATGCAACTCTTGCAGGCAATCACTGTAATATTAATGAGAAACAACATTTCGAGGAATAGTTCATTAAATGAGGAATTTTCTGATTAATGTCACATTAATATCAAATTACTTACCAAATATGAGTGAGTGATGGCATCATATTTATTGGGGATGTAGAGACAGAAGGTATTTGGTTGGAGAGACAGAAGGAGGCTGGATGAAGAAACAGAAGGTGGCTGGCTGAAGGAATAGGAGGGGGCTGGCTGAAGAGACAGAAGGGGGCTGGATGAAGACACAGAAGGAGGACGACTGAAGACACAGAAGGAGGCTGGCTGAAGAGACAGAAGGGGGCTGGCCAAAGAGACAGAAGGGGGCTGGCCAAAGAGACAGAAGGGGGCTGGCCAAAGAGACAGAAGGGGGCTGGCCAAAGAGACAGAAGGGGGCTGGCCAAAGAGACAGAAGGGGCTGCCTGAAGAGACAGAAGGGGGCTGGATGAAGACATAGAAGGAGGACGACTGAAGACACAGAAGGAGGCTGGCTGAAGAGACAGAAGGGGGCTGGCCAAAGAGACAGAAGGGGGCTGACCAAAGAGACAGAAGGGGGCTGGCCAAAGAGACAGAAGGGGGCTGGCCAAAGAGACAGAAGGGGCTGCCTGAAGAGACAGAAGGGGGATCGCCGAAGAGACAGAAGAGGCTGGCTGAAGATGAAGAGACAGAAGGGTGCTGGCCAAAGAGACAGAAGGGGCTGCCTGAAGAGACAGAAGGGAGCTGACTGGAGCTGGAGAGTCAAAGGGAGCTGGCTGAAGAGACAGAGGGAGCTGGCTGAAGAGACAGAAGGGGAAACAGTATTCATATCTGATCATAATTGTATATGTGAGATTTGGTATGGTAGTCAAACATGAAAATCATTAAACCCGAACATGTTCCGCTGTGATAAATACATGTATGACCTACACAGAGGGGGTCATTCTGACCCGTTCGCACGCAGCAGTTGTTCTGACCCGTTCGCTGCGGTGCGAACGGGTCAGAACTGCACATGCACAATGTGCATGCACGCCGTTGCCTGCAACGGAGCGCCTAGCGTGAAGAAAAGACGCAGCGCTGGAAGGAAAGAAGATTGACAGCGGAGAGGCGGTCCGGGGCGGATACTCACAGTTGGAGGCTGTTTTCGGGGAGTGGTAAGAAGAACGCAGGCGTGTCCAGGCGAACGGAGGGCGGATGTCTGACATCAGGACCGGGACTTTCATCGCTGGATCCGTCGCACTGGGTAAGTAGCTGTAGGCCTGGTCTTCTTTTGCAAGAAATTTTTTAAGCATAGCAGGGCTGCACAAGCGATCGCAGCCCTGCTATGCTAATATACACCAGTGGCGTGCGGTGAGGTCACTGGCTGGGGAGGCACTGAGAATATATATATATATATATATATATATATATATTGGTCGAAGTTGAAATTTTGAAGTGGGGTTATGGAAAAGACAAGGACGCAATTATGCACGCCGAAGGCACGCGCTTGCTCCAGAAAAGGGGACGTGGTCACCCAAAAGGGGGCGTGTCCCTTTCACCTTATAGCACACGGTACGAGCTGAAATTCACATTATAGCATATGGTACGAGCCGAAATTCACATTATAGCACACTGAATGAGCCGAAACTCACATTGTAGCACACTGAATGAGACGAAATTCACATTGTAGCACACTGAATGAGCCGAAATTCACATTGTAGCACACTGAATGAGCCAAAATTCAAATTGTAGCACACTGAATGAGCCGAAATTCACATTATAGCACACTGAATGAGCCGAAATTCACATTACAGCACACAGGAGGAGCCAAAATTCACCTTGTAGCACACTAAATGAGCCGAAATTCACATTATAGCACACTGAATGAGCCGAAATTCACATTATAGCACACTGAATGAGCTGAAATTGTGACAGCAGGGGCAGCCAGAGTGACAGCAGGGACAGGGAGAGAGAGTGACGACAAGGAGAGAGAGTGACGACAGTGAGAGAGAGAGTGACGACGGTGTCAGCAGGGAGAGAGAGAGTGACGAGCGTGACAGCAGGGAGAGAGAGAGTGACGAGAGTGACGACAGTGACAGCAGGGAGAGAGAGAGTGACGACAGTGACAGCAGGGAGAGAGTGACGACAGTGACAGCAGGGAGAGAGTGACGAGAGTGACAGCATGGAAAGAGTGACGAGAGTAACGACAGTGACAGCAGGGAGAGAGTGACGACAGTGACAGCAGGGAGAGTGACGACAGTGACAGCAGGGAGAGAGTGACGAGAGTGAAGACAGTGACAGCAGGGAGAGAGTGACGACAGTGACAGCAGGGAGAGAGAGAGTGACGACAGTGACAGCAGGGAGAGAGAGAGTGACGACAGTGACAGCAGGGAGAGAGAGTGACGACAGTGACAGCAGGGAGAGAGCGAGTGACAATAGGGACAGGGACAGTAACGATAGGGAGAGAGGGTGACAGCAGGGGAACATTACCTGACTGTGGTCGGCGGAGGCACCAATGGGCAGTGGCGGGGAGGTCCCTCTGACTGCCATTTGTTGCAGGTGGCGGCGGGCGGCGGTGGGCAGCTGGTGGTGGTGAGCAGCGGGTGGCTGGCGGCAGTGAGCGGCGGGCGGTACCTGCTCCAGTAGTGCAGCAGCGGGCAGCCATGGCCCCTTCAGGGTTTCTTGTTCCACACTGGCACCGCGGGACCCTTCCCAGATGACAGGGGGGAGGGCAATCCACCACTGCCTCCACCAGTTCCCTGGCATCGCATGAGGGCTGGGAGCGGGAGGTCACACCATTGAGGGCACATTTCTCAGAGGACAGGAGGGGAGGGGGGCAATCCGCCACTGTCTCCCCCAGTTCCCTAGCATCGCGGGAGGGCTGGGAGCAGGCGGACACTCAGCGGCATCCAGGCACAGCGGGCGGCTGCGGCGATGTAGGTCCGCAGCAGCGCCCTCCTCGGTCTGCTGTCTATGCGGCCGGCACTGGCTTCAACTCCGGGTCCCGCTGCCTCTTCACCCCGCCACGCTACTGTAACTGTGGTGACAGCTCCACACAGTAGCGCTGGGTCCTGATGCCTCTTCGGGTGATTGAACGAGCGGATCCAGCCTGGATCCGCTGTCCAATCACATCTGCCTCGCTGACAGGGGCGGGTTTCCCCTGTCAACGAGGCACTTGGATAAGTGCCGCTTTCAGCTCCAGTTTTCAATGGGCTTTGACAGCCCAGTACTTGGCCCCACCCCTCCCGCTTTAACTAGTTCCTATAGTTAACCGGAGGCACTGTTATCAGTACCTCCCAAACTACTTTTTAGGCTTAAAATTATTAGGATAAGATAAAGAAATTACTTATGACACAGAATATGTGTCATAAGTATCTTCTTTATATTATTTTAATAATTAATGACAGGGGAGGCACTGCCTCCCCTGCCACCCCTGACTGCACGTCCCTGATATACACTCCCCCATAGGCGGGGATTAGTTGATCGCAGCAGCAGCAGCAAAAAGTTGCTGGCTGCGATCAACTCGGAATGACCCCCAGAATCCTATGTAAAAGTATTGAAAATTATTAGAATAAAGTACATATGCGTCCATGCTGATGTGTCAAATGCTTTCATGTGACACAGAATATAATGCAGTAACAATGAGTTTGAAGGGGTGGCCGCTAAAGACATGTGGACAGTAGCATACTGAGATAGAGGTCTCATGAGATTGGCAATCAAGCCCTTATGTCACAACTGAGGGCTGAGGCTGACCTGGGGAAGCCTCAGACGTAGGGGCTGGCGTGTATGTGAACCGTGGAGGTAGAATAGGGGCCCTCATTCCGAGTTGTTCGCTCGGTAAATTTTTTCGCATCGCAGCGATTTTCCGCTTAGTGCGCATGCGCAATGTCCGCAGTGCGACTGCGCCAAGTAAATTTGCTATGCAGTTAGGAATTTTACTCACGGTTTTTTCTTCGTTCTGGTGATCGTAATGTGATTGACAGGAAGTGGGTGTTTCTGGGCGGAAACTGGCCGTTTTATGGGTGTGTGCGAAAAAACGCTACCGTTTCTGGGAAAAACGCGGGAGTGGCTGGAGAAACGGAGGAGTGTCTGGGCGAACACTGGGTGTGTTTGTGACGTCAAACCAGGAACGACAAGCACTGAACTGATCGCAGATGCCGAGTAAGTTTGAAGCTACTCAGAAACTGCTAAGAGGTGTGTAATCGCAATTTTGAGAATCTTTCGTTCGCAATTTTAAGAAGCTAAGATTCACTCCCAGTAGGCGGCGGCTTAGCGTGTGTAAAGCTGCTAAAAGCAGCTTGCGAGCGAACAACTCGGAATGAGGGCCAGGGTTCTTGGACATGCAGGAGATTAAGCACCATTTGCCCGAAAGCGTGACCACAACAATGGAGTATATAAAACAAAGTCTGTTTATTGAACACACAGTTTAGACACCTTGGCAATTCAGATAACTTTCAACAGTAGCTTGTGCAGATAAATATAGCAGTACAGTTCCTGGGAGCGCAGTGGTAATGAATACTGGGGGTAATTCCAAGTTGATCGCAGCAGGAAATTTTTTAGCAGTTGGGCAAAACCATGTGCAATCAAGGGGGGGCAGATATAACATGTGCAGAGAGAGTTAGATTTGGGTGGGGTGTGTTCAATCTGCAATCTAATTTGCAGTGTAAAAATAAAGCAGCCAGTATTTACCCTGCACAGAAATAAAATAACCCATCCAAATCTAACTCTTTCTGCACATGTTATATCTGCCTCCCCTGCAGTGCACATGGTTTTGCCCAAATGCTAACAAAATTCCTGCTGCGATCAACTTGGAATTACCCCCACTGTGGCAATGCAGGATAAGATGTAACAAAGTCCTTGCAAGACCTGGAGTTGGAAAGTCCATAGGCCACAGCTACCTAGAGTCCGATTGTGAGTATCGATAGAGAGCGATACTGAACGTGATACAGAACACCAGAGAGAGTTAGATTTGGGTGGGGTGTGTTCAATCTGCAATCTAATTTGCAGTGTAAAAATAAAGCAGCCAGTATTTACCCTGCACAGAAATAAAATAACCCATCCAAATCTAACTCTTTCTGCACATGTTATATCTGCCTCCCCTGCAGTGCACCTGGTTTTGCCCAACTGCTAACAAAGTTGCCGGAGATGCTGGATGGAACCGATGCAGACAGAAGGTGTATTGAAGCCATTGCTGAAGATAGAGTCCGATGGTGAGTATTGATAGAGAGCGAAACTGAACGTGATACAGAACACCGCTGAGAGCTGGCAGTGACGCAGGAACACCGCTGGAAGCGATTCTGGAGCAACGCTGGAAGCCGGTGATGAAGTCACTGTGGAGCTGGTAGTGACACAGGAACACCGCTGGAAGCAACACTGGAAGACCGCTGGAAGCGAGACTGGAACAACGCTGGAAGCTGGAAGCCGGTGATGAAGTCACTGTGGATCACAGAGAGCGATGTTGGTAGGCAATGAGAGCTAGGAGTGATACTGGAACACAGCTGGAAGCGATTCTGGAACAACACTGAAAGCTGGAAGCCGTTGATTGATCACTGCAGGACCAGGGCCGGCACAGAAATCATGGGGCCCCATACAGTGATAGCTGTGGGGCCCCTCAGATTAATAAATATATATATATTAAAGTGCAACGGAATTTGCTGTGCTATATAATAAACTGTTTATATATATATATATATATATATATTAGTGATGAGCGGGTTCGGTTTCCGAGAAACCAAACCCCCCCGAACTTCAGCCTTTTTACACGGGTCCGAGCCATACTCGGATTCTACCGTATGGCTCGGTTAACCCGAGCGCGCCCGAACGTCATCATCCCGCTGTCGGATTCTCGCGAGATTCGGATTCTATATAAGCAGCCGCGCGTCGCCGCCATTTTCACACGTGCATTGAGATTGATAGGGAGAGGACGTGGCTGGCGTCCTCTCCGTTTATACTTATTAATACTACAAAGTTGATCTGATTGCTTAGCTTATTGTGGGGAGGATTGGGGAGCAGCTGTTAGGAGGAGTACAGTGCAGAGTTTTGTTAGTTTTTTATCCGTTCTCTGCCTAAAAAAAAACGCTCCATACCATATCTGTGCTCAGTGTGCTGCATGATATATATCTGTGCTGAGTGCTCACACTGCCTAATTGTGGGGACTGGGGAGCAGTTATAGCAGGAGTACAGTGCACAGTTTTGCTGACAGTGACCACCAGTATACGTTTGTCTGCCTGAAAAACACTCTTGTGGTGGCTTTTTTTTATACTAGTTTAGCAGTCTGCTGACAGTGTCCACCAGGACCATTATACTGAATATAGCAGTACGGTAGGCCACTGCTGTACCTACCTCTGTGTCGTCACTCGTCGTCCATAAGTATACTATCCATCCATCTACATTGTATACCTGTGGTGTCTTTTTTTTTAATACTATATAACTATAAACGCAGTCTGCTGACAGTGTCCACCAGGTATATTATACTGTATATAGCAGTACGGTAGGCCACTGCTGTACCTACCTCTGTGTCGTCACTCGTCGTCCATAAGTATACTATAGTATCCATCCATCTACATTGTATACCTGTGGTGTCTTTTTTTTTTAATACTATAAACGCAGTCTGCTGACAGTGTCCACCAGGTCCATTATACTGTATATAGCAGTACGGTAGGCCACTGCTGTACCTACCTCTGTGTCGTCACTCGTCGTCCATAAGTATACTATAGTATCCATCCATCTACATTGTATACCTGTGGTGTCTTTTTTTTTATACTATAAACGCAGTCTGCTGACAGTGTCCACCAGGTCCATTATACTGTATATAGCAGTACGGTAGGCCACTGCTGTACCTACCTCTGTGTCATCACTCGTCGTCCATAAGTATACTATAGTATCCATCCAACTACATTGTATACCTGTGGTGTCTTTTTTTTTTATACTATAAACGCAGTCTGCTGACAGTGTCCACCAGGTCCATTATACTGTATATAGCAGTACGGTAGGCCACTGCTGTACCTACCTCTGTGTCGTCACTCGTCGTCCATAAGTATACTATAGTATCCATCCAACTACATTGTATACCTGTGGTGTCTTTTTTTTTCTTTTTTCTTTTTCTTTAATCTGTTTTTATTAAAGCTGTAGATATTTCAGTAGTACAACATTTTCAGACAATAAAATCCAGAAAAAACAAAAGAAAACATCACTGGTCGTACATTTCTATTAACATTGTTTTAAACATTTTAGGGCAAAATAGAAAAGTTATCTGTTCAACAATCATAAAATATACAAATAAGTACAGACATTATAATGAACTAGCTAAGAAAAATGTGGAAAAAGAAAGAGAAAATGGAAAAAGAAAAAGAGTGAGAAATAGGAAGAAGAAAGAGTCCAAAAGAAGTAAGGTGGGATGAGGTTTATATCTAGAGATTCAGAAGGGGTTGAGGAATTGTCAGAATGAATAATGGGAAGATGACTAGGTTACCATATAGGACCGATATATCGGAGACTCCATGAAGTCAAACCAGGGGAACCAGGTAGCGGTAAAGTCAGTGGTTCTTCCCATCGAGAAGGTTACAAGGTCTTCCATGTCTAAGAAGTATGTAATTTTATTAAACCATTGTTTAATCAGGGGCGGGGAAGTGGATCTCCAAAGAGCCGGTTTCACGGCCCTTGCAGCGTTGCTAAGGTGTCTCAGAAGTGAGCATTTATAAGAATGTATACTTGCTGAGGTAAGATTAAAGAGCCAAAACTCAGGCCCTCTGGGTACCACATCTCCCACTATCAGCTCAGAGCATTTAAAAACGTCTTTCCAGAAAGGGATTATAAGAGGGCAGTCCCACCAAATGTGTAAAAAGCTCCCTGAAGCCCCCTTACACCTCCAACAGAGATTTGAAAGGGTAGGAAACATTTTATTAAGGACACGGGGTGTCCTGTACCATCTATATATGAGCTTGTATAGTGTTTCCTTCGTTGACAAACATAGAGAGCTTGCCTGAGCATTACGAAATATAGTGTCCCAATTGGCCTTTGTAGCTAACCTTGGTATTTCCTTCTCCCAGGAAGTCATGAAGGCAGGGGGTTGAGAAAATAGATCCTCCATAATAAGTGTATAAATTTGGGAGATGGCATGTGCAGGGGAACGAGTGGAAACGCATAGTTTTTCGAAATTAGTGAGATCGCTGGCTATGTCAGAGAGATTCTTGGAGGACGTTAGAAAATGATGAACCTGAAGGAACTTCCAAAAATCAATGCTTGATATATTCCAAAGAGATTGAATATCTGAAAATGACCGCACCCTACCTGAACTCACCAGCTGACCGACCCTGAAAAGCCCAGTCTCGGCCCAAAAAGCAAAGGCCAAGCCATGGAGACCTGGAACAAATTCGGGGTTATGAAGAAAAGAAGTTAAGGGGGACCACTTAGAAGAGATGTGACTCCTCAACCTAAGCTTGTTCCATAATTTAAGCATGGGGGAAACCGTAGGGTGAGCGACTTTCGGAAGGGTGGGCAACCATGGAGCGATTTCTATATGATGTGGGAGACAGCCCTCCTCCAAAAGCACCCATTGTTTACAGTCTTTGGCCCTTGTCCATTCCAAAACTCTATTTAACTGTACAGCATGGTAGTAGCTGGGAATATGTGGGAGTTGTTGTCCCCCTTGATGTTTTCTCCGGAATAGAATGTCATGTTTGAATCTAGGTGTTTTACCGCCCCAGACAAACGTTTGAATGAGATTCTGAACGTCCCTGAGCCACAGGGGAGGTATATATATGGGGAGAGTTTGAAGAAAAAATAGGATCCTAGGGAGAGCGTTCATTTTGACTACGTTAATCCTATCAAACCAGGATAAGCGCAATTTCTTCCACCTCTGGAGGTCTAAGCGAAGCGTTTTCAACAAGGGGCTGAAATTTAAGGAAAATATTTTAGATAAATCGTTGGTTAGCATTACCCCCAAGTATTTAACTTTGTGGACGTGCCAGGTAAAAGGGAAAGAACCCTTCAGACCCGTCACCACACCAGGGGAAGCACTTAGGTTCATTGCTATGGATTTGGAGTAATTTATCTTAAAATTAGAAAGGGCTCCAAACCTATCAAATTCTTGCATCAGATTTGGGAGAGAAGTAACCGGGTTTGAAATTAGAGCAAGCAAATCATCAGCATAAAGAGCTAATTTGTATTCGTTCCCTCTTACTAGCAAACCAGAGATATTTTGGTTAGCCCTAATGCTTCTCGCCAGTGCTTCCATGCATAAGACAAAAAGTAGTGGGGATAGTGGGGATCAGTGGCGTCACAAGGCGGGTGCGGGGGGTGCGGCCCGCACCCGGGTGTGACACCTGGAGGGGGTGACACCAAATGTCAGCTCCTCCGTAGTGACAGGAGCCAGGTGCTGCAGTGTGAAATTCCGCTACAGCACCCGGCTCCTGTCATAGCAGAGGAGCCGACAGCACACTGAGACCGTCTCTGGGGGAAGCCCAGCATCTCCGGAGATGCTGGGCACGCCCCCAGAGTGACGATACCAGTATCCCCGCGAAGCCACGCCCCCTAGTTGTAAGACCACGCCCCTTTTTTGCCGCGATCGCGGCAGTACATCAGGGGTGCGCACCGGGTGTCACCACACCTGGTGACGCCTCTGGTGGGCATCCCTGTCGTGTGCCATTGGAAATGGTAAAGGGGTCTGATAAGGAGCCATTAATCTTAATTTTGGCGGATGGGGTAGAGTATAGGGATAAAATTCTATGGAGACAAGCGTTGCCAAGCCCCAGGTGCCTCAGGATGCCGGACAGAAAGTCCCAATCCACCCTATCAAACGCTTTTTCAGCATCGGTTGACAATATAATTGAGGGGGATGTGGCCCGGTTGGCATAGTAAATCATATTAAGCACCTTAGAGGTATTATCCCTGGCTTCCCGACCTAAAACAAAACACGCTTGGTCTCCATGAATTAAATTCTTGCATCAGATTTGGGAGAGAAGTAACCGGGTTTGAAATTAGAGCAAGCAAATCATCAGCATAAAGAGCTGATTTTGCAAATAGTTTTATATCTATATTTAACAACGAGATCGGCCGGTAACTAGAGATGAGCGGGTTCGGTTTCTCTGAATCCGAACCCGCACGAACTTCATGTTTTTTTCACGGGTCCGAGCAGACTCGGATCCTCCCGCCTTGCTCGGTTAACCCGAGCGCGCCCGAACGTCATCATGACGCTGTCGGATTCTCGCGAGACTCGGATTCTATATAAGGAGCCGCGCGTCGCCGCCATTTTCACACGTGCATTGAGATTGATAGGGAGAGGACGTGGCTGGCGTCCTCTCCATTTAGATTAGGGTTGAGAGAGAGAGAGAGAGATTGACCTGAGGCTGTGATACTGTAGAAGAGAGTGCAGAGTTTAGTGACTGACGACCACAGTGACCACCAGACAGTGCAGTTGTTTGTTTTATTTAATATATCCGTTCTCTGCCTGAAAAAAACGATACACACAGTGACTCAGTCACATACCATATCTGTGTGCACTGCTCAGCCCAGTGTGCTGCATCAATGTATATATATATCTGACTGTGCTCAGCTCACACAGCTTATAATTGTGGGGGAGACTGGGGAGCACTGCAGTGCCAGTTATAGGTTATAGCAGGAGCCAGGAGTACATAATATTATATTAAAATTAAACAGTGCACACTTTTGCTGCAGGAGTGCCACTGCCAGTGTGACTAGTGACCAGTGACCTGACCACCAGTATATATAATATTAGTAGTATACTATCTCTTTATCAACCAGTCTATATTAGCAGCAGACACAGTACAGTGCGGTAGTTCACGGCTGTGGCTACCTCTGTGTCGGCACTCGGCAGCCCGTCCATAATTGTATATACCACCTAACCGTGGTTTTTTTTTCTTTCTTTATAGTCATACTAGTTACGAGTATACTATCTCTTTATCAACCAGTCTATATTAGCAGCAGACACAGTACAGTGCGGTAGTTCACGGCTGTGGCTACCTCTGTGTCGGCACTCGGCAGCCCGTCCATAATTGTATATACCACCTAACCGTGGTTTTTTTTTCTTTCTTTATACATACATACTAGTTACGAGTATACTATCTCTTTATCAACCAGTCTATATTAGCAGCAGACACAGTACAGTGCGGTAGTTCACGGCTGTGGCTACCTCTGTGTCGGCACTCGGCAGCCCGTCCATAATTGTATATACCACCTAACCGTGGTTTTTTTTCTTTCTTTATACATACATACTAGTTACGAGTATACTATCTCTTTATCAACCAGTCTATATATTAGCAGCAGACACAGTACAGTGCGGTAGTTCACGGCTGTGGCTACCTCTGTGTCGGCACTCGGCAGCCCGTCCATAATTGTATATACCACCTAACCGTGGTTTTTTTTTCTTTCTTTATACATACATACTAGTTACGAGTATACTATCTCTTTATCAACCAGTCTATATTAGCAGCAGACACAGTACAGTGCGGTAGTTCGCGGCTGTGGCTACCTCTGTGTCGGCACTCGGCAGCCCGTCCATAATTGTATATACCACCTAACCGTGGTTTTTTTTTCTTTCTTTATACATACATACTAGTTACGAGTATACTATCTCTTTATCAACCAGTCTATATATTAGCAGCAGACACAGTACAGTGCGGTAGTTCACGGCTGTGGCTACCTCTGTGTCGGCACTCGGCAGCCCGTCCATAATTGTATATACCACCTAACCGTGGTTTTTTTTTCTTTCTTTATAGTCATACTAGTTACGAGTATACTATCTCTTTATCAACCAGTCTATATTAGCAGCAGACACAGTACAGTGCGGTAGTTCACGGCTGTGGCTACCTCTGTGTCGGCACTCGGCAGCCCGTCCATAATTGTATATACCACCTAACAGTGGTTTTTTTTTCTTTCTTTATACATACATACTAGTTACGAGTATACTATCTCTTTATCAACCAGTCTATATATTAGCAGCAGACACAGTACAGTGCGGTAGTTCACGGCTGTGGCTACCTCTGTGTCGGCACTCGGCAGCCCGTCCATAATTGTATATACCACCTAACCGTGGTTTTTTTTTCTTTCTTTATAGTCATACTAGTTACGAGTATACTATCTCTTTATCAACCAGTCTATATTAGCAGCAGACACAGTACAGTGCGGTAGTTCACGGCTGTGGCTACCTCTGTGTCGGCACTCGGCAGCCCGTCCATAATTGTATATACCACCTAACCGTGGTTTTTTTTTCTTTCTTTATACATACATACTAGTTACGAGTATACTATCTCTTTATCAACCAGTCTATATTAGCAGCAGACACAGTACAGTGCGGTAGTTCACGGCTGTGGCTACCTCTGTGTCGGCACTCGGCAGCCCGTCCATAATTGTATATACCACCTAACCGTGGTTTTTTTTTCTTTCTTTATACATACATACTAGTTACGAGTATACTATCTCTTTATCAACCAGTCTATATATTAGCAGCAGACACAGTACAGTGCGGTAGTTCACGGCTGTGGCTACCTCTGTGTCGGCACTCGGCAGCCCGTCCATAATTGTATATACCACCTAACCGTGGTTTTTTTTTCTTTCTTTATACATACATACTAGTTACGAGTATACTATCTCTTTATCAACCAGTCTATATATTAGCAGCAGACACAGTACAGTGCGGTAGTTCACGGCTGTGGCTACCTCTGTGTCGGCACTCGGCAGCCCGTCCATAATTGTATATACCACCTAACCGTGGTTTTTTTTCTTTCTTTATACATACATACTAGTTACGAGTATACTATCTCTTTATCAACCAGTCTATATATTAGCAGCAGACACAGTACAGTGCGGTAGTTCACGGCTGTGGCTACCTCTGTGTCGGCACTCGGCAGCCCGTCCATAATTGTATATACCACCTAACCGTGGTTTTTTTTTCTTTCTTTATACATACATACTAGTTACGAGTATACTATCTCTTTATCAACCAGTCTATATTAGCAGCAGACACAGTACAGTGCGGTAGTTCACGGCTGTGGCTACCTCTGTGTCGGCACTCGGCAGCCCGTCCATAATTGTATATACCACCTAACCGTGTTTTTTTTTTCTTTCTTTATACATACATACTAGTTACGAGTATACTATCTCTTTATCAACCAGTCTATATATTAGCAGCAGATACAGTACAGTGCGGTAGTTCACGGCTGTGGCTACCTCTGTGTCGGCACTCGGCAGCCCGTCCATAATTGTATACTAGTATCCAATCCATCCATCTCCATTGTTTACCTGAGGTGCCTTTTAGTTGTGCCTATTAAAATATGGAGAACAAAAATGTTGAGGTTCCAAAATTAGGGAAAGATCAAGATCCACTTCCACCTCGTGCTGAAGCTGCTGCCACTAGTCATGGCCGAGACGATGAAACGCCAGCAACGTTGTCTGCCAAGGCCGATGCCCAATGTCATAGTACAGAGCATGTCAAATCCAAAACACCAAATATCAGTAAAAAAAGGACTCCAAAACCTAAAATAAAATTGTCGGAGGAGAAGCGTAAACTTGCCAATATGCCATTTACCACACGGAGTGGCAAGGAACGGCTGAGGCCCTGGCCTATGTTCATGGCTAGTGGTTCAGCTTCACATGAGGATGGAAGCACTCAGCCTCTCGCTAGAAAAATGAAAAGACTAAAGCTGGCAAAAGCAGTAGCACCGCAAAGAACTGTGCGTTCTTCGAAATCCCAAATCCACAAGGAGAGTCCGACTCCAATTGTGTCGGTTGCGATGCCTGACCTTCCCAACACTGGACGTGAAGAGCATGCGCCTTCCACCATTTGCACGCCCCCTGCAAGTGATGGAAGGAGCACCCGCAGTCCAGTTCCTGATAGTCAGATTGAAGATGTCAGTGTTGAAGTACACCAGGATGAGGAGGATATGGGTGTTGCTGGCGCTGGGGAGGAAATTGACCAGGAGGATTCTGATGGTGAGGTGGTTTGTTTAAGTCAGGCACCCGGGGAGACACCTGTTGTCCGTGGTAGGAATATGGCCTGGTGAAAATACCAAAAAAATCAGCTCTTCGGTGTGGAAGTATTTCACCAGAAATGCGGACAACAGGTGTCAAGCCGTGTTTTCCCTTTGTCAAGCTGTAATAAGTAGGGGTAAGGACGTTAACCACCTCGGAACATCCTCCCTTATACGTCACCTGCAGCGCATTCATAATAAGTCAGTGACAAGTTCAAAAACTTTGGGTGACAGCGGAAGCAGTCCACTGACCAGTAAATCCCTTCCTCTTGTAACCAAGCTCACGCAAACCACCCCACCAACTCCCTCAGTGTCAATTTCCTCCTTCCCCAGGAATGCCAATAGTCCTGCAGGCAATGTCACTGGCAATTCTGACGAGTCCTCTCCTGCCTGGGATTCCTCCGATGCTTCCTTGCGTGTAACGCCTACTGCTGCTGGCGCTGCTGTTGTTGCTGCTGGGAGTCGATGGTCATCCCAGAAGGGAAGTCGTAAGCACACTTTTACTACTTCCACCAAGCAATTGACTGTCCAACAGTCCTTTGCGAGGAAGATGAAATATCACAGCAGTCATCCTGTTGCAAAGCGGATAACTGAGGCCTTGACAACTATGTTGGTGTTAGACGTGCGTCCGGTATCCGCCGTTAGTTCACAGGGAACTAGACAATTTCTTGAGGTAGTGTGCCCCCGTTACCAAATACCATCTAGGTTCCACTTCTCTAGGCAGGCGATACCGAGAATGTACACGGACGTCAGAAAAAGACTCACCAGTGTCCTAAAAAATGCAGTTGTACCCAATGTCCACTTAACCACGGACATGTGGACAAGTGGAGCAGGGCAGGGTCAGGACTATATGACTGTGACAGCCCACTGGGTAGATGTATGGACTCCCGCCGCAAGAACAGCAGCGGCGGCACCAGTAGCAGCATCTCGCAAACGCCAACTCTTTCCTAGGCAGGCTACGCTTTGTATCACCGGTTTCCAGAATACGCACACAGCTG
Organism: Pseudophryne corroboree; assembly: GCF_028390025.1. Taxonomy (NCBI): domain Eukaryota; kingdom Metazoa; phylum Chordata; class Amphibia; order Anura; family Myobatrachidae; genus Pseudophryne; species Pseudophryne corroboree. Next base: position 125,504,419 of record NC_086454.1, on the reverse strand, counting down.
AAAACCTCTTACGGCAACTGAGGAAGATCATCGCGGAATGGCTTACCCCAATTGGACTCTCCTGTGGATTTGTGGCATCGGACAACGCCAGCAATATTGTGTGTGCATTAAATCTGGGCCAATTCCAGCACGTCCCATGTTTTGCACATACCTTGAATTTGGTGGTGCAGAATTTTTTAAAAAACGACAGGGGCGTGCAAGAGATGCTGTCGGTGGCCAGAAGAATTGCGGGACACTTTCGGCGTACAGGCACCACGTACAGAAAACTGGAGCACCACCAAAAACTACTGAACCTGCCCTGCCATCATCTGAAGCAAGAAGTGGTAACGAGGTGGAATTCAACCCTGTTTATGCTTCAGAGGTTGGAGGAGCAGCAAAAGGCCATTCAAGCCTATACAATTGAGCACGATATAGGAGGTGGGATGCACCTGTCTCAAGCGCAGTGGAGAATGATTTCAACGTTGTGCAAGGTTCTGATGCCCTTTGAACTTGCCACACGTGAAGTCAGTTCAGACACTGCCAGCCTGAGTCAGGTCATTCCCCTCATCAGGCTTTTGCAGAAGAAGCTGGAGACATTGAAGGAGGAGCTAACACGGAGCGATTCCGCTAGGCATGTGGGACTTGTGGATGGAGCCCTTAATTCGCTTAGCAAGGATTCACGGGTGGTCAATCTGTTGAAATCAGAGCACTACATTTTGGCCACCGTGCTCGATCCTAGATTTAAAGCCTACCTTGGATCTCTCTTTCCGGCAGACACAAGTCTGCTGGGGTTCAAACACCTGCTGGTGAGTAAATTGTCAAGTCAAGCGGAACGCGACCTGTCAACAACATCTCCTCCTTCACATTCTCCCGCAACTGGGGGTGCGAGGAAAAGGCTCAGAATTCCGAGCCCACCCACTGGCGGTGATGCAGGGCAGTCTGGAGCGACTGCTGATGCTGACATCTGGTCCGGACTGAAGGACCTGACAACGATTACGGACATGTCGTCTACTGTCACTGCATATGATTCTCTCCCCATTGAAAGAATGGTGGAGGATTATATGAGTGACCGCATCCAAGTAGGCACGTCACACAGTCCGTACTTATACTGGCAGGAAAAAGAGGCAATTTGGAGGCCCTTGCACAAACTGGCTTTATTCTACCTAAGTTGCCCTCCCACAAGTGTGTACTCCGAAAGAGTGTTTAGTGCCGCCGCTCACCTTGTCAGCAATCGGCGTACGAGGTTACATCCAGAAAATGTGGAGAAGATGATGTTCATTAAAATGAATTATAATCAATTCCTCCGTGGAGACATTGACCAGCAGCAATTGCCTCCACAAAGTACACAGGGAGCTGAGATGGTGGATTCCAGTGGGGACGAATTGATAATCTGTGAGGAGGGGAATGTACATGGTGATATATCGGAGGATGATGATGAGGTGGACATCTTGCCTCTGTAGAGCCAGTTTGTGCAAGGAGAGATTAATTGCTTCTTTTTTGGTGGGGGTCCAAACCAACCCGTCATATCAGTCACAGTCGTGTGGCAGACCCTGTCACTGAAATGATGGGTTGGTTAAAGTGTGCATGTCCTGTTTATACAACATAAGGGTGGGTGGGAGGGCCCAAGGACAATTCCATCTTGCACCTCTTTTTTCTTTTCTTTTTCTTTGCGTCATGTGCTGTTTGGGGAGGGTTTTTTGGAAGGGACATCCTGCGTGACACTGCAGTGACACTCCTAGATGGGCCCGATGTTTGTGTCGGCCACTAGGGTCGCTTATCTTACTCACACAGCTACCTCATTGCGCCTCTTTTTTTCTTTGCGTCATGTGCTGTTTGGGGAGGGTTTTTTGGAAGGGACATCCTGCGTGACACTGCAGTGACACTCCTAGATGGGCCCGGTGTTTGTGTCGGCCACTAGGGTCGCTTATCTTACTCACACAGCTACCTCATTGCGCCTCTTTTTTTCTTTGCGTCATGTGCTGTTTGGGGAGGGTTTTTTGGAAGGGACATCCTGCGTGACACTGCAGTGCCACTCCTAGATGGGCCCGGTGTTTGTGTCGGCCACTAGGGTCGCTAATCTTACTCACACAGCTACCTCATTGCGCCTCTTTTTTTCTTTGCGTCATGTGCTGTTTGGGGAGGGTTTTTTGGAAGGGCCATCCTGCGTGACACTGCAGTGCCACTCCTAGATGGGCCCGGTGTTTGTGTCGGCCACTAGGGTCGCTTATCTTACTCACACAGCGACCTCGGTGCAAATTTTAGGACTAAAAATAATATAGTGAGGTGTGAGGTATTCAGAATAGACTGAAAATGAGTGGAAATTATGGTTTTTGAGGTTAATAATACTTTGGGATCAAAATGACCGCCAAATTCTATGATTTAAGCTGTTTTTTAGGTTTTTTGGAAAAAAACACCCGAATCCAAAACACACCCGAATCCGACAAAAAAAATTCGGTGAGGTTTTGCCAAAACGCTGTCGAACCCAAAACACGGCCGCGGAACCGAACCCAAAACCAAAACACAAAACCCGAAAAATTTCCGGCGCTCATCTCTACCGGTAACTAGAGCAGAGGCTGGGGTCTTTACCCTCCTTAGGCAAAACTGTGACATGTGCCTCTAGGGATTGTGAAGCGAACTGTGATTTTTCCGAAATAGTGTTAAATGCTCTTGTAAGAAGAGGGGTTAATTTCTCCTTAAAGGCCTTATAGTAAGCAATAGTGTATCCATCGGGGCCCGGACTTTTGCCGTTGGGAGAGGATTCTATGACTTTCAAAACCACCTCTGGGGAGAAGGGTGCGTCCAAACCCTCTGCATCCTCTCTGGACAAGGTAGGGTAATCTATAATATTTAAGTAGTCTGCTATGGCTGTTTGGTGTGATATCTTATCTGCCCTCCCAGACTGCCCAGAAAGGTTGTACAGGGCAGAGTAATAGGCCCGAAAGGCTCTAGCTATGTGAAGTGTCTCGTGGCGGGGTTTCCCCTGACCATCCTTAATGCAATGAATAAAAGTAATAGCTCGTTGTTCACGAAGAGCCCTGGCTAATAATTTCCCCGGTTTATTGCCCCATTGATAGTACCTGCTCCGACACTTCCGATAGGAGAACTTGACTCTATCAGAGAGCAGTCTATTCAAATCTGCCCTAGCCGCCTCGAGATCTGCATAATGTTGCGGGGTTTGGGACTTCTTATGTAGAAGTTCTAAGGATTTTATCTTAAATAGTAAGTCTTCCCTGAGCTGTTCCCTCTGTTTTTTGCGAAGAGAGCCTATCTGAATGCAAACCCCCCGCAAGACACATTTATGTGCCTCCCAGACCGAAAGTTTAGATATATCATCTAAATCATTGGTGCAAATATAAGAGTCTATAGCTGATTCTATTTGAGCGCGACATATCTCATCTTGTAAAAGTGTGTCGTTGAAACGCCACGACCATTGGCGCCGTGAGCTTGATGGAAGGCGTATCGTGAGATTAACAGGGGCTTGATCGGACCATACAATTTGTCCTATGGAAGTGTCAGAAATTAGGTGTAGGTGTCGGTGACTTAGAAACAAATAATCAATTCTAGAATACGTCTGATGGGGGGGTGAAAAGAAAGAATAGTCTACCTCTGAGGGATGTGTCAGTCTCCACGTGTCGATCAGCTGGTGGTCAAGAAGAGCGCGTCTCACCCTCCTATACTCTTTCTCCGGCTTATGAGATACCTTTTTAGATGTGTCATGGAGAGGGTCGAGAGTCCAGTTCAGGTCGCCTCCCATCACTACTACTCCCTCCAGAAGAGGCTCGGCGCGCTCCAGGACCGAGGTCAGGAAGGAAGGCTGCTTAATATTGGGAGCATATACAGTCAAGAAGGAAAAACGTTGATTATGGATATCACATTTTACCAACAACCCCCTACCCTCAACTAATCTATGAGACGTGACATTTTGAACAGGCAAGTGACGGGCGAATAAAATAGCCACACCTAATGTCTTACCAGAAGGGTTATTAGTCATAAAGACATGAGGGTAATAATGACATTTAAGTGACGGTACATGGCCAATCTTGAAATGAGTTTCTTGAATAAAGGCAACGTCCACTTTCTCATCCCTGAGCCATTTGAGAAGTTTAGATCGTTTCTCAGGAATATTCAAGCCTTTAACATTGAGGGAAGTAACATGCAAATCACCTTGACCCATTATAGCTTAATCCCAAACAGAATTATATTAGTCATCCCAACCATGGTAGAAGGAGGAAAAGAAGATAGGACTGCAAAGAAAGGAAAGAAAGTCAAGACATGACCGAGGAAAATAAAACAAAAGAATGTAGTGTGGAGAGCCACACCACAAAGTGCAATAATACCAAACATAGCTAACCGTAGTATTAGAAAAAGGGCTGCTGCAATAGGGACAGGAGCGGAATCCTGCCAGCTCCTAACCCGAAGAGACAGGGGATGCAGCATATAGGGGGTCCTACCGGGGGGCCACGGATAGCGACCATCCGCGGGTCAAAAGGCTATTCAATGTGGAAAAAATTTACCAAGGAATGAAGAAAGTATTAACATCATTAGCAAAAATATATAGCCTAAATATAATTGAAACACATTCTAAAGAAAACATATCACTTATTTAGAAAAACCGTTACAGAACCGATTGTATATATCAGTGATGTATTGTACCACGGAGGGACAAAAGAAACCAACTATACGACTGCGATAGCAGAGACATTTACACCTCAATAGAGCAAGGCATCACCGTTATGGAGGCTCAGAAGATTGTGCGCTGACAGGGCAAGTTCCCCGTGGCCGCGGGGATCGCACTTGTTGCCACATGTCATCCGGAGGGGTCACGGCTGGTATTTCAGGTTGGTAGTGAAAAGAGTCCCAGTCAGGTAACAATATTGGCTGTAAACCTAAAGTCGAGAGGAAGGCTGGTAATTCTGAAGGTCTGGAGAGGATAACTGCTCTGCCATTGTGGGAAACCTGGAGAGAGAAAGGGAAGCCCCATCTATATTTCAGCTCTTGTTTCCGGAGGGAATCGGTAAGGGGCTTTAAGGCACGGCGTTGTTGCAGTGTTGACCATGCGAGATCCGGAAATAGCTGAATCTTTTCCCCCTGGAAATCGATGTCATTCAGCTGGCGGGCCTTTCTCATTATTTCTTCCTTTTGGGCATAATAGTGGAGCCTGCAAATCACATCCCGCGGCTTGTCTGATGATATACCACGAGGACGGAGGGCTCGATGTGCCCTATCAAACATGATTGCCTCGTTCGAATCCAGATCAATGAGCTCTCCAAATATTGTAGTAAGGGCAGTCGACAAGTCAGCCTGCTGGACACTTTCAGGGAGGCCTCTGACCCTAATATTGTTCCGCCTCCCGCGGTTATCCATATCCTCAATACGTGACCTGAGAAAAGCAATATCATTCCTCTGATGAGTAAGCACCTCTTGAAATTTAGTTAGAGTGTCCACGCTAGATGACTCATGGCGTTCCAATATATCAACTCGGGCCGCGACTTGAGATATGTCCTGTTGGAGTGCTGCCACCTCCTGTTTAATAGTAGAACGCAAGCGGGTCTCTAATGCCGAGAAGTCTTGTTTAGTGGGAAGCGACTTGACGTGAGACAAAATTTCACTAATTTCTGCAGATGAAGAGGAGGCCAATGGGGAATGTGCGTCCTTGGAGACCGACATGTCGTCCTCTGGAGTAAGAAGAATCGAGGAGTCTGGTGTCACTGAGGTGGAAGTATGGGCCGCGGTCGGCGGAGTTAAGAACTGACGCAGGTCCGACGAATGACGTGTCGCGGATTTTGGAGTCTCGTCTGGCTTGGTTTTGGCTTTTTTCTTCCTCGTGCCTCTCACCATGAGATCGGTCTATAAGGAGGTTGGTGCAGTATTACACTTTCACATAGCCCTGGCAATATAAGAATGTGCGGACCGTCGCCATGCAGTAGCTCCCCACGTGGTTTTAGGGCGGCATCAAGCAAGCAGACACATCTTCCAAAAAGTTGCTAGGGGTCTTCCCATAGCTACAGGTGAACCCGCTGTCGGGGTTAGAGATTTACTTCAGATAATAGGTATAATATGTGTGCCGGTAGGGGTTAGGAATGACACCAGCAGGTGTTGATTATGCGCTGACCGTAACCATGCGGCACCAGGGCTTGGTTTTGCCGGTTCGTAGATATGAGGTACGAGGCACCTGTGAGCTGTCGGACACAACACTGTCCCAGAGGTGCACTTTGCTTAGGGGGACCGACTGGGTATAAGCAGCAGTAGAGGCTGATGGCTGTGCGGTAGCCCCAGGGAGAGCAGGGATCAGGTATCAGCTGATGAGCAGTGCATATAATAACATGCCAGCAACTTCTAAATTCACCCCCTTCTCCGAGAGCAGAGCCCCACAGCAGTCCTCAGTCTCACCTCGGGAGTCCCGCGGATTATACCCTCAGCAAGCTCCTTCACGCTGAGGGCCGGCAGGAGATAGCAAGAGGCTGGATAGTCTCCTCCAAGATGGCCGCCGGGCTTCATGCGGCACCGTCCAGTCACTGAGGGTCTCGACTACTCCGGAGAGAAGAGACAGGCAGGGGGCGGCAAGGGACGTTGTTCCGCTGTGGCTAGCCGCAGCGCAGGCACCAGGAGGCGGCGGCGAGATCAGCGGCCCGACTCCGAAGCTCCGGGCACCAGCCAAGGTAAATTTAGGCCCCGGCTTTGGGGATTCCTGTAGGCCGCAATCCGCGGGAGCTTTAGGCGCCGCTCCCCGATTCCGCAGCACAAACAGGGGCACACTAGAGGGACAGAGGGAGATAGTGGAGCCGCCAGGAGCATAAGGGAAATGCTGATAGGGGATAAACAAGGGATTTAGGAATCCCAGCTGCAGGAGCTCTTTCAGTGTGTGTCTGCTTCCTTCAGCAGCCAGGCCACGCCCCGGTGTCTTTTTTTTTAATACTATAAACGCAGTCTGCTGACAGTGTCCACCAGGTCCATTATACTGTATATAGCAGTACGGTAGGCCACTGCTGTACCTACCTCTGTGTCGTCACTCGTCGTCCATAAGTATACTATAGTATCCATCCATCTACATTGTATACCTGTGGTGTCTTTTTTTTATACTATAAACGCAGTCTGCTGACAGTGTCCACCAGGTCCATTATACTGTATATAGCAGTACGGTAGGCCACTGCTGTACCTACCTCTGTGTCGTCACTCGTCGTCCATAAGTATACTATAGTATCCATCCAACTACATTGTATACCTGTGGTGTCTTTTTTTTTATACTATAAACGCAGTCTGCTGACAGTGTCCACCAGGTCCATTATACTGTATATAGCAGTACGGTAGGCCACTGCTGTACCTACCTCTGTGTCGTCACTCATCGTCTATAAGTATACTATAGTATCCATCCAACTACATTGTATACCTGTGGTGTCTTTTTTTTTATACTATAAATGCAGTCTGCTGACAGTGTCCACCAGGTCCATTATACTGTATATAGCAGTACGGTAGGCCTCTGCTGTACCTACCTCTGTGTCGTCACTCGTCGTCCATAAGTATACTATAGTATCCATCCAACTACATTGTATACCTGTGGTGTCTTTTTTTTAATACTATAAACGCAGTCTGCTGACAGTGTCCACCAGGTCCATTATACTGTATATAGCAGTACGGTAGGCCACTGCTGTACCTACCTCTGTGTCGTCACTCGTCGTCCATAAGTATACTATAGTATCCATCCAACTACATTGTATACCTGTGGTGTCTTTTTTTTTTATACTATAAACGCAGTCTGCTGACAGTGTCCACCAGGTCCATTATACTGTATATAGCAGTACGGTAGGCCACTGCTGTACCTACCTCTGTGTCGTCACTCGTCGTCCATAAAGCCTCAAAAGTTTCTTTCCCCAAGCTGTCCGCCTGCTGAACTCCTGAACATTGACTGACTAGAAGTACATGTAACTCACTTGTGTCCCTACGGTATACCTATCTGTGTAACTTTACTTGCCCCCCCCACACACACACACACACACACACACACACACACACACACACCTGCTTACCTGTTACCTACTTGGCTGTTGTATAGCAAACCGAAGACAAATTCCTAGTATACGTAAGTATACCTGGCCAATAAAGCTGATTCTGATTCTGATTCTGATTCTGATACTATAGTATCCATCCATCTACATTGTATACCTGTGGTGTCTTTTTTTTTTTATACTATAAACGCAGTCTGCTGACAGTGTCCACCAGGTCCATTATACTGTATATAGCAGTACGGTAGGCCACTGCTGTACCTACCTCTGTGTCGTCACTCGTCGTCCATAAGTATACTATAGTATCCATCCATCTACATTGTATACCTGTGGTGTCTTTTTTTTATACTATAAACGCAGTCTGCTGACAGTGTCCACCAGGTCCATTATACTGTATATAGCAGTACGGTAGGCCACTGCTGTACCTACCTCTGTGTCGTCACTCGTCGTCCATAAGTATACTATAGTATCCATCCAACTACATTGTATACCTGTGGTGTCTTTTTTTTTATACTATAAACGCAGTCTGCTGACAGTGTCCACCAGGTCCATTATACTGTATATAGCAGTACGGTCGGCCACTGCTGTACCTACCTCTGTGTCGTCACTCGTCGTCCATAAGTATACTATAGTATCCATCCATCTACTTTGTATACCTGTAGTGTCTTTTAGTTGTGCGCATTAAAATATGGAGAACAAAAATGTGGAGGTTAAAAAAATAGGGAAAGATCAAGATCCACTTCCACCTCGTGCTGAAGCTGCTGCCACTAGTCATGGCCGAGACGATGAAATGCCATCAACGTCGTCTGCCAAGGCCGATGCCCAATGTCATAGTACAGAGCATGTAAAATCCAAAACACAAAAGATCTGTAAAATCTGTAAAATCAAAATTAAAAGCGTCTGAGGAGAAGCGTAAACTTGCCAATATGCCATTTACGACATGGAGTGGCAAGGAACGGCTGAGGCCCTGGCCTATGTTCATGGCTAGTGGTTCAGCTTCACATGAGGATGGAAGCACTCATCCTCTCGCTAGAAAAAAGAAAAGACTTAAGCAGCAAATGCACAGCAAAGAACTGTGCGTTCTTCAAAATCACAAATCCCCAAGGAGAGTCCAATTGTGTCGGTTGCGATGCCTGACCTTCCCAACACTGGACGGGAAGAGCTTGCGCCTTCCACCATTTGCACGCCCCCTGCAAGTGCTGGAAGGAGCACCCGCAGTCCAGTTCCTGATAGTCAAATTGAAGATGTCAGTGTTGAAGTACACCAGGATGAGGAGGATATGGGTGTTGCTGGCGCTGGGGAGGAAATTGACAAGGAGGATTCTGATGGTGAGGTGGTTTGTTTAAGTCAGGCACCCGGGGAGACACCTGTTGTCCGTGGGAGGAATATGGCCATTGACATGCCTGGTCAAAATACAAAAAAAATCAGCTCTTCGGTGTGGAATTATTTCAACACAAATGCGGACAACAGGTGTCAAGCCGTGTGTTGCCTTTGTCAAGCTGTAATAAGTAGGGGTAAGGACGTTTACCACCTCGGAACATCCTCCCTTATACGTCACCTGCAGCGCATTCATCATAAGTCAGTGACAAGTTCAAAAACTTTGGGCGACAGCGGAAGCAGTCCACTGACCAGTAAATCCCTTCCTCTTGTAACCAAGCTCCCGCAAACCACACCACCAACTCCCTCAGTGTCAATTTCCTCCTTACCCAGGAAAGCCAATAGTCCTGCAGGCCATGTCACTGGCAAGTCTGACGAGTCCTCTCCTGCCTGGGATTCCTCCGATGCATCCTTGAGTGTAACGCCTACTGCTGCTGGCGCTGCTGTTGTTGCTGCTGGGAGTCGATCGGCATCCCAGAGGGGAAGTCGGAAGACCACTTGTACTACTTCCAGTAAGCAATTGACTGTCCAACAGTCCTTTGCGAGGAAGATGAAATATCACAGCAGTCATCCTGCTGCAAAGCGGATAACTGAGGCCTTGGCAGCCTGGGCGGTGAGAAACGTGGTTCCGGTATCCATCGTTACTTCAGAGCCAACTATAGACTTGATTGAGGTACTGTGTCCCCGGTACCAAATACCATCTAAGTTCCATTTCTCTAGGCAGGCGATACCGAAAATGTACACAGACCTCAGAAAAAGAGTCACCAGTGTCCTAAAAAATGCAGTTGTACCCAATGTCCACTTAACCACGGACATGTGGACAAGTGGAGCAGGGCAGACTCAGGACTACATGACTGTGACAGCCCACTGGGTAGATGTATTGCCTCCCGCTGCAAGAACAGCAGCGGCGGCACCAGTAGCAGCATCTCGCAAACGCCAACTCGTTCCTAGGCAGGCTACGCTTTGTATCACCGCTTTCCAGAATACGCACACAGCTGAAAACCTCTTACGGCAACTGAGGAAGATCATCGCAGAATGGCTTACCCCAATTGGACTCTCCTGGGGATTTGTGGCATCGGACAACGCCAGCAATATTGTGCGTGCATTACATCTGGGCAAATTCCAGCACGTCCCATGTTTTGCACATACCTTGATTTTGGTGGTGCAGAATTATTTAAAAAATGACAGGGGCGTGCAAGAGATGCTGTCGGTGGCCATAAGAATTGCGGGCCACTTTCGGCGTACAGGCACCGCGTACAGAAGACTGGAGCACCACCAAAAACACCTGAACCTGCCCTGCCATCATCTGAAGCAAGAGGTGGTAACGAGGTGGAATTCAAACCTCTATATGCTTCAGAGGATGGAGGAGCAACAAAAGGCCATTCAAGCCTATACATCTGGCCACGATATAGGCAAAGGAGGTGGAATGCACCTGACTCAAGCGCAGTGGAGAATGATTTCAACGTTGTGCAAGGTTCTGCAACCTTTTGAACTTGCCACACGTGAAGTCAGTTCAGACACTGCCAGCCTGAGTCAGGTCATTCCCCTCATCAGGCTTTTGCAGAAGAAGCTGGAGACATTGAAGGAGGAGCTAAAACAGAGCGATTCCGCTAGGCATGTGGGACTTGTGGATGGAGCCCTTCATTCGCTTAACCAGGATTCACGGGTGGTCAATCTGTTGAAATCAGAGCACTACATTTTGGCCACCGTGCTCGATCCTAGATTTAAAACCTACGTTGTATCTCTCTTTCCGGCAGACACAAGTCTGCAGAGGTTCAAAGACCTGCTGGTGAGAAAATTGTCAAGTCAAGCGGAACGTGACCCGTCAACATCTCCTCCTTCACATTCTCCTGCAACTGGGGGTGCGAGGAAAAGGCTCAGAATTCCGAGCCCACCCGCTGGCGGTGATGCAGGGCAGTCTGGAGCGAGTGCTGACATCTGGTCCGGACTGAAGGACCTGCCAATGATTACTGACATGTCGTCTACTGTCACTGCATATGATTCTGTCACCATTGAAAGAATGGTGGAGGATTATATGAGTGACCGCATCCAAGTAGGCACGTCAGACAGTCCGTACGTATACTGGCAGGAAAAAGAGGCAATTTGGAGGCCCTTGCAGAAACTGGCTTTATTCTACCTAAGTTGCCCTCCCTCCAGTGTGTACTCCGAAATAGTGTTTAGTGCCGCCGCTCACCTTGTCAGCAATCGGCGTACAAGGTTACTTTCAGAAAATGTGGAGAAGAGGATGTTCATTAAAATGAATTATAATCAATTCCTCCGTGGAGACATTCACCAGCAGCAATTGCCTCCAGAAAGTACACGGGGACCTGAGATGGTGGATTCCAATGGGGACGAATTAATAATCTGTGAGGAGGGGGATGTACACAGTGAAAGGGGCGATGAATCGGACGATGATGATGAGGTGGACATCTTGCCTCTGTAGAGCCAGTTTGTGCAAGGAGAGATTGAATGCTTCTTTTTTGGTGGGGGCCCAAACCAACCAGTCATTTCAGTCACAGTCGTGTGGCAGACCCTGTCGCTGAAATGATGGGTTCGTTAAGGTGTGCATGTCCTGTTTATACAACATAAGGGTGGGTGGGAGGGCCCAAGGACAATTCCATCTTGCACCTCTTTTTTCTTTCATTTTTCTTTGCGTCATGTGCTGTTTGGGGAGTATTTTTTTGAAGGGCCATCCTGCGTGACATTGCAGTGCCACTCCTAGATGGGCCAGGTGTTTGTGTCGGCTACTTGGGTCGCTTATCTTAGTCACACAGCTACTTCATTGCGCCTCTTTTTTTCTTTGCGTCATGTGCTGTTTGGGGAGTATTTTTTTGAAGGGCCATCCTGCGTGACACTGCAGTGCCACTCCTAGATGGGCCAGGTGTTTGTGTCGGCCACTTGGGTCGCTTATCTTAGTCACACAGCTACCTCATTGCGCCTCTTTTTTTCTTTGCGTCATGTGCTGTTTGGGGAGTATTTCTTTCAAGTGCCATCCTGTCTGACACTGCAGTGCCACTCCTAGCTGGGCCAGGTGTTTGTGTCGGCCACTTGGGTCGCTTAGCTTAGTCACACAGCTACCTCATTGCGCCTCTTTTTTTCTTTGCGTCATGTGCTGTTTGGGGAGTATTTTTTTCAAGTGCTATCCTGTCTGACACTGCAGTGCCACTCCTAGATGGGCCAGGTGTTTGTGTCGGCCACTTGGGTCGCTTAGCTTAGTCACACAGCTACCTCGGTGCAAATTTTAGGACTAAAAATAATATTGTGAGGTGTGAGGTGAATAGACTGAAAATGAGTGGAAATTATGGTTATTGAGGTTAATAATACTTTGGGATCAAAATGACCCCCAAATTCTATGATTTAAGCTGTTTTTTAGGGTTTTTTGAAAAAAACACCCGAATCCAAAACACACCCGAATCCGACAAAAAAATTTCGGTGAGGTTTTGCCAAAACGCGTCCGAATCCAAAACACGGCCGCGGAACCGAACCCAAAACCAAAACACAAAACCCGAAAAATGTCCGGTGCACATCACTTATATATATATATATATATATATATATATACGAACACACTGTATATCCTTCCTCCCCCACATACACCACAGTCTGTGTCTCCTTTTCTCCTTCCATCCACACACCCTACTGTCTGTCTCTCCCCAATGACTCCATGCTACATTCCCAGCTCCCCCACCCCATGCCAAAGACTTGCATCCCCTCACCAATCCACTCTTTCCTTGGGGAGAGACCTCCCAGTATCCAACCCCGAACACCACACAGCAGGAACCATGTGGGCCTCACACCCAGTGCCAGATTAAGGTCCTCATGGGCCTGGAGCTGAAATTTTCGAAGGGCCTATTGTGTACTTCCGTAGGGGTTGTAGGGGTGTGACGGGGGCTACTGATATGTGTGCGTGACCAGTGCTGTATTTAAATAAATATATACAGTGGTCGAAGTGGAAATTTTGAAGTGGGGGTATGGAAAAGTGAAGGTTGTAATTCGACGTGCGCTCTGAAAAGGGGGCGTGGTCACTCAAAAGGGGACGTGTAGTTTACCACACCATGTACCCCTTATACACCACATTAGTAGGAACCCTTTTCCTATCTAGTACTGGTGCTCTTGCATGCTATACCACACTGTATGAGCCAAAAATTCACATTATAGCACATGGAATGAGCCGAAATTCACATTATAGCACACGGTATGACCTGAAATATCACATTATAGCACACAGAATGAGCCGAAATTCACATTATAGCACACAGAATGAGACAAAATTCACATTATAGCACACGGTATGACCCGAAATATCACATTATAGCACACAGAATGAGCCGAAATTCACATTATAGCACACAGAATGAGACGAAATTCACATTATAGCACACGGTATGACCCGAAATATCACATTATAGCACACAGAATAAGCCAAAATTCACATTATAGCACACAGAATGAGACGAAATTCACATTATAGCACACAGAATGAGACGAAATTCACATTATAGCACACGGTATGACCCGAAATATCACATTATAGCACACAGAATAAGCCGAAATTCACATTATGCCACATGGAATGAGACAAAATTCAAGGAGAGTAACAGCAGGGACAGGGAAAGTGACAGAGAGAGGGACAGCAAGGGCATATAGTAGGGACTAGAGAGAGAGAAAGGCAGCAGGGTAAGATTACCTATTTAGCAGCGGTGGTGCTGAGGATGCTGTGGTCTGTGGTGCGGTGGATGAGGAGGCTGTGGTCGGCGCGGAGCGGAGGAGGCTGTGGTCCTCGGAGATGGTGCGTGAATAAGGAGGCTGTGGGAGTTGGCGGAGGTGCAAAGAGGTGCAGAGAAGGACTGAGGGCGGCAGAGGAGGCTGAGGGCGGCATCGGTGCAGCGGAGGAGAAGGCAGAGGGCGGCGGTGCAACGGAGGAGGAGGCTGTGGTCGGCGGCCTTTGGTGTGGCACTGCAGCTCCTATGACCGCAGCAATACTATTTCAAATCTGCCTCGGACCAGCAGCCAATCAGGAGCAGCCATTCCTGATTAGCTGCCGGTCCGTGGCAGATTTGAAATAGTAGTGTTGCGGTCAGCTCGATGCGGCGGCGGGGGTCACACACTACATATACATATTTTTTAAATGTAATATATATTTTTTTATATCTAATATATACAACTCGTTCATATCGTTAAGTGTGTAGGCACCAATGATGAACGATCCGCGGCCCTGTGCGCGTTCATTGTTGGTGCCTGGTGGCTTATACAAGCAGACCAATATGGACAATATCGTCCATATTAGCATGCACTGCTATGGAGCCAGGTGATGGGGGGTGCCGTATCAGCCGTCGGGCACCTCGGCGGCATATCGCCGAATGTGTAGGGCCCTTTAGTCATTTTTTTATTCATGATGTGAGTGCAGCAATTCTGACATTGTGTGTGTGTGTGTGTGTGTGTGTGTGTGTGTGTGTATGTATATATATATATATATATATATATATATATAGAGAGAGAGAGAGAGAGCAGATTTGCCTGGCACTCCCAATATTGGCAAGTATCCCGGGTGCCCACGCAGCAGAATAAAGTAGAGATGAGGTAAATGAAGCAGCGGCACTCCGGTTTAAATCAATCAATGAACGTGTATTGTATCAAAACTCAAAAGCATGCATGAAGTGATCACATAGGGCCAACGTTCCGGGGTCCGCAACCCCTTTGTCAAGGTGTGAACTGTTCACGTCTTGACAAAGGGGTTGCGGACCCCGAAATGTTGGCCCTATGTGACCACTTCATGCATGCTTTTGATACAATACACGTTCGTTGATTGATTTAAACCGGAGTGCCGCTGCTTCATTTACCTCATCTATATATATATATATAGATATATATATAGATATAGACATACAGATACTGTGTGTGTGTGTGTGTGTATGTATATATATATATATATATATATATATATACACACACACACATACTGTACAGGATATATACATGTGTTATAAATATATATACATATGTACAGTCAGGCAGCCCGCCCCTTGAAGTGTCGAATATCTCACTGTGATCCTCTCTACTGAGGAGCGACGGCGTCAGACACTATCCGGACCAGCCAGGGCTTGCTTCACTGGGCTTGCAGCCAGTGCCACATTAAGGTTCTCATGGGCCTGGAGCTGAAATTTATGAAGGGCCTATTGCGTGCCGCCGCAGGGGGTGTGACCAGCATTGTGGGGGTGTGACTACATATATAAGGGTGTAGCCAATGATGTGGAGGTGTGGTCTGTGCTCTGGGGTGTGACTAGCGCCATCTGGGGAATAGCTACTCATCTACTTTCAACCACCTCAACCTCCCTCCCCTCTGCTTATATGAAGCACACGTCACCTATTTTATTATTGACCAGTGAATAAGAAATACATAAACCCTCCCACAAACTATGGTTTATTAATAAAATGCAACCATCATCACCAAGAATGAAGAAAGCATGTCAAAGCAAATCCAAATTCAAAGACATATTGCTTTCTTTGATATCAAGGATATTAATTTGACAGACTACCAGACAGAGTACCAGAAACGCAACCGTGAATCAATGTTCTAGAAACTTTGTGGGAAAGAATCAGAAAAAAGAGGCCACATTTGAGGTCTCCATCAGGACAGCGCACCAGCACACACAGCTCTCTCTGTGAAGCAGTTTTTGCCAGAGAAACAGCTTTGGTCAATGGAAAATAAGAATGCAGCAATGTGTGGATGCAGAAGGGTAATACATAGGGGTGTATTCAATTCATGTCGGATCCTATCCGACAGAAAGGATCCAACATGAGTGTATTCAATGCTGACCAAACTCAACAGGTTTGTCCCGTTCCCGAAAATGGCAATCCGCCTTTTTTTAAAGCCGGATTGACATTGTCGGAAACGGGGCTAAAACCTGTCTGGTTTGGCCGCACTTCTGACAATTGCGACAGTTTTCCGACAAGTCGGATTTCCTGACTTGTCGGAAAAAATGGGGCCGCATTGAATAGGTTGGGAACTGCCATCTTTCCAACAAAACGTCAGTTTCCGACAACAATTGAATACACCCCATAGTAAAAGAATGGAGTTAAAATGTACTTAATATAGATAAACATAAATTATAACATCAGTCTCTCGTACACCATATCTCGTACACACATATGCACGTATGTGTGTGTATGTATGTATGTATGTATATACAGGTTGAGTCTCCCTTATCCAAAATGCTTGGGACCAGAGGTATTTTGGCTATGGGATTTTTCCGTATTTTGGAATAATTGCATACCACAATGAGATATCATGGTGATGGGACCTAAATATAAGCACAGAATGCATTTATGTTACATATACACCTTATACACACAGCCTGAAGGTCATTTTAGCCAATATTTTTTTATAACTTTGTGCATTAAACAAAGTGTGTATACATTCACACAATTCATTTATGTTTCATATACACCTTATACACACAGTCTGAAGGTCATTTAATACAATATTATTAATAACTTTGTGTATTAAACAAAGTTTGTGTACATTGAGCCATCAGAAAACAAAGTTTTCACTATCTCACTCTCACTCAAAAAAGTCCGTATTTCGGAATATTCCGTATTTTGGAATATTTGGATATGGGATACTCAACCTGTATATATATATATATATATATATATATATATATTTACATACGTACATTCACACCACAAGTGAGCTGTAAACAAAGAATGGGTGGTCCAGTGTGGGTGTTTAGCTTGTAAATGTCTTTGAGGTCTATGTACTAAACTTTGGAAAGAGATAATGTGTATGGAGATAAAGTACCAGCCCACCAGCTCCCGTAATTTTTTCAAACAACGCCAGTTAGGAGCTGATTGATTGGTACTTTATCTTATCTATCTATATACATATTTACGGTAGTTGATAGGACAGCACTCGCAGGACTTCAATATAAATGAAGAAACTAGACCCGTATTTATATATACTGTATATATATATATTATATATATATATATATATATATATATATTTCTTATATACAGTATGTATATGAAGAGAGAGAGAGAGAGAAAGGTATCAGGTGGCTTTCCTCTGACATTTTCATCAGGACAGAGTAAAGGCATTGCAACGTTGACCGAATTTCTGCTGACTGTCTCTTTTTATATTACGCTTGGAGTGTTTCATCCTTATGTGGGGGCTACTGGCTAAGTATTCTATTATAAGGGAGTGGGTTGGGTACAGGATACTGGCAGCCTTGATGCCGACGGTCAGAATACCGATATCGGCATCCCAACTGCTTGAAATCCCAGCAGGAGCGCAGGAGGCAGGTAACCCTAATCCTCCCCCTCCCTCCCGCAGCCTAAACCTAACCTCCCCTCCCACAGCCTAATCCTCTCCATCCCTCCCACAACCTATCCCTCCCTCCTGGCAGCCTAAACCTAACCCCACTTCCCTGCAGCCTAACCCTCCCTCCCACAGCCTAACGCTAACCTGCCCTCCCATAGCCCAACCTTAACCCTCCCTCCCACAGCCTAACGCTAACCTGCCCTCCCACAGCCCAACCTTTACCCTCCCTCCCACAGCCTAACGCTAACCTGCCCTCCCACAGCCCAACCTTAACCCTCCCTCCCACAGCCTAACGCTAACCTGCCCTCCCACAGCCCAACCTTAACCCTCCCTCCCACAGCATAACGCTAACCTGCCCTCCCACAGCCTAACCTTAACCCTCCCTCCCCGCAGCCTAACGCTAACCTGCCCTCCCACAGCCCGACCTTAACCCTCCCTCCCCGCAGCCTAACGCTAACCTGCCCTCCCACAGCCCGACCTTAACCCTCCCTCCCCGCAGCCTAAACCTAACCTCACCTTCCCGCAGACTAAAGTCAACCACATCCCATATATATGCATTAGGTATGACATGCTGGAAGACTGGATGCCGGGGCGTCAATATCCCGACCACGTCATCCTGCCCTCCAGAATGACAGCAGCCTTGCGGGCTCACTGCGTTCACCAAGGGACAGCCCTCAGAGGATTTCTTCCAATAGATAATGTATTCAACTAAGTGCAAACAGCATTACATCAACGTTTCGGTGTCATACGCAAACATTGATGTAATGCTGTTGGAAGAAACCCTCTGAGTGCTGTCCCTTTTACATATATACATTCTACAGTACATTGGTGGACCTTCCATGTTGGATTTACGCACCGGGGTTATAGTATCAGTACATTGTGTGCCAGACTTTATTGTTATATAATGCTGAAGAAAATAGACTCTTTGAAGATAGAGTCCTAATTGATGTGATGTTCTGAAATACACTATTTGCTTCATTAAAAGACCCAAGAGTGCCGCCGTCTATTTTCTTCGGCATTGTTCTATCTTCACTGAGGGCACTGGGGCTTTATTTCTGCCTAATAGGAGTGCCGGACATCCAGGTACCGTTGCCCCGATGCACACATAAGACCGCCTCCGCAATCCAATATAGACTCCACAACAGTTGCACTCAAGGGCTAAATAAAGTCCACATTACACTGGCAGTGTTATTCCAACGTTTCAAAGCAATTTAATTTTTCGTCAGGGATACAGAGTATGCATTGTCTGTTTTACTCTGTATCCCCTTCGCTTTCAAAAGATAGCATAAAACTGCCTAGTGTACTGTGGACTTTAGCCCTTGAGTGCAGCAGTTGTGGATAGAGAGAGAGAGAGAGAGAGAGAGAGAGAGGATAATGGGCGGCACTCACACGGGACTTTACATTAACAACGAATAGAGACAGGCTGCTGTTTATTCGTTATTAATGTAAAATCCCGTGTGAGTGCCGCCAATTATCCTCTATACAAATACTGCAAGGTTAGGCGGGCACCCGGGCATTCACCATAGAGTAATTGAGTGCAGAGTCGCAGTAATATATATATATATATATATATATATATAGTTAGTATCTATATGGTCATACTGTGCTATATATATATATATATATATATATATATATATATTTAATACAGTATGACCATATAGATACTATATATATCTATATATATATATATATATATATATATATACATATATACATACATATATATATATATCTATATATATACATATATCTATATATATACATATATATACATACATATATATATATATATATATACATATATATACACATATATATACACACATATATATACATATATATATATATATATATATAATATATATAAATATATATACAATACATTGTATTTTTGCAGTATAATTCACTTCAGAAAATTTTAAACTACAGGCTGCCCATGAAACGTCTGCCATCTCACCGTGTCCTCTCTACTGAGAATCGACGGTGTCAGACTGACAGACACAAATGCGGCACAGAACTGCAGCCAGTCAGGGCTTCCTCACGGCCCGGGGATTTCAGTCAGGCAGTCTGTCTGTCCAGTCACAGTGCGAGCGCTCTGCCTGTGCGCTACGCAGCTGGACTGGAGACTGGGTGCGGCGGCGGGGAGGGACCTTTGTGACGTCACGCGTCGTGACGTCGGCGGCGTGAAGGAGGCGCCGGGGCTCTGTAAGAACGTGGCGCAGTGAGGGCTAGGAAAGCCTTTCACTGCGCCGCTGCGCGCCGCCATTGAAGTGAAAATCAAATGTATGTTCCTTTCTTTTAAATAAACCTGGCGACGGATGATAGGTAGGACGGGAGGGGGCGGGCAGCGTGATAGAATGCTGCAGTAGAAGGAAAATGTTTTTCTCTAACGTCCTAGTGGATGCTGGGGACTCCGTCAGGACCATGGGGATTAGCGGGCTCCGCAGGAGACAGGGCACATCTAAAAAGCTTTTTAGGTCACATGGTGTGTACTGGCTCCTCCCCCTATGACCCTCCTCCAAGCCTCAGTTAGGTTTTTGTGCCCGTCCGAGAAGGGTGCAAACTGGATGGCTCTCTTAAGGAGCTATTTAGTAAAGTTTTTTTTTAGGTTTCTAATCAGTGATTCCTGCTGGCGACAGGATCACTGCAACGAGGGACTTAGGGGAGAGACTGGCAACTCACCTGCGTGCAGGAGGATTGAAGTCTTAGGCTACTGGACACTGAGCTCCAGAGGGAGTCGGAACACAGGTCAGCCTGGGGTTCGTCCCGGAGCCGCGCCGCCGATCCCCCTTACAGACGCTGAAGAAAGACGGCGGAACGGAGGTCCGGAAACAGGCGGCAGAAGACTTCACAGTCTTCAGAGAGGTAGCGCACAGCACTGCAGCTGTGCGCCATTGTTGTCACACGGCTCACTGACACGGTCACGGAGGGTGCAGGGCGCTGCTGGGGGCGCCCTGGGCAGCAATATAAATACCTATTTGGCAAATAAATACATCACATATAGCCATTAAGGCTATATGTATGTATTTTAACCCAGGCCAGTTATTAAAAAACCGGGAGGAAAAGCCCGCCGAAAAGGGGGCGGAGCTTATTCTCCTCAGCACTCAGCGCCATTTTCCTGATCAGCTCCGCTGGTGAGGAAGGCTCCCACTCTCCCCTGCACTGCACTACAGAAACAGGGTTAAAAGAGAAGGGGGGCATAAATTGGCGATATAATGATATATTAAGAGCGCATATATAGAAACAACACCTTCTAGGGTTGTTATATACATTATAGCGCTTTTGGTGTGTGCTGGCAAACTCTCCCTCTGTCTCCCCAAAGGGCTAGTGGGTCCTGTCCTCTATCAGAGCATTCCCTGTGTGTGTGCTGTATGTCGGTACGTGTGTGTCGACATGTATGAGGAAAATGTTGGTGAGGAGGCGGAGCAAATTGCCTGTAATGTTGATGTCACTCTCTAGGGAGTCGACACCGGAATGGATGGTCTACTTATGGAATTACGTGATAATGTCAACACGCTGCAAGACGGTTGACGACATGAGATGGCCGGCGGACAAATTAGTACCGGTCCAGGCGTCTCAGACACCGTCAGGGGCTTGTAAAAACGCCCATTTACCTCAGTCGGTCGACAGACACAGACATGGACACTGACCCCAGTGTCGACGGTGAAGAAACATACGTAATTTTCCTTTAGGGCCACGAGTTACATGTTAAGGGCAATGAAGGAGCTGTTACATATTTCTGATACTACAAGTACCACAAATAAGGGTATTTTGTAGGGTGTGAATAAACTACTTGTAGTTTTGCCTGAATCAGATAAATTAAATGAAGTGTGTGATGATACGTGGGGTTCCTCCGATAGAAAGTTATGGGCGGTATACCCTTTCCCGCCAGAAGTAAGGGCGAGTTGGGAAACACACCTTAGGGTGGATAAGGCGCTCACACGCTTATAAAAACATGGCGTTACCGTCTCTAGATACGGCCGCCCTCAAGAAGCCAGCTGATAGGAAGCTGAAAAATATCATGACAGTATATACACACATACTGGTGTTATACTACGACCAGCAATCGCCTCAGCCTGGATGTGCAGCGCTGAGGGGGCTTGGTCGGATTTCCTGACTGAAAATTTTGATACCCTTGACAGGGACAAGATTTTATTGACTATAGAGCATTTTAAGGATGCATTTCTATATATGCGTGATGCGCAGAGGGATATTTGCATTCTGGCATCAAGAGTAAATGTGATTTACATATCTGCCAGACGAAGACACGACAGTGGTCAGGTGAGGCAGATTCCAGACGGCATGTGGAAGTATTGCCGTATAAAGGGGCGGTCCATCGGACCTGGTGGCCATGGCAACAGCTGAAAAATCCACTTTTTGTTACCCCGAATCACATATCGGCAAAAAAGGACACAGTCTTTTCAGTCTCAGTCCTTTCGTCCCCATAGGGGCAGGCGGGCAAAGGCCAGTCATATCTGCCCAGGGGTAGAGGAAAGGGAAGAAGACTGCAGCAAGCAGCCCATTCCCAGGAACAGAAGCCCCTCACAGCTTCTGCCAAGTCCGCAGCATAACGCTGGGGCCGTACAAGCGGACTCAGGTGCGGTAGGGGGTCATCTCAAGAGTTTCAGTATGCAGGGGGCTCACTCGCAAGGGAACTCCGGGATCCTACATGTAGTATCCCAGGTGTACATTGGAAATTCGAGACATCTCCCCCTCACACAATTCACAGGCTGTATTCCCAGCAGGTGATAATCAAAGTACCCCTCTTACAACATGGAAGGGGGTAGTATTCCACACTATATTGTGGTACTGAAGCCAACCGGCTCGGTGAGATCTGAAATATTTGAACACTTACATACAAGCGTTCAAATCAAGATGGAGTCACTCAGAGCAGTGATAGCGAACCAGGAAGAAGGGGACGATATGGTGTCACTGGATATCAGGGACGCTTACCTACAGGTCCAAATTTGCCCTTCTCACCAAGGGTACTTCAGGTTCCTGGTACAGAACTGTCACTATCAGTTCAGACGCTGCCGTTTGGGTTGTCCACGGCGCCCCGGGTCTTTACCAAGGTAATGGCCGGAATGATGATTTTTCTTAAAAGGAAACATGGACGCTTTCCTGATAAGGGCAAGGTCCAGAGAACAGTTGGAGGTCGGAGTAGCACTATCTTAAGTAGTTCTACGTCAGCACGAGTGGATTCTAAATATTCCAAAATCGCAGCTTTTTCCGATGACACGTCTACTGTTCATAGGGATGATTCTGGATACAGTCCAGAAAAACGTGTTTCTCCCAGTGGAGAAAGCCAGGGAGTTATCCGAGCTAATCGGGATCCTCCTAAAACCAGGAAAAGTGTCAGTGCATCATTGCACAAGAGTCCTGGTAAAAATGGTGGCTTATTACGAAGCAATTCCATTCGGCAGATTTCCCGCAAGAACTCTTCGGTGGGATCTGCTGGACAAATGGTCCGGATCGCATCCTCAGATGCATCAGCGGATAACCCTATATCCAAGGACAAGGGTGTCTCTCCTGTGGTGATTACAGAGTGCTCATCTTCTAGAGGGCCGCAGATTTGGCATTCAGGATTGGATGCCGGTGACCACGGAGGCCAGTCTGAGAGGCTGGAGAACAGTCACACAGGGAAAAAATTTCCAGGGAAGTGTGATTAAGTCTGGAGAATTCTCTCTGCATAAATAAGCTTAGAGCAAATTTATAAGGCTCTAAACTTAGCAAGACCTCTGCTTCAAGGTCAGCCGGTATTGATCCAGTGGGATAACATCACGGCAGTCGCCCACGTAAACAGAAAGGGCGACACAAGAAGCAGGAGGGCAGTGACAAAACTGCAAGGATTTTTCGCTAGGCGGAAAATCATGTGATAGCACTGTCAGCAGTGTTCTTTCCGGGAGTGGACGACTGGGAAGCAGACTTCCTCAGCAGGCATGACCTCCACCCGGGAGAGTGGAAACTTCATAGGGAAGTTTTTCAGCATGATTGTGGACCGTTGGCAAAGACCAAAGGTGGACATGATAGCGTCCCGCCCGAAAAACGGGACAGGTATTCCGCCAGGTCATGAGACCTTCAGGCGATAGCTGTGGATGTTCTGGTAACACCGTGGGTGTACCAGTCAGTGTATGGGTTCCCTCCTCTGTTTCTCATAACCAAGGTATTGAGAATTATAAGACATAGAGGAGTATGAACTATACTAGTGGCTCCGGATGGGCCAAGAGGGACTTGGTACCCGGAGCTTCAAGAGATGCTCACAGAGGACTAAGGGCCTGGGGAGCTAAGAAGGGACTTGCTTCAGCAAGTACCATGTCTTTTCCAAGAATTACCGCGGCTGCGTTTGACGGCATGGCGGTTGAATACCGGATTCTGAAGGGAAAAAGGCATTCCATAAGAGGTCATACCTACCTTGGTCAAAGCCAGGAAGGAGGTGACCGCACAACGTCATCACCACATGTGGTGAAAATATGTTGCGTGGGTAAGGCCAGGAAGGCTCCACGAAGGAAATTCAACTAGGTCGATTCTGCACTTCCTGAAAACAGGAGTGTTTTGAGCCTCAAATTGGGGTTCATTAAGATTTAAATTTCGGCCCTGTAGATTTTCTTCCAGAAAAAATTGACTTCAGTTCCTGAAGTCCAGATTGTAAAGGGTGTATTCCATATACAGTTCTTTTGTGCCTCTAGGGGCACCGTGAGATCTCAACATAGTGTTGGGATTCCTTAAAATCATATTGGTTTGAACCGCTCAAATCTGTGGATTTGAAATATCTCACATGGAAAGTGACCATGCTGTTGACCAATATCTCACATGGAAAGTGACCATGTTGTTAGTCCTGGCCTCGGCCAGGCGATTGTCAAAAAGAATGGGCGGTTTTGTTTTACAAAAGCCCATATTAGAATTTTCCATTTGAACAGGGCAGAACTGGGACTCGTCTCCAGTTTCTTCCTAAAGGGGTGTCAGCGTTGTCACCTGAAACAACCTATTGTGGTGCCTGCGGCTACTGGGGACTTGGAGGACTCCAAGTTACTAGACGTTGTCAGGGCCCTAAAAATATATATATATATATATATATATATATAGTTAGGACGGCTGGAGTCAGAAAGTCTGACTTGCTGTTTATATTGTATGCACCCAACAAGCTGGGTGCTCCTGCTTCTAAGCAGTCTATTGCACGCTAGATTTGTAGTACAATTCAGCTTGCACATTCTGTGGCAGGCCTGCCACAGCCGAAATATGTAGATGCCCATTCCACAAGGAAGGTGGCCTCATCCTGGGCGGCTGCCCGAGGAGTCTCGGCATTATAACTTTGCCGAGCAGCTACGTGGTCAGGGGAGAACACGTTTGTAAAATTTTACAAATTTGATACTCTGGCTAAAGAGGACCTGGAGTTCTCTCATTCGGTGCTGCAGAGTCATCCGCACTCTCCCGCCCGTTTGGGAGCTTTGGTATAATCCCCATGGTCCTGACGGAGTCCCCAGCATCCACTAGGACGTTAGAGAAAATAAGAATTTACTTACCGATAATTCTATTTCTCGTAGTCCGTAGTGGATGCTGGGCGCCCATCCCAAGTGCGGATTGTCTGCAATGCTTGTACATAGTTATTGTTACAAAAATCGGGTTATTACTATTGTTGTGAGCCATTTTTTCAGAGGCTACTTCGTTTTGTTATCATACTGTTAACTGGGTTCAGATCACAAGTTGTACGGTGTGATTGGTGTGGCTGGTATGAGTCTTACCCGGGATTCAAGATCCTTCCTTATTGTGTACGCTCGTCCGGGCACAGTACCTAACTGAGGCTTGGAGGAGGGTCATAGGGGGAGGAGCCAGTACACACCATGTGACCTAAAAAGCTTTTTAGATGTGCCCTGTCTCCTGCGGAGCCCGCTAATCCCCATGGTCCTGACGGAGTCCCCAGCATCCACTACGGACTACGAGAAATAGAATTATCGGTAAGTAAATTCTTATTTTTTCCTGTCTACAGCAGTGTAAAGCACCAGAGATGCTGTGGGCCTATTTGAAGTGTGGGCCTGGAGCTGCAGCTCCATCCGCCCCATTGTTAATCCGGCCCTGCTTGCAGCAGAGGGAGCAGTGCCTGTGCTGTGCTGTGCTGCGCTGCGAAGCTGGACACTGTGTGCGGTGGCGGGGCGGCGCCTATATGACGTCACACGTCGTGACATCTGCGGAGCGGAGGAGGTGCCGGGTCTCACTGTGAGAACGCGGCGCAGGGAGGGCTAGGAAAGCCTTTCACTGCGCCGCCATTGTGAATATTTTTATGCCTGTGGGCTGTGGCGGCATTTGAATCATCTCTAAGGCAGCGGCGGAGGTTAGGAGGGGGAAGGCAGCGGGGATGTTGGAATGCTGCTGTAGAAGGAAATCATTTTTCCTGTCTACAGCAGCATAGAGCAGTGGAGATGCTGTGGGCCTATTTGATGTGTGGACCTGGAGCTGCAGCTCCATCCGCCACATTGTTAATCTGGCCCTGCTCACACCCCACCAGAAGAGGCTGGTGCAGAGCACAGGAATCCTGCCTAGCGGAGCTGCTGCCATGTCCCATAACTGCCTGCAACAGATCCGGACCTGGACACTCGTGTCGCACAGTCACTGTGTGTGAGAAGCTCCTGTCACTCTGAGGTTACGCCCACACCGCCTACAGCTCACTGCCCTATTTGGACAAGACAGTTCACATCTCTCCTTGGCTACTAAGCAGCATATATTTGGGGCCCCTCTGATACCTGATCGCTGGGGCCCGGTACAGGTGTCCCCTTTGACCCCCCCTGTCGCCGGTCCTGTGCAGGACACAGGATGCAATGTAGGAACACTGCTGGAGTCAGGCAGCACCGCAAGATGGTAACTGGTGTGGTGTCTCTTTAAGTGGACCAAGGTCACAGGAGCTGGAATACCTGGAAGCACAAGCTGGAACATCCACAGACAGGACAGACATGTATAACTGGGATAGACAACCAAAGCACTGACGATTAGGCAGCCTGGGTGCAGGATATTTATACCAGCTGGGAAGCAGGTTTTGGCTGAGCAATCAGGCAGAGTCCAGAGTGCAGCGGATAGGCTGTAGAATGACATGTGATGAAATCAAACTTGGCTGCGCCCATGTTTGAATCTGGAGGGAAAGTCTGTTTGAACTTTAGCATGAGGAAATCAGTGGTGATGGCGGCGGAGGCTGCGGAGGACAGGAGATGCCATTCACTATGACAGAAGGGATTAACTGTATTGTTGCCATGACAGCGCTGCCGGGATCACAGAAAGGATACTGAAGCAATGTTGTACAGCGTGCTGCACGCAGACAGGTGGAATCCAGGCTAGGAACGCTGGGCCCTCAGGAGACAATTAGAAGGTAAGAAGTGGTGACTACCCAGATCATGACAGCACCCCCCTTTTTTTACGGGTGGCCCCAGGACACCTCTTTGGCTTGCAATGTAATCTGGAGTGGAAAGCCTGGACCAACTTGGGAGCGATGCATTCGTCCAGGAGCGTTCTTCAGGCCCCTTAGCCCTTCCAATCGATCAGGTATTGGAGGTGACCATACCGAAAATGAGAGTTCAGAATTTTGCCGACCTCATAATCGACACCACGTTGAGTCTGGACCTTGGGTGCAGTGGGGAGCGCAGAGTGGAATCGATTCAGGACCACCGGCTTGAGGAGAGAGATGTGAAATGTCCTAGGAATTTTGAGGAATTGAGGAAACTTGAGCTTATAGGCGACAGGATTGACGACTTGTTCAATCTGGAAGGGCCCGATATAACGAGGAGCAAACTTCATACTTGGAACCTTTAGTCTCAGATTTTTGGTGGACAGCCAAACACGATCCCATGGTTAAAGGGCAGGAATTGCCTTATGCTTCTTGTCTGCAAATTTTTTGTACCTCGAGGAAGCTTTTAGGAGAGCTGCCCGGATATTCTTCCAGTTTTGAGAAAACTGACAAAGGGTGAGATCAGCTGCAGGTACCGATGTTGCTGGAAGTGGTTGAAACTCAGGGACCTTGGGGTGGAACCCGTAGTTGGGAAAGAATGATGTAGAAGAAGAAGATGAAGAATGATACTGGTTGTTGTGACAAAATTCGGCCCACGGAAGAAGATGAACCCAGTCATCTTGAGAAGAGGATACATAAATTTGGAGGAAGGCCTCCAAGTCCTGATTCACCTTCTCTGTTTGCCCATTGGTTTGTGGGTGATAAGCAGTAGAAAACTTTAACTTGACTTGGATAGCCAAACATAGACTTCGCCAGAATTTGGCTATGAACTGGACACCTCTATAAGAGATTATCTCTTCAGGAAGACCGTGTAATCTGAAGATCTCTTGAATGAAGACTTGAGCCAGCTTGGAAGATGACGGAAGACCGGTGAGAGGAACGAAATGAGCCATCTTGGTGAGCCGGTCAACTACCACCCAGATGGTATTATACTTGTTACATTCAGGGAGATCGGTAAAAGTCCATTGATAGATGGGTCCATGGATGGTGATGGATAGACAAAGGGACCAGTTGTCCAGCGGGCAACTGGCGTGGCACCTTGTGCTGGGCACACTTAGGGCAGGATGCAATAAATTCTGTAATGTCCTTCTTTAGGGTCGGCAACCAGTATGATCTGGAAATGAATTGGTAGGTTTTCTGAATACCCGCGTGTCCGCCGAAGCGAGAAGAATGTGCCCATTACAAGAGCTTCTTTCTGAGAGACGGTTTTATGAGGCTTTTCTCTGCCGGAGGCAGAGTCCACTCCCACGGCGGAGAATGCCACTGGATCGAT
The DNA here is from genome assembly GCF_028390025.1 of Pseudophryne corroboree. Classification (NCBI taxonomy): domain Eukaryota; kingdom Metazoa; phylum Chordata; class Amphibia; order Anura; family Myobatrachidae; genus Pseudophryne; species Pseudophryne corroboree. Next base: position 125,475,977 of record NC_086454.1, on the reverse strand, counting down.
AATGGGATGCTTCCCAGTGGATTCTGACTCATTTTCTTGCTCCCAGGAGCGGGAAAGAGCATCAGCCTTGCGATTCTGTGACCCTGGACAAAACGAGAGTTTAAAGTCAAACCTGTAGAAGAAGAGTGCCCACCTGGATTGACGAGGATTGAGGCATTGGGCGACTTTCAGGTACAGGCGATTCTTGTGATCTGTCAGGATGGTGATAGTATGAGAAGCTCCCTCCAGTAAATATCTCCATTCTTCGAGAGCGAGCATGATGCTAGAAGTTCTTGATCGCCAATGGCATAGTTGCGTTCAGCTAGAGAGAACTTCCGTGAGAAGAAGCCACAGGGATGTAAGTGACCATCATCGGCTCTTTGAGATAAAACAGCGCCGACCCCTACTGAAGAGGCATCCACCTCCAGGGTGAAGGGTAAACTGGTATCAGGCTGCTTCAGTACTGGAGCGAAGACAAATATTTGCTTAAGAAGATGGAAGGCTTGGGTAGCTTCTAACGACCACTTGGAGGGATTGGCACCTTTCCGTGTGAGAGCGGTGATTGGTGCCACAATAGTAGAGAACCCCCGATTGAACCTCCTGTAATAATTGGTGAACCCCATGAATCTTTGAACACCTTTGAGTGTTGTGGGTATCGGCCAATCACGGATAGCCTGGAGTTTTTCAGGATCCATCTCTAATCCGGAACCGTACACAATGTAACTCAGAAACGGAACTGACTTGACCTCAAAGACACATTTTTCTAACTTCCTCTGGGGATTAGGTTCCAGATTTTATCCAGGTGCACTTGAGTTATGCATTATACATAGGTTACATTGTACTTCACAAGAATATGGTTTGTTATATATATATATATATATATATATATATATCAAGGGGCACAGAACATGTACTCTGTAATGGTTAGCCAAATGTCTGTGGTGGCTGGCCACACCTCCACTGGAGCCTGGCCACACCCTTAAGCATGGGCCCCTACAATAGCATTCCCCCGGTGGGCCCTTCATGCCCCAGTCCGACAATGCTCCACTGACACGATCGAACAACTCGGAGATAAGAGGCAAAGGGTACCGGTTTTTCACTGTGATGTTGTTAACCCCACGGTAATTACATGGTCGCAGGCCACCGTTTTCCGTTTTCACAAAGAAGAAGCCTGCGCCAGCTGGAGAAGAGGAAGGCCGGATGAAACCTATGGCTAGGTTCTCTTTAATATATTCCTCCATGGTGTGGGTCTCTGGAAGAGACAAAGGATAGGTGCGTCCCCGAGGAGGAGTCTTCCCTGGAATGAGATCAATAAGACAGTCCCATTCCCTATGAGGAGGAAGAATATCTGTGGAGGACTTGCTGAAGATATCAGTGAACTCTTGGTACTGTGGAGGCGGAACATCTGGAGATTTGGAAGTAGAAGTTCGAGCTGGAAGAACTTTCTGGAGACAGGTCTCGGAACAGGAAGGTCCCCATGCCAGGATGTGTGTAGTCTTCCAATCAATCAGTGGATTGTGGAGACGGAGCCATGGAAGGCCTAGAACTACAGGATGCATAGCCTTGGGGATAACCATGAAGGAGATCAGCTCAGAGTGAAGAGCTCCTACTTTCAGACGGATAGGTAGGGTCTTGTAGTTGATAACTGTATCAGAGATTCTGCTGCCGTCCACAGCAGTCACGCAAACAGGAGACGAAAGTCTCTCAGTGGGTAGGAACCACCGTTTAACAAATTCTGCAGTCACAAAGCTCCCAGCTGCACCAGAATCCAGAAGAGCGATGAGATTCCTGAAGCGCTGAGACACTTGAAGAGATACAGGAAGATCGCAATCACAGGAAGATGGAGAGGAGTTCACTACTCCTAGCCGGCCCTCTCCTTGACTGGCTAGCATTTGGAGTTTTCCTGATGCTTCAGGCAAGTGTTGATGACATGCACAATATGGACACAGGTGTTCGGACAGACATCTTCTTCGCTCTGGAGGCGACAGATGAGAACGATTGCTCTGCGTAGGCTCATCTTTGGGCGGAGATGGCTGACAAGGAGGATTAATGGCAGAAGTCTTAGGAAGTGTGGACTTTCCTCACTCAACTGCCCTTTCACGGAATCGGAGATCAACTTTAGTGCAGAGGTGTATGAGCTCATCTAATTTAGGAGGTAAGTCTCTGGTAGCAAGCTCATCCTTGATCCGTTCGGATAACCCGTGCCAGAAAGCTTCATAGAGAGCGTCGTCATTCCAGGAGAGTTCAGACGCTAGGATCTGGAATTGTACCAGATATTGACCGACTGTCCGTGTCCCCTGACGTAGCCGGAGAAGATCAGTGGAGCCAGATGTCACAAAGCCTGGTTCATCGAAAATGCGTTTGAAGGTCACCAGAAAATCTGCATATGAAGAGAGCAGGGCATCGGATTTCTCCCATAGAGGTGATGCCCAATCCAGGGCGGAGCCACTGAGGAGGGAGATAATGTAGGCAACCTTGGTGTGGTCTGTTGGAAAACTGGCAGGCTGTAACTCGAAGTGTAGCTCCCATTGATTCTGGAAACCCCAACAGGCTTTAGGGGAAGCATCGAACCTGGCTGGAGTTGGCAAATGGAGACGAGGTGCAGAGACGGGAATGGTGGGTGGGGTTACCACCTGAGGCACTGCAGTCGGAACACTGGATGCCCCTGAATCCCATCCAGCCGGGAGAAAAGGTCCTGGATACAGCGGACCACTTGTTCCTGTGCAGCCTCTTGGTGTTCCAAGCAGGCTGCAAGTTGTTGCACCGCCTGGTCGCTTGGACCTGGTCTCCAGCCGGATCCATTAGGTCAGTGCTTCCTGTCACAACCGAGGGCTGAGGCTGACCTGGGGAAGCCTCAGTCGTAGGGGGTAGCATGTATATGAACCGTGGAGGTAGAATAGGGTTCTTGGACTTGCAGGAGATTAAGCACCATTTGCCCGAAGGTGTGACCACAACAATGGAGTATATAAAACAAAGTCTGCTTATTGAACACACAGTTTAGACACCTTGGCAATTCAGATAACTTTCAACAGTAACTTGTGCAGATAAATAGAGCAGTACAGTTCCTGGGAGCGCAGTGGTAATAAATACTGTGGCAATGCAGGATAATATGTAACAAAGTCCTTGCAAGACCCGGAGTTGGAAAGTCATTAGGCCACAGCTAACCGCTGTAACAGGGAACTAGCTGGTACTGCCCAGCAGAAATCGTAAAACAAAAGTATTGTAGCGCATATAGATTGGGCAACAAAATTTATTGCTTCATTCCAAAAACAACAATAAAATTTAATACATCATATAAACATCACCACCGGCCGGTAATTTAAACACATCAATATATTATTTAAAAAACATAAAATATGCTCTTTTCTGTCTGGACAATATTAATAAATTTAGACAAAAACTCATTCAGCAATATCCTCTATAGTGTATATTTTGACTGCTATACTAGATCAGTCCACTTAGATAATGTAGCAGTCCTTTAGGATATTTAAAAACACTGTATCGCTGTAGAAATGATATGGCAACGTGACACACTGCACGCTGATCCTTCCAACCAGCAAGATCACTGGTAACTGTAATATAGGATTTCAATGAGAGCAACGTAACAATGTCCATTCAGTGATTTAAATCCGGTGAAGCTTTAAAACTTAATTCTTTACAATGTCTGGCCAGACAAGATATGTATGCTCACCGCTCTCTTCCAGCATTAAAATCTCAGTGGCTTCCTCCCGGCTGCTGGTGCTATAAACCTTTTAGAGCAGTCATCTCTGGAGGAGGTCATCCGTGTAGATCTAATAAATATTGCTGGCGGTGGGCAGTACAATTGGCAGTGGTATGAAGTAGAAGTATATGAGTCCTTAACGCGTTTCCCCGCCTCCCTCCGGGTTCAGCGGCTTCATCAGAAATAGACTCACTGCTCCATTTTGCTCTATTTAAACCTTGCGGTAAATTGCCGCGGTGACGTCACCCCGCCGTTGTTTCCTTAGCGTGTCACGTCTCTCTCCGATTTTGGACCGCATACGGCCGCGGCTTTAGTTGTCACACCTGTGAAGGTCCAGCTGGTGTCCATATTTCATTCATTAGATATAGATCTCATATGAAGTAATCATTTAGTGTAATCTCATCGAAATTACTACCAGCCTAATAATTAAGAGCATATAAGAGCACTACTATAAAAAATATATTATAATGGTAATAAATAAATAAATGAAGCAATCCCTTTTCTCTCTTTTATGAGACATGTCATCACACCGAGAACAGCACACACATAAAACAAAAACGGAAAAGGAAGAAAGTATATGACAAGTCCTATATATATCCAATTCGTTAAGAACAAAGTTGTTATATAATCAGTATCAGCATATTGTTGGAAACAATGGACTTATAATGGTTCCATCATTCCGAACATGGAAATACTATCTTCTTCAATGATTCAATCGAATTCATTTCTTACAAAGATTGTATTATGTCAACATGAAGACTAACAACTATATCTAGAGGGGAAGGATAAAAAACATATTATTAACCCTATCGGGTCCCACAGGGCATTTTATTAGAACAATATGTAGCTATTGGCAGAAATCACTCATATATGAGCGGGGCAGTCGTAGGCGGCTAGCGCATAGGCAGCATCACACCAGCCGTCCTCACCACCGCCCGATGTAATAGACTACTAGAAGTGTCCATAGTATAATCAAATATTATTTAAAGGGGAACAAGTTCTAGTACGGCAGAATATGAAAAGAAAAGAAAATCCTAGAAATACACAGCTAAGAATGAACAACTCATACCCACCATATGGTCAGATATTGTTTATCTGTCGAGTCCGTTCGGCACCATTGAGTCCAACTTAAAAATCCAGAACGCCTCACGTCTACATAGGCGTCCAAACCTATCACCTCCTCTATGTGTGGCCTTTATATGTTCAATTGCCAGGACTGAGACGTTCTTCATGTCACGATTCTGGCAAAATGCAATATGGTTAGACAAGGGGTGTGTTTTAATTCCATTCTGTATATTCCTCTTATGCTCCATGTATCTAATATGAAGGGTACGAGTTGTTCTTCCTATATATTGTTTACCGCATTTGCAACTTAAAATATAAATAACATATGAAGACTGACAATTCAAAAATTCATTAATTTCGAATCTCTCTCCAGAAATAAATGAAGAAAATTCTGTTACTTTCCGTGGAGAATTATTACACATAAAACATTTATTATTCCCACACCTATGGTATCCTACAGGTTTTTTGGGGAGCCAATTGAGATCATTATTAAAAACTGGTTCTTTTATCATTTTAAAATGACTATGGACTAGTTTAGATTTTAAATTTTCAGATCTCCTAAAGATAACTTTCCCCTGTGATGTAATTTCATTTCTCAACAGATCATCCTGTAGTAGGATGGATGTGTTCTTCTTTATAATATTTTTGATTTCCCTAGCACACCCATTAAATTGAGTAACAAAATTCAAAGTTCTAGTGTCATTATTCTGCTCTTTCCCCAATTTTGGTCGTCCTAATTGTAACAACTGTTGTCTTTCCATTAAATTTACTTCTTCATATGCCTTTTTAGTAATCTTTTCAGGATATCCCTGTCCATCAAAAACCTTTATCAATTTACTAGCTTGTTGTTGGTAGGTGCTTTCTAAGGTACAGTTCCGTTTCATACGTATTAGCTGGCCTTTAAGGATGTTGTTTTTCCAGGAATCCAAATGAGAACTATCATAACTGAGATATTTGTTTTTGTCCACTGGTTTCCTGTATGTTTCTGTGACAAGTTTGTTATCTATTACTGAGAGCGCGATATCCAAGTAATTAATCTGTGTCAAACTAAGAGTGGCAGTGAGTTTTAGACCAAAATTGTTACCATTAAGGTTAGTGATAAACTGGTGTATAGATTCTAAATCCCCATTCCAAATAATAAATAAATCATCTATAAATCTCACATAGAGGACGAGGTTCTCCCCGTAGCCAGCACTCCAAACTTGTTCCTCCTCAAAGGCGCCCATGTAGAGATTCGCATAGCTCGGGGCGAACCTCGTCCCCATAGCAGTCCCCCGTGTCTGTAAATAATAACGTGAATTAAACGTGAAATAATTGTGCTCTAAAATAAACTGAATAGATGAAATCAGAAAGTCACATAGAGAGTCTGGCAAAGAATTATCTTTCTGGAGCTGGTTTTTAATGGTTCTTAGTCCCAAATCGTGAGGTATATTAGAATAAAGCGACTCTACATCAAGTGTTAATAAATGATAGCCTTCTCTCCACGATATAGTATTAAGTTTATTCAAGAAATGTTTAGTATCCTTAATATATGACCTCAGACTCTCTACGTGACCTTGTAGATGAAAATCAACAAAAGCAGACAAATTATTAGTGAGGGACCCTACACCTGAAATAATGGGACGCCCAGGTGGATTGTGAAGTGTTTTATGAATTTTGGGCAAATAATAAAATGTAGGTGTGATGGGGTACTTGTTAAATAAAAACCAAAATGTTTCTTTGGATATCACGCCCTCAGCAAGTGCACAGTCTTATAGATTTTCTAGATCTCTCTGATATAAGGGGGTGGGGTCTTTTTCCAGACTTCTATAGAATCTATCATCTTCAAGTTGTCTCAGGGACTCAGATATATAATCTGTGGTGTTAAGGATAACTATCCCACCCCCCTTATCGGCAGGCTTGATAGTTATTGTTTTATCTCTGCATAGGAGCTTAATCGATTTCCGTTCACCAATGCTCAAATTATCTCTCAAAGATTTTTTTCCCGCGCGTTCACACATCTCACGGAACTGTTGTAATGTACTCTTATAGAAACATTCTATAAATGGCCCTTTAAATTGCAGAGGATAAAATTCTGATCTTTTCTTAAACACCATCTCCCGTTTACTATCATATATTTTAACAGTTTGACTTCTTTCGTTCCCCATAGGTCCAGATTCTTGTTCCAAATCCTCCAAATTATTTAAAGCATCTATCTCCTCAGAATCCAATAATACCGGAACTCCTATTTCTTTGTTCATTTTTATAGTTTTAAAGCAAAATATCTCTTTCTACTAAGATTTCTCACATAACGATTTAAGTCTACAAATAAAACGAATATGTTGGGTTTCGTGACAGGGGCAAAATTTAAACCTCTTTCCAAAAGTTTTATTTCATTATTTGAAAGTATCTTAGATGATAGATTATATACACCTCTATTGCCCCCTTCTATTTCATATGGAGTGGTTTCTTTTTGTTTGTTTCGCCTTCTTCGTCTCCCTCCTCTATTGCCTCTCCCTGTTCTCTTGATCTTGATCAGTCATTGACTCCGTCCTTTGTCCACACTGCAGCCCATTGATCTCCAGGAACCATACCTCCGCTGTGAGGTAAAAGCACTCCAGCTATTTGCGGCACCTTTACACCTGGATACCGCCGCGGCCAGCCGGACACGAACGGATCCCCGCCGTGCGGCCAATACAGCACTGGCCATTAGCGGCTTTGCCGTTCCTTACCGCCACCACCAGCTAAACAGATTACGTCCTCTGCTGGGAGGTTCTTAATGCATTGTCATCTTACGGTCAATTGACGGCTGCTTTGACGGAGATTTTGGCACATCAGCGGGTCTGCTTTTCAACTACTACTGAGGCATCGACCAAAATTTCTATATTGACCTCGTGCAAATGCACACAGGACCCTGTAGTAAATTCCAGGAACCAGCACGGGGGTAATTATTATTGCTTGTTTGCCTCTAATAATATTATATTAGTCATTGTGGAGCCATCTGTGGACATTTCATATGATATCACACTGGGACGCCAGTGTTAGAATCAATTGACATTCCATCTGTAGAGAGCTTCTCTCTCATAGTTAATAATTCTGTATTTTAGATACATTGTACGTTGTTTTAAACAGCACGTTCACAAACATAGATACAGTGTTTCTGTTTACATATGCAAGAGGTAGACACCTCTTACTTTTTAAATTGTTACATTTACTGCTTGTCTTATGTGTCTTTGTTAAATATTAACTTTCTGATAAAATATTTTCTTTTCAAAAGTCGAGCTTCATTGAGTCAATTATTCTCCCTGCTAGACTGCATTTAATTGATTAATTAATCTTAAGTGATTTTTGGAGCGCAGAGCATTTTCTCTGTTTGATCCAGAAGCTAAAGTCAAGATAAGATTGGTGTGAGTGGAAATCCAAGATAGGCAAAAGGACTTTGCACGACTTAAAAGTCACAAGTGTGAAAGCAATCAAGAATCATGACAGTGACAGCATTACCAAGTTTGAGTCATGAGACTGTTGCTATGGTCCATGCTGTCAGTGTGGGGACTCTTATTGATATGTCAACCATGAAGGTCAGATCAAAATCACATGACATTTTGTTATTTTCTTATGTGGTTAACCCTTCTTTTTAGAGATGAGCGGGTTCGGTTTCTCTGAATCCGAACCCGCCCGAACTTCATGTTTTTTTTCACGGGTCCGAGCAGACTCGGATCCTCCCGCCTTGCTCGGTTAACCCGAGCGCGCCCGAACGTCATCATGACGCTGTCGGATTCTCGCGAGACTCGGATTCTATATAAGGAGCCGCGCGTCGCCGCCATTTTCACACGTGCATTGAGATTGATAGGGAGAGGACGTGGCTGGCGTCCTCTCCATTTAGATTAGAAGAGAGAGAGAGAGAGAGAGAGATTGACCTGATTTACTGGAGCTTAGGAGTACTGTAGAAGTGTAGAGAGTGCAGAGTTTACTAGTGACTGACCACAGTGACCACCAGACAGTGCAGTTTTATTTAATATATCCGTTCTCTGCCTGAAAAAAACGATACACACAGTGACTCAGTCACATACCATATCTGTGTGCACTGCTCAGCCCAGTGTGCTGCATCATCTATGTATATATCTGACTGTGCTCAGCTCACACAGCTTATAATTGTGGGGGAGACTGGGGAGCACTGCAGTGCCAGTTATAGGTTATAGCAGGAGCCAGGAGTACATATTATATTAAAATTAAACAGTGCACACTTTTGCTGCAGGAGTGCCACTGCCAGTGTGACTGACCAGTGACCTGACCACACGGACCACCAGTATAGTTAGTAGTATACTATATTGTGATTGCCTGAAAAAGTTAAACACTCGTCGTGTGACTTCACTTGTGTGGTGTTTTTTTTTTTATTCTATAAAAAACTCATTCTGCTGACAGACAGTGTCCAGCAGGTCCGTCATTATATAATATATACCTGTCCGGCTGCAGTAGTGATATATATATATTTTTTATATCATTATTTATCATCCAGTCGCAGCAGACACAGTACGGTAGTTCACGGCTGTAGCTACCTCTGTGTCGGCACTCGGCAGTCCATCCATAATTGTATACCACCTACCCGTGTTTTTTTTTTCTTTCTTCTTTATACATACATACTACTACATCTCTTTATCAACCAGTCTATATTAGCAGCAGACACAGTACAGTACGGTAGTCCACGGCTGTAGCTACCTCTGTGTCGGCACTCGGCAGTCCGTCCATAATTGTATACCACCTACCCGTGGTTTTTTTTTCTTTCTTCTTTATACATACATACTACTACATCTCTTTATCAACCAGTCTATATTAGCAGCAGACACAGTACAGTACGGTAGTTCACGGCTGTAGCTACCTCTGTGTCGGCACTCGGCAGTCCGTCCATAATTGTATACCACCTACCCGAGGTTTTTTTTTCTTTCTTCTTTATACATACATACTACTACATCTCTTTATCAACCAGTCTATATTAGCAGCAGACACAGTACAGTACGGTAGTTCACGGCTGTAGCTACCTCTGTGTCGGCACTCGGCAGTCCGTCCATAATTGTATACCACCTACCCGAGGTTTTTTTTTCTTTCTTCTTTATACATACATACTACTACATCTCTTTATCAACCAGTCTATATTAGCAGCAGACACAGTACAGTACGGTAGTTCACGGCTGTAGCTACCTCTGTGTCGGCACTCGGCAGTCCGTCCATAATTGTATACCACCTACCCGTGGTTTTTTTTTCTTTCTTCTTTATACATACATACTACTACATCTCTTTATCAACCAGTCTATATTAGCAGCAGACACAGTACAGTACGGTAGTTCACGGCTGTAGCTACCTCTGTGTCGGCACTCGGCAGTCCGTCCATAATTGTATACCACCTACCCGTGTTTTTTTTTTCTTTCTTCTTTATACTTATACATACTACTACATCTCTTTATCAACCAGTCTATATTAGCAGCAGACACAGTACAGTACGGTAGTCCACGGCTGTAGCTACCTCTGTGTCGGCACTCGGCAGTCCGTCCATAATTGTATACCACCTACCCGTGGTTTTTTTTTCTTTCTTCTTTATACTTATACATACTACTACATCTCTTTATCAACCAGTCTATATTAGCAGCAGACACAGTACAGTACGGTAGTCCACGGCTGTAGCTACCTCTGTGTCGGCACTCGGCAGTCCGTCCATAATTGTATACCACCTACCCGTGGTTTTTTTTTCTTTCTTCTTTATACTTATACATACTACTACATCTCTTTATCAACCAGTCTATATTAGCAGCAGACACAGTACAGTACGGTAGTCCACGGCTGTAGCTACCTCTGTGTCGGCACTCGGCAGTCCGTCCATAATTGTATACCACCTACCCGTGGTTTTTTTTTCTTTCTTCTTTATACTTATACTACTACTACATCTCTTTATCAACCAGTCTATATTAGCAGCAGACACAGTACAGTACGGTAGTCCACGGCTGTAGCTACCTCTGTGTCGGCACTCGGCAGTCCGTCCATAATTGTATACCACCTACCTGAGGTTTTTTTTTCTTTCTTCTTTATACTTATACATACTACTACATCTCTTTATCAACCAGTCTATATTAGCAGCAGACACAGTACAGTACGGTAGCCCACGGCTGTAGCTACCTCTGTGTCGGCACTCGGCAGTCCGTCCATAATTGTATACCACCTACCCGTGGTTTTTTTTTCTTTCTTCTTTATACTTATACATACTACTACATCTCTTTATCAACCAGTCTATATTAGCAGCAGACACAGTACAGTACGGTAGTCCACGGCTGTAGCTACCTCTGTGTCGGCACTCGGCAGTCCGTCCATAATTGTATACCACCTACCCGTGGTTTTTTTTTCTTTCTTCTTTATACTTATACATACTACTACATCTCTTTATCAACCAGTCTATATTAGCAGCAGACACAGTACAGTACGGTAGTTCACGGCTGTAGCTACCTCTGTGTCGGCACTCGGCAGTCCGTCCATAATTGTATACTAGTATCCATCCATCTCCATTGTTTACCTGAGGTGCCTTTTAGTTGTGCCTATTAAAATATGGAGAACAAAAATGTTGAGGTTCCAAAATTAGGGAAAGATCAAGATCCACTTCCACCTCGTGCTGAAGCTGCTGCCACTAGTCATGGCCGAGACGATGAAATGCCAGCAACGTCGTCTGCCAAGGCCGATGCCCAATGTCATAGTACAGAGCATGTCAAATCCAAAACACCAAATATCAGTAAAAAAAGGACTCCAAAACCTAAAATAAAATTGTCGGAGGAGAAGCGTAAACTTGCCAATATGCCATTTACCACACGGAGTGGCAAGGAACGGCTGAGGCCCTGGCCTATGTTCATGGCTAGTGGTTCACCTTCACATGAGGATGGAGGCACTCAGCCTCTCGCTAGAAAAATGAAAAGACTCAAGCTGGCAAAAGCAGTAGCACCGCAAAGAACTGTGCATTCTTCGAAATCCCAAATCCACAAGGAGAGTCCAATTGTGTCGGTTGCGATGCCTGACCTTCCCAACACTGGACGTGAAGAGAATGCGCCTTCCACCATTTGCACGCCCCCTGCAAGTGCTGGAAGGAGCACCCGCAGTCCAGTTCCTGATAGTCAGATTGAAGATGTCAGTGTTGAAGTACACCAGGATGAGGAGGATATGGGTGTTGCTGGTGCTGGGGAGGAAATTGACCAGGAGGATTCTGATGGTGAGGTGGTTTGTTTTAGTCAGGCACCCGGGGAGACACCTGTTGTCCGTGGGAGGAATATGGCCGTTGACATGCCTGGTGAAAATACCAAAAAAATCAGCTCTTCGGTGTGGAGGTATTTCAACAGAAATGCGGACAACAGGTGTCAAGCCGTGTGTTCCCTTTGTCAAGCTGTAATAAGTAGGGGTAAGGACGTTAACCACCTCGGAACATCCTCCCTTATACGTCACCTGCAGCGCATTCATAATAAGTCAGTGACAAGTTCAAAAACTTTGGGTGACAGCGGAAGCAGTCCACTGACCAGTAAATCCCTTCCTCTTGTAACCAAGCTCACGCAAACCACCCCACCAACTCCCTCAGTGTCAATTTCCTCCTTCCCCAGGAATGCCAATAGTCCTGCAGGCCATGTCACTGGCAATTCTGACGAGTCCTCTCCTGCCTGGGATTCCTCCGATGCATCCTTGCGTGTAACGCCTACTGCTGCTGGCGCTGCTGTTGTTGCTGCTGGGAGTCGATGGTCATCCCAGAGGGGAAGTCGTAAGACCACTTTTACTACTTCCACCAAGCAATTGACTGTCCAACAGTCCTTTGCGAGGAAGATGAAATATCACAGCAGTCATCCTACTGCAAAGCGGATAACTGAGGCCTTGGCATCCTGGGTGGTGAGAAACGTGGTTCCGGTATCCATCATTACTGCAGAGCCAACTAGAGACTTGTTGGAGGTACTGTGTCCCCGGTACCAAATACCATCTAGGTTCCATTTCTCTAGGCAGGCGATACCGAAAATTTACACAGACCTCAGAAAAAGAGTCACCAGTGTCCTAAAAAATGCAGCTGTACCCAATGTCCACTTAACCACGGACATGTGGACAAGTGGAGCAGGGCAGGGTCAGGACTATATGACTGTGACAGCCCACTGGGTAGATGTATGGACTCCCGCCGCAAGAACAGCAGCGGCGGCACCAGTAGCAGCATCTCGCAAACGCCAACTCTTTCCTAGGCAGGCTACGCTTTGTATCACCGCCTTCCAGAATACGCACACAGCTGAAAACCTCTTACGGCAACTGAGGAAGATCATCGCGGAATGGCTTACCCCAATTGGACTCTCCTGTGGATTTGTGGCATCGGACAACGCCAGCAATATTGTGTGTGCATTAAATATGGGCAAATTCCAGCACGTCCCATGTTTTGCACATACCTTGAATTTGGTGGTGCAGAATTATTTAAAAAACGACAGGGGCGTGCAAGAGATGCTGTCGGTGGCCAGAAGAATTGCGGGACACTTTCGGCGTACAGGCACCACGTACAGAAGACTGGAGCACCACCAAAAACTACTGAACCTGCCCTGCCATCATCTGAAGCAAGAAGTGGTAACGAGGTGGAATTCAACCCTCTATATGCTTCAGAGGTTGGAGGAGCAGCAAAAGGCCATTCAAGCCTATACAATTGAGCACGATATAGGAGGTGGAATGCACTAGAGATGAGCGCCTGAAATTTTTCGGGTTTTGTGTTTTGGTTTTGGGTTCGGTTCCGCGGCCGTGTTTTGGGTTCGAACGCGTTTTGGCAAAACCTCACCGAATTATTTTTGTCGGATTCGGGTGTGTTTTGGATTCGGGTGTTTTTTTCAAAAAACCCTAAAAAACAGCTTAAATCATAGAATTTGGGGGTAATTTTGATCCCAAAGTATTATTAACCTCAAAAAACATAATTTACACTCATTTTCAGCCTATTCTGAACACATCACACCTCACAATATTATTTTTAGTCCTAAAATTTGCACCGAGGTCGCTGTGTGAGTAAGATAAGCGACCCTAGTGGCCGACACAAACACCGGGCCCATCTAGGAGTGGCACTGCAGTGTCACGCAGGATGTCCCTTCCAAAAAACCCTCCCCAAACAGCACATGACGCAAAGAAAAAAAGAGGCGCAATGAGGTAGCTGTGTGAGTAAGATTAGCGACCCTAGTGGCCGACACAAACACCGGGCCCATCTAGGAGTGGCACTGCAGTGTCACGCAGGATGGCCCTTCCAAAAAACCCTCCCCAAACAGCACATGACGCAAAGAAAAAAAGAGGCGCAATGAGGTAGCTGTGTGAGTAAGATTAGCGACCCTAGTGGCCGACACAAACACCGGGCCCATCTAGGAGTGGCACTGCAGTGTCACGCAGGATGGCCCTTCCAAAAAACCCTCCCCAAACAGCACATGACGCAAAGAAAAAAAGAGGCGCAATGAGGTAGCTGACTGTGTGAGTAAGATTAGCGACCCTAGTGGCCGACACAAACACCGGGCACATCTAGGAGTGGCACTGCAGTGTCACGCAGGATGTCCCTTCCAAAAAACCCTCCCCAAACAGCACATGACGCAAAGAAAAAAAGAGGCGCAATGAGGTAGCTGTGTGAGTAAGATTAGCGACCCTAGTGGCCGACACAAACACCGGGCCCATCTAGGAGTGGCACTGCAGTGTCACGCAGGATGTCCCTTCCAAAAAACCCTCCCCAATCAGCACATGATGCAAAGAAAAAGAAAAGAAAAAAGAGGTGCAAGATGGAATTATCCTTGGGCCCTCCCACCCACCCTTATGTTGTATAAACAAAACAGGACATGCACACTTTAACCAACCCATCATTTCAGTGACAGGGTCTGCCACACGACTGTGACTGATATGACGGGTTGGTTTGGACCCCCCCCAAAAAAGAAGCAATTAATCTCTCCTTGCACAAACTGGCTCTACAGAGGCAAGATGTCCACCTCATCTTCACCCTCCGATATATCACCGTGTACATCCCCCTCCTCACAGATTATCAATTCGTCCCCACTGGAATCCACCATCTCAGCTCCCTGTGTACTTTGTGGAGGCAATTGCTGCTGGTCAATGTCTCCGCGGAGGAATTGATTATAATTCATTTTAATGAACATCATCTTCTCCACATTTTCTGGATGTAACCTCGTACGCCGATTGCTGACAAGGTGAGCGGCGGCACTAAACACTCTTTCGGAGTACACACTTGTGGGAGGGCAACTTAGGTAGAATAAAGCCAGTTTGTGCAAGGGCCTCCAAATTGCCTCTTTTTCCTGCCAGTATAAGTACGGACTGTGTGACGTGCCTACTTGGATGCGGTCACTCATATAATCCTCCACCATTCTATCAATGTTGAGAGAATCATATGCAGTGACAGTAGACGACATGTCCGTAATCGTTGTCAGGTCCTTCAGTCCGGACCAGATGTCAGCATCAGCAGTCGCTCCAGACTGCCCTGCATCACCGCCAGCGGGTGGGCTCGGAATTCTGAGCCTTTTCCTCGCACCCCCAGTTGCGGGAGAATGTGAAGGAGGAGATGTTGACAGGTCGCGTTCCGCTTGACTTGACAATTTTGTCACCAGCAGGTCTTTCAACCCCAGCAGACCTGTGTCTGCCGGAAAGAGAGATCCAAGGTAGGCTTTAAATCTAGGATCGAGCACGGTGGCCAAAATGTAGTGCTCTGATTTCAACAGATTGACCACCCGTGAATCCTTGTTAAGCGAATTAAGGGCTGCATCCACAAGTCCCACATGCCTAGCGGAATCGCTCCGTGTTAGCTCCTTCTTCAATGCCTCCAGCTTCTTCTGCAAAAGCCTGATGAGGGGAATGACCTGACTCAGGCTGGCAGTGTCTGAACTGACTTCACGTGTGGCAAGTTCAAAGGGCATCAGAACCTTGCACAACGTTGAAATCATTCTCCACTGCACTTGAGACAGGTGCATTCCATCTCCTATATCGTGCTCAATTGTATAGGCTTGAATGGCCTTTTGCTGCTCCTCCAACCTCTGAAGCATATAGAGGGTTGAATTCCACCTCGTTACCACTTCTTGCTTCAGATGATGGCAGGGCAGGTTCAGTAGTTTTTGGTGGTGCTCCAGTCTTCTGTACGTGGTGCCTGTACGCCGAAAGTGTCCCGCAATTTTTCTGGCCACCGACAGCATCTCTTGCACGCCCCTGTCGTTTTTTAAAAAATTCTGCACCACCAAATTCAAGGTATGTGCAAAACATGGGACGTGCTGGAATTTGCCCATATTTAATGCACACACAATATTGCTGGCGTTGTCCGATGTCACAAATCCACAGGAGAGTCCAATTGGGGTAAGCCATTCCGCGATGATCTTCCTCAGTTGCCGTAAGAGGTTTTCAGCTGTGTGCGTATTCTGGAAAGCGGTGATACAAAGCGTAGCCTGCCTAGGAAAGAGTTGGCGTTTGCGAGATGCTGCTACTGGTGCCGCCGCTGCTGTTCTTGCGGCGGGAGTCCATACATCTACCCAGTGGGCTGTCACAGTCATATAGTCCTGACCCTGCCCTGCTCCACTTGTCCACATGTCCGTGGTTAAGTGGACATTGGGTACAACTGCATTTTTTAGGACACTGGTGAGTCTTTTTCTGACGT
Source organism: Pseudophryne corroboree (assembly GCF_028390025.1). Lineage (NCBI taxonomy): Eukaryota > Metazoa > Chordata > Amphibia > Anura > Myobatrachidae > Pseudophryne > Pseudophryne corroboree. The sequence continues at coordinate 125,459,577 of NC_086454.1, read as the reverse complement.
CCGTGTACATTCTCGGTATCGCCTGCCTAGAGAAGTGGAACCTAGATGGTATTTGGTAACGGGGGCACACTGCCTCAATAAATTGTCTAGTTCCCTGTGAACTAACGGCGGATACCGGACGCACGTCTAACACCAACATAGTTGTCAAGGACTCAGTTATCCGCTTTGCAGTAGGATGACTGCTGTGATATTTCATCTTCCTCGCAAAGGACTGTTGAACAGTCAATTGCTTACTGGAAGTAGTACAAGTGGGCTTACGACTTCCCCTCTGGGATGACCATCGACTCCCAGCGGCAACAACAGCAGCGCCAGCAGCAGTAGGCGTTACACGCAAGGATGCATCGGAGGAATCCCAGGCAGGAAAGGACTCGTCAGACTTGCCAGTGACATGGCCTGCAGGACTATTGGCATTCCTGGGGAAGGAGGAAATTGACACTGAGGGAGTTGGTGGGGTGGTTTGCGTGAGCTTGGTTACAAGAGGAAGGGATTTACTGGTCAGTGGACTGCTTCCGCTGTCACCCAAAGTTTTTGAACTTGTCACTGACTTATTATGAATGCGCTGCAGGTGACGTATAAGGGAGGATGTTCCGAGGTGGTTAACGTCCTTACCCCTACTTATTACAGCTTGACAAAGGGAACACACGGCTTGACACCTGTTGTCCGCATTTCTGGTGAAATACCTCCACACCGAAGAGCTGATTTTTTTGGTATTTTCACCTGGCATGTCAACGGCCATATTCCTCCCACGGACAACAGGTGTCTCCCCGGGTGCCTGACTTAAACAAACCACCTCACCATCAGAATCCTCCTGGTCAATTTCCTCCCCAGCGCCAGCAACACCCATATCCTCCTCATCCTGGTGTACTTCAACACTGACATCTTCAATCTGACTATCAGGAACTGGACTGCGGGTGCTCCTTCCAGCACTTGCAGGGGGCATGCAAATAGTGGAAGGCGCATGCTCTTCACGTCCAGTGTTGGGAAGGTCAGGCATCGCAAACGACACAATTGGACTCTCCTTGTGGATTTGGGATTTCAAAGAACGCACAGTTCTTTGCGGTGCTTTTGCCAGCTTGAGTCTTTTCAGTTTTCTAGCGAGAGGCTGAGTGCTTCCATCCTCATGTGAAGCTGAACCACTAGCCATGAACATAGGCCAGGGCCTCAGCCGTTCCTTGCCACTCCGTGTGGTAAATGGCATATTGGCAAGTTTACGCTTCTCCTCCGACAATTTTATTTAAGGTTTTGGAGTCCTTTTTTTTCTGATATTTGGTGTTTTGGATTTGACATGCTCTGTACTATGACATTGGGCATCGGCCTTGGCAGACGACGTTGCTGGCATTTCATCGTCTCGGCCATGACTAGTGGCAGCAGCTTCAGCACGAGGTGGAAGTGGATCTTGATCTTTCCCTAATTTTGGAACCTCAACTTTTTTGTTCTCCATATTTTATAGGCAGAACTAAAAGGCACCTCAGGTAAACAATGGAGATGGATGGATTGGATAGTTTACTAGTATACAATTATGGACGGACTGCCACGGTTAGGTGGTATAAAAAAACCACGGTTAGGTGGTATATATTATAATAATAATACAATTATGGATGGACGGACTGCCTGCCGACTGCCGACACAGAGGTAGCCACAGCCGTGAACTACCGCACTGTACACTGGTTGATAAAGAGATAGTAGTATACTCGTAACAACTAGTATGACACTATGACGACGGTATAAAGAATGGAAAAAAAACCACGGTTAGGTGGTATATATTATAATAATAATACAATTATGGATGGACGGACTGCCTGCCGACTGCCGACACAGAGGTAGCCACAGCCGTGAACTACCGCACTGTACACTGGTTGATAAAGAGATAGTAGTATACTCGTAACAACTAGTATGACACTATGACGACGGTATAAAGAATGGAAAAAAAACCACGGTTAGGTGGTATATATTATAATAATAATACAATTATGGATGGACGGACTGCCTGCCGACTGCCGACACAGAGGTAGCCACAGCCGTGAACTACCGCACTGTACACTGGTTGATAAAGAGATAGTAGTATACTCGTAACAACTAGTATGACACTATGACGACGGTATAAAGAATGGAAAAAAAACCACGGTTAGGTGGTATATATTATAATAATAATACAATTATGGATGGACGGACTGCCTGCCGACTGCCGACACAGAGGTAGCCACAGCCGTGAACTACCGCACTGTACACTGGTTGATAAAGAGATAGTAGTATACTCGTAACAACTAGTATGACACTATGACGACGGTATAAAGAATGGAAAAAAAACCACGGTTAGGTGGTATATATTATAATAATAATACAATTATGGATGGACGGACTGCCTGCCGACTGCCGACACAGAGGTAGCCACAGCCGTGAACTACCGCACTGTACACTGGTTGATAAAGAGATAGTAGTATACTCGTAACAACTAGTATGACACTATGACGGTATAAAGAAAGAAAAAAAAATACCACGGTTAGGTGGTATATATTGTAATACAATTATGGATGGACGGACTGCCTGCCGAGTTCCGACTGCCGACACAGAGGTAGCCACAGCCGTGAACTACCGCACTGTACTGTGTCTGCTGCTAATATAGACTGGTTGATAAAGAGATAGTATACAATACATACAACAATGAATATACTACTATACTGGTGGTCAGGCACTGGTCACCACTAGTCACACTGGCAGTGGCACTCCTGCAGCAAAAGTGTGCACTGTTTAATTTTAAATTAATATAATATTATGTACTCCTGGGGGCTCCTGCTATAACAACCTGCAGTGCTCCCCAGTCTCCCCCACAATTATTATAAGCTTTGCCTTTTATACATTGATGTGCAGCACACTGGGCTGAGCTGAGTGCACACAGACTGAGTCACACTGTGTGACTGGCTGCTGCTGTGTATCGTTTTTTTTCAGGCAGAGAACGGATATAGCAGAGAACGGATATATATTAAAATAAATAAAAGTTAACTAACAACAACTGCACTGGTCACTGTGGTAAACTCTGTCTGACTCTGCACAATCTCTCTCTCTCTTCTAATCTAATTTCTAATGGAGAGGACGCCAGCCACGTCCTCTCCCTATCAATCTCAATGCACGTGTGAAAATGGCGGCGACGCGCGGCTCCTTATATAGAATCCGAGTCTCGCGAGAATCCGACAGCGTCATGATGACGTTCGGGCGCGCTCGGGTTAACCGAGCAAGGCGGGAGGATCCGAGTCTGCTCGGACCCGTGAAAAAAACACGAAGTTCGTGCGGGTTCGGTTTCAGAGAAACCGAACCCGCTCATCTCTAGAATGCACCTGTCTCAAGCGCAGTGGAGAATGATTTCAACGTTGTGCAAGGTTCTGCTGCCCTTTGAACTTGCCACACGTGAAGTCAGTTCAGACACTGCCAGCCTGAGTCAGGTCATTCCCCTCATCAGGCTTTTGCAGAAGAAGCTGGAGACATTGAAGGAGGAGCTAACACGGAGCGATTCCGCTAGGCATGTGGGACTTGTGGATGGAGCCCTTAATTCGCTTAACAAGGATTCACGGGTGGTCAATCTGTTGAAATCAGAGCACTACATTTTGGCCACCATGCTCGATCCTAGATTTAAAGCCTACCTTGGATCTCTCTTTCCGGCAGACACAAGTCTGCTGGGGTTGAAAGACCTGCTGGTGAGAAAATTGTCAAGTCAAGCGGAACGCGACCTGTCAACATCTCCTCCTTCACATTCTCCCGCAACTGGGGGTGCGAGGAAAAGGCTCAGAATTCCGAGCCCACCCGCTGGCGGTGATGCAGGGCAGTCTGGAGCGACTGCTGATGCTGACATCTGGTCCGGACTGACGGACCTGACAACGATTACGGACATGTCGTCTACTGTCACTGCATATGATTCTCTCACCATTGAAAGAATGGTGGAGGATTATATGAGTGACCGCATCCAAGTAGGCACGTCACACAGTCCATACTTATACAGGCAGGAAAAAGAGGCAATTTGGAGGCCATTGCACAAACTGGCTTTATTCTACCTAAGTTGACCTCCCACAAGTGTGTACTCCGAAAGAGTGTTTAGTGCCGCCGCTCACCTTGTCAGCAATCGGCGTACGAGGTTACATCCAGAAAATGTGGAGAAGATGATGTTCATTAAAATTAATTATAATCAATTCCTCCGCGGAGACATTGACCAGCAGCAATTGCCTCCACAAAGTACACAGGGAGCTGAGATGGTGGATTCCAGTGGGGACGAATTGATAATCTGTGAGGAGGGGGATGTACACGGTGATATATCGGAGGATGATGATGAGGTGGACATCTTGCCTCTGTAGAGCCAGTTTGTGCAAGGAGAGATTAATTGCTTCTTTTTTGGGGGGGGTCCAAACCAACCCATCATATCAGTCACAGTCGTGTGGCAGACCCTGTCACTGAAATGATGGGTTGGTTAAAGTGTGCATGTCCTGTTTTGTTTATACAACATAAGGGTGGGTGGGAGGGCCCAAGGACAATTCCATCTTGCACCTCTTTTTCTTTTATTTTTCTTTGCGTCATGTGCTGTTTGGGGAGGGTTTTTTGGAAGGGACATCCTGCGTGACACTGCAGTGCCACTCCTAAATGGGCCCGGTGTTTGTGTCGGCCACTAGGGTCGCTTATCTTACTCACACAGTCAGCTACCTCATTGCGCCTCTTTTTTTCTTTGCGTCATGTGCTGTTTGGGGAGGGTTTTTTGGAAGGGACATCCTGCGTGACACTGCAGTGCCACTCCTAAATGGGCCCGGTGTTTGTGTCGGCCACTAGGGTCGGTTATCTTACTCACACAGTCAGCTACCTCATTGCGCCTCTTTTTTTCTTTGCGTCATGTGCTGTTTGGGGAGGGTTTTTTGGAAGGGCCATCCTGCGTGACACTGCAGTGCCACTCCTAGATGGGCCCGGTGTTTGTGTCGGCCACTAGAGTCGCTAATCTTACTCACACAGCTACCTCATTGCGCCTCTTTTTTTCTTTGCGTCATGTGCTGTTTGGGGAGGGTTTTTTGGAAGGGACATCCTGCGTGACACTGCAGTGCCACTCCTAAATGGGCCCGGTGTTTGTGTCGGCCACTACGGTCGCTAATCTTACTCACACAGCTACCTCATTGCGCCTCTTTTTTTCTTTGCGTCATGTGCTGTTTGGGGAGGGTTTTTTGGAAGGGACATCCTGCGTGACACTGCAGTGCCACTCCTAAATGGGCCCGGTGTTTGTGTCGGCCACTAGGGTCGCTTATCTTACTCACACAGTCAGCTACCTCATTGCGCCTCTTTTTTTCTTTGCGTCATGTGCTGTTTGGGGAGTGTTTTTTGGAAGGGCCATCCTGCGTGACACTGCAGTGCCACTCCTAGATGGGCCCGGTGTTTGTGTCGGCCACTAGGGTCGCTAATCTTACTCACACAGCTACCTCATTGCGCCTCTTTTTTTCTTTGCGTCATGTGCTGTTTGGGGAGGGTTTTTTGGAAGGGACATCCTGCGTGACACTGCAGTGCCACTCCTAAATGGGCCCGGTGTTTGTGTCGGCCACTACGGTCGCTAATCTTACTCACACAGCTACCTCATTGCGCCTCTTTTTTTCTTTGCGTCATGTGCTGTTTGGGGAGGGTTTTTTGGAAGGGACATCCTGCGTGACACTGCAGTGCCACTCCTAGATGGGCCAGGTGTTTGTGTCGGCCACTAGGGTCGCTTAGCTTAGTCATCCAGCGACCTCGGTGCAAATTTTAGGACTAAAAATAATATTGTGAGGTGTGAGGTATTCAGAATAGACTGAAAATGAGTGGAAATTATGGTTTTTGAGGTTAATAATAATATGGGATCAAAATGACCCCCAAATTCTATGATTTAAGCTGTTTTTTAGGGTTTTTTGAAAAAAACACCCGAATCCAAAACACACCCGAATCCGACAAAAAAAATTCGGTGAGGTTTTGCCAAAACGCGGTCGAACCCAAAACACGGCCGCGGAACTGAACCCAAAACCAAAACACAAAACCCGAAAAATTTCAGGCGCTCATCACTACTTCTTTTCTTATAGGTGGCTACTGAGAAGCTTTTTTTTAATGTTTGTGTAACATGGAGAATCTTGTAATGAGGGGTGTTGTTCAATGTTGTTCCTCCAGGGAGGCTTCATTCTTTTTTTGTGCCAAGACCTAAGAGCATGCGCAGCGTCATCTTGTTATTGTGTTAGAGCTCCACCTTCCAATTGCTGTTCCAGCATCCTGCATCGCTACCTGAAAGCCACATACACTCACTGACTAGTGAGCTCTATCATGACACACTGATCCACGAAAGCTCTGCTCCACACAACCAGTGTGTATAACACTGAGTACGGCTGCATCCATTATTCCTTCAATGAACCACTCCAATGGTTAAGCTACTGGGCTGTTCATTGTCTTAGGATATCCGCAGGTGTGTACAGAAATTCTGCCACATTATCAAGCCTGTAGACACCTATTTCCAACAAAGATTTATAAATTGCAGCATCATAGCTAATTCAATCAATTAATGGGGTTAGCTAGTGATAGAGTCAGTTATCTACCTTTTAACATTAGCTATATACTAATACCGTGTAGCCGTAATGGCCGCTAAACCACGTGCACGTGATACGCACTCCGTACGCTATTTGCGTATGAAGGCCTCGCACGTGGTATGCAAATTACGTACACACGCTACGCTGGGTGTACGGAATACACACAGCGAGTGTACACACAGACAGCAACCTTTATAAACTTTAAACACAGAATATGTTCACACTGTATACCTTGGTACTGTAACACTGTAATAATGTACTGCTTATAGACCTTCTTAACCTTGTTAATATAAAAGCTGCTTGAGCGATTGAGACGCTCCAAATACCCTCAGCAATGTAATAAACACACAATACCTTGCTAAGGTTCCAAAACCTTTACTAACGAGATTTAGTTATGCAAAAGGGAAAATACAGTTAACATCTTACACACTACAGGCTAACATCAATATCTAACAGAATAACTACACATAAATATACAATAGCGTCACAATCCTAACAATAACAGAGAGAGAGAGAGAGAGAACGTGGCAAAATACAGTCAGAGAATAAGGTGGTCACAGAGAAAAACTTACACACTGGGGAATGATCGCTGCGCAGTCCTGGTCACCAGCTCCCTAGTTAGTCAATGATGAAAACCTTTTGTGGAGAGTAGACTGAGCTGCTCCAGGCTGGCTTGTTCTTATATACACAAAGTACAGTACACTACAAAGGGCCCCACCATCTCATTGTTCATTGGACACAGGAATCTGTCTTCACATTACAACAAAAGGTCATAGGTTGGTTCGAACAGGTGGGCTGTGACTATTTCAAACTGCTCAGGTGGGAGGGAATCTCAGGATTCCCACCTAATGAAACAGCAAATACAGTAAATGTCCAGAAACTATTTATAGACATAACTATACGCAGGAGCAATTAATCTCTACCGAACCAGCACCGGATTGTTTCTAATAAAATACTCTTCGGTTAGGTACCAAACACCATCGCTCAGACCCTATCTGACCCTTCGTATCATGCAAAGAGGAATTCCTTTGTTCATGAACTAGTTATACTAAACAAACTTACAGTTATTATTAAGGGGACCATTACCTATACAACATACTATTCGGATTAACTATGTAACGATCGAGTCGCCCACCAGACGCACACAAACTCTACCGTAAATGCACATACCACGCGCCTGAGCGCACGACCGTGGAGGCGCCGTCACGCAACTGCGAATATGCGCACGCACGGGAGAGAATGTGCACGTGCAGCGGGCAAGCGCATGGGGTTAATATATGGCAACGTGCAGCATGATATTTTTCGACTTTGACACTAGAGGCACACTGTTCAGATTAGAGCAGTCAGTTTGGCACAATGACATCTTGAGATTCATCTCTCAATTAGATGAACAGTAAACAATTGTAACACTATGGGAAACTGGTACAATTCTGATGATTTTCCAGTGTCTTTGAGTCACCGTGTGTAAAAGCATGCAAAAAGATGCAAAGTTGTCAAAAACTCGTCATACAAGTCATTTTCCTGATTTTTCTGATGTTAAGGATAGAAGTCACCAGCTATAATAGCCAGCGAATTTTCAAATCGACGTAAAAATGTGCCAGAAAAAATAAAAAGATAAATTGTAGGATGACGCCCAACAGAGAAATAATCACTAGCACTTTTGCCTGGACTGGTATTGGAAAAATCAGGAGGACAAAACACTTGGAGTATCCCTGAACTACTATCACTAGACTATATCAGTCAAGGCTGGTGGTACTATAGAATGGGGCACTTGGCTGGACAGCACAAGACTGATATCCTTAGGGAGGTAGCAGTTGGGTCCACTAAAAAATGCAACACAATTCTGTTTATTGGTTATTTTGTGCCCAACCAACCCTACTGACATCAGCAATGTATTATCAATTTGTTATGATCTGGGGAATATATCTGGATGGAGTGTTGCAGAGAACTGGGTACTAGGAGGTGTTGAATAGATAACTTTACACAAAGAATGGTGGCGAGCTTGACACCTAGTCGATCTTCTGACGATAACCCCAGATGCCTGGGTGTAAGACTCGTAGAGTAACACTCAGCAGGTCTTCATTCATGCCTATAAGAGCCACTTTTCCCATAAGACTTTAGGGGCAGGATTCAAATCTCTTATTGCCCCCGATCTCCCGTCTAAAGTGACGGGAGATGGCAAGGCAATATTCTATGGCCACCCGTTATCGCGCTGATTGCGCCCATAAGAGACGGGTTTAGCCACGTAAAGTAGCTAAACCCGACTAAAGACATGGTCGCGATTGTGAAAAGTCCCGTTTTTGCGTCCAAACAGGTCACTTTTTGCGCATTTCAGCTTTCCACCCCTGGGGGGGTAATGAGCTGAAATGCTGATATCGCACCCATCGGCAGTAACATTTTAATACTGCCAGCAGAAGCAATGGGGGCAGGAGGGGAGCTGCAAGATTTGAATCCCGCCCTATATGTCTACCGGTACTGGGATGCCCACCAGGACTTACGCCACTGGTGACAGTACAAACTTACCCCCGAGACAACCAGAGTTATCAGTCGGCAGAAAAGACAGGGACAGAAAGAGAAATACTGAGACCAAGTTTTGGTTAGAGGACAGGCTAACAGAGAATCCACACTACACCTGAAGCTAAGCAGACAGGATCCAGACAGGAGTAGGACTGGCAATAACCGACAGACAGGCAGGATACACAGATTAAAGAGACATGCAGGGAGCAAATATAAACTAATAAATAATGACATAGAATGTTCCAGGCCAGTGGATGTTATTGCTGGCAACTGCAGAGACAGACACTAAGGAGCAATACTACTGTTAGGAGATGATACTGTATAACTGACAAGGACAGAGAGAGAGACAGAGACCAGGAATTGGTTTGAGGACAGACTAATAGAGCTGTGACTATGTACATGGACAAGAAGGCCTGAAAGCAGCTGTATGCAAATGAAATGATAATGGATAACAAACAGAAAGACCAAAGACAGGGGCTTATCCAGAACTTTGTGGGCCCCATAGCAAAATTTTGAAGGGGCCCCTGTTCCAAAGCTTCTAGAGACACATATCCACAGCAATTGTTCACTTTAAGCCCCATAATAGTGTCCTAGTTCATTTTTCTGAAGCACAGTAGTGCCTTAGTTAATGTTACGCCCCATAGTAGTGCTATAGTTTATTTTATAAACCACAGTAGAGCCCTCATTCATTGTAGGGTCACCAGTACACATTATCCAACATGGTGACCCAAATTCACATTATGACATGCAGTGTACCCAGTTCATATTATGTCACATTACAGCACCCCCAGTTATGTCACACTATAGTGCCTCCATTTCATATTGTGCCACAATACAGATTCCCATTTAAAATTATGAAACATTATAATGCCCTCTAATTCATTTTTTACCACATTACAGTGAACAAGTAAAGGGGCATAACTAGACATACTGAAGACCCCAAGGCAAAGGTTTGTAATGGCCCCTGCATAACACCCAAAGTGGGCCCCTCTCATCTCTGGGCCCCATAGCAGCTGCACTCCCCACAACTATGATAGCTACGCCCTTGACCAAAGATACAAACAAGACAAAGAATCAAGTATAGGGGGTCATTTCGAGTTGATCGCTCACTAGGAGTTTTTAGCACCTGTGAAAACACATTGTCGCCGTCCACTGGGGAGTGTATGTTAGCTTTGCATCTTTTTGTGCAAAACAAGACCAGCCCAGTAGTTACTCTTCATGTGCGTTGATTCTAATGACAGAGGAACGGCTTTTGATGTCACACACCCGCCCAGCGAATGCCCAGCCACGCCTGCGTTTTTTCTGCCACGCCTGCGTTTTTCTAAGCACTCCCTGAAAACGGTCAGTTGACACCCAGAAATGCCCACTTCATGTCAATCTTCCTGCGTTCGGATGTGCGACAGGAATGTTCGTTAGACTCTGTGCAAACCCACGATGCTCATTGTACCTGTACGACGCACCTGTCCATTGCAGTGCATACGCATGCGCAGAAATGCCAATTTTTAGCCTGATCGCTGCGCTGCGAACAATGGCAGCTAGCGATCAACTCGGAATGACCCCCATAGTATGGAGGAATCCATATTGCAGCTAATGCTAAGACAGACAGGAACCAGACAGGACTGAGTCTGACAAGAATACTTTAGCACAGGATTTCACAGGACTGGAATATGAAACAGAGAGCCAAAGGATTCCGTCGCATCCAGGATCTATGACCAGCAGGGAGTAATGGGCAGACTGGGAATATAAAGGGAGCACCAACCAATGACAAGGTTTAATGCAGCCAAGCCCCCTTTAATTAGTGATCCTATGCAGCCATGCACTGCACGTCCACTATACTCTTGACCAGAGGTTCTCAAGCTTGGTCCTCGTGGGCCCACACAGTGCATGTTTTGCAGGTCTCCTCACAGAATCACAAGTGAAATAATTAGCTCCACCTGTGGACCTTTTAAAATGTGTCAGTGAGTAATTAATACACCTGTGCACCTGCTGGGTTACCTGCAAAACATGCACTGTGTGGGCCCACGAGGACCAAGTTTGAGAACCTCTGCTCTTGACTTTCACAAAAAAAACAGGCTGGAGTCAGGTAACAAAGCATTCCCCAACCGGTGTACTTCTACAGCAATTAAGCAGACAAAATAGAGCTGCAATTAAACTGACAGAACAGAACTACAGACAGCACATGTGGCACAATTAAATTGTATGTAATATGTTATTTATGAAGCTTTTGAGGAAATACATCAACGTTATATTGGAGTTATAACTTGAAATAAAAAATGGTGTTTGCTTAGAATTCCTGTTTGTGTTCCCAATCTCTTTATCCTTCCTTCTTCCCTGGCTTTTAGGAGTGGATTCATTATTAATTAAGCTATTGGTGTAATTAATAACATTGCTTGTTAAGGAAAAGTATCTCTTACATGCTTCTCTGAATTGGTGACTTATCTGTAATTAGCCTGATTAGATTCTTCTTAAAGCCTCATGGGGCCCTAATCATGTATTAACACTTAAACTAGGTACACATATACAATTATCTGGCAGATAATCTGCCAGATCTGGCTGGTTGGAATGAAAATCTGGTAATGGATGAGAGCATATGACAATCGACCATTTACTCCCAAACACTGAAAAACTAACAAAACCTGACGTTCATACAAATTGGTTAAACACAATTTTAACCAACTTGGATGAACAACTGTTTTTGGCCATTTTGCAGTGTTTGGGAGCAAATGGTCGATTGTCATTTGCTCTCATCCATTACCAGATTTTCATTCCAACCAACTAAATGCTATGTTGAAATCAAATAATTAACCCCACAGGTTACACAATTACTGGTCTCCAAGGCCAAATTAAGGGGCACATGGGCTAGGGTCTGCAAATGTTCAAGGGCACACAGGCATCCCAAGTGGGGTCTCTTGGCAGCACTGGGTGCCATCAAGCTCAATGCCACCACTGCATTGGCAAATACTGAGATTGGGAGGAGCTGTGACCAATCCTGTGTGGGTGGGCTAGTGCCATGTGGGCGTATACACCTTTTATACGATCAGTCCCAATGTCTCCCTAAATACATAAAAATAAAAAAATTTTAATCATTTTTTGAGAAAATGAGAAATATAGTAATACTTATGGCTGACATGTAGGTGGCTGGTAATCATGCTGCTATGATCATGGGCCTATTTGTATGTGGAAACCTGGCGCTCGAGCTCCATCTGCACAATTGCTAATCTAATCCTGCCTGTCTCCTTGATAAATGTTAATAATAAGAAATATATTTATTCTTAACCCAGTTAGGTACGTGTGGGTATGTATTCATGTGACCGGCGGTCAGGAGACCGACGGTCACATAACCTCCCCCTACATCCCGAAGCCTCACAATCCCGACAGTTGGCATGCCGACCAACAGGGACTTTTCCCACTCGTGGGCAGCGTGGCGAGTGCACCAAGCCCACAAGGGGCTTGCTGCACTCGCCCCTCTCCCCCCCTACAAGATTCTGCTGCCGGGATTGCAGCGTCGGTATGCTGACCGCCTATCTCCTGAATGCGGTCAAGCATACCACACCCATACGTGTGTACCCATAGACTCAGATAAATTAATGCAAAATGACCAGAATAGCGGCGTCAATCAAAAGCAGCTAGTTCACGGGAGGGTGTCAGTCTCCAACATAAATCATATGTAGCAAGAAAAAGGGTAGAACAACACTAACGCTAACCAATATAAGGTGTTCCAATGAACATCAATTAAGATAATTAAAACTGGAACAGATATAGTTAATAGATTATTGCCAAAATAGCAAGATAAAAAGAATCTGCAATTTAAAAATGATTCATTTATTCTTAACAGTATATGCTAATCAATAAGTATAATAAAAATGATAACATCAATGTCACTAGTACTAAATCACTGACACCATCCTTGTGGATTAGGACATATAGAGGGGTATTCAATTGTTTGAAAAGTCAGTTGGGTGTTTGTTTTTTCCTATCTAACAGACAGGAAAAAACAGACACCCAACCAACTTTTCAAACATTTGAATTCCCCTCATACAGTTCCACTCAATAAGGAACTTGCCATATTTCAATCAGTCTCAATAGTGGAATTCAGAATAATATCCAGCAAATAGTAAGGTGTTACCAGCTAGATGAATAGGAAGTCTGTCCTATTATGTTTAGAAAGTGGTGTTGCAATAATCTATTAACTGCAGACATTCCTGTTTTATTTCAATTATTTATCTGATGTTCATTTGAGCACCAATGAGTAGAGATGAGCGGGTTCGGTTTCTCTGAATCCGAACCCGCCAGAACTTCATGTTTTTTTTCACGGGTCCGAGCGACTCGGATCTTCCCGCCTTGCTCGGTTAACCCGAGCGCGCCCGAACGTCATCATGACGCTGTCGGATTCTCGCGAGGCTCGGATTCTATCGCGAGACTCGGATTCTATATAAGGAGCCGCGCGTCGCCGCCATTTTCACACGTGCATTGAGATTGATAGGGAGAGGACGTGGCTGGCGTCCTCTCCATTTAGATTATAAGAGACTGAGAGAGATTTACTGGAGCTGACTAGGAGGAGTACTGTTACTGTAGAAGTGTAGAGACTGAGTGGAGAGAGTTTACTAGTGAGGACAGTGCAGTTTACTTTATAATCCGTTCTCTGCCTGAAAAAAGCGATACACAGCACACAGTGACTCAGTCACATACCATATCTGTGTGCACTGCTCAGGCTCAGGCCAGTGTGCTGCATCATCTATAATCTATATATAATATTATATATATCTGTCTGACTGCTCAGCTCACACAGCTTATAATTGTGGGGGAGACTGGGGAGCACTACTGCAGTGCCAGTTATAGGTTATAGCAGGAGCCAGGAGTACATAATATATTATATAGTGAGTGACCACCAGACACACAGTGCAGTTTATTTAATATATCCGTTCTCTGCCTGAAAAAAGCGATACACACAGTGACTCAGTCAGTCACATACCATATCTGTGTGCACTGCTCAGGCTCAGGCCAGTGTGCTGCATCATCTATTATCTATATATAATATTATATATATCTGTCTGACTGCTCAGCTCACACAGCTTATAATTGTGGGGGAGACTGGGGAGCACTACTGCAGTGCCAGTTATAGGTTATAGCAGGAGCCAGGAGTACATAATATATTATATAGTGAGTGACCACCAGACACACAGTGCAGTTTATTTAATATATCCGTTCTCTGCCTGAAAAAAGCGATACACACAGTGACTCAGTCAGTCACATACCATATCTGTGTGCACTGCTCAGGCTCAGGCCAGTGTGCTGCATCATCTATTATTTTATCTATATATAATATTATATATATCTGTCTGACTGCTCAGCTCACACAGCTTATAATTGTGGGGGAGACTGGGGAGCACTACTGCAGTGCCAGTTATAGGTTATAGCAGGAGCCAGGAGTACATAATATATTATATAGTGAGTGACCACCAGACACACAGTGCAGTTTATTTAATATATCCGTTCTCTGCCTGAAAAAAGCGATACACACAGTGACTCAGTCAGTCACATACCATATCTGTGTGCACTGCTCAGGCTCAGGCCAGTGTGCTGCATCATCTATTATCTATATATAATATTATATATATCTGTCTGACTGCTCAGCTCACACAGCTTATAATTGTGGGGGAGACTGGGGAGCACTACTGCAGTGCCAGTTATAGGTTATAGCAGGAGCCAGGAGTACATAATATATTATATAGTGAGTGACCACCAGACACACAGTGCAGTTTATTTAATATATCCGTTCTCTGCCTGAAAAAAGCGATACACACAGTGACTCAGTCAGTCACATACCATATCTGTGTGCACTGCTCAGGCTCAGGCCAGTGTGCTGCATCATCTATTATCTATATATAATATTATATATATCTGTCTGACTGCTCAGCTCACACAGCTTATAATTGTGGGGGAGACTGGGGAGCACTACTGCAGTGCCAGTTATAGGTTATAGCAGGAGCCAGGAGTACATAATATATTATATAGTGAGTGACCACCAGACACACAGTGCAGTTTATTTAATATATCCGTTCTCTGCCTGAAAAAAGCGATACACACAGTGACTCAGTCAGTCACATACCATATCTGTGTGCACTGCTCAGGCTCAGGCCAGTGTGCTGCATCATCTATTATCTATATATAATATTATATATATCTGTCTGACTGCTCAGCTCACACAGCTTATAATTGTGGGGGAGACTGGGGAGCACTACTGCAGTGCCAGTTATAGGTTATAGCAGGAGCCAGGAGTACATAATATATTATATAGTGAGTGACCACCAGACACACAGTGCAGTTTATTTAATATATCCGTTCTCTGCCTGAAAAAAGCGATACACACAGTGACTCAGTCAGTCACATACCATATCTGTGTGCACTGCTCAGGCTCAGGCCAGTGTGCTGCATCATCTATTATCTATATATAATATTATATATATCTGTCTGACTGCTCAGCTCACACAGCTTATAATTGTGGGGGAGACTGGGGAGCACTACTGCAGTGCCAGTTATAGGTTATAGCAGGAGCCAGGAGTACATAATATATTATATAGTGAGTGACCATCAGACACACAGTGCAGTTTATTTAATATATCCGTTCTCTGCCTGAAAAAAGCGATACACACAGTGACTCAGTCAGTCACATACCATATCTGTGTGCACTGCTCAGGCTCAGGCCAGTGTGCTGCATCATCTATTATCTATATATAATATTATATATATCTGTCTGACTGCTCAGCTCACACAGCTTATAATTGTGGGGGAGACTGGGGAGCACTACTGCAGTGCCAGTTATAGGTTATAGCAGGAGCCAGGAGTACATAATATATTATATAGTGAGTGACCACCAGACACACAGTGCAGTTTATTTAATATATCCGTTCTCTGCCTGAAAAAAGCGATACACACAGTGACTCAGTCAGTCACATACCATATCTGTGTGCACTGCTCAGGCTCAGGCCAGTGTGCTGCATCATCTATTATCTATATATAATATTATATATATCTGTCTGACTGCTCAGCTCACACAGCTTATAATTGTGGGGGAGACTGGGGAGCACTACTGCAGTGCCAGTTATAGGTTATAGCAGGAGCCAGGAGTACATAATATATTATATAGTGAGTGACCACCAGACACACAGTGCAGTTTATTTAATATATCCGTTCTCTGCCTGAAAAAAGCGATACACACAGTGACTCAGTCAGTCACATACCATATCTGTGTGCACTGCTCAGGCTCAGGCCAGTGTGCTGCATCATCTATTATCTATATATAATATTATATATATCTGTCTGACTGCTCAGCTCACACAGCTTATAATTGTGGGGGAGACTGGGGAGCACTACTGCAGTGCCAGTTATAGGTTATAGCAGGAGCCAGGAGTACATAATATATTATATAGTGAGTGACCACCAGACACACAGTGCAGTTTATTTAATATATCCGTTCTCTGCCTGAAAAAAGCGATACACACAGTGACTCAGTCAGTCACATACCATATCTGTGTGCACTGCTCAGGCTCAGGCCAGTGTGCTGCATCATCTATTATCTATATATAATATTATATATATCTGTCTGACTGCTCAGCTCACACAGCTTATAATTGTGGGGGAGACTGGGGAGCACTACTGCAGTGCCAGTTATAGGTTATAGCAGGAGCCAGGAGTACATAATATATTATATAGTGAGTGACCATCAGACACACAGTGCAGTTTATTTAATATATCCGTTCTCTGCCTGAAAAAAGCGATACACACAGTGACTCAGTCAGTCACATACCATATCTGTGTGCACTGCTCAGGCTCAGGCCAGTGTGCTGCATCATCTATTATCTATATATAATATTATATATATCTGTCTGACTGCTCAGCTCACACAGCTTATAATTGTGGGGGAGACTGGGGAGCACTACTGCAGTGCCAGTTATAGGTTATAGCAGGAGCCAGGAGTACATAATATATTATATAGTGAGTGACCACCAGACACACAGTGCAGTTTATTTAATATATCCGTTCTCTGCCTGAAAAAAGCGATACACACAGTGACTCAGTCAGTCACATACCATATCTGTGTGCACTGCTCAGGCTCAGGCCAGTGTGCTGCATCATCTATTATCTATATATAATATTATATATATCTGTCTGACTGCTCAGCTCACACAGCTTATAATTGTGGGGGAGACTGGGGAGCACTACTGCAGTGCCAGTTATAGGTTATAGCAGGAGCCAGGAGTACATAATATATTATATAGTGAGTGACCACCAGACACACAGTGCAGTTTATTTAATATATCCGTTCTCTGCCTGAAAAAAGCGATACACACAGTGACTCAGTCAGTCACATACCATATCTGTGTGCACTGCTCAGGCTCAGGCCAGTGTGCTGCATCATCTATTATTTTATCTATATATAATATTATATATATCTGTCTGACTGCTCAGCTCACACAGCTTATAATTGTGGGGGAGACTGGGGAGCACTACTGCAGTGCCAGTTATAGGTTATAGCAGGAGCCAGGAGTACATAATATATTATATAGTGAGTGACCACCAGACACACAGTGCAGTTTATTTAATATATCCGTTCTCTGCCTGAAAAAAGCGATACACACAGTGACTCAGTCAGTCACATACCATATCTGTGTGCACTGCTCAGGCTCAGGCCAGTGTGCTGCATCATCTATATATATTATATATCTGTCTGACTGCTCAGCTCACACAGCTTATAATTGTGGGGGAGACTGGGGAGCACTACTGCAGTGCCAGTTATAGGTTATAGCAGGAGCCAGGAGTACATATTATATTAAAATTAAACAGTGCACACTTTTGCTGCAGGAGTGCCACTGCCAGTGTGACTGACCAGTGACCTGACCACACTGACCACCAGTATAGTTAGTAGTATACTTATATTGTGATTGCCTGAAAAAGTTAAACACTCGTCGTGTGACTTCACTTGTGTGTTTTTTTTTTTTTTATTCTATAAAAATAAAACTCATTCTGCTGACAGACAGTGTCCAGCAGGTCCGTCATTATATAATATATAATATATACCTGTCCGGCTGCAGTAGTGATATATATATATTTTTTATATCATTTATCATCCAGTCGCAGCAGACACAGTACGGTAGTTCACGGCTGTGGCTACCTCTGTGTCTCTGCACTCGGCAGGCAGTCCGTCCATAATTGTAATACCACCTAACCGTGGATTTTTTTCATTCTTCTTTATACATACATAGTTACATAGACATCTTCTCTTTATCAACCAGTCTATATTAGCTGCAGACACAGTACAGTACGGTAGTTCACGGCTGTGGCTACCTCTGTGTCTGCACTCGGCAGGCAGTCCGTCCATAATTGTATACCACCTAACCGTGGTTTTTTTTCATTCTTCTTTATACATACATAGTTACATAGACATCTTCTCTTTATCAACCAGTCTATATTAGCTGCAGACACAGTACAGTACGGTAGTTCACGGCTGTGGCTACCTCTGTGTCTGCACTCGGCAGGCAGTCCGTCCATAATTGTATACCACCTAACCGTGGATTTTTTTCAGTCTTCTTTATACATACATAGTTACATAGACATCTTCTCTTTATCAACCAGTCTATATTAGCTGCAGACACAGTACAGTACGGTAGTTCACGGCTGTGGCTACCTCTGTGTCTGCAGTCGGCAGGCAGTCCATAATTGTATACTAGTATCCATCTCCATTGTTTACCTGAGGTGCCTTTTAGTTGTGCCTATTAAAATATGGAGAACAAAAATGTTGAGGTTCCAAAATTAGGGAAAGATCAAGATCCACTTCCACCTCGTGCTGAAGCTGCTGCCACTAGTCATGGCCGAGACGATGAAATGCCAGCAACGTCGTCTGCCAAGGCCGATGCCCAATGTCATAGTACAGAGCATGTCAAATCCAAAACACCAAATATCAGAAAAAAAAGGACTCCAAGACCTAAAATAAAATTGTCGGAGGAGAAGCGTAAACTTGCCAATATGCCATTTACCACACGGAGTGGCAAGGAACGGCTGAGGCCCTGGCCTATGTTCATGGCTAGTGGTTCAGCTTCACATGAGGATGGAAGCACTCAGCCTCTCGCTAGAAAAATGAAAAGACTCAAGCTGGCAAAAGCAGCACAGCAAAGAACTGTGCATTCTTCGAAATCCCAAATCCACAAGGAGAGTCCAATTGTGTCGGTTGCGATGCCTGACCTTCCCAACACTGGACGTGAAGAGCATGCGCCTTCCACCATTTGCACGCCCCCTGCAAGTGCTGGAAGGAGCACCCGCAGTCCAGTTCCTGATAGTCAGATTGAAGATGTCAGTGTTGAAGTACACCAGAATGAGGAGGATATGGGTGTTGCTGGCGCTGGGGAGGAAATTGACCAGGAGGATTCTGATGGTGAGGTGGTTTGTTTAAGTCAGGCACCCGGGGAGACACCTGTTGTCCGTGGGAGGAATATGGCCGTTGACATGCCAGGTGAAAATACCAAAAAAATCATCTCTTCGGTGTGGAGGTATTTCACCAGAAATGCGGACAACAGGTGTCAAGCCGTGTGTTCCCTTTGTCAAGCTGTAATAAGTAGGGGTAAGGACGTTAACCACCTCGGAACATCCTCCCTTATACGTCACCTGCAGCGCATTCATAATAAGTCAGTGACAAGTTCAAAAACTTTGGGTGACAGCGGAAGCAGTCCACTGACCAGTAAATCCCTTCCTCTTGTAACCAAGCTCACGCAAACAACCCCACCAACTCCCTCAGTGTCAATTTCCTCCTTCCCCAGGAATGCCAATAGTCCTGCAGGCCATGTCACTGGCAATTCTGACGAGTCCTCTCCTGCCTGGGATTCCTCCGATGCATCCTTGCGTGTAACGCCTACTGCTGCTGGCGCTGCTGTTGTTGCCGCTGGGAGTCGATGGTCATCCCAGAGGGGAAGTCGTAAGCCCACTTGTACTACTTCCAGTAAGCAATTGACTGTTCAACAGTCCTTTGCGAGGAAGATGAAATATCACAGCAGTCATCCTACTGCAAAGCGGATAACTGAGGCCTTGACAACTATGTTGGTGTTAGACGTGCGTCCGGTATCCGCCGTTAGTTCACAGGGAACTAGACAATTTATTGAGGCAGTGTGCCCCCGTTACCAAATACCATCTAGGTTCCACTTCTCTAGGCAGGCGATACCGAGAATGTACACGGACGTCAGAAAAAGACTCACCAGTGTCCTAAAAAATGCAGTTGTACCCAATGTCCACTTAACCACGGACATGTGGACAAGTGGAGCAGGGCAGGGTCAGGACTATATGACTGTGACAGCCCACTGGGTAGATGTATGGACTCCCGCCGCAAGAACAGCAGCGGCGGCACCAGTAGCAGCATCTCGCAAACGCCAACTCTTTCCTAGGCAGGCTACGCTTTGTATCACCGCTTTCCAGAATACGCACACAGCTGAAAACCTCTTACGGCAACTGAGGAAGATCATCGCGGAATGGCTTACCCCAATTGGACTCTCCTGTGGATTTGTGGCATCGGACAACGCCAGCAATATTGTGTGTGCATTAAATATGGGCAAATTCCAGCACGTCCCATGTTTTGCACATACCTTGAATTTGGTGGTGCAGAATTTTTTAAAAAACGACAGGGGCGTGCAAGAGATGCTGTCGGTGGCCAGAAAAATTGCGGGACACTTTCGGCGTACAGGCACCACGTACAGAAGACTGGAGCACCACCAAAAACTACTGAACCTGCCCTGCCATCATCTGAAGCAAGAAGTGGTAACGAGGTGGAATTCAACCCTCTATATGCTTCAGAGGTTGGAGGAGCAGCAAAAGGCCATTCAAGCCTATACAATTGAGCATGATATAGGAGGTGGAATGCACCTGTCTCAAGTGCAGTGGAGAATGATTTCAACGTTGTGCAAGGTTCTGATGCCCTTTGAACTTGCCACACGTGAAGTCAGTTCAGACACTGCCAGCCTGAGTCAGGTCATTCCCCTCATCAGGCTTTTGCAGAAGAAGCTGGAGGCATTGAAGAAGGAGCTAAAAGGGAGCGATTCCGCTAGGCATGTGGGACTTGTGGATGCAGCCCTTAATTCGCTTAACAAGGATTCACGGGTGGTCAATCTGTTGAAATCAGAGCACTACATTTTGGCCACCGTGCTCGATCCTAGATTTAAAGCCTACCTTGGATCTCTCTTTCCGGCAGACACAAGTCTGCTGGGGTTGAAAGACCTGCTGGTGACAAAATTGTCAAGTCAAGCGGAACGCGACCTGTCAACATCTCCTCCTTCACATTCTCCCGCAACTGGGGGTGCGAGGAAAAGGCTCAGAATTCCGAGCCCACCCGCTGGCGGTGATGCAGGGCAGTCTGGAGCGACTGCTGATGCTGACATCTGGTCCGGACTGAAGGACCTGACAACGATTACGGACATGTCGTCTACTGTCACTGCATATGATTCTCTCAACATTGATAGAATGGTGGAGGATTATATGAGTGACCGCATCCAAGTAGGCACGTCACACAGTCCGTACTTATACTGGCAGGAAAAAGAGGCAATTTGGAGGCCCTTGCACAAACTGGCTTTATTCTACCTAAGTTGCCCTCCCACAAGTGTGTACTCCGAAAGAGTGTTTAGTGCCGCCGCTCGCCTTGTCAGCAATCGGCGTACGAGGTTACATCCAGAAAATGTGGAGAAGATGATGTTCATTAAAATGAATTATAATCAATTCCTCCGCGGAGACATTGACCAGCAGCAATTGCCTCCACAAAGTACACAGGGAGCTGAGATGGTGGATTCCAGTGGGGACGAATTGATAATCTGTGAGGAGGGGGATGTACACGGTGATATATCGGAGGGTGAAGATGAGGTGGACATCTTGCCTCTGTAGAGCCAGTTTGTGCAAGGAGAGATTAATTGCTTCTTTTTTGGGGGGGGTCCAAACCAACCCGTCATATCAGTCACAGTCGTGTGGCAGACCCTGTCACTGAAATGATGGGTTGGTTAAAGTGTGCATGTCCTGTTTTGTTTATACAACATAAGGGTGGGTGGGAGGGCCCAAGGACAATTCCATCTTGCACCTCTTTTTTCTTTTCTTTTTCTTTGCATCATGTGCTGATTGGGGAGGGTTTTTTGGAAGGGACATCCTGCGTGACACTGCAGTGCCACTCCTAGATGGGCCCGGTGTTTGTGTCGGCCACTAGGGTCGCTAATCTTACTCACACAGTCAGCTACCTCATTGCGCCTCTTTTTTTCTTTGCGTCATGTGCTGTTTGGGGAGGGTTTTTTGGAAGGGACATCCTGCGTGACACTGCAGTGCCACTCCTAGATGGGCCCGGTGTTTGTGTCGGCCACTAGGGTCGCTAATCTTACTCACACAGCTACCTCATTGCGCCTCTTTTTTTCTTTGCGTCATGTGCTGTTTGGGGAGGGTTTTTTGGAAGGGACATCCTGCGTGACACTGCAGTGCCACTCCTAGATGGGCCCGGTGTTTGTGTCGGCCACTAGGGTCGCTAATCTTACTCACACAGCTACCTCATTGCGCCTCTTTTTTTCTTTGCGTCATGTGCTGTTTGGGGAGGGTTTTTTGGAAGGGACATCCTGCGTGACACTGCAGTGCCACTCCTAGATGGGCCCGGTGTTTGTGTCGGCCACTAGGGTCGCTTATCTTACTCACACAGCGACCTCGGTGCAAATTTTAGGACTAAAAATAATATTGTGAGGTGTGAGGTATTCAGAATAGACTGAAAATGAGTGTAAATTATGGTTTTTGAGGTTAATAATACTTTGGGATCAAAATGACCCCCAAATTCTATGATTTAAGCTGTTTTTTAGTGTTTTTTGAAAAAAACACCCGAATCCAAAACACACCCGAATCCGACAAAAAAAATTCGGTGAGGTTTTGCCAAAACGCGTTCGAACCCAAAACACGGCCGCGGAACCGAACCCAAAACCAAAACACAAAACCCGAAAAATTTCAGGCGCTCATCTCTACCAATGAGCGCTGTGTATGCATAGACTGCACAATTCTAAAATTACGCAATTCTAAAATTACATGTCTCATCTCTGCCTCACCCATGTAAAGACTGGTAACTCCCTATATGTGACATTAAAGTGTGATTACAGTACAAGACTAAAGACATATTTTTTTTCATATGAGGCATATGTCAGTTTTCATCCTACTAGTATCTGTATACAAACTAGAGATGTGCACCGGAAATTTTTCGGGTTTTATGTTTTGGTTTTGGATTCGGTTCCGCGGCCGTGTTTTGGATTCGGACGCGTTTTGGCAAAACCTCCCTGAGATTTTTTTGTCGGATTCGGGTGTTTTTTTTTCTTCAAAAACCCCTCAAAAACAGCTTAAATCATAGAATTTGGGGGTAATTTTGATCCTATAGTATTATTAACCTCAATAACCACAATTTCCACTCATTTCCAGTCTATTCTGAACACCTCACACCTCACAATACTATTTTTAGTCCTAAAATTTGCACCGAGGTCGCTGGATGACTAAGCAAAGCGACCCAAGAGGGCGGCAGAAACACCTGGCCCATCTACCCATCTAGGAGTGGCACTGCAGTGTCAGACAGGATAGCACTATAAAAAATTGGCCCCAAACATCACATGATGCAAAGAAAAGAGAAAAAGAGGTGCACTGTGGTCGCTGGACGGCTAAGCTAAGCGACACAAACACCTCAATATCACAGGAATTATTCATTCTAATTAATGGTATTATTGGTCCAAATCACTGGAAGAAAATGACAAAATCACTGGAATTATTTGTTCTAATCAATGGTATTATTGGTCCAAATCACTGGAAGAAAATGACAAAATCACTGGAATTATTCGTTCTAATCAATGGTATTATTGGTCCAAATCACTGGAAGAAAATGACAAAATCACTGGAATTAAATGGCAGTGATGTCAGGAATTATATCAAATGGCAGTACCACTGGACATATTCGGTAGTGTCAGACAGGATGGCACTTAAAAAAATTGGCCCCAAACAGCACATGATGCAAAGAAAAGAGAAAAAGAGGTGCACTGTGGTCGCTTGACGGCTAAGCTAAGCGACACAAACACCTCAATATCACAGGAATTATTTGTTCTAATCAATGCTATTATTGGTCCAAATAACTGGAAGAAAATGACAAAATCACTGAAATTATTTGTTCTAATCAATGGTATTATTGGTCCAAATCCCTGGAAGAAAATTACAAAATCACTGGAATTATTCGTAAACATTTGTAGAAAGTCGCTGCTTTCTGATTACAGAAATGCTCAGATATTCCTGCGAATCCACAATCCCTTCCCAGAGGAAAAATAAATTGAGAAACCGTTGTTTGAGAACGTTTGCTCTCTTTCCCTTACAAAGGAACAAACCACTTTCTAAGAAGACTGACGTTTTTGGGATTATGGAGACATAATGTTTTTGAATATAAATCCTAAAGCAGGTGGTGTATTAGAGCAAAAGAGTGCAAGAGACCAGCCATGCACTTTCTGAAATATTATGACAAAATGTTACTGTATTTCATAAGCACTCATTCCTAACTCTGCTAAGTACTTTTTGGTATACTGTATCTGGCTTCCATGAGGTAGTTGTCCATTATTTCAGCTTCCATTGACCTTTTTGAAAGCGGTAGAAGTTATCGATTCCCCCCCCCCCTATTTTAAATGTTCTCCTGCATAGCCCAGTAAAATGTTGCAATGTTAAGTATTGACATGTGCCTTCTGGGGGTCCACTTCTTCACCAAACCCAGCCAAATCTCATCCTAACCCTCTGTTCCACGTTCTCTATGTACCCCATCTGTGTCACCCATGTCTGTCTACCCCTCCCCTTTAGATTGTAAGCTCTCACGAGCAGGGCCCTCTTCCCTCATGTGCTTATCCTTTGTCTTACTTTAATAATCTTCAACTGTACCACATCCAGCAGTCTTCTGCCACCTGATACTTATTCCAGTGTCATCTGCTGATGTAACTATGTTTATTTACCCTGTACTTGTCCTATACTGTCATCAACTGTAAGTTTCTGTTTTCCTATTTGATTATTTATGTACTCTGTAATTGGGCACTGCAGAACCCTTGTGGTGCCATATAAATAAAGGATAATAATAATAATAATAATAATAATATAGGGTGTATAATCCCCAGGTGTATTTCACACATCACACAGTACAGTATATAGGGTGTATAATCCCCAGGTGTATCTCACACATCGCTTAGTACAGATTACAGGATGTATAATCACCAGGTGTATAACACACGTCGCACAGTACAGTATACATACTGGTCACAACAATGCAGCAGATATTGAGCACTGATCAGGATACTAGAAGTGACACAGAGCTGCAAGATACAGCAATGGCCTACTGTACACAACTATATATGTATACTGCTGGTCACCAAAATGCCGCACTGTCCTACTATATACTGCTCACAATAATGCAGAACAGATATGGAATGGATACTTGCAGTGACACAGAGCTGCAAGATACAGCAATGGCCTACTGTACACAACTATATACTGTTGGGTCACCAAAATGCTGCACTGTAATACTATATATACTGCTCACAAAAATGCAGCACAGATATGGAATGGATACTTGCAGTGACACAGAGCTGCAAGATACAGCAGTGGCCTACTGTACTGTACTACTATAAGTATAATTATATACTGGTGGTCCCCAGTCCCCACAATAAAGCACACTGAGCACAGATATTTGCAGCACACTGAGCACAGATATGGAGCGGTTTCAGGCAGAGAACATAGATATTTTCAGCACACTGAGCACAGATATTTGCAGCACACTGAGCACAGATATTTGCAGCACACTGAGCACAGATTACGGAGCTTTTCAGGGAGAGAACGCAGCCACGTCCTCTCCGTTCAATCTCCAATGCACGGGTGAAAATGGCGGCGACGCGCAGCTCTTTATATTGAATACGAATCTCGCGAGAATCCGACAGCGGGATGATGACGTTCAGCCGCATTCGGGTTAACCGAGCAAGGCGGGAAGATCCGAGGCTGCCTCGGAACTAGAGATGTGCACCGGAAATTTTTCGGGTTTTGTGTTTTGGTTTTGGATTCGGTTCCACGGCCGTGTTTTGGATTCGGACGCGTTTTGCTAAAACCTCCCTGAAAATTTTTTGTCGGATTTGGGTGTTTTTTTACAAAAAACCCTCAAAAACAGCTTAAATCATAGTATTATTAACCTCAATAACCATAATTTACACTCATTTTCAGTCTATTCTGAATAGTGATGAGCGGGTTCGGTTCCTCGGAAACCGAACCGCCCCCGAACTTCACCCATTTTACACGGGTCCGAGGCATACTCGGATTCTCCCGTATGGCTCGGTTAATCCGAGCGCGCCCGAACGTCATCATCCCGCTGTCGGATTCTCGCGAGATTCGGATTCTATATAAGCAGCCGCGCGTCGCCGCCATTTTCACTCGTGCATTGGAAATGTTAGGGAGAGGACGTGGCTGGCGTCCTCTCCATTTATTAAGAATATTTGTGCTGCTTATTGCTTAATTGTGGGGACTGGGGAGCAGCTGTATTATATAGGAGGAGTACAGTGCAGAGTTTTGCTGACCAGTGACCACCAGTATACGTTGTCTGCCTGAAAAACACTCCATATCTGTGCTCAGTGTGCTACATATATCTGTGCTCACACTGCTTAATTGTGGGGACTGGGGAGCAGCTGTATTATAGGAGGAGTACAGTGCAGAGTTTTGCTGACCAGTGACCACTAGTATACGTTGTCTGCCTGAAAAACACTCCATATCTGTGCTCAGTGTGCTGCATATATCTGTGCTCACACTGCTTAATTGGGTGTGGTTCGTTTTATCGACAGTATCTAGGTCGACAATGTTTAGGTCGACCACTATAGGTCGACAGTCACTAGGTCGACATGGATGGAAGGTCGACAGGGTTTCTAGGTCGACAGGTCTAAAGGTCGACATGAGGATTATTATTTTTTTGTGTGTCGTTTTCTTCGTAAAGTGACCGGGATCCCAAATTAGTGTACCGCGTCCCCTCGCATGGCTCGCTTCGCTCACCATGCTTCGGGCATGGTGCCTTCGCTCCGCTACCACTTCGCTCGGCACACTTTACCGTTCCAATAGTAGTCCACGTGGATCGCTAAGTATGAAAAAATCCACAAAAAAAAAATGTGAAAAACTCATGTCGACCTTTAAACCTGTCGACCTAGCACATGTCGACCTAGAAACCCTGTCGACCTTCCATCCATGTCGACCTAGTGACTGTTGACCTATAGTGGTCGACCTAAACATTGTCGACCTAGACACTGTCGATCTTCAGACCGGATCCCGCTTAATTGTGGGGACTGGGGAGCAGCTGTATTATAGGAGGAGTACAGTGCAGAGTTTTGCTGACCAGTGACCACCAGTATACGTTGTCTGCCTGAAAAACACTCCATATCTGTGCTCAGTGTGCTGCATATATTTGTGCTCACACTGCTTAATTGTGGGGACTGGGGAGCAGCTGTATTATATAGGAGGAGTACAGTGCAGAGTTTTGCTGACCAGTTACCACTAGTATACGTAGTCTGCCTGAAAAACACTCCATATCTATGCTCAGTGTGCTGCATATATCTGTGCTCACACTGCTTAATTGTGGGGACTGGGGAGCAGCTGTATTATATAGGAGGAGTACAGTGCAGAGTTTTGCTGACCAGTGACCACCAGTATACGTTGTCTGCCTGAAAAACACTCCATATCTGTGCTCAGTGTGCTACATATATCTGTGCTCACACTGCTTAATTGTGGGGACTGGGGAGCAGCTGTATTATATAGGAGGAGTACAGTGCAGAGTTTTGCTGACAGTGACCACCAGTATACGTTGTCTGCCTGAAAAACACTCCATATCTGTGCTCAGTGTGCTGCATATATCTGTACTCACACTGCTTTATTGTGGGCACTGGGGACCACCAGTACATTATATAGGAGGAGTACAGTGCAGAGTTTTGCTGACCAGTGACCACCAGTATACGTTGTATGCCTGAAAAACACTACATATCTGTGCTCAGTGTGCTGCATATATCTGTGCTCACACTGCTTAATTGTGGGCACTGGGGAGCAGCTGTATTTTATAGGAGGAGTACAGTGCAGAGTTTTGCTGACCAGTGACCACCAGTATACGTTGTCTGCCTGAAAAACACTCCATATCTGTGCTCAGTGTGCTGCATATATCTGTGCTCACACTGCTTAATTGTGGGGACTGGGGAGCAGCTGTATTATATAGGAGGAGTACAGTGCAGAGTTTTGCTGACAGTGACCACCAGTATACGTTGTCTGCCTGAAAAACACTCCATATCTGTGCTCAGTGTGCTGCATATATCTGTGCTCACACTACTTTATTGTGGGCACTGGGGACCAGCAGTATTATATAGGAGGAGTACAGTGCAGAGTTTTGCTGACCAGTGACCACCAGTATATGTTGTCTGCCTGAAAAACACTCCATATCTGTGCTCAGTGTGCTGTATATATCTGTGCTCACACTGCTTTATTGTGGGCACTGGGGACCACCAGTATATTATATAGGAGGAGTACAGTGCAGAGTTTTGTTGACCAGTGACCACCAGTATATGTTGTCTGCCTGAAAAACACTCCATATCTGTGCTCAGTGTGCTGCATATATCTGTGCTCACACTGCTTAATTGTGGGGACTGGGGAGCAGCTGTGTTATATAGGAGGAGTACAGTGCAGAGTTTTGCTGACCAGTGACCACCAGTATATGTTGTCTGCCTGAAAACACTCCATATCTGTGCTTAGTGTGCTGCATATATCTGTGCTCACACTGCTTTATTGTGGGCACTGGGGACCACCAGTATATTATATAGGAGGAGTACAGTGCAGAGTTTTGTTGACCAGTGACCACCAGTATATGTTGTCTGCCTGAAAAACACTCCATATCTGTGCTCAGTGTGCTGCATATATCTGTGCTCACACTGCTTAATTGTGGGGACTGGGGAGCAGCTGTATTATATAGGAGGAGTACAGTGCAGAGTTTTGCTGACAGTGATCACCAGTATACGTTGTCTGCCTGAAAAACACTCCATATCTGTGCTCAGTGTGCTGCATATATCTGTGCTCACACTGCTTTATTGTGGGCACTGGGGACCACCAGTATATTATATAGGAGGAGTACAGTGCAGAGTTTTGCTGACAGTGACCACCAGTATATATAGCATATACGGTACGGAAGGCCACTGCTCTACCTACCTCTGTGTCGTCAAGTATACTATCCATCCATACCTGTGGTGCATTTCAGTTGTGCGCAGTATATATAGTAGTAGGCCATTGCTATTGATACTGGCATATAATTCCACACATTAAAAAATGGAGAACAAAAATGTGGAGGTTAAAATAGGGAAAGATCAAGATCCACTTCCACCTCGTGCTGAAGCTGCTGCCACTAGTCCTGGCCGAGACGATGAAATGCCATCAACGTCATCTGCCAAGGCCGATGCCCAATGTCATAGTAGAGAGCATGTAAAATCCAAAAAACAAAAGTTCAGTAAAATGACCCAAAAATCAAAATTGAAAGCGTCTGATGAGAAGCGTAAAATTGCCAATATGCCATTTACGACACGGAGTGGCAAGGAACGGCTGAGGCCCTGGCCTATGTTCATGGCTAGTGGTTCAGATTCACATGAGGATGGAAGCACTCATCCTCTCGCTAGAAAAATGAAAAGACTTAAGCTGGCAAAAGCACAGCAAAGACCTGTGCGTTCTTCTAAATCACAAATCCCCAAGGAGAGTCCAATTGTGTCGGTTGCGATGCCTGACATTCCCAACACTGGACGGGAAGAGCTTGCGCCTTCCACCATTTGCACGCCCCCTGCAAGTGCTGGAAGGAGCACCCACAGTCCTGTTCCTGATAGTCAAATTGAAGATGTCACTTTTGAAGTACACCAGGATGAGGATATGGGTGTTGCTGGTGCTGGGGAGGAAATTGACAAGGAGGATTCTGATGGTGAGGTGGTTTGTTTAAGTCAGGCACCCGGGGAGACACCTGTTGTCCGTGGGACGAATATGGCCATTGACATGCCTGGTCAAAATACAAAAAAAAATTCACCTCTTCGGTGTGGAATTATTTCAACACAAATGCGGACAACAGGTGTCAAGCCGTGTGTTGCCTTTGTCAAGCTGTAATAAGTAGGGGTAAGGACGTTAACCACCTAGGAAACCACACCACCAACTCCCTCAGTGTCAATTTCCACCTTAGACAGGAAAGCAAATAGTCCTGCAGGCCATGTCACTGGCAAGTCTGACGAGTCCTCTCCTGCCTGGGATTCCGCCGATGCATCCTTGAGTGTAACGCCTACTGCTGCTGGCGCTGCTGTTGTTGCTGCTGGGAGTCGATCGTCATCCAAGAGGGGAAGTCGGAAGACCACTTGTACTACTTCCAGTAAGCAATTGACTGTCCAACAGTCCTTTGCGAGGAAGATGAAATATCACAGCAGTCATCCTGCTGCAAAGCGGATAACTCAGGTCTTGTCAGCCTGGGTGGTGAGAAACGTGGTTCCGGTATCCACCGTTAATTCAGAGGCAACTAGAGACTTGATTGAGGTACTGTGTCCCCGGTACCAAATACCATCTAGGTTCCATTTCTGTAGGCAGGTGATACCGAAAATGTACACAGACGTCAGAAAAAGAGTCACCAGTGTCCTAAAAAATGCAGTTGTACCCAATGTCCACTTAACCACGGACATGTGGACAAGTAGAGCAGGCCAGACTCAGGACTATATGACTGTGACAGCCCACTGGGTAGATGTATTTCCTCCCGCAGCAAGAACAGCAGCGGCGGCACCAGTAGCAGCATCTCGCAAACGCCAACTCGTTCCTAGGTAGGCTACGCTTTGTATCACCTCTTTCCATAAGAGGCACACAGCTGACAACCTCTTACGGAAACTGAGGAACATCATCGCAGAATGGCTTACACCAATTGGACTCTCCTGGGGATTTGTGACATCGGACAACGCCAGCAATATTTTGCGTGCATTACATCTGGGCAAATTCAAGCACGTCCCATGTTTTGCACATACATTGAATTTGGTGGTGCAGAATTATTTGAAAAACGACAGGGGCGTGCAAGAGATGCTGTCGGTGGCCCGAAGAATTGCGGGCCACTTTCGGCATTCAGCCACCGCGTGCCGTAGACTGGAGCACCACCAAACACTCCTGAACCTGCCCTGCCATCATCTGAAGCAAGAGGTGGTAACGAGGTGGAATTCAACACTCTATATGCTTCAGAGAATGGAGGAGCAGCAAAAGGCCATTCAAGCCTATACATCTGCCCACGATATAGGCAAAGGAGGGGGAATGCACCTGACTCAAGCGCAGTGGAGAATATTTTCAACGTTGTGCAAGGTTCTGCAACCCTTTGAACTTGCCACACGTGAAGTCAGTTCAGACACTGCCAGCCTGAGTCAGGTCATTCCCCTCATCAGGCTTTTGCAGAAGAAGCTGGAGACATTGAAGGAGGAGCTAAAACAGAGCGATTCCGCTAGGCATGTGGGATTTGTGGATGGAGCCCTTAATTCGCTTAACCAGGATTCACGGGTGGTCAATCTGTTGAAATCAGAGCACTACATTTTGGCCACCGTGCTCGATCCTAGATTTAAAACCTACATTGTATCTCTCTTTCCGGCAGACACAAGTCTGCAGAGGTTCAAAGAGGTGAGAAAATTGTCAAGTCAAGCGGAACGTGACCCGTCAACAGCTCCTCCTTCACATTCTCCTGCAACTGGGGGTGCGAGGAAAAGGCTAATTCCGAGCCCACCCGCTGGCGGTGATGCAGGGCAGTCTGGAGTGAGTGCTGACATCTGGTCCGGACTGAAGGACCTGCCAACGATTACTGACATGTCGTCTACTGTCACTGCATATGATTCTGTCACCATTGAAAGAATGGTGGAGGATTATATGAGTGACCGCATCCAAGTAGGCACGTCAGACAGTCCGTACGTATACTGGCAGGAAAAAGAGGCAATTTGGAGGCCCTTGCAGAAACTGGCTTTATTTTACCTAAGTTGCCCCCCCTCCAGTGTGTACTCCGAAAGAGTGTTTAGTGCAGCCGCTCACCTTGTCAGCAATCGGCGTACGAGGTTACTTCCAGAAAATGTGGAGAAGATGATGTTCATCAAAATGAATTATAATCAATTCCTCCGTGGAGACATTCACCAGCAGCAATTGCCTCCAGAAAGTACACAGGGACCTGAGATGGTGGATTAAAGTGGGGACGAATTAATAATCTGTGAGGAGGGGGATGTACACAGTGAAAGGGGTGAGGAATCGGAGGATGATGATGAGGTGGACATCTTGCCTCTGTAGAGCCAGTTTGTGCAAGGAGAGATTGATTGCTTCTTTTTTGGTGGGGGCCCAAACCAACCAGTCATTTCAGTCACAGTCGTGTGGCAGGCCCTGTCGCTGAAATTATGGGTTCGTTAAAGTGTGCATGTCCTGTTAAAACAACATAAGGGTGGGTGGGAGGGCCCAAGGACAATTCCATCTTGCACCTCTTTTTTCTTTCATTTTTCTTTGCATCATGTGCTGTTTGGGGACTATTTTTTTGAAGTGCCATCCTGCCTGACACTGCAGTGCCACTCCTAGATGGGCAGGTGTTTGTGTCGGCCACTTGTGTCGCTTAGCTTAGTCACACAGCGACCTTGGTGCACCTCTTTTTTTCTTTGCATCATGTGCTGTTTGGGGACAATTTTTTTGAAGTGCCATCCTGTCTGACACTGCAGTGCCACTCCTAGATGGGCCAGGTGTTTGTGTCGGCCACTTGTGTCGCTTAGCTTAGTCACACACCGACCTTGGTGCGCCTCTTTTTTTCTTTGCATCATGTGCTGTTTGGGGACAATTTTTTTGAAGTGCCATCCTGTCTGACACTGCAGTGCCACTCCTAGATAGGCCAGGTGTTTGTGTCGGCCACTTGTGTCGCTTAGCTTAGTCACACAGCGACCTTGGTGCGCCTCTTTTTTTCTTTGCATCATGTGCTGTTTGGGGACTATTTTTTTGAAGTGCCATCCTGCCTGACACTGCAGTGCCACTCCTAGATGGGCCAGGTGTTTGTGTCGGCCACTTGTGTTGCTTAGCTTAGCCATCCAGCGACCTCGGTGCAAATTTTAGGACTAAAAATAATATTAAAATAATAATAATAAAAAAAATAACATTACAAATCCTTAGCCTAATTGGTTTCTTAATTGAGAAAGGAATGGGATGAAGTGTTTAGCAAAAAATAAACACAAAACTGTGCGAATATTTGCAAGCTAACGAAACATGTGTAAGCCTAAGAAGGTACTGCACATGTACGTAAGTGTATGTGTTGCTAGCGATGCGTTGGCCAGTCATGCGAACGGAACGCTACCATGCGAGGCTGAATAATACACACCTACTTTGTGCATTGTTGCATGGTCATTTGTAGTAGTGCGTGGTGGGCGTTTGTTTGCAGTAGTGTGATGTGTTCGCTTCTGTGCGTACGCTGCTTGCATGCAAACAAAATTGCGAACAACTCAGAATGAGAGCCCCTATACAATACATCATTTGAATCATTAATGTTGGAGGTGCTACACATTAAAAAAAATAATTATTTTCCTCTATAGTTTACTAATATTATTGTTGTGAGATTAGAGGTAATAGATTTTTTTCAGGTGGATTGCAATAACTCCTGGATATTTGCTATGTTCTGTGCAGGCCAATCTGTGTCTATTATTATTATTATTGTTATTTATTAGCTGTTATCTATAAGATATCACAAGTTCCTGCAGTGCCACACAGAGCACGAATACAAAACAGGCTAAACAGAATAACAGGATAAACACAAATATACAGATTAACAAATGGGAGCATAAAAGTAACACATACATAGAAATAATACCAATACAACCACATAGTTACAAATGTGGGAATAAAACTGACACTTAACAAATAAGGGTAGCAAATAATGTTCACCCAAACAAATTGGCTGAGACATGGGGGAGGGAGATGAAACATTGGCAGGGAGGGCTCTGGTGGCAATAGCGTACATTTTAAAAGGGAAGATGAGTGAGTGGGAGTACTTGGGGGATACAAGGGTTAATGTTGCGGGAGAGAAGGCAAATTAGATAGAGATCCGGTCACGGAGTTTTGAGGGAAGGCTTTAATCAATGCATATTAGGGGAGTGTCTAACAGAAATAACAATAGAATATACATAATTCATTTTCTAAAACCAGTAACATTTATACATGCACTGGCAATTTTTGCACATTAGCATTGACAGTAATAAACTATTATGTGGTTATAGTTATGGAAATATATTGGCAGGTGCTGTGGTCAGGATGGACATTAAGTAGCAGGCTTGTTCTCCAGCTACAGTATCTGCTCATAATCCTGACTCTGTCTTTGCAACTGGATCTTGGTCCCCATTTGTGGGTGAATGAGTACTATGGTAACCTCAACACATGTGGCTATTGATGTATTGATGCTAGTGTGGTTGCTGGACAGCCTTTAATAATCCGAGGCTAGCTCAGTGTGCTCTGCATCTCTCATCTCCTGTCTGCGACTGGCCCTTCTCTTGTTGTCTGAAAAGTTGCCTTAATTACTAGAGATGTGTGCCGGACCATTTTTGCTGGTTTTGGTTCTAATTCATTGTCCGATTTCGGTTTTGGATTTTGACTGTGACTGGTTTTGAAATATTCGCTGATAAGGTTTATATCCTATATTAATTCGAACACTTTTGGTCTTAAGTTTACACATTCAAGTAACTCTACACACATTAATTATCTAGATGTTGCTCTCTCTGTCAGGGAAGGAAATAATATACTGACAAGTACATATAAGAAAGAAGTTGACTGCAACAGCTATTTAAATTATGATAGCTGTCACCATCAAAAATGGAAAGACAATATACCAGTGGGACAATATTTGAGGATGAAGAGAAACTGTACAGAGAAAAGTGAGTTCACTAAACATGCAGTCATACTTTCTGATGCTTTTCTGGATCAAGGGTACCCCTTGAAGTTATTAGAACAATCTTTGGAGAAAGTAGAAAAGAGGGATAGAAGTTCTCTTCTATCGAAGACTAAGGGTGTTGGGCAGTGCTGTAACTAGGCATTTTAGCACTGTGTGCAAGAAACGGCATTGGCGCCCCCCCCCCCACCTCATGTAAAACACGGGCAGTGCGCGCCGCGGGCGCGCATCAAAAATTAGGGGCGTGGCTTCATGGGAAAAGGGTGTGGCCACAAAATAATACCAATTCATACTACGGTGCACAGTAGTCTCCATTATTCAAATTACACCGCACAGTAGCGCCACTACACCAGGTAGAGCCCCTTTTACACATTACGGCAGTCAGCGTCCCCTTTTTACACATTACGGCAGACAGCATCCCCTTTTTAGACATTACGGCAGACAGCGTCCCCTTTTTACACACTACGGCAGACAGCGTCCCCCTTTTTACACATTACAGCAGACAGTGTCCCCTATTTACACATTACGGCAGGCAGAGTCCCCCTTTTTACACATTATGGCAGACAGAGTCCCCCCCCCCCCAGTAAATCCTGCGTTTGCCCCTGCATTTACTAACCAGACAGGTCAGACAGGCAGCACAGGCTCTACCAAGTTCCAAATTGCAGAGGGGGGGCCGAGCTGCTGCTGGGCCAGAGAGAGCAGCATCTCTGTCACACAGATGCCGCTCAGCCGCAGCAGCAGCTGGTTCAGTGGGACACAGGCGGGCGAGCGGCAGCGGCGGCTTAAGAGGAAGTTGGGCGGGCGGCGGCTTCAGAGGAAGTTTCGAGCGCGCAGCCGGCACCTTCAGAGGAAGTTGGGCGGGCGGGCAGTCGAGTGCGTGGCCAGCCGGCGGCTTCAGAGGAAGTAGCGGCGGCTTCCGGGGGGAGCACGGGCGGGCGGCGGTGACTTAAGCAGTACACAGGAGGCGCCGCCGTCAGCGGGACACAGGCGGCGCCGCCGTCAGCGGGACACAGGCGGCGCCGCCTTCAGCTGTCTGGGCCAGCGGGTGTGATGCACGATGGTGCGCCCTCAGTGCATTTGCGCTGTGGGCAAGGCACCATCGGCACACACCTAGTTACGGCCCTGGTGTTGGGGTACAGAATGCCTATACATTTAAAAATGAGGATAGAGAAATACTTCCCTTTATAACTAAATATAATACATGTTCAAATGAAATTAAAAATATTTTAGAAAATTTTTTGAAATTCTCAAACTAGATAAAGTACTGTACCCATGTTTAGGGGAGTCTGTAAAAGTGGTTTTCCGCAAAGCTAAAAACATTAAGAACTTAGTTTCTCCGAGTTTTTTTCAGGGGCAGAAGAAAGATGTATCTACACCCAAAAATTGGCTTACAACACTTAGAGGCTGTTTCAGATGGTGGTAGAAAGAATTGTCTTACTTGCCCACATGTAATTAATAGAAGTAATAGTTTTTAATCCTCTACTCTGAGTCTTAAATTTGAAATAGAAACCGTTATCAATTGTCAACAGACATATGTGATATATTTAGTCAGCTGTATATGTGGAAAACAATATGTGGGCAGGACAATTAGAAGTTTGAATACAAGGTTCCATGAACACAGAAGGAACGTGATTAAGAAGAGAACTGTAAACATAGCCTCTATGTAACCTATCAACATGCTGGGGATGTTAGGGTTCTAAGTGTGCAAGGGATTGAATTTATAGCTCCCACCGCGAGAGGGGGGATAGGTATAATCGGCTATGTACAAGAGAGGCGTTCTGGATATTTTCATTGGGTACCCTCATTCCTGATGGCCTCAATGAAAATGTTGAACTGAATAATATTGGACGTTGCTAACCTAACATATAGCTATATGCACCCCCCTGTGAATATATGTTCTGGTCTTCCTTTTCATATGACAATTAAATTGTCCTATTATCTTATCTCCTTCCCCTTGTCTTCCCTGCCCCTTCTCGGTCCGTTTTCCCCCCTCTAAACCCCCCCCCCCTGCTTTGCCGTTATAGAGCAAATGTTACCATAGAGCAAATGTCGTTTGAGCTACTGTGAAATTGATGAAAGCAAATGAATGTTAGTTAGCTCATTACAGGATAAGTTTATATTTTTATATTATATTGATCTTTTTGCATCATTATTGTGGTTTTGGCCACATTATAAATGTAATCGCTATGTGCATTTAAGGCACTAATTTGCGTATCTAAAAATATAACCACTTTAATGAATTTGTTTAAATTGATTATGACAAATATCTATATATTTGTGCTGTTTTTAAAAAAAAATTAGATCCATGTGGGATTCGAACCTGGGATTCCAGGTATTGACTACACGCTGAAGTTCCTCTGAGCTATAAGAGCCCTCTTTGAATACTTAGGTGTTTTTAGTACTAATTAAGTGGTCTCATGATTCTCCTGGCAAGCTTTATACTATCATAATTATTGGTTAGAGTTTATAATCTATACTAGTTAAATGACCCGAATTAGTTTTTTTTTTTTATAAATACCAAAAACTGTTGAAATATATTTATGATTGGTGGTTTTAAATTATGATGTTATACTCCTTTTGATATGCATCTATATGAACGGGCTACATACGAATAAGCATAAGCTGTGTGCAATTGATGTAATTAGTAGTATGATTGGTCCGTTCTAGTATATAAGGATTCGGTTACACTGCTTTGATTATCCTCTGACGAAACCGCCAGCTTGATTGGCGGAGAAACGCGTAAGAAAGCACCATCGGTTGATCCGACTGCCTGGAGAGCTCCAATATTCATCCTGCTTACACACCTTGCTGGTGAGCCGTAGAACGGGGGACAAGCCTGATGCGAGACCTGGCTAAGGAGGTCCGCACCCCATGCACACAAGCCGAGGTGGCCGTGAGTATCCGGCATCAACTAACTGCGGCTGCTATAAATCAAAGAAGTCGTAGCACACCGCTGTGAACTTTTCTAACACAGCGCTCTCCCCCTGTCAGCACGGAACTGTTTAAGCGGCACTACAGAGACTGCACCACATAAAAATCCCGGCTTATAAGGAATAAGTGTTTCCATTGAAAAATTTGGATACAAACTGGTTATAAGTAACTAATGGATTGTTGCAAGCGGTAGTCCAGCTGGACAATAGCATATATTTAATGGAGATAAGGGCAATTGATTGAGAAAATTGCACAAGTGTATATACATTTAATTCTTTTTAATGTTTTATGTGGAGTATAAATAAATTATATGTGTTTACATTTTTCCAGGCTCTTAGCGCTCCCTTGATAGTATATGGTATTAATGTGTTTATATTGATTGATTGGTGGAACAGTACCACTGGTGGGAGCTGCAGGAAACTGTTTTTTATAGGCTATCCAAGCGCTGGGTTTTGTATAATTTTTTTAAGATACTGCTGATGCTGAAGGCAATTTACAGGGCTGTCACGGGGGATGTTATTACTGTCCTGGCAGTCGGGATCTCAGTGGTCAGGATACTAATGCCGGGATCCCGACCGCCAAAAATGCCGACAGCTGCGGCAGGGCTATTCCCACTCATGGGTGTCAATGACACCCATAGAGTGGGAATAGAACCTGTGGCGAGCCCGCAAGGGGCTTTTTAGTGCTTGCCCAGCTCCTGACATCAGTATTCTGACTGCCAGAATTCCATACTTAACCCTGTCACAGTTATGTAATCTTTAGTTTGCCCATTACCGCTTGTCCACATATCTGTGGTTAAGTGGACAATGGGTGCAATGGCATTTTGTAGGCCAATAATTAGTTTTTTTTTACAGTTCTGGTACAGCCAGGTAATTATTTTTATTTATTTATTACCAGTTATTTATATAGCGCACACATATTCCACAGCACTTTACAGGGAATATTTGACCATTCACATCAGCCCCTGCCCCAGTGGAGCTTACAATCTATATTCCCTACCACATGTACACACAGACACATTCATTAGGGTTAATTTTGTTAGGAGCCAAATATTCTATCAGTATATTTTTGGAATGTGGGAGGAAACCGGAGTACCCAGAGGAAACCCACGCAAGTACGGGGAGAATATACAAACTCCGCACAGTTTGGGCCATGGTGGGAATTGAACCCATGACCTCAGTGCTTTGAAGCAGTAATGCTAGCCATTACACCATCCGTACTGACCCAGCTTTTGGCTTTTCGGGTAAAATGGAACCCAGATGGAATTTGGTACTGGGGACACATGACCTCAATTAACTGTGTAAAACCCACTGCATTATTTGCGGATATTGGATGCAGATCTATTACTAGCATAGCCGTGATGGCGTCAGTGATCCGCTGTGTGACTGGGTGAGAGCTGTCATACTTACTTTCACTTGAAAAGGATTGTTTCAACGTCAATTGTTGTTTTACAATACTACTAGTAGTCTGCTTGGTCCCCTTCTGGGATGAAGATCCATACCCAGCAGCAGCAGCCGCACGCCTAGTACTGAAGGATTCTTCTGAGAAATCCTGGATAGGGGAGGAGTCACTTTGCATTAACAAATTGAATGCAGTACTACCTCCGATTAGTACTGAGGATATTGATATATGAAGGTGTTGATGCTTGTTGTTATTTTTATTTCTTTTGCACAAGTTTCAGATTTTTAAAATAACTTTTCATGAGCTTGCTGCAAATGACGTAGCAGGGAGGAGGTTCCTAGATGGTGAACGTCCCTACATCTACTTACTGTGGTTTTACAAACTCTACAGATGGCTTGACAATTGTTGTCAGGGATCGGGTCAAAATAATTCCACACATAAGAGGTGGATTTGTTGGTCCTATGCCTAGACATGACAATGGCCTTTTCCTTATCATGCCCAAGAGCTGCTTCCATTGGTGCCTGACTTACACAAACAACATTTTCATCCTCAACATCCTCATTAGGCTGGCGTCAGCTACAAAAATATCCCCCTCATCCTCTTGCACTTCTACGGTGGCAATCATCAATTTCTATGTCATCAGCTATACTTCTGCTTCTCATCCTCACGTTTGCAGAGGGAGCAGTAATGTTGGAATGTGGCTTCTCTGGAAGGTCAGTCTCACACATAGCAATTGAGGACACACCTGGATTTGTGACATTTCTGGTTCTAAATGTAGTTTGTTCTACTGCCCGTGGGGTTTTCTTTTCTTTTAAACTCTTTTAACGACTCTTCTAGACTCTGAGGAAAAAGGTATTTTATCTAGAGATGAGCGGGTTCGGTTTCTTTGAATCCGAACCCGCACGAACTTCACTTTTTTTTTCACGGGTCCGAGCGACTCGGATCTTCCCGCCTTGCTCGGTTAACCCGAGCGCGCCCGAACGTCATCATGACGCTGTCGGATTCTCGCGAGACTCGGATTCTATATAAGGAGCCGCGCGTCGCCGCCATTTTCACACGTGCATTGAGATTGATAGGGAGAGGACGTGGCTGGCGTCCTCTCCATTTAGATTAGATTTAGAAGAGAGAGAGAGATTGCTGTGATACTGTAGATTAGAAGAGAGTGCAGAGTGCAGACAGAGTTTAGTGACTGACGACCACAGTGACCAGTGACCACCAGAGACAGTGCAGTTGTTTGTTTTATTTAATATATCCGTTCTCTGCCTGAAAAAAACGATACACACAGTCACACAGTGACTCAGTCTGTGTGCACTGCTCAGCCCAGTGTGCTGCACATCAATGTATTGTATATAAAGCTTATAATTGTGGGGGAGACTGGGGAGCACTGCAGGTTGTTATAGCAGGAGCCAGGAGTACATGATAAATAATATTATATTAAAATTAAACAGTGCACACTTTTGCTGCAGGAGTGCCACTGCCAGTGTGACTAGTGGTGACCAGTGCCTGACCACCAGTATATTAGTAGTATTGTATACTATCTCTTTATCAACCAGTCTATATTAGCAGCAGACACAGTACAGTGCGGTAGTTCACGGCTGTGGCTACCTCTGTGTCGGCACTCGGCAGGCAGTCCGTCCATCCATAATTGTATTATAATATATACCACCTAACCGTGGTTTTTTTTTCATTCTTTATACCGTCGTCATACTAGTTGTTACGAGTATACTACTATCTCTTTATCAACCAGTGTACAGTGCGGTAGTTCACGGCTGTGGCTACCTCTGTGTCGGCACTCGGCAGGCAGTCCGTCCAACCATAATTGTATTATATACCACCTAACCGTGGTTTTTTTTTCATTCTTTATACCGTCGTCATACTAGTTGTTACGAGTATACTACTATCTCTTTATCAACCAGTGTACAGTGCGGTAGTTCACGGCTGTGGCTACCTCTGTGTCGGCACTCGGCAGGCAGTCCGTCCATCCATAATTGTATTATAATATATACCACCTAACCGTGGTTTTTTTTTCATTCTTTATACCGTCGTCATACTAGTTGTTACGAGTATACTACTATCTCTTTATCAACCAGTGTACAGTGCGGTAGTTCACGGCTGTGGCTACCTCTGTGTCGGCACTCGGCAGGCAGTCCGTCCAACCATAATTGTATTATAATATATACCACCTAACCGTGGTTTTTTTTTCATTCTTTATACCGTCGTCATACTAGTTGTTACGAGTATACTACTATCTCTTTATCAACCAGTGTACAGTGCGGTAGTTCACGGCTGTGGCTACCTCTGTGTCGGCACTCGGCAGGCAGTCCGTCCAACCATAATTGTATTATATACCACCTAACCGTGGGTTTTTTTTCATTCTTTATACCGTCGTCATACTAGTTGTTACGAGTATACTACTATCTCTTTATCAACCAGTGTACAGTGCGGTAGTTCACGGCTGTGGCTACCTCTGTGTCGGCACTCGGCAGGCAGTCCGTCCAACCATAATTGTATTATATACCACCTAACCGTGGTTTTTTTTTCATTCTTTATACCGTCGTCATACTAGTTGTTACGAGTATACTACTATCTCTTTATCAACCAGTGTACAGTGCGGTAGTTCACGGCTGTGGCTACCTCTGTGTCGGCACTCGGCAGGCAGTCCGTCCATCCATAATTGTATTATAATATATACCACCTAACCGTGGTTTTTTTTTTCATTCTTTATACCGTCGTCATACTAGTTGTTACGAGTATACTACTATCTCTTTATCAACCAGTGTACAGTGCGGTAGTTCACGGCTGTGGCTACCTCTGTGTCGGCACTCGGCAGGCAGTCCGTCCAACCATAATTGTATTATAATATATACCACCTAACCGTGGTTTTTTTTTTCATTCTTTATACCGTCGTCATACTAGTTGTTACGAGTATACTACTATCTCTTTATCAACCAGTGTACAGTGCGGTAGTTCACGGCTGTGGCTACCTCTGTGTCGGCACTCGGCAGGCAGTCCGTCCAACCATAATTGTATTATAATATATACCACCTAACCGTGGTTTTTTTTTCATTCTTTATACCGTCGTCATACTAGTTGTTACGAGTATACTACTATCTCTTTATCAACCAGTGTACAGTGCGGTAGTTCACGGCTGTGGCTACCTCTGTGTCGGCACTCGGCAGGCAGTCCGTCCGTCCAACCATAATTGTATTATATACCACCTAACCGTGGTTTTTTTTTCATTCTTTATACTGTCGTCATACTAGTTGTTACGAGTATACTACTATCTCTTTATCAACCAGTGTACAGTGCGGTAGTTCACGGCTGTGGCTACCTCTGTGTCGGCACTCGGCAGGCAGTCCGTCCATCCATAATTGTATTATAATATATACCACCTAACCGTGGTTTTTTTTTCATTCTTTATACCGTCGTCATACTAGTTGTTACGAGTATACTACTATCTCTTTATCAACCAGTGTACAGTGCGGTAGTTCACGGCTGTGGCTACCTCTGTGTCGGCACTCGGCAGGCAGTCCGTCCAACCATAATTGTATTATAATATATACCACCTAACCGTGGTTTTTTTTTCATTCTTTATACCGTCGTCATACTAGTTGTTACGAGTATACTACTATCTCTTTATCAACCAGTGTACAGTGCGGTAGTTCACGGCTGTGGCTACCTCTGTGTCGGCACTCCGCAGCCCGTCCATAATTGTATATACCAGTGACCTAACCGTGGTTTTTTTTTCTTTCTTTATACATACATACTAGTTACGAGTATACTATCTCTTTATCAACCAGTCTATATATTAGCAGCAGACACAGTACAGTGCGGTAGTTCACGGCTGTGGCTACCTCTGTGTCGGCACTCGGCAGCCCGTCCATAATTGTATATACCACCTAACCGTGGTTTTTTTTTCTTTCTTTATACATACATACTAGTTACGAGTATACTATCTCTTTATCAACCAGTCTATATTAGCAGCAGACACAGTACAGTGCGGTAGTTCACGGCTGTGGCTACCTCTGTGTCGGCACTCGGCAGCCCGTCCATAATTGTATATACCACCTAACCGTGGTTTTTTTTTCTTTCTTTATACATACATACTAGTTACGAGTATACTATCTCTTTATCAACCAGTCTATATATTAGCAGCAGACACAGTACAGTGCGGTAGTTCACGGCTGTGGCTACCTCTGTGTCGGCACTCGGCAGCCCGTCCATAATTGTATACTAGTATCCAATCCATCCATCTCCATTGTTTACCTGAGGTGCCTTTTAGTTGTGCCTATTAAAATATGGAGAACAAAAATGTTGAGGTTCCAAAATTAGGGAAAGATCAAGATCCACTTCCACCTCGTGCTGAAGCTGCTGCCACTAGTCATGGCCGAGACGATGAAATGCCAGCAACGTCGTCTGCCAAGGCCGATGCCCAATGTCATAGTACAGAGCATGTCAAATCCAAAACACCAAATATCAGTAAAAAGCCTCTTTTTTTCTTTGCGTCATGTGCTGTTTGGGGAGGGTTTTTTGGAAGGGACATCCTGCGTGACACTGCAGTGCCACTCCTAGATGGGCCCGGTGTTTGTGTCGGCCACTAGGGTCGCTAATCTTACTCACACAGTCAGCTACCTCATTGCGCCTCTTTTTTTCTTTGCGTCATGTGCTGTTTGGGGAGGGTTTTTTGGAAGGGCCATCCTGCGTGACACTGCAGTGCCACTCCTAGATGGGCCCGGTGTTTGTGTCGGCCACTAGGGTCGCTAATCTTACTCACACAGCTACCTCATTGCGCCTCTTTTTTTCTTTGCGTCATGTGCTGTTTGGGGAGGGTTTTTTGGAAGGGACATCCTGCGTGACACTGCAGTGCCACTCCTAGATGGGCCCGGTGTTTGTGTCGGCCACTAGGGTCGCTTATCTTACTCACACAGCGACCTCGGTGCAAATTTTAGGACTAAAAATAATATTGTGAGGTGTGAGGTATTCAGAATAGACTGAAAATGAGTGTAAATTATGGTTTTTGAGGTTAATAATACTTTGGGATCAAAATGACCCCCAAATTCTATGATTTAAGCTGTTTTTTAGTGTTTTTGGAAAAAAACACCCGAATCCAAAACACACCCGAATCCGACAAAAATAATTCGGTGAGGTTTTGCCAAAACGCGTTCGAACCCAAAACACGGCCGC
This sequence comes from Pseudophryne corroboree, assembly GCF_028390025.1. Classification (NCBI taxonomy): domain Eukaryota; kingdom Metazoa; phylum Chordata; class Amphibia; order Anura; family Myobatrachidae; genus Pseudophryne; species Pseudophryne corroboree. The sequence continues at coordinate 125,414,988 of NC_086454.1, read as the reverse complement.
GGAACCGAACCCAAAACCAAAACACAAAACCCGAAAAATTTCAGGCGCTCATCTCTAATTTTATCATCATGAGAGGCAGATGAAGATGCCTCACTGACAGTTTTAGAACCACCACTCATATATAAGGCCTAGGCCTGAGCCTTTTCTTTCTACTGCTTGTGGTGAATGGCATGTTGCAAATTTTATGTTTTTCTTTTCCTTCACTAAACTTTTCCTTTGATAGAGGTGTTTTAGTTTTTGTCTTTACCCCTGTAAAATATTGATTTTTTTGTTTCAGATGCCCGGATTGTTTAAACCCTCTATTCCCTTGACCATCGGCTTTAGATGACGTGGAATGACTAGTATCATCATCTTGACTGGTTGCAGCAGCTGCAGCAATAGTATTTGGGTACTGCTCCTGCCCTTCTCTAAATTGATTGCTATAAATTTTTAACTGTAACTGGCAGCTCAGCACACACTGTGTGAAAAAAGACCACTTTGATGCACGCACACTGGGGTACAGCGTACTGGGGTGCAGTGCACAGAAAAGTACAAATTATACAAAAATATACTTTTTTACATTTCTTTTAACTGGCAGCTTGGCTAACACTGTGTGGAGTGAGACCGCTTTTTATGCACGTGCACTGGGGTGCAGTGTGCAGAACAGTACAAACAAATTCTACAAAATATTTTTTATTCTTTTTGTAACTAGCAGTTCGGCTCACACTGTGTGGAGTGAGACCGCTTTTATGCACATGCACTGGGATACAGCGTCCCTGGGTGTAGTACGCAGAACAGTACAAACAAATTATACAATAATATATTTTTTATTATTTTTTTAACGGGAAGCTCAGCCTACACTGTGTGGAGTGAGACCGCTTTTACACACGTGCACTAATATACTACAGCATACTGGGGAGCAGTGCACAGAACAAATACAACAATTTTTTCTTTTCTTTTATTACCATTTTTGCTGACAAATTTGGAGTCACACTGTGAATGCAGTGGGTGGGGCATCACTGTGATGACACAGTGACAGCACAGCCACTTAGAAGGACACAGTGACAGCAGCACAGCCCCTTGTGGACACAGTGACAGCACTTGTATTTTGCACAGCCACTTGGATGGACAAAAGGAGCAAAGCACAACAGTCCAGACTGTGGCTCCGTAATATGGAACCCAAAACCCACGAGAATCTGACGCCAGGAGGATGACATTTGACCTAGATTGAAATCCGAGCCTAGTGAGGAAAACCCGAGCAAGGACTCGGATTTTACTTGGCTACTCAAATTCGGAGTGGTTCGGATTTAAGGTAATCTGAACTGCTCATTTCTACTAATTACTGCTTACTGGGGAAAATATGTGGATCGGTTCTCCTGGCCTGTTCCAGACTGCTCCACCACTTCCTGTGCTGTGTACAGCCTTGGGCTTTCTCACCGCAGCAGCAGGTAGATTTCCCACTTGGTTGGTGGGTCCACGTCACCAGCCGGGTGGGAATAGAACCTGCGGTGAGCAAAGCGTGATAAGCGAGCCCACAAGTGAACTTGTGGCCTCACTGCTGGGATTCCACCAGATGGGATGTCGCTGTTGCTATACTGATAGCTGACATCCCATCTGCCAGTATAGCATATTGGTTCCTTAGGTTGCTGAGGGAAGGTTAGGGTTAGGCTGCGGGTATGGGGGGGTTAGGGTTAGGCTCAGGGGCACTGGAATGTTTTGAGGTTGGGAGGGCATATAAACCCCGCCTGGGCTTACATTAGCCTAATACATACACACCCCTCCAATGGCGGAGATCTGAGAATGCCCTCCTCCTTCATCAGCCCTGACCCGCCTCTGTTCTCCAGGAAGTGGAAGTAAAGCTTGGCCTCCCATTGCCAACCACAGTTCCTCGGGGAGTCATCCTTTCGATGCCAGAAGATCTGAGCCGCCCTTACCCACAGCAGCCCCGGCAGTGCACCTCCATCAGCCGCACCATGGGCGGGAAGCAGAGATCTGAGCCGCCCTTTCCCACAGTTCTCCGGCGGTGCACCTCCAGCAGCCGCACCATGGGAGTGGGGGGCACAGCTCGGCCTCCACAGGGATGACTCGGCTGTGCCTCCAGCCTCACACCAGACTTTACCGGCCATGCGGCTCCATGTGACTGCATAGCGCTGGGTCCCAGATGCCTTCCTCCATGACACTCTGCAGCTCACCCCAAGGTGGATCGTAGCACAGAGTGGGGAGTACTTGAGAAGCCCTGTACCCACGTATCCCCCACCCACCCTGTGTGTGACCCTGTGTACCCCATACATCTGCATGTGTGACCCCATCTACCCGTCTACCCCTAGTGTGTGATCCCCTGTACTCCCTATCCCTGTGTTTGTGACACCTTGTACCACCTACCACCCTCCCCATGTTTGACACCCTGTACATCCCTATCTTTTTGTATATTACACCCTGAACCCCCCTACCCCTGTCCCCACCTATCCCACCCCATGTATGATGCACTGTACATCCTCTGCACCTGTGTGTGTGTGACACCCTGTAAACCCCCCTCCCCCATGTATGACACAGTGTACACTCCCTACCCTTGTGTAAGACACCCGGTACCCCCTACCACCAACATATGTGGTACCCTGTACATTCCTACCCTGCGTGTGTTACACCCTATACCCTTATAACCCTTGTGTGTGTGACACCCTGTATCCCCCTACCCGTGTGTGTTTGTGTGTGTGTGTGTGTGTGTGTGTGTGTGTGTGATTTTTTGTACCACCACTAACACCCCTGTGTGTCACCCTGTATCTCCCTTCTCTGTAAAAAAAATTTGCTATGGGGCCCACAAAGTTCTAGTTACGACCCTGCTCAGAAAAGGGAAACTTTCCAGAGCTTGTACCCGATAGGCAATGCCATCTGTAGATGGCATTGCCTAATAAAAGTCTATGGGCTTCTTTTCACATTATTCTCTGAGAGAAATCCAATCGTATCCCTCCACGTGTCTCCTGCGGCTCATGCATCACCCGGTGCATGCTGAGAAGGGCTTCAGTATCATAAACCCGAAAGTTCTATCATTGCAAAGGACAGCTGTTTTCAGAAGAGCCATCCTTGCAACTCTACGTGCATAAACAGTGCTAGACTCACAGCTCTACAGCTTTAATTATGTAGGAAGCTCATTTAGATAGAAAACAGGAAATGTTGATGGATTCTCAGAGGTGGTGTAAAGCGTCCATTACCTGTGTTATGCCCTAATATGTCACCATATTTTAAGAAACAAAAGACTGGAATGACTCAATTAAAAGGTGCTATTATCAACATGAAAAAACGGATGCACAAATGCATAGTATATCAAATATAACCAACATCAAAGCATATAAAAACATCAAAGGTCTCACACAATACGTTCCTTGACTTGAATTCTTTAAAAGTCCTTTTTTCCTTAAAGTTTACACTTCTTCTTTTTCCTCGTACGCATATGGGGAAAATGAGAAGAACTCAAATGCGTAGTGTGTTCTTTGTTAAACAACAACATAATTTCATATCATGTGCGTCATGCAAGAATAGTGATGGAAAGATGAAAACTGCAGTCTCCTATTTTGCAAACACATGTAGAAAATTAAAGGGCGTACCCCATTCACACTTGTAAATTGTGTGTTGTACCTCTGACGAAAGGCAATTCCACTTATATACTACTCTTTCTTTGAAGTAATGTTTAATAAAATTGTCTTATTTATCTTCTCAGAAGAGCTATCTTTGCATCAATAAATGCCAATATGCACGCACTGACTAGCGGGATGCATCGTATTCAAAATGTGATGCTTGATGCATCCAACCCAAACTATTGATCTGTTCAGGGCTGAATTAGGGTTCACAGGGGCCAGGGGCTGAAAATGTTCAATGACCTATACTGAAAAGGGGAGGAGCTGTGACCAGTGCTGTATAGGTGAGGTGTGGCTAGAGTCAAGTGGGTGTGTATACAAGGGACGTGCGGTGAGCTAAATAGCTCAGGATGCACTGGCTAAACCCAGAATTCCATGCAATATATGAGCCAAAGGGTACATCTGGGCATTATACACAGGTGCAGCAGTATAAACTCCTGGAAAATCTGGTGAGTTTTGATCAGAGATGTGTGGAAAAGTTACCCAGGTGAAGCACTGCCTCACCTGCCATAGACTTTTTACTCCACAGTTTGGGCTATAAAAATTATTAGAATAATGCAAAGAAGATATTTCAAACAAATTATTAGTATTTTTCATATACTTTATTCAGACAAAATTCTGGTTTAAACGTCAGTATTACAGGAAAGGCTCTGCCTCACCCCACCGCACGTCACTGGTGTATATCCCCTACACTTGATACTGATACCCCACTGTCTCCCTAAATATTTACCTTCCAACTGTCCAGATTTTTGGGGAAAGTCCTGTTTTTCTGGGACTGTCCCACTGTCTTATCCACAGGCCACAGTGTCCTGAAGTGGGGGGTGGGTGGGGGGGGGGGGGGGGGGGGTCGGGCTTGGGGGGTAGTTGGGAGGCTCCTTGTCACTTGCTAATTTTCTATTCACAGGGGATATGGAGGCTGGGGCATGGCCTACACAGTGATGAAAACAGGCACATGGCTTGCAATCACTGCATTCCCACGAAGCCATGCCTTTCTACACGGCCATGCCCCTTTCCAGGTTGTGCGTACCTTCGCTGCACAAACGAATCCCAAGTTAAGACTTAGAAATGTTGGGAGATATGCTAAATATGTAAAAGGATTTAAAAAAATGCAGCATTTTGTGAGGAAAATAGAATAACAATTTCAATACTTATTATTAATGGCCGACTGTGTGGTCAGCAAGGCAGCTGGTCACCTAAAGGCTGCCATGATGATGGCATACTTCCCAACATGACCCTCTCCAGGAGGGACAGAATGCTCTGCTCCTGGACTTTTCTCTTAATGTATGATTGCCATCACCTGTGGCAAAACACCTTTCTTATCCATTAACCTGTTCAACACAGGTGATGGCGATCATAAATTAAGAGAAAGCATTGTGTCCCTCCTGGAGAGGGTCATGTTGGGAGGTATGTGATGGTTCTATTTTTATGCAGTTGTCTGGAGCTCCATCCACCCCACTGTTGATCTGGTCCTGAATCTATTTATCAGGTAGACCACACTTTTAAATACAAACTATGCAACCAAACCTGTAATTAGCCTGACCACACCTGAAGTGTCCTCCCTTGAGATGTAACATTTGCTGTGCAAATACTGATTTACACTTTTACCATTTATAGAACAAAATGTTGTTAATATCCTGATAAACTTCTTTTATGCGTAGACACTAATAAGTATGATGTCATGCTGATTGCCACAGATTCTAAGAGGGTGATTCCGACCTGATCCCTGCTGTGTGTTTTCGCACAGCGGGTGATCAGGTACTAACTGCGCATGCGTATGTACTGCAATGCGCACGTGCAACGGACAACAAATGGCATCGCCGGTCAGCGACGGGATGGTGCAAAAAATCCTATTGCATGGGCATTCGCAAGGTGATTGTCAGGAGGAAGACCGTTTATTGGGAGTGTCCGGAAAAATGTAGGCGTGCCCAAGCGTTTTCAGTGAAGGTGTCTGATGTCAGCCCCGGCCCCGATCAGCCTGTTCTCATCGCACTGTAGGAGTAAGTCCTGGGCTGCGCAGAGACTGCACACAATGGATTTTTGCAGCTCGGCGTACACATGGGATTGCACACTTCAGTGGCAAACGCAGGATTTGCATGGGGGGGGTTTCCAGAACTGGGCGGAGCCAATCACGGTGGTGGGGACTGATGTGACCCAGTATATGCTGGATCCATAAAACTAGTGTGTCTGTGTGTGTGTGTATATATATATATATATACATATATCTACACATATATTATATATATATATACACATACATATATATATATATATATATATACATACATATACACATATACATAGCATATTAAACATGCATACATATATATATATATATATATGTGTACACACACATACAGTACATATATATATATATATATATACATGTATATATATATCATATGTGTGTGTGTTTATATGTATGTATGTATATACATATGTATATATGTATGCACATGGATATATATATGTACTATAATTAAAATAAAGTAAACTTTTATTGCACTTACAAGTGCCACCAGGAAGACAGCAGGCTACAGAGGACGCTAGACAGCCATTAATAATACTCATGCAGCTAAAAAACTATTTTTTTTTTATAGTGGAGGGGGGTTTCTGGGTGCTCGGAAACCCCCCCCCCCCCCCTGGGTGCGCCACTGCACTTGCACGGGGCGAATTTCCACTCCTCCAGGAGGCGGCGACTATCTGAACGCAGGACAGCAAAGTTTGCAGCCCATCGATCAGGTCTGAATCACCCCCTAAAACTTTTTATTGATGCTCAATGCTCCCTACTGTGCCCTGCTAAATCAGATAACCAGCCACTGAAGGAATTTATTCCTCTATGAAAATAAATTTTTTGAAACCCACTGAAAACTGTGACATAGATTCAGAGGCGTATTCAATGTCAATGTCAGATGCATTGGTGCAATATTTTGCCATAGCACTTGTACCAAAGTTGCACTGCACATATGCATTGAATGACTAGCAATTGCTGAAGCACAAAGGATTTACTTACAAAGTGAGTTACAGATAGTTGGCATATGGGAGTTGTAACAGGGGGTTACTAGAGAAACACAGGCATGTTGGGACCATTTAGTGGGCTTTGCATAGTTAGCCCCTGCAAAATTATTTGCAGCTGGAGTGGCCCCAGCCTTATAGAAGAGTCTGTCTTATGCTAGCCATACATCAGACCAGGGCCGGTGCTAGGGTGTTCGGCGCCCCCCTGCAAACTATACATTTGCACCCTCCCATATTTAATAAAGGGATAGCATATGCCGTGAAGGGGTGTGGTCTCACAAGGAAGGGGCATGGCCACACAACAATAGCAATTCTAATTACGCCACACAGCAGCACAATCTTATTCACATTACACTGCACATAGAGCCCCTGATTCATACTACACCACATAGTAGTGTCCCTTATTCACGCTATGCTACACAGTACAGGTTGAGTATCCCATATCCAAAATACTTGGGACCAGAAGTATTTTGGATATCGGATTTTTCCGTATTTTGGAATAATTGTATACCATAATCAGGTATCATGGTGATGGGACCCAAGTCTAAGCACAGAATGCATTTATGTTTCATATACACCTTATACACACAGTCTGAAGGTCATTTTAGACAATATTTTTTATAACTTTGTGCATTAAACAAAGTTTGTGTACATACACACAATTCATTTATGTTTCATATACACCTTATAAACACAGCCTGAAGGTCATTAAATACAATCGTTTTTATAACTTTGTGTATTAAACAAAGTTTATGTACTTTGAGCCATCAGAAAACAAAGGTTTCACTATCTCAGTCTCGCTCAAAATATTCCGTATTTGGGAATAGTCCGTATTTCGGAATATTTGGATATGGGATACTCAACCTGTAGTGAATCCTGTGTTACAGTACTATTTACTCCGAGTGCCCCTATATATATATATATATATATATACACACACAGTGAATATATAGAACAGAGGTTCTCAAACTCGGTCCTCGGGGGCACACACAGTGCATGTTTTGCAGGTCTCCTCACAGAATCGCAAGTGAAATAATTAGCTCCACCTGTGGGCCTTTTAAAATGTGTCAGTGAGTAATTAATACACCTGTGCACCTGCTGGGTTACCTGCAAAACATGCACTGTGTGTGCCCCCGAGGACCGAGTTTGAGAACCTCTGATATAGAAGATGGAGAGAGACGGCACTCCAGAGACTTCACTTACGGTAAATGTCACCACAAGTGTTTATTCTAACATACAGTATCAATGTTTTGGGGCCAGTTGCCCCTTTCTCATGTCTTGACCACTGGCCACGAAACGTCAATATGTTAGAATAAACACTTATGGTGACATTTACCGTGAGTGAAGTCTCTGGAGTGCCATCTCTCTCAATCTTCTGCATATTTAGGGGTGCAATCCCGGATGGGTCATAAGGAGTGCTGGGACATTTGGATTTACTATATATATATATATATATATATATATAAATCAGCATCAATATGAAATTGCATTCACTCTCTGAGCATGGTTCATGTATAATTGTGAGTGCTGCTTGCAAATGAACATTAAATATATATATGTATATAGTAAGCTGTAGGCCGGTCAACAATGTATACATCGAGGCGAGACTCCTATCGACTTATAATGAAAAGATTCTCAGTCCCGTTGTGATCGTTTCAGAAGTTTTACTTTTGTTCCTGACGAAAGAACAAAAGTAAGAGCTCTGAAATGTTGATCACAACGGGACTGAGAGTCTTTTCATGATAAGTCGATTGGAGTCCCGCCTTCGCGTAAACCTCGTACATGTGTTGACCGTCCTCCAGCAGGAGTTCGGTATTACGAGGGCACCAGCGCAAAGTGGCCACAAGGCAAGTGTGCCGGCTTACAGTTTACAATATATATATATATTATATATTATATATAGGGTTTTTTCATGTAAGGTGTTACCCTACATGCAATTTGTGTGGTTATATATTTATGCATTTCAATTTGCTTTTAAAATGAGAACAGTGTACATTTTCTTATGTTTTCCCTGGTGAACTAGGGTGTTCACTACAGCAGGCAGTCACTACCCCATTTCCCGTCCGTCCGCCCCCCCCAGCTGTTTCGGGGATGGGGATTAGGGATTCCCGGCTTCTACACTAACCGGGTGGTGAAGAGGCATGCTGCAGCAACAGGCGCGGAGGTAGATGCTGTCTCTCCGGCCGCGGGTAGCGAGTGTCAGCGGCCAGCGTGTGTGTCCCAGCTTGCAGCAGCTGGGACGCTATTGTGGGTGCTTCCGTGAAGCGCTGCTTCACTCTAACGGCGCCGCTGCCTGTCAGACTGTTTGACAGGGGCAGCGGCAGCCGGCGGCACATGCGGAAGGCAGCAGAGTAGCAGAGCGGGGAGTGCGGCTTTCATGCTCGGCGCCTCCCTGCATTGCAGACTCTGCTGAGCGGTTAGCGCCGGCACTGCATCAGACCAACTTCAGACCAACTTTTCTCCACCATTTTGAACTTCCAACCATCCAACTTGTCTGTTCAACTAAAACAGTGCTCCACACATCTAACCAACTTTTCATCAGTGCTCCACACATCGAACCAACTTTTCATCAGACCAACCAACCTGCCAACTTCTGTCCAACTTGTGATGTCACTGAAGTAGGCGGACAGTGCCTGCCTACAGTACTTCAGTACTTCGGCCTATGCAGCGCTGCAAGTGTGCGGGTATGGTGTACCCTTAAGAATTTAGCCATGGGTACACCATACCCACGCCGCCGGGCCGCCGCTCCCTCCCTCCCCTGCTGCTCCTCACCATGCCGCTGCTACCTTCAATTCGGCGCCGGCCCGTGATCACGGATCGGCGCCTAATTGAAGGTAGACACTGCGCTCTCCTCCCCTCCCACACAGGAAGCAGCAGCGCAAGGTAAGCAGCAGGGGAAGAGGGGATGGGGGCATTTCTGTATCTGGCACTGGGGGCATCTCTGTATCTGGCACTGGGGGCATATCTGTCACTGCAGGGACATATGTATCTGGCACTGGGGGCATATCTGTATCTGGCACTGGGGGGGGCATTTATGTATCTTGCACTGGGGGCATCTCTGTATCTGGCACTGGGGCATATCTGGCACTGGTGGCATTTCTGTATCTGGCACTGGGGGCATATCTGGCACTGTGGGGCTATTTCTGTATCTGGCACTGGGGGGCAATGTACTGTATATCTGACACAGTGGGGGCATTTGTGTATCTGGCACTGTGAGGCAATGTATATCTGGCACTCTGGGGGCATTTGTGTATCTGGCACTGTGGGGCAATGTGTATCTGGCACTGTGGGGCAATGTGTATCTGGCACTGTGGGGCAATGTATATCTGGCACTGTGGGGCAACATGTATCTGGCACTGTTGGGGTCATATGTGTATCTACCCCCCATATGTGTATCATGCCCCCATTGTATCATATGTGTATCATATGTGTATCACGCCCCCATTTTCATTGGCCACGCCCCATGTGGCATTTGGCCACACCCATTTTTATTACAGTACCTGTAAGACATTTTTTCTACTTGCACCACTGGGCCTATGGCACACCTTATATAACCACCAAGCCAGCATGCGACATGTAATGTACTTCATGGGCTATGCACTGCCGATGTCAAATGTAGGAGGTGGTCATAATAATGTTGAGTATTAGCCAAACATAGCAAAATTCAGAGAAAACTATGGGGGTCATTCCGAGTTGTTCGCTCGCAAGCGGATTTTAGCAGATTTGCTCATGCTAAGCCGCCGCCTACTGGGAGTGAATCTTAGCATCTTAAAATTGCGAACGATGTATTCGCAATATTGCGATTACACACCTCGTAGCAGTTTCTGAGTAGCTTCAGACTTACTCGGCATCTGCGATCAGTTCAGTGCTTGTCGTTCCTGGTTTTACGTCACAAACACACCCAGCGTTCGCCCAGACACTCCCCCGTTTCTCCGGCCACTCCTGCATTTTTTCCGGAAACGGTAGCGTTTTTTCCCACACGCCCATAAAACGGCCTGTTTCCGCCCAGTAACACCCATTTCCTGTCAATCACATTACGATCGCCAGAACGATGAAAAAGCCGTGAGTAAAAATCCTAACTGCATAGCAAATTTACTTGGCGCAGTCGCAGTGCGGACATTGCGCATGCGCATTAAGCGGAAAATCGCTGCGATGCGAAGATTTTTACCGAGCGAACAACTCGGAATGACCCCCTATATACCTTCTTATGTTACAGTAGAATGAGAGTGATATGTAGGACGTTTGGGAACTCATTTTGTTTATAGCAAATAATCTGACATTAAATTTTTCACTGTGACCCATAGGGCCAGTTTCAGGGCAGCAATTACATTAAAATGAAGGTTATTTATATGCTGATTACAATACCCCAATAATTATACAACAGGGCGGGATGTACTATAGGAAAAATGCGGTAAGACCCCTGAAAAGGGGGTTTTTACGCATTTTCAAATTTACTAAGACCCTACCGCCAGTTTTTCGCCATCCAGGGTATCGCCATCTTTGGATGGCGATACCCTATAGAAGCCTATGAGCTTCTTATCGCCGACCGCCACAACCTGCTGCCCCCGCCGCAGACGCCTGGAGCTACTCTGAAACTGCTCAAAATTATTTTGCAGCCGCTCTGCGATCCTTTCGGTCACTTCTGCTAAGCTAAGATACACTCCCAAAGGGCGGCGGCTTAGCGCTTGCATGGCTGCTAAAAGCAGTGAGCGAGCAAACAAACAACTCGGAATGACCACCATTGTGTGGCACCCCAGAGAAAATTGTGTGTGTCCCTTTAAATTGTGTGGACAGTGGTTGCAAACCTGAGAGCATGATTACTGGCACAGCAAGAGTTAACCAGAGCTGGCCACATATCCTGATGTGTGAGGTGGTCAGTTCTTTAATTCCTGGATTTATATAATTCATTAAGGAGGTGTTTAACCCTTTGTGCAACAAGTTCAGTCTAAACCTCAGGACTGATGAGCACCAATGTTTAAATTGCCCATGAAGATCAAGACTGTGGTTAGGGACATTAAGGGATATAGAGAATGTCTTAGTGAGTTTGGGGGTCATTCAGAACTGATCGCACGCTAGGTTTTTTCGCTGTGCTGTGTTCAGGTCAGAACTGCACGTGCGTATGCACCGCAATGCGCATGTGCATCGCACGGGTACAAAGCGGATCGTTGCTGTGCGATGGATTGTATGAAGAATCCATTCGCACAGCCGATCGCAAGGTGGTTCACAGGAAGAAGGCATTTGTGGGTGGCAACTGACTTTTTTCTGGGCGTGTTTGGAAAAACGCAGGCGTGTCCAAACGTTTGCAGGGCAGGTGTCTGACGTCAATTCCGTGCCCGGACAAGTGATCGCCGCAGCTGAATAAGTTCTGGGCAACTCAGAAACTGCACAAAACGTTTTTGTACCGCTCGGCTGCACATGCGTTCGCACACTTGCAAAGCAAAAATACACTCCCCTATGGGCGGTGACTGTCTGCTCACAGCAGTACATAAAACCCCTAGTGAGCGATCAGGTCTGAATTAGGCCCTTTAACCAGTTTTTTGCAGATTGTTCATTCTTTTTTCATTTTCTTCTTCTACTTGGTCATAGTGAATATTGGCCCTCATTCCGAGTTGTTCGCTTGCTAGCTTTTTTTAGCAGAAATGCAAACACAAAGCCGCCGCCCTCTGGGAGTGTATCTTAGCATAGCAGAATTGCTAACGAAAGATTAGCAATTCTGCTATGAAGTATTTCCTTGCAGTTTGGGGGTCATTCCGAGTTGTTCGCTCATTATTTTTTTCTCGCAACGGAGCGATTAGTCGCTAATGCGCATGCGCAATGTCCGCAGTGCGACTGCGCCAAGTAAATTTGCTATGCAGTTAGGTATTTTACTCACGGCATAACGAGGTTTTTTCTTCGTTCTGGTGATCGTACTGTGATTGACAGGAAGTGGGTGTTTCTGGGCGGAAACTGGCCGTTTTATGGGTGTGTGTGAAAAAACGCTACCATTTCTGGGAAAAACGCGGGAGTGCCTGGAGAAACGGAGGAGTGTCTGGGCGAACGCTGGGTGTGTTTGTGACGTCAAACCAGGAACGACACTGACTGAACTGATCGCAGATGCCGAGTAAGTCTGGAGCTACTCAGAAACTGCTAAAAAGTGTCTATTCGCAATTCTGCAAATCTTTCGTTCGCAATTTTGATAAGCTAAGATTCACTCCCAGTAGGCGGCGGCTTAGCGTGTGCAAAGCTGCTAAAAGCAGCTTGCGAGCGAACAACTCGGAATGACCCCCTTTCTGAGTAGCTCCAGACCTACTCCTAAATTGCGATCACCTCAGTCCGTTTAGTTCCTGGTTTGACGCCACAAACACGCCCAGCGTCCAGCCAGCCACTCCCCCATTTCTCCAGCCACTCCTGTGTTTTCTGCTGGCACGCCTGCGTTTTTTTTTAGCATACTCCCAGAAAACGCTCAGTTACCACCCAGAAACACCCACTTCCTGTCAATCATTCTCCGATCAACAGAGCGACTCAAAATCTTCGTTCGCCCGTGAGTAAAATAGCATAGTTTTGTGTAAAATTGCTTAGCGCGTGCGCCCTGCGGTGCATACGCATGCGCAGAACTGCCGGATTTTAGCCTATTAGCAATTCTGCTAAAAATAGCAGCGAGCAAACAACTCGGAATGACCACCATTGTACTAAATAATACCTGCATAACTGTGATTAGTTTGATTCTAAATCAATCGTAGCACATCTACGATCATTTACTCTGACATACGGGGGGATGCCCAGCACAGAGCTAGTCCGTCCCGCATGTCAGGCCCCCCCCCCCGCACAAGTACAAAAGCATCACACAGTGGTGATGCTTTTATACTTGACAAGTAGCTCCCTATCTGTGCAGCTCCTGCGCGCTGGCAGGAAGCTACTTGTCGCATCCTGGGTTGCAGTGGCTGCGTGTGATGTTATGAGGTTGCCATGGCCTGCCCCCCATACCATCCGGGCATGCTTGCGTTGCCCGGACTGTGTCCCCAAAATGGCGGCCAAATGCCGCCAGACCGCTCCCTCCCACCCAGCGAACGCCTCTGCCTGATTGATCGCTGGGCTGAGATGCCGATAGCATTTCTAGCATGCACATGTGCATTTCGGCACACTACGGCGCATGAGCAGTTCAGACCTGATTGCCTGCAAAAACGCAGAGCAGCGATCAGGTCTGAATTAGCCCCATTGAGTCATCCAGTGTATTGTGAGCTGTCAATTCAATTTGTCTTTTTCTTGTATTCCACAAATTCAATTGGTCTTCTGATTGTCAGTGTATTGATTATTGTGATTGTGTGAACTTAATCTTTTTCCATACAGAATTCAGTGCTTTAAAATAAAGAGTGTTCTCCATGGAGATTTGATATTAAACAATCTTCCTGTTTATGTATCAAGCTTTCCTACCTCTCTGAACCACTCACATCAAACAAGGTACAGGGAAAACATCTTAAGGAAAGGGTCCATCACCGAGCCACTGAACACCTGTGATACCTATCCTTAACCACATAGAGACCCGCCAACCCCGGGGTGTTACAATTGGCGCCACTAACAAGTAAGAAGAGGGGGGTTGTACACCCAGGTGCCTGCCAGTCCTCTCACACCATCCCTTCTACAAGGTGTAAAATGTTCTGCTCTCAACGTTTCCATCTAAATTACCATAGTACTTGTGCTGACATCATGGATTTTGTCCCTGGTGGGAGGGCTATTTTGTGAGTGACAGGTAATGGACAGCTGCAAAAAAGGCCTAATGTACAACTAGAAATGAACCACAAAGACATATATACCCCTTTCTCATCAAATTCCTGAGTCCAACCTCGGTAACTGAACACGGATTTCAAGCCGCATCACAATGACTTGAAACCCATTCACACTGCAGACTGGACATAGGAAACCCACGCAAAATCAGGGGGAATTTACAAATGCCACACAGTTAAGGCCATGGTGGGAATCGAACCCATGACCTGTGAGGCAGTAATGCTAACCATTACACCATCCGTACTGCAGGGCTTCTCCTCTGCCAGTGCTAGGAGATGACATCATCTTCTGGTGCTGATGAGCCGGCTCTCCATACAGTGTTAATGGGATGACCCAGGAAACCAGTTCACACTGCTCCATAATCTGAGTCACCTGGTGTCCAACCCAGGTCGCTACCCGGTTGGATTCTCAACTCACTAGACCTTGAAGGGGGTTTCGGGACTCTTTCACACTGAACCACGAGTCAGGTTAACCAAGCAATAGCCCGGGTCGAAACGACGGTGTGAAAGGGGTAATAAAGGTGTGCAGTTTCTAAGTGGTTAAAATGTCAACATAATTAATGTGGACACCTCCAAAATGTTGACATGTCAGCATTTCCCTGAGGGTGAGGGTTCGTTCGTTCGACTTAGGGTTGCTGTTAGGGTTAAGGTTAGGGTTACCGTTATGGTTAGTGTTATGGTTTGTTGTCATTCTTCCCCTAACATCAGTGCTGTCATTTTGAATATTGATATGGTCAATGCCGATAATGAATGCTGACATTTTGAATGTCGGACATATATACCGAACCCAGACATAAAAACATAATTCTGGGATACTGTTCAAGCTGTGGGGAAAGCATTGCTACATGTACAAAATGCAATATCAGCAATGTAAATGTCATGGTGTCATACAGTGGGTGTGCTGGCAGGGTTCTAACTAGGGAAGCCAATCCCGGGCCATTTTTACAATCCCGGGTATCGGGATTGAAAAATGGCCAATCCCGGGATTCTCGGGATAACCGGGATTGTCTTTTAGCTATGTGGCTGCCCCCTCGCCCCACCCCGCCCGCCCTGCACACATAACTCACCATATTCCGGGGCGGGCGGGTGGGGAACAACTTCTGATCGCTGCTGGCGGCGCAGCGTGACCTCTCACGCTGCGCTGGGGAGCTGGAACAAGGAAGCCGGGCAGCGTCTGAGCGTCCTGTGGACACTCAACGCTGATCCCTCAATCCCGGGGATTGGAGCTTCCAATCCCAGGATTGAATCCTGGCCATTTTTGGCCCTAAATCCCGGGATCCCGCCGATCCCAATCCTGGGATTGGCCACCATAGTTCTAACACCATTCCCCATGTTTTAAGGAAGGCTCTGGCCTCCCACTCAGCATCCAAAGCAAGCTCTGACCAGACGTCTGCCGAAAATATGGTACCAACACCATATTTTGTAAGATGTTCCCAGAAATATGGCTCATAAAATAGTATAGGCTTTTTCAGGAGTAAAGGAGCCCATGCAAAGGCTATGTTAATATTATAATTTAAATTTGCTTATATGTTTCCTTTATATCTTGCCTTTGTCTTACTTTGTGCTGTTTTGTCCCCCTTTTGTTTTACAGTAGAGAAACATAGAAACATAGAAACATAGAATTTGTCGGCAGATAAGAACCACTTGGCCCATCTAGTCTGCCCCTTTTTTTTTTTTTTTATATATTTTTATCTCTAACCTTATTTGATCCTTATTTCTTTGTAAGGATATCCTTATGTCTATCCCATGCATGTTTAAATTGCTCTACTGTCTTAGCCTCTACCACCTCTGATGGGAGGCTATTCCACTTGTCCACTACCCTTTCTGTGAAATAATTTTTCCGCAAATTTCCCCTGAACCTCCCCCCCTCCAGTCTCAGTGCATGTCCTCGTGTCCTATTGCTTCTCTTCATTAGAGGTTTTAGTGCTGCTTTCATTGTTTGTTTTAAGGACTTCCTTGTGCATTCCCCTGCTGCTGTGCCCCCTTTTCTGCTGCCTTAAAATGCTGCGTCCCCGCTGATCTGCCCCCTCCTCCCGTCGCCTCGTGGAAGCCGCAGGCACCCCACGCCCGCGATCCCGGAGTGCGGCCCCCCGGAGGTTGATCTCGGCGGCTGCAGTATCATGGCGGGGTCGGGCCGCTGCGGCCCGCGCCCCTGCCAGCAGTGATCGCGCGGCCTGCGGCCACACGGGCCGTGCTGCGGCGGAGGGCATTTCGGCCGGGCCGCGGCCGCGTGCGTCCCCGGAGACCTCTGTGCGCCGGGCGGCTCCCTCGCCCGGCGTTGCTAGCGGCGGCTCAGCTTCCCTTCCCCTCCCGCCGGCGGCTCCGGCCAGCGGCGCGGGCGCCCACGTGGTGCCTGGCGTCCGCGGGCGGGGTGAGGGGGGCACACGCTGCAGGGGGGGCAGGATGTTGTGGGGTTACAGGGAGAGCCTGCGCCCTCTATTGCTCGGGCGGCTGCGGATGGGCTCTTCCCTGCGGGGAGGCCATTTTCCCCCGCCTCTATGGTTGGTGATGGGGTGGTTAGGGCGGGCCCCAGTGCATTAAAGGGGGTGGGGTTTTCGCGGATTGCCGCGGCGGGGGCCCCCCGAGCGGTTTCGGTGCTGGGGTCCCCGGCGGGGGATCTCGCAGCGGGGATCATTTTCTTTGGGCTCCCGGTCATTCGCTGGTTATATTACGGCGTCGGCATCCCAGGGCGTCGGGCTCCAGGCTCTTCCCCCGGCCCGGTGGGAGCGGTGCAGCTGGTGGCGACGCAGTCGTCCATTGCGGCTGCGTTCCACCTGCCTGGCCCTCCTCCGTCATTTGCCGCGCCTCACAGGTTTGCCGGGGGACAGTTTGTTCCCGGTGGCCTTCCCTGGCCAGTTGCGCAGGCGTTGCCCGCACCCTCCGGAGAGCCTTTCACAGGCCTCCCGGTTTCGTCCTCACCGCACTTTTACCCGTATTTTGCAGGTTCGGGCGCTGGCGTCCGACCCACGTGGTCGGCCGGTGGCCCCCGGGCTGCGAACCCCCCCCTGCCTTTGCGGGCTCGTATGCCCAGTCCTCCCCTCCTCCCCGGCTGGGACGTACCCGTTGGCCCAGTTTTGGCACCCCCCCCCCCCCCGCGCTCCTACTCCGTTCCAACCTGTCTCGTCGGCATTTCACGGGTCGGCTGGGCACCTTCCACATCCTGCGTGGCTTCCTGCCTACACCGTGGGTGGCGCGACGGGGGTCGGGTCTGCCTTCCCCCACGCCATTTCGTCCCCCTCCGTAGGGGGTCCTCTCCCGCCGCTGCCCGCGGTCCCCCTCCACCGAGCGAAGGTGCTTTGCCCCCCCTCCCGCCTGTTCACCCCATTTCTGTTGATGCGCTGTTTTCTCCTGCGCCTGTTGTCCCCTTTGTTTCCTCCTCTCAGGTGCTGTCGAGTTCCGGGTCTTCGTCGCGGAGGGGCCGGAGGTCGGAGAGCGCTGCGGCCGCGGCACCGATGGGAGATGTTCCACCGCCACCGGAGTCAGGTGAAACGGATGACGCTGTTCCGGGTCCTTCATGCGCTGGTGAGCACGCTATTACTTCACATTGTTCTTCTAGCACTTCTTCCACCTCTTCTAGCAGCGCTTCTTCAGGTTCTCCGTGGCGCCCGTGTAAACTAGCTAGACTTATTTCGCGGCGCGTGGCTAAGGAATCGCGAAAGGCGGCAGCGCCGGTGTCGGCAGTTCTCCCTGACCTCCCCCGTTTCACGGAGATGGTTAATTGCGCCAATACGGCCGTTACGCGGGGGGTTCGCAAGCGAATGCGGATAAAAATTAGGAAGGGGAAGTACGTGGACATCTTCACCCTTATGGAGGAGATGCGGCAGGCGTTTGACGCAGCTAAGAAACCGGGGGGCATTGGGGAGAGTGCTTTCCGTAATTGTCACCAGTGGTTGCGGGGTTTCTTGGTTGTCACGGCTTGCTACACCGAATCGCGGCCCGCAGAGTATCCCAGTTTGGTTAAATACCTCTTTCTGGTGCATGACATGTACTTAGAATCCAAGGGTTCCGCTTGCGTATTACGACGTGAAATTCCGTCGCAATCAGGATAGAAACCCGTTCTGCTCGCGGGTTTTAAGGATGTCGAGGTGTGGTTGGA
The DNA here is from genome assembly GCF_028390025.1 of Pseudophryne corroboree. Taxonomy (NCBI): domain Eukaryota; kingdom Metazoa; phylum Chordata; class Amphibia; order Anura; family Myobatrachidae; genus Pseudophryne; species Pseudophryne corroboree. The sequence continues at coordinate 125,396,509 of NC_086454.1, read as the reverse complement.
GGTCACACATCAGGTCAAGCCCGCTCCGGACGCCGCGGTCAAGAAGCCCGCGGCGGCCGGGGTTTTGTGTTACCGTTCATCGGGGTAAGGCAAGTGTTTTGCCTACAACGAGGGAAAATGCACTAGGGGCGTAAATTGTCGTTTTCGCCACTCGTGAAAGTTGTGCGGGGCCGGTCACGGCCGGCAAGGGACTGCACCTCGGCGGCGAGCGGTAAGCCCTCCGCTCCTGCCGAGGCCGGGGGAGTTGGTAAGTAAGGCTCCCTCCCCTATTCGGGTTCCCGAATTGCGCCGCTGGCTTAGTTTATACCCCGACAAGCCGGCAGCGTTTTTCCTTTTGGAGGGTTTTAGTCATGGTTTTCGCCTGCCCATTTCGTATTCGGTGCACGTGGTGGCGTGCCGGAATTTGAAGGCGGCTCGCGAATTCCCGCACGTGGTCCGGCGGAAAGAGGATGCGGAGATCGGCGTGGGGCGCATGTGTGGGCCCTGCGCCTTTCCCCCTCTGCCCTCCTTGTGCATCTCCCCCATGGGGGGGGTGCCCAAGACGGCCCCGAGTAAGTTCCGCCTGATAAAGCACTTATCGCATCCTCCTGGCGTTCGGTTAATGACTCCATTCCCGAGGCCGTGTGCAGGGGCGTTATCAGTCCTTTGATGAGGCTTTGCGCCGGGTTCGGGACGGTGGTCCGGGGGGGGGGGGGGGGGGCCTGTTTGGCAAAATTTGACGTGGAATCGGCTTTTCGGCGCCTTTCCCTGCACCCGTATTCCCTGGGGTTTCGGGGTTTCAAATTGGGGGCAGAGTTTTTATGTGGATCGGTGTCTCCCCATGGGCTGTTCAGGCTCCTGCGCCTATTTTGAGAGATTTAGCACTTTTTTTTTTGCGTTGGTCCATCCAGGCCGCCTCCGGTCACCCCGGGGTGGCTCACTACCGGGACGATTTTCTCTTGTGGGCCCAGGGGGCATTTCGGTCTGGGGCGATATTCTGTCGGTTGCCAGGTACTTGTTCAAAAGTTTGGGGGTTCCCGTCGCGCCGGACAAGTGGGAGGGCCCCTGTAGTTGGCTTAGCTATTTGAGAATTAAAATAGACACAGTGGCGAGTTGCTGTCGCCTCCCTGAGGATTAAGTGCGTAAGCTTTTGGGTTTAATTCACGATTGTTTGGACAGGCGCAGGGTTCGTTTTAAGCAGATACAGTCGTTGCTGGGTTCCTTCAACTTTGCGTGCCGGAGTGGCCCCATGGGTAGGTTTTCTGTCGCAAACTTGAACGGGCCACGGCGGGTACGGTCGGGCAGCATCATACCATGTACCTCTCCCGCGAGATCAGGGATGATTTGCGAGTTTGGGCTTCTTCTCGGGTGGACTTCAGCGGGGAGGTTTTTGCGGCCTCCCCCTTGTTGTTCCAACGGTTGGCTCCAGTGGTTCACTGATGCCTCGGGCAGTCATGGCTTTGGGGCATTTTTTGCCGGGTCCTGGTGCGCTGCTGCTTGGCCGTCCTCTTGGGTGGCACGGGGTTTCGCCAAGAACCTCCTTGCTGGAGTTGTTCCCGATCATAGTTGCCCTCGAATTGTGGGCATGCCAGTCTCGAATCGGGACATCTCATTCCGTTGCGACAATTTGGGAGTGGTGCACGCTATCAATAATCAGCGCTCTTCTTCTCCACAGGCTTTGCGGTTTTTGCGACATCTGGTGCTGGTTTGCTTGCGGTCCAATTTTAATTTCAGGGCCCGTCACGTTCCCGGGATCGACAAAGGAGTTGCGCAGGCGTTGTCTCGGTTCCAGTTTGGTAAATTCCGGGCGTTGGTTCCGGGAACGGCAGCGGAGGGTTTACAGTGCCCGCCTTCTGTCTGGCGGGTTGTCGAGTCGGGTTAGCTGCTTTGGCCGAGTGTGCGTTGGCTCCTTCTACGCTCAGGGCGTATGATGCGGCCTGACGTGATTGGTCGGCCTTTTTAAGTAGGTACGGTGTGGCGGGGGATTTCACGGCGGACGTTGTGATGGCCTTTGTTTGGGAGCCTTATCGAAGGGGTGGGTCAAAAGCGGGCATGTCTTCTGCCCTTGCGGGCATTTTTTGCTTTCACTTTCGGCTCCACGGGATGACGGACCACCGGGTCCTTTGTCCTTTCCAGAGCACTTGAAGGATGGGCTAGGATGCGACCGGCGCCCGCGAACTCCTGCAGACCCGTGATTTTGTAGCTTCTAACGGAGTTGCTGCGTGTGCTGACTCGAATTGCGACCTCGGTGTTCAAGGTGGTCCCTTTTTTAGTTGTGTTTGGCCCTAGCTTTCTTTGGGGCTTTCAGAGTGAACGAGTTAGGGGCGTGCAGTAAGGCATCTCGTGAGTCCGGTATGCGTTACAGGAATGTGCGCCTGCAGGATGGCCTGTTGCTCTGTAGGATTGTGCGGTCCAAGACAGATCAACAGGTCGGGGTCGCTGGGTGTCCTTGGAGGCCCGGGAGGATGGAGTGCTTGCCCGCTGTGGCGGGCGCGGGAGTATCTCCAGTTGAGGCCTTCGGGTGGCGACCAGGTGCTAGTGCATGCGCACGCTGGCCCGCTGAATAAGTTCCAATTTACTGCAGTGTTTAAGAAATGTTTGGAGGCGCTAGGCTTGCGTGGGGCGGACTTCGGTACCCATTCCTTTCGGTTTGGGGTGGCTACACATGCCGCGGCTACGGGCTCCTCCCTGGCGGCTGTTCGGGTGCTGGGCCATTGGAAGTCTGCCTCCCATAAGTCTTATGTCCGTTTTGATAAGATGTAGTTGCGCCTGTTGCGCTAACCCAAAAACTTGTTTACTCGTCGGTTTTTGAACGCTTACCATTCAGGAATCGAGGGTGTGAAGTGAATTTTTAAATTTTCCTCCGAGGGGGCCTAATTTCAATTGGCTGTTCTCTTAAGGTCCACGGGAGGTTTTTTGAGTTTTCTCCTTCACTTGGGTTATTTCGTTTATTGCATTATCTATGTTTTGTGTTCAAATTTCTGATGTTAGGGTGTATTTCTTTTTCAGCTGTCGTTGATTTTGGGGAGCATGTGTGGCTGGTTGGCCATTCTTATGTTTTTTGGGCGGCGAGGCATACCATGGCACTAAGGGCGGCTGATGTTTTCGGAGCTAGGGAGTTGCGTTGGGTAGGTGTCAGGGGCTTGCTTTGGGGTGATTTGTTGCGGCTCCTTTTTCATCGTGAGCGCCGCTGGGGTCGCCCCAGTTGTATCGTCCTGCATTTAGGTGGCAATGATTTGGGCCGAGTTAAGGGCATAGATTTAATTTTGTCCATTAAGGCGGATTTGGTGGCGATTCGTTGTCACTGGCCAGGAGTCTGTATTGTGTGGTCGGAGATAGTGCCACGTTTTCATTGGCGGGGTGCGGGGCGTTTCTCAGCTCTGGAGAATAGCTCGCCAGAAGGTGAATGCGGCGGTAGCTCTGTTTGTTAGGGCCATAGGGGGAGTAGCTGTCAGGCATCCTTTACTCGTGCTGCCTAACCGGCAGTTCTACAAGGAGGATGGGGTTCATCTTTCTCCGGACGGAGTGCAGTTTTTCCTGTAGGATGTTTTTGGTCCTTTTCGGTAGGGCTCTTTAGTTGTTCTTAGTTTGTTCTTATTTGTTGGTTCGGATGGCGGTGGCGGTTTTGTAAACCTTTGGTGGCGGGAAGTCGCTAACAACCAGCGGTCAAACGGGCATAAGTGGTCATTGTGGGGCACCCTCTTGAGAAGGACGGCAGGTGTGTCCTTCTCTTGCGGTTGGACATTTAAACGTTCCCCTGCGGGAACCGAACGTTTGCCAGAGAAAAGAGTGGTGATGCCAGCACAATGCGGGTTATGCAGGAAGGAGGCGGGGTTTGGGTACTCCCCTCCTTGGTTGGTGGATTTCATCCAAGTGACTGGAGCTGGTATCTGGTAGCGACTTTTCCTTTGCCATCCTCCAATCTAAATTTAACTTTGCAATCTAAATTAATTCCAATTCAATTACAATTATAGTTTAAAGAGTTGGTCAGCGATCAATAAATATCGTCTGACCTTTAACTCCAGCTACCGTGTCCGTGTCTTTATTTCAGTGTGTGTGTCGTTTTATTTTAGTGATAAGCTAGCTTAAGAAAGGTTTATGTAATCACAATAAAGTTATGGGCGCCATATAACCTTGGATAGCTTTTTCATTCAGAAATTTATCCATTCCTTTTTTAAATCCAATTACAGATTCCGCCATTACCACCTTCCCTGGCAGGGAATTCCACATTCTGATTGCCCTAACAGTGAAGAACCCTTTCCTCCGTTGCGTTCAGAACTTTCTCTCCTCCAGTCGCAGCGAGTGCCCACGTGTCCTAAACTGTGTTCTTTTAATAAATAATTCCTCTGATAACTCTTTGTGATGTCCCTTTACTTATTTGAAGATATTAATAATATCTCCTCTTAAGCGCCTCTTTTCTAGTGTATACATATTCAGCCTAGTAAGTCTTTCCTTATAGTCCAGTCCTTCTAGGCCTTTAATCAATTTAGTAGCTCGCCTTTGAACACCTTTGAGTTCACTGATGTCTTTTTTATACAATGGTGCCCAAAACTGAACACAATATTCCAGGTGCGGACGTACCAATGCCTTATACAGCGGCAGGGGTTAAAGTGGGCCGGAACGGGCCGGAACTGCGTTCCGTCAGTTGTATTGGGAGGCGGAACTAGTTCCGCCACCTCCAGCCCACTTTACCCGGCCTGACTGACTAGAGTAGACCATCCCCGCCTCTAATTGTGCGCTGCGCCACCCACATTAATAGATGGGGAGGGGCGGCCAGGACTAGGACTACCTTATAGCCCACCTCCACGAGTTCCCCTCCCTCCTATAGCGTCGCTGGCCGCGGCGGCGGGATTCAGGCGATGCATCTCCACATGTCTGTCTCTCCTGCCGTGTAAAGGCACAGAGAACAGGAGACCCATGCTGACGCTCTTGGTGGCTCTCAATGGCAGGGGCAAGAGACGGGAGTACTGGCACAAGGAGAAAGAGAGGTAGGAAAGAGGGGGGTGTCGGAAGAGGGAGGGATGTTGTGCGCTGTGTCAGGAATTAAATGTGGGGGTGGGGGTGGGGGGGGAGTGAAGCTGTATGTGGGATTACATGTACTGGGGAGGGGGAGCTGTGTCAGGTATTAAATGTGCGGGGAGGGATCTGTATGTGGGATTACATGTACTGGGGAGGGGGAGCTGTGTCAGGTATTAAATGTGCGGGGGGGGGGATCTGTATGTGGGATTACATGTACTGGGGAGGGGGAGCTGTGTCAGGTATTAAATGTGCGGGGGGGGGGATCTGTATGTGGGATTACATGTACTGGGGAGGGGGAGCTGTGTCAGGTATTAAATGTGCGGGGGGGGATCTGTATGTGGGATTACATGTACTGGGGAGGGGGAGCTGTGTCAGGTATTAAATGTGCGGGGGGGGGGGTGATCTGTATGTGGGATTACATGTACTGGGGAGGAGGAGCTGTGTCAGGTATTAAATGTGCGGGGGGGGGATCTGTATGTGGGATTACATGTGCTGGGAAGGGGGAGCTGTGTCAGGTATTAAATTAAATGTGCGGGGGATCTGTATGTGGGATTACATGTGCTGGGAAGGGGGAGCTGTGTCAGGTATTAAATGTGCGGGGGGGGGATCTGTATGTGGGATTACATGTACTGGGGAGGGGGAGCTGTGCGAGGGATTAAATGTGCTGGGGGGGAGCTGTATGTGGGATTATATGTGTCCTGGGGAAGGGGGACCTGTGTCGGGGAATAAATGTGCAGGGGGGAGCTGTATGTGGGATTATATGTGCTGGGGAAGGGGGATCTGTGTCAGAGATTATGTGCTGGGGAGGATAAACTGTGTTAGGGATTATTTGTTTGGGAGGGGGTAACTGTCAGAGTTTACATGTGCTGGGAGGGGGGAGCTGTGAGTCGGATTATATGCTGTGGGCATTATGTGTATTATGGGGTGCTACTACTGTGGGCATTATTACTATTGTGTAACACGCCCCTTTTTGAGACCACGCCCCTTTTTTGTGGCGCGCGCAATACCTTTGTTGCATGGGCACCGTGGGGAGGGGGGTGAGTTCCACCACCTCTCTAGGACCACTTTAAGCACTGCACAGCGGCATGATTACATCTGAGTCCCTTGTCTCAATTCCCCTTTTTATGCACGCTAGCACCTTACTTGCCTTCTTTACTGCGTTTTGACATTGTGTATGATTATTAAGCCTATTATCAATGAATACCCCCAAATCTTTTTCCAACTCTGTTTCTCCTAGGCGTTCCCCATTTAATATGTAGGATGCAAGTTTGTTTTTAGTCCCAAAATGCATAACCTTGCATTTGTCTGTATTGAACCTCATTTTCCATTTAGACGCCCAGAGTTCAAGTTTAGATAGATCATTCTGCAAGGACTCCACATCCAATTCTGAATTAATTACCTTACACAGCTTAGTATCATCTGCAAAGATTGACACTGTGCTTTCCAGGCCTATTTCTAGGTCATTGATAAATATGTTGAACAGTAGTGGTCCGAGTACAGACCCTTGTGGTATTCCGCTGACTACTGGGGACCAGGTTGAAGACTTCCCATTGACCACTACTTGCTGTACCCTGCTATCCAACCAGCTGCTTATCTATGTGCAAATAGTTTTTCCTAGGCCAATCTCCTTTAATTTGATCATCAGTCTCCTGTGAGGAACTGTGTCGAAGGCTTTTGCAAAATCTAGGAAGACCACATCCATTGCATTTCCTTGATCAAGATTATTGCTCACTTCCTCGCAGAAGCTAATTAAGTTAGTTTGACATGACCTGTCCCTCACAAACCCATGCTGGTTCTTGCTAATAATCCTAGCAGACTTTAGATACTCCTGTATGACGTCCCTTAGAATTCCTTCCAATATTTTCCCCACTATAGATGTTAAACTAACTCGTCTGTAGTTTCCCGGAAGATTTTTGGATTCCTTTTTAAATAATGGCACTACTTCAGCTTTACGCCAATCCTTCTGTACCATGCCTGATCTAATTGAACTATTAAAAATCAAGTATAGGGGTCGTGCTAGTTGTGAACTAAGCTCCATAAGAACCCTTGGGTGAAGTCCATCAGGACCAGGTGATTTATTAATCTTAATTTTGCTTAGTCTCTCCAGGACTACTTCTTCGCTTAAACAAGTATCTAACCATGAATCATTACTGTCACAATTGTTATGCTCTACTCCCACCATCAGTTCTTCACTGGTGAATACTGATTAAAAGAATTTGTTCAGTATTTCCGCTTTTATTTTCGTCATCATTTATCAATTCTCCTAGTTCATCTTTTAATGGACCTATATTCTCCTTTTTAACCCTTTTACCGTTTATATATTTAAAAAACTTTTTAGGAATGGTTTTACTCCATAGCGATTTGCTTTTCATTTTCCATTTTAGCTGCTCTTATTGCTTTTTTGATTTTCTTATTACACTCCTTGTAATACTTGAAAGACTCCTCCTTTTCATTAGATTTAAATGCTTTGAAAGCCAGCTTTTATTTTTATCCATTTCTGCCTTAACCTTCTTGTTAAGCCACATCGGTTTGAGTTTAATACTCCTGCGTTTACTGCCCATGGGAATAAAGTTATGAATATTGCTATCCATCAACCCTTTTAAAATATCCCACATTTCCGAAGTGTTCTTGTTATTAAACAGAACCTCCCACTCTATGTCGTTAAGTGCACATCTAAGCATACTGAAATTAGCCTTCCTAAAGTTAAAAGTTTTGGTGGTACCCCTGTAGCTATGTTTCCTGAAACTGATGTCGAATGTGATCATATAGTGATCACTGTTACCCAAAGTCTCCCCAACTTTAGTGTTTGATATAATGTCCACATTATTAGTAATTACTAGATCCAGGATAGTTTTACCCCTAGTTGGGTCCTCGACTAATTGAGACAAGTAGCGATCCCTAAACATATTTAAGAACCTGCTGCTCCTCGCTTTAGCACATGAATCGTTACTCCAGTTTATATCCGGGTATTTAAAATCCCCAATCACAAGGATGTCCCCCAATCCCGCAGCCGATTTGATTTGCTGCAATAGTTGTTCTTCCTCATGTATGCTAATATCTGGCTGTTTGTAGCACGTGCCTATGACTAGTTTTTTTTGCATCAATTCCCCCACTTGAGATTTCTACCCATAGTGACTCCACATTATCGCCAGTCTCCTCATAGATAACCTCCTTTATGTATGGTTTAAGTGATGGTTTAACATAAAGACATATACCTCCTCCTCTTTTGTTAGCCCTGTCCCTCCTAAAAAGAGTATACCCCTCCAAGTTAGCAACCCAGTCGTGAGAGTCGTCCCACCATGTTTCCGTAATACCTATAATGTCATACTCAGCCTTTGATGCTAACAATTCCAATTCCCCCATTTTACCTGCTAGACTTCTTGCCTTTGCAAGCATACATTTTAGTTTATCGGTTCCTTTATTTGTTTGTTTACCTAAAGATTTCCCATCCTGGTTAACTAGTGCATCCGTAGAATTACTGATACAGACTGTGCTTCTCGCTCCCTCTCCAAGCCCACCGTACTTAGTATTCAGGGCCGGTTCTTGCCCTTGTGGCGCCCCGGGCAAAATGATAGCGGTGTGGCTTTATAATGGGGCGTGGTCAGTTACGCCCCCATTTGTGCCCCCTGTACTTACTATCCCCGCTCCTGATTCCAGACCGCTGCAGACCTCCGCCGGCACCGCTCCTCTCCTCGGATCAGCATAGACACTAGAGATCAATTATGACCCCTAGCATCTGTGCCACAATGCTGTGCGGTGCGTGATGACGTCATCGAGCACGGCAAAGGTCCCCTCCACGAAGGGAAACTAGACGCGTAGCATCTGGTTCCCTTCACAGGGGGGGGGGGGCACAGCAGCAGGGGGCACAGTAGCGGATCTTGCCATGGTGCGGCGCCCTCCGGAAGGTGGCGCCCCAGGCAAAAGTCCTGCTTGCCTGTGGCAAGATCTGCTACTGTTAGTATTGCCCACCCTACTTTTCTCTTTGGTCAACCCAATGTTCCCATCTAAATTCACCGCCCTGACATAAGTATTTTCCCTTAAGTCCTGTACATTTTCTATAGTCTGTAATGATGACACATAATTGTTATTATTTAATGCTTTAGCAATACCTTTCTTAACACCCTTAATAGAACCCATGTAAATACCTTTACCGGCTGCACTTTCCCTCCCCCCTTCTCCACCCCCATTTATCTCACTACCACCATTCCTACTATACTCGCTGCATGACCCATAGTTTCTAACTAAACCCTCCCCCCAGGCTCCTATTTTAAAAGCTCCTCCAACCTACTAACCATCCTACCCCCCAGCACCGCAGTCCCTTCCTCATTCAGGTGCAATCCATTATGAGAAAAAAGATGGTGCCTGACTGAGGAGTCCGCCCAGTGTTCCAAGAACACAAACCCCTCTTTCCTACACCAGTCTCTGAGCCACACATTTACCTCCCTAATCTCCCTCTGTCTCCCTGGGCTAGTGCGTGGCATTGGTAATATTTCAGAGAAAATTACCTTAGATGTCCTTTTTTTAGTTTCTGGCCTAAGTCCCTATAATCTTTCTTAAGGACATCCCACCTACCAATAACTTTGTCGTTGGTGCCAACGTGCACCAAGACCGCCGGGTCTTTCACAGCCCCTCCCAACAATCTATCTACCCGGTTCGTGATGTGCCATACCCAAGCACCCAGGAGACAACAGACTGTATGGCGATCATGGTCCCGGTAGCAGATTGCCCTATCTGCTTTCCTAATGTGGTGCTGTAATAGTAAACCCATAGGCGTTTCTATAATGGGGGGGGGGGGGGGGGGGACACACCACACACTGCAACCATACATTATACTTACCCCACCGGAGTCCCGTCATGGCCATTTCCAAGTGATTTGCGCATGTGCACTGAAGGTGTCCCCGGGAACTAGGCATGGCGCCATATTACCGGAGACCTGCACATACACAGTATACTCTGGCATTATGGTGATTTAAAATTCTTTATCTGTCTGCCCAACTTACATGTTTTTATATACAATAGAAGTACTCACTTTAGAGTTCCCAATTTGATTAGGTAAGAGTTGATGAACCTGTTCTCACCCAGTCTTCACAGGAGCTTCAGGGACAGACATACTGGGTAGGTGCTCTTACGTCTTTCAGAACATTTTTCTCACAATAACATGTTTAATCTTACTTTAAGGAGAAAAAATAATTCAGTTCATATAAAAATATTTTCAACTATTATTGTTTTATATCTGTTCTATAACTATTGCATGTAAATTAGTGAGAGAGTATTCTATGTGCCAGAAAATGTTTCAGTACTTTGGTAATTGTAACTTCAGTGCAGTAATAGTGCTTCATATGATTAATGTTTCCTAATCATTGATCTCTGTGTGTCTTTGTGAAGCTATTTTTTTACACTTTTTTGCTAAATTGTGAATCAGTACAAGAGATTGCTGTTCAATTATTCTTGAGACTGTAATTATTTTTATGGTATTAATAGTAATGATATAGTGACAGTTGTACTAAGCTTTGGAGAGAGATAAACTATCAACCAGTCAGTTTCTATTATTTTTTAAACACAGCCTGTAACATGGCAGTTAGGAGCTCGGGTGGTAGTTTATCTCTCTACATTTTATCACTCTCCAAGGATAAGCACACGTCCCCCCATAGTATGATCATATATGAGTTTTAATCAGAGATGTGCAGAAAAAGTAGGCAAGGGAAGCACTGCCTAACCTACCATAGACTTTTTACTCTAGAGTTTTGACTATAAAAATCATTAGAATAATACAAAGAAGATATTTCTAATATATAGTGTGTGTTTCCATATACTTTATATAGTCAAAACTCTGGTGCATATATTGGTATGACAGGAAAGGATATGCCTCACCGCACATCACTGGCATATACTGTATATATATATATATATATACAGATGTAGATATATACATACATATATATATAGATAGATCTATCTATCTATCTATCTATCTATCTATCTATCTATCTATCTATCTATCTATCTATCTATCTATCTATATAAAATATAGCAAAATGACAGCACTCAATGTCCTATAACACTGATTTCTGGTGCAGGGTCCTGGTAATTGATAAAAACACTCACTTCTTCCACAGTTGAAAAAAGAATTAGACCAGCACTCACGTTTAGTAGGTGAAAGAAAAAAAGGGTTTTATTCCTGACAAGCCATCTGGATATAACCCACTGCTACAGTTCGCCCGACAGCCGTTTCAACGCTCAATGGTTTTCATCAGGGGCACTGATATGTTTTTTTGATTTCTGTTTCACAGCATATTGCCTTGAAAAAAGCGCCCTGCGTGGCGCTGAAACGTTGGCCATAATATGCCACTTACTTGATTTATTGCTTTGAATACATATTTTTTTCACAAGACCCTTGGAGTGCCACCTGTTCCTTTATTATTGGGAGTGGTTGTACCCCTCTCTATAAGGACATTGCTTTCTCTCTCTCTCTCTCTCTCTCTCTCTCTCTCTATATATATATATATGGGTTGGGGCCATGTTACCAGCGCCCGGGATCCCGGCGGTCATCATTCTTCAGCAGAATGCCGGCAGTGGGGGTACTCGCCACGCTGTAGGCTCGGTGGTGAGCGGTTCTATTCCCACTCTATGGGTGTCGTGGGAATAGTCCCTGTTAGTCAGCATGCCGATGCTTGGGAATAGTCCCTGTTGTCACTGTCACTGTCGAGATTTTCAGGGTTCGGAATGTAGTGGTCGGTGTTGTGTATGTTATAACTTTGTGTATTAATAGCTGGAAAAATGAAATAAAAAAGAAATGTTTGCTCACCTTATACCCCTTTAGCCCACACGTGATACCGGTGGCATTTGGATATGGATGGACGGCGTCCCCAAATGACATCATCACTATCCCCCCATCATTACATCCACCAATCTATTAAAACAGAAAGATAAAAATGACACAAGGGGGTAAATTTACTAAGGTGGGAGATTTTTAGAACTGGTGATGTTGCCCATGGCAACAGGTCAGATTCTACTTACCATTTATCTAGCTGCTTCTAGCAGATAATAGATATAATCTGATTGGTTGCTATGGGCAACATCACCAGTTCTAAAAATCTCCCACCTTAGTAAATTTACCCCAAGGTAGGAACCTGTTAATACAAAACACAGACCATTGAAAAACAGTTACAATAAACGCTACATTATTATCAACCACAGGAATTGAATACATTGTTAACAACCTCAAGGGATTAAATAAATTGCTATTGTATGTTCGGAATCTGACACATATTCTCCAAGAGAACAAAAATACAGTTAAATAAATAGATGAACTACCAATTGTTCATTTTTTTTTTTTTAATAAAGTAATTTTTATTCAATAGAATGGAGATTAAGTTACAGAAATTGCATAGCAATGGCACATCACATATACCAAACAAATCACATCATCACCCATGAGATAAGTTTACAGCAGTGGAGTAACAGGCTGTGTCTATAATGAAATGAGCAAAGACATACATTTGTTCGAAACATTTGGACTTGCAAGATCCGTAACTAATATATAAATCCCCATTAAGCTTTTTTGTTTTTTACCCTTAAACTAACCCACACAAAAAAGAACCAAAAAAGGGTACAAGAGAAAAGAAAAAAAACATAGAAAGAAACATAGTAAGGAGAAATCATCTAATTCAGGACCTCTTCAGTCGAGCATGTATTTAGGCGAACACGCAGAGCTCAGCAGCCAAACATCTGAGCATACATCATTAAACATTAATTCAGTGACACAATAGCACTACAGTGCCCACTATGATTGAGGGACCAGGTGGGAGTGGGGAGATTCCAGCCATGGAGACCAGACTCTTTCAAATTTGGCTGATGCGTTTTGTTTCATATATATATATCTTTCCTTGGATATTGTATCGTTAACTAGGGTCTTGAGCGCAGAAACTAAAGGGCCACTAGGGGCCATCCAGAGCCTTGCAATGCAAACCTTAGCCAAGGCACATACATTGCGAGCATATAGACCCGCCAGATCAGACACAGAAGTAGAGCATCCCATCCCCAAAATACAAAATTGTGGGGTAAGCAAGCCGCCAGTCACTCCTGTGCTCTCCAGAATCGACCTGACCCCCAACCAGAACACCCGCAGCCTGGGGCAGTCCCACACTAGATGCCAAAATGTTCCCACATCCATCCCGCACTTAGGACAGAGGCTAGACCCGCCAGTCCCAAAAGTGGCCAGTCTAGCTGGAGTCACATATGTTCTATGTAGAATGAAGAATTGAATTTGTTGATACCTGAGAGACTTGGTAACTGTAGCAGGATATTCCAGAGCAAGGGCCCAGTCGTCCTCAGTTATTAGACCCATATCCTCCTCCCATTTTCCACGGAGACGTGTCAAAGGGTCCGTATGGAGTTTGGTAGGAAGATATCCATACGCAAGGGAGACCATCTTAACTCGACCCAATGTACTCACAAAGGTCCTGATGGGAAACGGGAGGATTCGTGGGGGGGACTCAGCAAATTGGGACTGGAGGGCATGACGAAGTTGAAGGTATCTGAAAAAGTAGGAGTTGGGTAAATCAAACTCATCTTTCAGTTGCTGAAAGGATTTGAGTACACTATCTAGGTAAAGTTGGGAAATAGAAACCACAGATCTAGGGGCCCATACCTCCCATCCCTCAAGCGCATGCAATTCAGGAAGCCAGTCAGAGTACCAAAGGGGGGTATCTGGGTCCAGGTCGTCGTACCCCAAGAGATCCCTCAGGGCCCGCCATATCTTTAAGGCCTGGAAAATAATAGGGGGAAGAAACCGAGCTATGCTCCCACTCAGCAGCACCTGCATAGGAGAGAGGTGAGGAAAATAGCAGCGAATAAACTCACAATGTAAAGAATCAGCGCTAGAATCCTGTGCCCATACACTAATATGAGTCAGCTGAGCAGCGTAGTAATATATCTGAAAATTAGGCATAGCCAGGCCGCCATCAGAGCGCTGCCTGGTAAGGGTATTTAACTGTATCATAGGTCGTTTGTTAGCCCATATCAGCGAGGATAAAACGCTATTCAATTTCCTAAAGAATAATGGATAGATATATACAGGGGACTGGAGAATAATATATAAAAGTTTGGGCAGTATGATCATTTTAATGAGATTAACCCTGCCAGACACCGTCAGTGGAAGCTTACACCAAGTTTTGGATTTGCACATGACCTGCTGCATGGTCGGGTCCAGGTTCAGAGGGATAAAATCAGAAGGGTCGTTAGTTATTTGGATTCCGAGATATTTAAATTGTATTGTCCAACATAATGGCAGGGAGATTTTGGGAACAGTAGGAGGGGGGCCTATGACTGGCATAATGTATGATTTAGACCAGTTGATTTGAAGACCCGAGTGAGCACCAAAGCTCTCTATCACACGCAGCAGAATGGGCATTGACTTGGTGTAATCTTGCAAAAACAACAACATGTCGTCGGCATAAAGAGCTATCCTATCCTCACGTGGGCCCGTACAGATTCCCACGATATCTGGGTGCGATCTTATCAGACAGGCCAAGGGCTCGATGGCCAAGGCAAACAGTGTGGGGGATAGGGGGCAGCCCTGCCTAGTACCACGGGACAATTGAAAGGATGGGGATACATAGCCATTCACCAAGATCCTGGCACTCGGATGTTGATACAGTAATTTAGTCCATCTGATAAAGTTGGGCCCAAAGCCCATACAAGTCATCACCTCCCATAAATAAGCCCATTCAATGCTTTCAAAGGCCTTGGCTGCGTCCAGTGAGACCACAGCCGAGTCAGAAGGGGAGTCATGTGGGAGTTGTAAAATGGTATACAATCTACGTAGGTTAATAGACGTGGACTTCCCTGGCATGAAGCCAGTCTGGTCCGGGTGAATGAGGGAGGTGATCACTGTGTTAAGCCGTACTGCCAATATCTTTGCCAGGATCTTAGCATCGGTGGGAATCAGAGATATCGGCCTATAGGAGTCTGGAAACCTAGGGTCTTTACCGGGCTTTGGAATCACTATTATAACTGCCTCTGACATAGAGGGGGGAAGTTCGTTATTGGCAAATATATCTAAGTATAAGGCATGGAGCCTGGGCCCGAAGAAATCAATATGATTTTTGTATACTTCGGAGGGAATTCCGTCACACCCCGGAGCCTTGCCATTAGGGGACACATCAATAGCCGCAGTCACCTCCGCGAGCGTCAAAGGCGCCTCCAGTACCTCACGGGCCTCAGAGGAGAGTGCGGGCAGTGGAATACCCCCCAGATAATATGAGAGATCTAGAGTAGAGCATGTCAACTGTGAGCTATAAACCTTAGTGTAATAAGATCGGAATAGCTGCGCAATGTCCGGCGTGGTGTCAACAAAGGAGCCATCACTGTCGGACATTTGGGTGACCGTAGCCCCAGGACGATCATGATGTATCAGACGGGCCAGGAGGCCACCTGTCCTATCAGCCTGCATATAAATATTAGTAGCCCTAAAGAGGAGGGACCGTGAGTTTTTATCAGACAGGTGGGCCAGCCAAGCCGACTGAGCCACCAGCCAGCGTGCTTTCGTCGGGGGGGTACCATCCAGCAAATATTGGGATTCCAGATCTCTGGCGTCACTCTCAAGGGCCTTTTCCCTTTCCCTGGAGGATATTTTATGAGCTGCTATGCGTCCAATATATGAACCCCTCAAAAAAGCCTTAAATGAGTCCCAAACCATTGTCCCCGGGGCAGACCCCAAATTGTCGTTAAAGTAACCCCCCCACTGAGTCTCCAGGTCACTGCAGTCACCCAGCTGGGTCAGCCAAGAAGGGTGCAGCTTCCAATAAGAGTGCCCCCTCTGACTTTCCACAGCAAGAGTCATCAACAAAGGGGAGTGGTCAGAGACCCCTCGGGCCTCGTAGTGGATGTCAGTGATCACAGGGACGAGGGCGGGGGACACCAGTATCAGGTCTATTCTAGAAAAGGAGCCATAGGTGCTGGAGAAACAGGAGAACTGACGGGCCGCAGGGTGACGAAGCCTCCACGCGTCCACCCACTGCAAGCTATCCAAGAAATCAGCAAACTTGGTAGAACCACTACCCACCACCGCAGCATTCGGAGAATGCCATCTATCCAAAGACAAATCTAGTATATTATTAAAATCGCCCAGACATATTACCGGGGTGGTAGGAGAGGAAGCTATAAAAGAGGCAGCCTGCTGCAACACAGCATATGAAAAAGGAGGGGGGACATACACCGCTAAAATGTAATAGGGCAGGGAACTCAGTTTGCATTCCAGGAATACAAATCTTCCATACGGGTCAGTTTTGATCGATATTAACTCAAATTGCACCGATTTTTTAATCAGAACAGACACACCCCTGGAGAAGGAGGAATGAGAGGCATGGTAAGCCCATCCCACCCAAGCCCGTCGTAGAGATAACAACCTATTTCCCTCTAAGTGGGTCTCGCTGAGGCATGCAATATCCGGGTCATATTTCCTAATCATATTTAGAACCAAAGAGCGTTTGATTTTATTATTCAAACCTCGGACATTCCATGCCAGAAATTTCAGGTTAATCATGACCCCAGGTAACCTCTATGTGCCACACGGATAGACATCTCTCAAAATATATCTGAGAATCAGCACTATTAGCAACAGCAACATATATCCTATAGAAACCCTGCGTTGTAAGCCATACCATCCGGTATATTAAACATCCTTGTTTCAGAAAATACATAGATATGAAAAATAACAAACTAAAGAAAGAAAACCGAAAACAACAAGAGGAGCCGCAACTGGCAGCTCCCCAACCATCCTTCCCCTTCCCGTATACCACCGCGAACACCGGCATACTTATATCCCAAACAACCAACCCCAACTACCAAATGCTAAGAAGGCCTAGATTCTCAGCTAAACCTCTTTAACCAGTTCCACTTGAATGTGAAAAGTCTTGAGCCACCAAAGCAAAGGGGGGGGCTCCCCGAACTATGGTCGTCTCCTCTGGTAGTCAAGGTCCCAGCATCTTCAATGCAGGGAGTCAGTCCGGAGCCAGCTGACGAGCACCCGGCGCAAATCTGTCCAGCCATTGGGCCGCTTCTCTAGGAGAATTAAAGAACTTGGTCTCCCCATCCGCCACAACCCGGAGCCGAGAGGGAAACAGCATGGAGTATGAGAGGTTGAGGTCTCGCAGACGTCGTTTAATAGGCATAAACTGGGCTCGGTCCTTCTGGACGTCTGGGGCAAAGTCCGGGAAGGCCGACACCCTGACTCCATTACGGACCAACGGGCCCTTCGTACGACCCAGGCGGAGAACCGAGTCACGATCCTTATAATGCAGGAATTTGGCGATGAAGGTGCGAGAAGGGGCACCAGGAGGTAACGGCCGAGCTGGTATCCTATGTGCACGCTCCACCGTGAATTGGGCCGTAAAGGACCCAGCGCCATACATCTCTTTAAGCCAGGATTCGAGGAAGTCCTCCGGCTGCGAGCCCTCCTCTCTCTCAGGCAGGCCCACAAATCTTACATTATTTCTACGCAGCCGACCTTCCATGTCTAGAAGCTTGGTTTGGAGGGAGGAAACCTGCTGGGTCACCGTGGACACGGATTGCCTGAGGGGGCCACACATATCTTCCAAGTTGGAGACGCGTGTCTCCGCCTCACCCACTCTCTCACGGATACGCTGAACATCTTGTCGGAGTAAGGAGAGGTCGCACTGCACCTTTTCCATCTTATCGGAGAGACGCTGTTCACTGCCCGCTATAGCTTCCAGCACCTGCTGAATAGACGGCGCCTCAGCTGCCGCTGGGGAGTTGGCAGTAGACGCAGAGGGGGAGCTTGGGTGTGTTGGAGAGGCTCCCTGAGGAGGAGCTGATAACCTCCTGGGGTTGGGTTGCCTAACAAATCTCTCCAGTTTGGCCGCGGCCGCACTCTGGCCGTTCCTGACCATATTGAACAAGGAGCAGTCACACACACCCCCGGATAGGGTTGCAATATAGAAGTGCAATTAGAAGGCGGCAGCAGCGAGGTCGTATGTATTCAGTGTCGGAAAGCAATCTTGCCCGATCTTTAGGTCAATATATCAATGGATAAGAAGCACAGGCTTTGTGTAAAAGTAAAACCAAAGGTAATATTGAGGAGAGAATATCCTGCAGCAAATTCCAGGAGGCAAAGGTAGGATATTGGTGTGTAATACACTGTGAGATATTAGAGCAGCAACAGTTCAGTCAGTTCCAAACTATATGCGGCCCCTGCAGGGTAGACTGGGAGAGCTGTGCAGTGAGGCTATGTGTGGAGCTGCACCCAAAATGGCCCCCGGGTTCTCAGGCTTCTCCACTTCTCCCCTTCCCCTAGAGTACCTGTCTTTGTTGTCCAGCCAGCAGTCCTGGGCCTCATCCAGCCAGACGTAGGAGGGATAGCTGTGTCCTCCAAGGCGCCTCCTGCAGCCAGACAGCGCCGCCCGTCCGTCAAGAGGCCCCGGGAGTCGCGCGGCCGGGAACGCCAAACTCGAGGCCGGGGATCCAGAGGAGTCACAGGCCACAATTTCCGGAAGTCGTCCGCCGCGGTCAGCCAGCACACGGAGACCGCGGACGAGGGTGCTCGCCGCTGCTCGGAGGTGAGGGGGGACCAACACTGGGGGGTAGACACTCCGGAGCGAGTCAGGATGGGTACAGAAGGTATTTGAACGGGGAGCTCCCGGGATCTGCTGCCTACTCCTTCACCGCCGTGGCCACGCCCTCCACCAATTGTTCATTTTAATCTCACAGTGACAGGGTGTTTAAACGAAAAATCCACCTGGACTCTTGCAATGCCCCCTATTACCCCCCCTCAGATTCGAGGGGTGTCAGGTTTCTAGTGTACAATAGCAATGTATCTAATTCCTTGTTGTTGTTAACAATGTATTCAATTCTCTGTGGTTGATAATAATGTAGCGTTTATTGTAACCATTTTTCTATGGTCTGTGTTTTGTATTAACAGGTTCCTACCTTGTGTCATTTGTATCTTTCTGTTTTAATAGATTGGTGGGTGTAATGACGGGGGCAGAGGCGGATTGGCCATAGGGTCTATAGGGAAGATTCTCGGTGGGCCGGCGCACCCGCGGGTCCTGTTTTGTTTGAGGACATGTGGTCCTATTTATAGACATAATGAATAAGATGCCAAACAATTTGCATATATGAAAATGACTTTGCCACTTAGCCTGTGATTGCAGATGATCTAGTGTATGCTCTGTCTGCCTGCTTGGCTGACATATAAGATTGAGTGAATAGTGATTGGGATACGGTTGGTGTAATAAGCAAGAAAATATATCTTTCTAAAGAATTATATAGATTCCTAAATTCTAAAGGGATATCATATAATGTGCTCATAACATTTAATTTTATTTCCTTTTAACTTCCCCTTGATGCTGGACATCCCCACTATCTGGAAAGTCTTGGGGGGAGAGTGCTGCTGCCATGGCTAGACCTTACACCTCTGGTGCTGCCCAAGTGGGGCCACTAGTACAAATTTTTCCAGGGCCGCTTTTCGTTCCCAATCCGCCCCTGGACGGGGGTATAGTGATGACATAATTGGGGATGCTGTATTTCCATACATCGCTGGTATCACGTATGGGCTAAAGGGGTATAAGGTGAGCAAACATTTCTTGTTATTGTGTTATGCCTGACGACGATGCAATAAAGCATCAAAACGATGCATTAATCTGCTGTTATGGACCGACTTATTACCGTGTGCCACCACCTATAGCTGCTGTATTTGGGCTCCGTGCTGGGAGTGCATGTGGAGAGGCACCAGGAACATTATGTGGGTTAATGGTAGTGCTGCCTTTACTATATAATATACAGGTTGAGTATCCCTTATCCAAAACGCTTGGGACCAGAAGAATTTTGGATATCGGATTTTTCCGTATTTTGGAATAATTGCATACCATAATGAGATATCATGGTGATGGAACCTAAGTCTAAGCACAGAATGCATTATGTTTCATATACACCTTATACACACAGCCTGAGGGTAATTCTAGCCAATATTTTTAATAACTTTGTGCATTAAACAAAATGTGTGTACATTCACACAATTCATTTATGTTTCATATACACCTTATACACACAGCCTGAAGGTCATTTAATACAATATTTTTAATAACTTTGTGTGTTAAACAAAGTTTGTGGACATTGAGCTTCAGAAAACAAAGGTTTGACTATCTCACTCACGAAAAAAATTCCGTAATTCGGAATATTCCGTATTTTGGGAATATTTGGATATGGGATACTCAACCTGTAAATATATCTCCTATATAATAGCCCAGATCTGTGACTCTGTGCCTGTGTGTCTAACGCTGGGCATGGCTAGGAGCTCTTATTGGGTTAGCAGCAGGTCTATCACACCCAGTCAACAGCTGATTGGGTGAGAAACGTCCTCCCACACAGGTTACATCCAATGGGAGGCTCTGCCCTTTGGCTGCTGTGTGTTCCCAGAGCAGGATTAACAATGGGGCTGATGGAGCTGCAGCTACAGCTCCACACCCCAAAATAGGCCCACTGCATCTGCAGCAACATACCCTCCAACAATTTACACATAAAAATCACTACAAATTCAAAAAGGGGGCATGTCCACTGTCCACGGGTACAGTTGCGTGGTCACGCCCATTTTCCTATACTTTCAATGGAAGTTTTGAGAGCCAAAAATCGGTACAGACAATAAAAAAAGGTACTGTACCTGCCAAAAAGGTACAGCTGGAGGGTATGTCACTACATCTGCAGCAAGTCTCTGCACTGTAGAAGGGGGGGGGGGGGAATCCTTTTACTGCAGCGTCCTATGTCCTGCTGCCAGTCCGCCTGCCCCCTCCGGCATCAACAATCCCCACTCCCTAGCCACGGCGCAGGTGGAACAAAAACTGCTGCGGCCACCGGCATAGATGTGTATGAAAGCGGCGCAGCACTTCTGTGACATTCTGCGCAGTGGAGGCTCAGAGTATGTGGCGCAGGGAGGGCTATGAAAGGAGCACTCTCACCTTTTACATTGGTTCAGCGAGTCACTCAGTTCTGCCAGCCAGTCACTATTGTTAGTGCCGGTGTCCCAACACGCTGCATTACAGGGAAGTAGACGCACTAAATAAATTACAGCTCCCAGCAGACCTTATTACCGAAGCATTCCGGCGCTAAGGACTGCTGAACGCTGTCGTTTATTGAGTGCATCTTATACCCTGTAATGTGGCGCGTTGGGACACCGGTGCTAACAATAGTGACTGGCTGCTTGGCTGCTGTGCGAGTCTCTGGGAGAGCCACTGCCAAAAGGGGAGGACAGCAGGAGAAGCATTACCCACCCCCCCACCCTCCACCACCCGCGGCGGCTCGGGACCACCTTCCCCAGCACCCCCGACCTTGTGGCAAATGGTGGGAACGCGAGTCATGCCCCTATTTTTGTCATTGTGGGGGCATGCCCAGCACTCTGTGAGCTGTTGGACATGCCCCATGTCCCTATCTCCAGTTGGGAGGCCCCCCTGCAAGTGACAGGCGTCCCTACCTACTGTCCCCCCCACCATGGGACACTGCAGCTCGCCTGAAAAATGGGTCTGTCCCATCATAATCGGGACAGTTAGAAGGTATATATATATATATATATATATATATTTATAGTAGCGAATAATAATGCTAAATATGAACAGTAACTAAAGCGCTCGCGTATATACATTAGGTGTATATACATTAGGATCACCAGCATCCCATCCGATTCCTCATAAGATTTCCCTGCAATCCCTCAGGGAGCCCCTAGCACATGATTTGGAGTTTTATGTGCATACGATGAAGCATACAATCTATCGATCGATTGTGTGCCTCACAAAAAGCACGTGATCACCTGGTAGAAAATGCCAGTCAAAAATTATGCTGATCATATACGATGCATTGTATGTACATAAAACAAGGGCCCTCATTCCGAGTTGATCGCTCGCTAGCTACTTTTTACAGCCGTGCAAACGTATAGTCCCTGCCCACGGGGGAGTGTATTTTAGCTTTGCAAGTGTGCGATCGCATGTGCAGTCGAGCAGGACGAAAAAGTTTTTTGCAGTTTCTGAGTAGGTCTGAACTTACTCAGCCCTTGCGATCACTTCTGCCTGTCCGGTCCAGGAATTGACGTCAGACACCCGCCCTGCAAACACATGGACACGCCTGCGTTTTCCCTACCACTCCCAGAAAACGGTCAGTTGACACCCATAAATGCCTTCTTTCTGTCAATCTCCTTGCGATCGGCTGTGCAAATGGAATCGTCGCTAGAAGCATTGCACAGCAACAATGCTGTTTGTACCCGTACGACGCACGTGCGCATTGCGGTGCATACGCATGTGCAGTAGTAACCTGATCACTGCACTGCGAAAATTGGCAGCGAGCGAACAACTCGGAATGAGGCCCAAGGTACGATGTGCATATGATCACAACAGATAATATGGACTGCACATATGATCTGAGGATGTATCATTAAACCCATGGGGCCACACATCGCATCATAATCATACCTAAAATACATACGATGTGCACACAATGCATCATGCGACGGATCTAAATCGTACATTCATACGCGATATCATACTAGTGTATGGCCAGCATAAGTTGGAAGTTACCACAGATTTAAGTATAGCAGTATACTGACCCTGCCTACACTGACCGCATGTCCCGGTACTGTACCTAATGCGGTACATGCACTGTATTACCGTCTATTTCTACATCCTGTACCGCAATCTCTAATACGGTATATTTACTTATCATAGCTGTCATTTCATTTACTTTACATTTTTAATAGTCATTTATAATAAATCTGTACATAGAACATACAATCAACCAAAATATGTGTATCTTATTTATGATGCATGATAACTTTATGTTATAAGGGAGCATAACACTAGCGTATCTATAATGGGTGCAGTGTGTGTGGTGCACACGGGCCCCTGGGTCCATTGGGGCCCCACACTGCACCCATTTCTTCTATATACTTACCTTTCTGGTGTCCGGGTGTGTGTCCCCTCCTCTCCCGAGTCCCGTTGCCGGCAGCGGCAGCAGTGCTGTTAGTGCTCTGCCTGAGCACTAGAGACTCTGGCACATTTTGTACAGTGCCAGAGTCTACAGCGCATGCGCAGGCCTCTGAAAAAAAAGGCCACCGCACCATTTTTTTGGAGACTTACACATGCTCTATAAACTCTGGCACTGTGCCAGAGTCTCTAGCGCTAACAGCGCTGCTGCCGGCTACGGGATGGGAGAGGAGGGGGCCTCACACCCGAAGACTGCACACGGGTACCCTCCTCTCTAGATACACCCCTGGAGCATAGATATAATACTGGGTTACAAAGATAAGCATGTACAGTTTTGGAACAGTAGAAAATGTTGTGTGTGATTTTACATAGTTTTAGAGATTTAAGAAGCAACAAAAATTGCTCCCTTCTTTGTGTCAGTGGTTGTGAGTAATTGAGATCTGCCATGTGTTCAGGACTAGGGTGTGACAGCCATCATAAACCCTGGAATTATAATGCTTTTAAATGCTATAATTAAGGTGATTGTACTGTACCATTAACTCAAGTTGAACTCGATGGACTACTGGTCTTTTTTCAACCTCCCCAACTATGTTACTATGTTACTACTGTATGTTATGTATTATATGGCCATTGTTGAATCTCTCACCTCAATTTCCATGATGGGCACAATTTCTTCTGATCTGACAAGAAAAAAAAATTGTAATTTGTTTTGACTTTTTACTTCTAAGTATTTTATCAGGATCCAGCGTTCATTCCATTTTTAGACTGAGGGGTATTTATCAAAGCTTGGAGAGAGATAATATTGTGAGAGATAACGCATATACCAATCAGCTCAGTAAAAAAAATGGAGGCAAGAGTCCTGTGGGATAAAAGGCCGAGGAATAAGTTGTGGTGAGATAAAACTAAGAATTGAAGTGCAGAATTTTAGAAAGGAATTCTGAGGTAGGGAAGGTTAAAATATTAAGGAATGATGGATATGTGACTTTTAAAAAATGAATACAAGGTATACAGTAGATTGAAATTCAAGTCAGTCAGTTCATACCTACAGTACTTTATGCACATTTATGATGCTTGGGTAACAAATGTATGCAAATGATACATGACAAAGGAGATATATAGAAGAGGCAGGTTAATATGGATAGTTATGTTAAGGGAACCATAACAAGATGTATCTGAGAGTAAATATGTGAAGGAAAAGATGTTCATAATCACACGCCTGCAAATAATATTATATTTTAATATTCAGGGGGGTATTTATCAAGGTTTGGAGAGAGAAAAAATTGTTAGAGATAAAGTATGAGCCAATCGGCTCCTAGCTGTCATTTGTCAAAAACAGCCTGCAACATGTAAGGCAGAAGTCAGGCATCGCCGTTTGAACCAATGATTGATTTACAAAATGAATAGAGCATCCATTGTTGCATCACGCTCTCCTTTGAAATGAAGCACATTGTTACCACAGGCCCCCAATGATAAAAGACAGTCTTCTGGGTCTAATAGGAGGGACTATTTATGAAGGGTTGTGTTGTAAATCCTGGCGCTTCTGAGTGTGTTTATGCCTAATATTTAAAAGGGAAATAATTTTACTAGCTGGATCTTTGTAGTAAGAGCATTGCACTTTTATATGTCGGGCATAAACACGCTAGGAAGCACTGGCTTTTACAACCCTACACTTTGTAAATAAACCCACAAGCATCATTTATTTATAGACCCGGAAATTTTACTTTATGTGTCTTTTACAAAACTTGAAGTAACAGCACAATTAATTGTTCCTGCAACACAGCATACTTACCTGACAGCATCAAAGCAGAACATAGTCCCCACCTACTAATTTTCTAGTTCAACAAGTTTTTAAATGACAGCATTTTTGGAATTTATCAGTATAGCTAAAGGCCATTTAAGGATGGTCAAATAGAAAACAAGATGGTACACCAAATGGCGCTAATTACAAAATGTTCACATAAAAAATAAATTCCTTACATCAAAGAAAAAATATATATAGGACGGAGTTCATCTGTTCCAATTCAGTCACGGGAATAATTCGGGTGCCAAGCCAACCGTTGATATTATGCTTGTATTTCCAGCATATTTTTCTCACAACCACGGTGAATGGAAACCTTTTAAATATCCCAGAGACAAAAGGACATAGTGCAAGTATAGCCAAGCAATTTGGAAGAAGATTGTTTTAATATGGATAGTTATGTTAAGGGAACCATAACAAGATGTATCTGAGAGTAAATATGTGAAGGAAAAGATGTTCATAATCACACGCCTGCAAATAATATTATATTTTAATATTCAGGGGGGTATTTATCAAGGTTTGGAGAGAGAAAAAATTGTTAGAGATAAAGTATGAACCAATCGGCTCCTAGCTGTCATTTGTCAAAAACAGCCTGCAACATGTAAGGCAGAAGTCAGGCATCGCCGTTTGAACCAATGATTGATTTACAAAATGAATAGAGCATCCATTGTTGCATCACGCTCTCCTTTGAAATGAAGCACATTGTTACCACAGGCCCCCAATGATAAAAGACAGTCTTCTGGGTCTAATAGGAGGGACTATTTATGAAGGGTTGTGTTGTAAATCCTGGCGCTTCTGAGTGTGTTTATGCCTAATATTTAAAAGGGAAATAATTTTACTAGCTGGATCTTTGTAGTAAGAGCATTGCACTTTTATATGTCGGGCATAAACACGCTAGGAAGCACTGGCTTTTACAACCCTACACTTTGTAAATAAACCCACAAGCATCATTTATTTATAGACCCGGAAATTTTACTTTATGTGTCTTTTACAAAACTTGAAGTAACAGCACAATTAATTGTTCCTGCAACACAGCATACTTACCTGACAGCATCAAAGCAGAACATAGTCCCCACCTACTAATTTTCTAGTTCAACAAGTTTTTAAATGACAGTATTTTTGGAATTTATCAGTATAGCTAAAGGCCATTTAAGGGATGGTCAAATAGAAAACAAGATGGTACACCAAATGGCGCTAATTACAAAATGTTCACATAAAAAATAAATTCCTTACATCAAAGAAAAAATATATATAGGACGGAGTTCATCTGTTCCAATTCAGTCACGGGAATAATTCGGGTGCCAAGCCAACCGTTGATATTATGCTTGTATTTCCAGCATATTTTTCTCACAACCACGGTGAATGGAAACCTTTTAAATATCCCAGAGACAAAAGGACATAGTGCAAGTATGAGCCAAGCAATTTGGAAGAAGATTGGCCCTCATTCCGAGTTGTTCTCGCTCGGTATTTTTCATCGCATCGCAGTGAAAATCCGCTTAGTACGCATGCGCAATGTTCGCACTGCGACTGCGCCAAGTAACTTTACTATGAAGAAAGTATTTTTACTCACGGCTTTTTCTTCGCTCCGGCGATCGTAATGTGATTGACAGGAAATGGGTGTTACTGGGCGGATACACGGCGTTTCAGGGGCGTGTGGCTGAAAACGCTACCGTTTCCGGAAAAAACGCAGGAGTGGCCGGGGGAAACGGTGGGGAGTGCCTGGGCGAACGCTGGGTGTGTTTGTGACGACAACCAGGAACGACAAGCACTGAAATGATCGCACAGGCAGAGTAAGTCTGGAGCTACTCTGAAACTGCTAACTCGTTTGTAATCGCAATATTGCGCGTACGTCGGTCGCAATTTTAAGAAGCTAAGATTCACTCCCAGTAGGCGGCGGCTTAGCGTGTGTAACTCTGCTACATTCGCCTTGCGAGCGAACAACTCGGAATGAGGGCCATTGTTTTAATGATACAGGCGTGGTGACTGACAGAACTTAGGACGATCTTTGGCCGATGCAACTTCCTGTTACTGCGGTTCAGTGTGTCCGGAGCTCTGACCTGCTTCCCTCATCTAGATCTGGGAGGGTAACTGCGTGGATGTGTGGCCCCATGTCTTAAACCCACAATAGTGGTTTATATGCTGTTTTATCTCTGTTGTTTGTGAGTGTTTTATCATTAAAACAATCTTCTTCCAAATTGCTTGGCTATACTTGCACTATGTCCTTTTGTCTCTGGGATATTTAAAAGGTTTCCATTCACCGTGGTTGTGAGAAAAATATGCTGGAAATACAAGCATAATATCAACGGTTGGCTTGGCACCCGAATTATTCCCGTGACTGAATTGGAACAGATGAACTCCGTCCTATATATATATTTTCTTTGATGTAAGGAATTTATTTTTTATGTGAACATTTTGTAATTAGCGCCATTTGGTGTACCATATTGTTTTCTATTTGGCTATTCCTGTGACGTGTGAGGAGTCACTTATAGGTTCACTAAGGCTGCAATTTACTATTGGCGCTGTGTACAGATTACCCTTTTTTGTACATTTAAGGATGGTGTTGATTACTTCAGCAGCTGTCAAATAAAGTGACAGTGAAAGGAGTGCAATTAAGTTTTTTGATCTGGTAAGATGTTTCCCAAGTTACCCCTATGAAACTGAGGTCTAAATCCACTTCCTAACCAGAAGTGGATTTAGACCTCATGGGGCCCTATACAAGATAACTATTTAGGGCCCCCTCTCCTTCGAACAATCCGAGCACTATTTTAATTCCTGATTTATGCCCCTTACATTATTTGTAGTTTTTCCTCCTTATATTGTATTGCAGTATATTACTTTTCCCCTTCACTGATTGATCCACGAGGCCACGCCCCATTACAGCGGGATCACACCCTTTTTTTGCTTTACACTTAATGTGCCCTGACGCACGGGGTGTCACTGAAATCAGTGATGCCTCTGGACCCAGGCTTACTGATTGTAGCAAGCCCCATTGCCTAATATACTCATTATTATCCCCCCTCACTTACTGACCATATTTTATAGCAGCATTTTATAACACCCATTATTACACCCCTCAGCCAGTGACTGCATTGATTTTAGTACTACAATCAGTGAGGAAAGGAGAGGCGCCGATATAAACAAGGGTTGACAATTAAGTTCAGAAACACATTGCAGTAAAAGTGCTACATGCATCATTGCTGAATATCACTATCATATTATCATATTCAAAGTACTTCCATTGGAAAGCTATGCACCGAAGACTGCGCCTAGTCCATCTTTGAAAATAATTTTAGAACTGTTTTTTTTGTGGAATGGCCTTCAGAGCTGCCGTCGTATTACTCCTGATGTCATCAATGTTATAAAAATGCCTTCCTTTTAATATTTACTTTATCTTCAGGAACATAAAAAAGTCATTGGGGGCTAGGGGGTAAATGTATTATAGCGGCACAGATCGTGCTCATTACCGAGGTGAAGCAGGAAGGGACATCAACAAGATGTATAAACAGTTTGTTTGTCGAAACCGCTCCCCCCTCCAGGGATGCCCCTTGAGAACACAGTGCATCAGCTTAGTGCTGATGCGCTGTGTCTCCTTGTGTGTCTGGCTTCACTGTGAATGCGCAGGATTTCGCTACTCGCGCAAGATCCCCTTTGCAGTCTGAAGCTGGCACCATCCACAGCCAGGGACAGCCCTGTCCCTGCAGTGGTGTATGGGCAACGCCACCTGCAGCTGCTGACTGTTCATACATTGCCCCTAATATAAGCGTGCTATCTGTTATGTAGCAGTGCCGATATGGACAGAAGCTCAGATCACCCCTGTCACTGAGCCGGCACTGGCTCTGGGGAGAAGCATTATCAGTGCACATAACATGTGCTGATACTGCTTCTCCCCTATAATGACATATAATACATTTACCCCTAGATCGGGTAAATAGGGAGGTGTTCCAACACAGTTATTTGTTTACTAGTTAAAAACTCCCTCACAGACAGTGCCATGTGAGCAGGTGCATTGTCATGATGCAAGATCCATGCGTTGTTGGCAAAACGTTTTAGTCGTTATTTTTTACGCAGCCTTTTCAGTACTACTAAATAGTAAACCTGGTTAACTGTTGATGTTCACTTGCTTTGCTATGCTCCTGACAGTCAGCTGACAATTTTCATTTGACAAACTTTTGCAATGTTTTCTTCAGTTCTGCTCGTTGCTGGCCATACTGAACTCTCTTCATCAGTGACTCTTTCTCTTCCCTTAGAAAAATGTTTCACTCACTTGTAAACTGCTATTTTCTTTATAGCATTAACCCTAAAAACTTGCACTAACATCTTTCTAATTTTGCGTCCACTCTTGCCAAGTTTAACAAGAGATTTAATGTTCATTTGGTGTCCTAAATCAAGCTTAGACATTCTTGTGACAGCACACAAAAACACACACACACCAGGGCCGAAACTAGGGTTTCTGTCACCCGGGGCAAGACAGTCATTTGGCACACACAGGGTTACACTGCACTGCTCCAACACACATACATACAGGGTTACACTGAACTGTTCAAGCACACATACACCCAGGGTTACACTGCACTGCTTCAACACACACACACACACACACACACACACACACACACACACACACACACACACACACACACACTCAGGGTTACACTGCACTGCTCACACACATTAGGTTAAAGTACACTGCACACACACATATTGTACATATATAGCTGCCCGCCTCTCCCTACCTA
Source organism: Pseudophryne corroboree (assembly GCF_028390025.1). Classification (NCBI taxonomy): domain Eukaryota; kingdom Metazoa; phylum Chordata; class Amphibia; order Anura; family Myobatrachidae; genus Pseudophryne; species Pseudophryne corroboree. The sequence continues at coordinate 125,366,996 of NC_086454.1, read as the reverse complement.
CTTTTAGTGCTGATCTGCTGTGTCAGTCAGGGCCCCCTCCTCTCCATTTCCGAAGCGCACAGTCACACACACCGCGCTGGCAGAAGCGATGGCTGTGTTTCTTATCAGGAAGCAGCTCTGACTAGCCTCTACGCTACGGAAGCGTCCTGGTGCAGCGGAGCGGGACAGCGCCTCTTCAACCCTGCGCCGTCCTGCACTGCTCGTTCCCGCTTACTGCCTCGCGCCGGCGCCCTCTCCTTTTCCGCGCCCAGGTCGCGTGCCCCCCTAGCCCCCCCCCCCCCTAGTTTCGGCTCTGCACACACACACACACACACACACACACACACACACACACACACACACACACACACACACACAATAATAGATGCCACTCAGGAAGACAGGAAGAGACTGCTGTAGATCAGCAACAGCACAGCTGTGAAATGCTGATATTCCAACCAACATCATCAAATCATGCCATGGCGAGCACACAGTGCTGATTTCAGAATTTAATTGTCAGACCATGCATAGTGGAGTCACACTAAAGGCACTGATATAGAATCAATATAGTCACTGACTGAGAGGTGCAACCAGTGGCGGAACTAGCGAGCTGTGGGCCCTGGTGCGACAAAATGCTTTAGGCCCCCGTCCCCCCTCATCCCATCCAAGTCCACCCCCTCACCCCTGGAGAGGATCTGGTGAGGGGGACCTGCTCAGGGCCAGAGAAATGGATACCTAGAACAAGTGCCATAACTATACATTTTAGCACTGTGTGCAAGAAACGGCATCGGAGCCCCCCCTCATTGTAAAAGAGGGGCAGTGGGCGCCGTAGGTGCGCGCAAAAAATATAGGGACGTGTCTTTGTGGGGAAGGGGTGTGGCCACAAAGTAATACCAATTCATATAACAGTGCACAGTAGTCTCCATTATTCAAATTACGCCGCATAGTAGCATCACTACACCAGGTAGAGCCCCTTTTACACCTTACGGCTGACAGATTCCCCTTTTTACACATTACGGCAGACATTGACCCTTTTTACACATTACAGCAGACAGCGTCCCCTTTTTACACATTAAGGCAGACAGCGTCCCCTTTATACACATTAAGGCAGATAGTGTCCCCCTTTTTACACATTACAGCAGACAGCGTCCCCTTTTTACACATAATGGCAAACAGCGTCCCCCTTTTTACACATTATGGCAGACAGCGTCCCCCTTTTTACACATTACGGCAGACAGCGTCCCCTTTTTACACATTATGGCAGACAGCGTGCACTTTTTACACATTACGGCAGACAGCGTCCCCCTTTTTACACATTAAGGCAGAAAGAAAGGAAGAAAGAAAGAAAGAAAGAAAGAAAGAAAGAAAGAAAGAAAGAAAGAAAGAAAGAAAGAATTATACTTACTCTCTCCGCTGGCAGTCAGGCTCCTCGGTGCAGCTTCTGTCAGAGATCCCGGGCAGGAGAAAAGGAGAAGGAGGGAGGAAGCCGCAGCCGCGCTGTGTAATTGGTGGAGGCGCTGCTGCTGCTGTCCCTGTCCTTCACCATAGGCTGTCCTCCGCTGCTGTGAAAGCTGGAATGCACCTCCCAGCATTCACAGCAGCGGAGAGCAGCCTATGGTGAAGGAGAGGACAGCAGCAGCAGCGCCTCCACCAATTATACCATGCTGCCGCGGCTTCCTCCTCCACCTTCCTCCTCCTCCTTCTCCCCAGTGGCCGGTGCGCTCCTCTCCTCGGCGGCGGCTGTGTGCTGCGGGTGGCGGTTGCCCGCAGCACACATCGGCATGTATTGAGTCAGTTTGACTCATTACATGCCGCGCTGCTTTGGGCCCCTGGACAGTGGTGGGCCCCAGTGCAAGGCACTGCTTGCACTGGCGGTAGTTCCGCCACTGGGTGCAACAATGGGTATTATAAGGGATGGGGGACATGCTACAGTGTGTGTGTGTGTGTGTGTGTGTGTGTGTGTGTGTGTGTGTGTGTGTGTGTAAGGGGGGAAGGGAGATGACACTGATATATACTGATAAAATGCAGGCACCCAGACCGTATAATACTTATTATTACACCCAGATTAACGTCCACATGGGCCTGGAGCTGAAATTTATGAAAGGCCTATTGTGTACCGCTGTAGCAGATCGGATTAAGGCGGTGCGAGCAGGGAATATGCTATCCTGAGGCCCCCTCTCTCAGGGCCCCACCGTGCCTGCCGTCAACCACTAGCCGATTGCATGTATTTTTAATAAGAAGAAGCTCAGCTGTGGGAGAGCCCCTACTCTATGTGTTCAGTGGTTTCCTCTAATACTCCCACCATGCACCTTGAAGCTGAGTACCCAACATGGGGGGTCATTCCGAGTTGATCGTAGCTGTGCTAAATTTAGCACAGCTACGGTCATGAACTTAGACATGCGGGGGGACGTCCAGCGCAGGGCTAGTCCGCCCAGCATGTCAGTGCCACCCCCCCCCCGCACAAATACAAAAGCATCGCACAGCGGCGATGCTCTTGTATTTGTAGAGCAACTCCCGGCCAGCATAGCTCCTGCGGCTGGCCGGGAGTTGTGTGTCGCTGTGAGACATCACACAGCCGCTGCGGCACCCCCCCCCCCAACGGTCCGGCCACGCCTGCTTAACGCCGCCGTTCAGCCCCTCCCGCCCAGCGACCGCCTCTGTCTTAGAGGTGATCGATAGGCAGCGGCGACTGCCATGCGCCGGCGCACTGCAGCGTCGGCGCATGCGCAGTTCCGACCCGATCGCTGCGTTGCGACAAACTGCAGCGAGCGATCGGGTCAGAATGACCCCCATGGTCAGCACACATCAGCGGTGGCCGCTGATTTACATTTGCCAATAGAGGAGGCATCACATAGAAGGAGCAGTGAAGGATAGCTGCAGCTCTGTTACATCTCTGTTGAGCAGCAGAGGACTTCACATATAGGCTTTATCAGCCACAATTTGAATTAAAAGGAAGACTGCGGAGTAGTTGCTTAAAAGCATTGTGCTTATATAATATATTAGATACATTTTTAGGGCATAGATGGTACCTAGCTACAACCACTTTATAGTGTAGCTACTGTATATCAAGAAAAAAGTTTTTTTGTGTCTGTGAAAGGGTGAGAATTGTATTGTCTGTCTTTCCTTGGGCGCTAAAATAGTTTAAATAAACAAAAAAATACAAAATTGTTCACTCATTATTACCATATTTATTTAAGTGTTCAGACCCCATTTCTAGTCACTGCAGTAAATGATAAAATGAATAAAATTCTTAGCTGTTGTCTGTTTTGAAAAATAAATATTGTAGCTGCCTTGACGATACTGCACCAGGGCTGTAAGGGTTAACTTACTGCTTCGCAGGTGTGCATGCATGAGCCGGTTTGTGTTTTACTCTTTAATTAAAAAATACAAACACATTTTTAAATAAAAAATATTTAAGATGATAAAGAATATCTGAAAAAAGTATTTACAAATAAAAATATATAACACCAACCCCCCCCCCCCCCCCATCTAAAACTTAGATGGCGCTCACAAAACAGGTAACGTGGTGGTGCAAGTACCACTAATCTACTAGTTAAATTATATATTACAGAGAGCATCAGTGACCACCATATATTACAGAGAGCATCAGTGACCCGTATACTACAGAGAGCATCAGTGACCACTAGAGCCATAACGAAACATTTTGGTGCCTGTACCAGAAAGTCCATTGGTGCCACCCTCTACATTTTATAAAAGGCAAGGTAGCATCCATTAGTCACATTACACCGCACGGTAGAATCCGTTAGTCACGTTACACCACACGGTAGCATCCATTTGTCACATTACACCACAGAACAGCGTCCGTTAGTCGCATTACGCCGCACGACAGCATCTGTTAGTCACATTACACCACACGGCAGTGTCCGGCAGTCACATTACACAGCGCGGTAGTGTGTAGCGTCCGTTAGTTACATTACACCACACTGCAGCGTCAGTTAGTCACTATTCACATTGCACCGCACATCAGCGTCTGTTAATCACATTACACCACATGGTAGTGTACGATAGTCACATTACACCGCGCAGTAGTGTGCAGTGTCTGTTAGTCCCATTACATGGCACAGCAGCATCCATTAGTCACATTTCACCACACCGCAGTGTCCGTTAGTCACTATTCACATTACATCGCTCAGCAGTATCCGTTAGTTACATTACACCCCATGGTAGTGTCCGAGTCACATTACACTGCACAGCAGCGCCTGTTAATCACATTACACCACACGGTAGTGTATGATAGTCACATTACACCGCGCAGTAGTGTGTAGTGTCCGTTAGTCCCATTACATGGCACAGCAGCATCCATTAGTCACATTTCACCACACCGCAGTGTCCGTTAGTCACTATTCACATTACATCGCTCAGCAGTATCCGTTAGTTACATTACACCCCATGGTAGTGTCCGAGTCACATTACACCGCACGGCAGCGTCTGTTAGTCACATTACCCCACATGGTAGCATCCGTTAGTCACATTACGCAGCACAGCAGCGTCTGTTAGGTACATTAAACTACACGGTAGTGTCCGAGTCACATTACACCGCACGGCAGCGTCCTTTAGTCACATTACGCAGCACGGTAGCGTCTGTTAGTCACATTACACCGCACGGCAGCGTCCGTTAGTCACATTACGCATAACGGTAGCGTCTGTTAGTCACATTACGCAGCACGGTAGCATCTGTTAGTCACATTACGCATCACGGTAGCGTCTGTTAGTCACATTACACAGCACGGTAGTGTCTGTTAGTCACATTACACCACACAGCAGCATCCGTAATACACACTGGCCGGAATTCAATTGATTATCACGCACAATAGATGGATAATATTGTATATACAGTATACTATATATATATATATATATATATATATATATATTCTATCTCTGAGCAATATTTAAAACAGTATGTCATTAAGGTCACAAAACATGCAGACATAACTTTCTGTGTTGGGATTTCGGGTGTTAACACGAAGACTCAGTGAAAGTCAGGATTGCTTAGTATGCTGTCCTGGGTACAGGGATACACAGCATATACTCTTTTGTACCTCATCTCAAACAGCAGCGGCAGAAGTAGAACACCTCAGATGACTCGGGCGGGGAGCACTGCAGTGTACTGTCCAGTGGGCGGGGCTTAGACCGGCCCGGGGGGTGGAGCTTCGGGCAACAGGGGGCTCAGCAGTGGAAGAACCAGGGGGCGGAGCTTATAATGGGCAGAGACACAGCTTGGGATTGCATGTGAGGGGACCTTTTGCCAATCATGGGCACAGCTGTAGATGGATAAGGAGGCAGAGCTTATCGCGATCGGGGGGAGGAGCCTATATCGAACCTTGGTTTGAGCTTCAACTGACGGGTTGGGGGGGGGGACACGCTTGTGCACAGCTGCTGGCAGATTGGAAGAGGCTCTCTGAGACAGGAGTTGAATGAAGGAATGCTACTGGTGATGACAGGAGAAAAGTTTTTTTCCCCTGTCAACACTATCGGAACTGCAGGGGATCTATGAGCCTATTTTCAGTGGGGGCCTGGAGCTGCAGCTCCATCCGCCCCATTGTTAATCCGGCCCTGATTACACCCAGTCACATTAGTGTTGACTGCATTATATATGAGTGCCTCTCCCCTTCCCCTTTTCTGATTGTAGAAGCCTATAAGATACCCCCATCTCTTGTAATACCCATTATTACACCCCTCAGTCAGTGTGTGCCTCCCTCCAGTGATGATTGTAGCAGACGGATGTTATACACTGTCCACCCCTCACCCCCACCCCCATGCCTGATTGGAATTTGAAGGAGGTGGATGTTATACCAAATTATAAAAATACTGTAATAAAGTATATCTCATGTTTTTCTCTGTGCTCGTCCTGACTCCTCTATCTGTGCCTCTGACATCAGATCATACACACGTGTGTCATGGTGGGTCACATGCACCATAGAAACATAGAATTTGACGGCAGATAAGAACTAGAGATGAGCGGGTTCGGTTCCTCGGAATCCGAACCCCCCCGAACTTCAGCCTTTTTACACGGGTCCGAGGCAGACTCGGATCTTCCCGCCTTGCTCGGCTAACCCGAGCGCGCCCGAACGTCATCATACCGCTGTCGGATTCTCGCGAGGCTCGTATTCTATCGCGAGACTCGGATTCTATATAAGGAGCCGCGCGTCGCCGCCATTTTCACACGTGCATTGAGATTGATAGGGAGAGGACGTGGCTGGCGTCCTCTCCGTTTAGATAGAGAGTGAGACACTTGATTTACTAGTAATTTAATTTTAGTAATTTTGGGGAGCATTAGGAGTACTCAGAGAGTGCAGAGTTTTGCTGATAGTTATACTAGTGACCAGTGACCACCAGTTTTATTTATTATTTAAAATCCGTTCTCTGCCTGAAAAAAAACGATACACAGTCACATACCATATCTGTGCTCAGCCTCAGTGTGCTGCATGATAATATCATCTATGTATATCTGACTGTGCTGAGTGCTCACTGCTCACACAGCTTAATTGTGGGGGAAACTGGGGAGCAGTTATAGCAGGAGTACATAACAGTGCACACTTTTGCTGCCAGTGTGACTGACCAGTGACCACCAGTATATTGTCTGCCTGAAAAAGTTAAACACTCGTGTGGTGTTTTTTTTTTTAATTCTATAAACGCATTCTGCTGACAGACAGTGTCCAGCAGGTCCTCATTCATTATATTATAATATATACCTGCAATAGTGATATATATATATTTTTTATATCATTATCATCCAGTCTATACTAGCAGACGCAGTACGGTAGTCCACGGCTGTAGCTACCTCTGTGTCGGCAGTGCTCGTCCATAATTGTATACCTACCTGTGGTGGTTTTTTTTTTTTCTATCTTCTTCATACTAGTAGTTTAGGAGTCTGCTGCTGACAGTGTCCAGCAGGTCCGTCATTATATAATATATACCTGTCCTGCAGTAGTGATATATATATATTTTTTATATCATTATCATCCAGTCTATACTAGCAGACGCAGTACGGTAGTCCACGGCTGTAGCTACCTCTGTGTCGGCAGTGCTCGTCCATAATTGTATACCTACCTGTGGTGGTTTTTTTTTTTCTATCTTCTTCATACTAGTAGTTTAGGAGTCTGCTGCTGACAGTGTCCAGCAGGTCCGTCATTATATAATATATACCTGTCCTGCAGTAGTGATATATATATATATTTTATATCATTATCATCCAGTCTATACTAGCAGACGCAGTACGGTAGTCCACGGCTGTAGCTACCTCTGTGTCGGCAGTGCTCGTCCATAATTGTATACCTACCTGTGGTGGTTTTTTTTTTTCTATCTTCTTCATACTAGTAGTTTAGGAGTCTGCTGCTGACAGTGTCCAGCAGGTCCGTCATTATATAATATATACCTGTCCTGCAGTAGTGATATATATATATTTTTTATATCATTATCATCCAGTCTATACTAGCAGACGCAGTACGGTAGTCCACGGCTGTAGCTACCTCTGTGTCGGCAGTGCTCGTCCATAATTGTATACCTATCTGTGGTGTTTTTTTTTTTTTCTATCTTCTTCATACTAGTAGTTTAGGAGTCTGCTGCTGACAGTGTCCAGCAGGTCCGTCATTATATAATATATACCTGTCCTGCAGTAGTGATATATATATATTTTTTATATCATTATCATCCAGTCTATACTAGCAGATGCAGTACGGTAGTCCACGGCTGTAGCTACCTCTGTGTCGGCAGTGCTCGTCCATAATTGTATACCTACCTGTGGTGGGTTTTTTTTTCTATCTTCTTCATACTAGTAGTTTAGGAGTCTGCTGCTGACAGTGTCCAGCAGGTCCGTCATTATATAATATATACCTGTCCTGCAGTAGTGATATGTATATATTTTTTATATCATTATCATCCAGTCTATACTAGCAGACGCAGTACGGTAGTCCACGGCTGTAGCTACCTCTGTGTCGGCAGTGCTCGTCCATAATTGTATACCTACCTGTGGTGGGTTTTTTTTTTCTATCTTATTCATACTAGTAGTTTAGGAGTCTGCTGCTGACAGTGTCCAGCAGGTCCGTCATTATATAATATATACCTGTCCTGCAGTAGTGATATATATATATTTTTTATATCATTATCATCCAGTCTATACTAGCAGACGCAGTACGGTAGTCCACGGCTGTAGCTACCTCTGTGTCGGCAGTCACTCGTCATCCATAAGTATACTAGTATCCATCCATCTCCATTGTTTACCTGAGGTGCCTTTTAGTTGTGCCTATTAAAATATGGAGAACAAAAATGTTGAGGTTCCAAAAATAGGGAAAGATCAAGATCGACTTCCACCTCGTGCTGAAGCTGCTGCCACTAGTCATGGCCGAGACGATGAAATGCCAGCAACGTCGTCTGCCAAGGCCGATGCCCAATGTCATAGTACAGAGTATGTAAAATCCAAAACACCAAATATCAGTAAAAAAAGGACTCAAAAATCTAAAATAAAATCGTCGGAGGAGAAGCGTAAACTTGCCAATATGCCATTTACCACACGGAGTGGCAAGGAACGGCTGAGGCCCTGGCCTATGTTCATGGCTAGTGGTTCAGCTTCACATGAGGATGGAAGCACTCAGCCTCTCGCTAGAAAAATGAAAAGACTTAAGCTGGCAAAAGCACAGCAAAGAACTGTGCGTTCTTCGAAATCACAAATCCACAAGGAGAGTCCAATTGTGTCGGTTGCGATGCCTGACCTTCCCAACACTGGACGTGAAGAGCATGCGCCTTCCACCATTTGCACGCCCCCTGCAAGTGCTGGAAGGAGCACCCGCAGTCCAGTTCCTGATAGTCAGATTGAAGATGTCAGTGTTGAAGTACACCAGGATGAGGAGGATATGGGTGTTGCTGGCGCTGGGGAGGAAATTGACCAGGAGGATTCTGATGGTGAGGTGGTTTGTTTAAGTCAGGCACCCGGGGAGACACCTGTTGTCCGTGGGAGGAATATGGCCATTGACATGCCTGGTGAAAATACCAAAAAAATCAGCTCTTCGGTGTGGAAGTATTTCAACAGAAATGCGGACAACATTTGTCAAGCCGTGTGTTGCCTTTGTCAAGCTGTAATAAGTAAGGGTAAGGACGTTAACCACCTCGGAACATCCTCCCTTATACGTCACCTGCAGCGCATTCATCATAAGTCAGTGACAAGTTCAAAAACTTTGGGCGACAGCGGAAGCAGTCCACTGACCAGTAAATCCCTTCCTCTTGTAACCAAGCTCACGCAAACCACCCCACCAACTCCCTCAGTGTCAATTTCCTCCTTCCCCAGGAATGCCAATAGTCCTGCAGGCCATGTCACTGGCAATTCTGACGAGTCCTCTCCTGCCTGGGATTCCTCCGATGCATCCTTGCGTGTAACGCCTACTGCTGCTGGCGCTGCTGTTGTTGCTGCTGGGAGTCGATGGTCATCCCAGAGGGGAAGTCGTAAGACCACTTTTACTACTTCCACCAAGCAATTGACTGTCCAACAGTCCTTTGCGAGGAAGATGAAATATCACAGCAGTCATCCTGCTGCAAAGCGGATAACTGAGGCCTTGGCATCCTGGGCGGTGAGAAACGTGGTTCCGGTATCCATCATTACTGCAGAGCCAACTATAGACTTGTTTGAGGTACTGTGTCCCCGGTACCAAATACCATCTAGGTTCCATTTCTCTAGGCAGGCGATACCGAAAATGTACACAGACCTCAGAAAAAGACTCACCAGTGTCCTAAAAAATGCAGTTGTACCCAATGTCCACTTAACCACGGACATGTGGACAAGTGGAGCAGGGCAGACTCAGGACTATATGACTGTGACAGCCCACTGGGTAGATGTATGGACTCCCGCCGCAAGAACAGCAGCGGCGGCACCAGTAGCAGCATCTCGCAAACGCCAACTCTTTCCTAGGCAGGCTACGCTTTGTATCACCGCTTTCCAGAATACGCACACAGCTAAAAACCTCTTACGGCAACTGAGGAAGATCATCGCAGAATGGCTTACCCCAATTGGACTCTCCTGTGGATTTGTGGCATCGGACAACGCCAGCAATATTGTGTGTGCATTAAATATGTGCAAATTCCAGCACGTCCCATGTTTTGCACATACCTTGAATTTGGTGGTGCAGATTTATTTAAAAAACGAGAGGGGCGTGCAAGAGATGCTGTCGGTGGCCAGAAGAATTGCGGGACACTTTCGGCGTACAGGCACCACGTACAGAAGACTGGAGCAACACCAAAAACGGCTGAACTTGCCCTGCCATCATCTGAAGCAAGAAGTGGTAACGAGGTGGAATTCAACCCTCTATATGCTTCAGAGGTTGGAGGAGCAGCAAAAGGCCATTCAAGCCTATACAACTGAGCACGATATAGGAGGTGGAATGCACCTGTCTCAAGCGCAGTGGAGAATGATTTCAACGTTGTGCAAGGTTCTGCAACCTTTTGAACTTGCCACACGTGAAGTCAGTTCAGACACTGCCAGCCTGAGTCAGGTCATTCCCCTCATCAGGCTTTTGCAGAAGAAGCTGGAGACATTGAAGGAGGAGCTAACACAGAGCGATTCCGCTAGGCATGTGGGACTTGTGGATGGAGCCCTTAATTCGCTTAACAAGGATTCACGGGTGGTCAATCTGTTGAAATCAGAGCACTACATTTTGGCCACCGTGCTCGATCCTAGATTTAAAACCTACCTTGGATCTCTCTTTCCGGCAGACACAAGTCTGCAGGGGTTCAAAGAACTGCTGGTGAGAAAATTGTCAAGTCAAGCGGAACGCGACCTGTCAACATCTCCTCCTTCACATTCTCCCGCAACTGGGGGTGCGAGGAAAAGGCTCAGAATTCCGAGCCCACCCGCTGGCGGTGATGCAGGGCAGTCTGGAGGATTATATGAGTAACCGCATCCAAGTAGGCACGTCAGACAGTCCGTACGTATACTGGCAGGAAAAAGAGGCAATTTGGAGGCCCTTGCACAAACTGGCTTTATTCTACCTAAGTTGCCCTCCCACAAGTGTGTACTCCGAAAGAGTGTTTAGTGCCGCCGCTCACCTTGTCAGCAAACGGCGTACGAGGTTACTTCCAGAAAATGTGGAGAAGATGATGTTCATTAAAATGAATTATAATCAATTCCTCCATGGAGACATTCACCACCAGCAATTGCCTCCACAAAGTACACAGGGAGCTGAGATGGTGGATTCCAGTGGGGACGAATTGATAATCTGTGAGGAGGGGGATGTACACGGTGATGAACCGGAGGATGATGATGAGGTGGACATCTTGCCTCTGTAGAGCCAGTTTGTGCAAGGAGAGATTAATTGCTTCTTTTTTGGTGGGGGTCCAAACCAACCCGTCATTTCAGTCACAGTCGTGTGGCAGACCCTGTCACTGAAATGATGGGTTGGTTAAAGTGTGCATGTCCTGTTTATACAACATAAGGGTGGGTGGGAGGGCCCAAGGACAATTCCATCTTGCACCTCTTTTTTCTTTCATTTTTCTTTGCGTCATGTGCTGTTTGGGGAGTGTTTTTTGGAAGGGCCAGCCTGCGTGACACTGCAGTGCCACTCCTAGATGGGCCAGGTGTTTGTGTCGGCCACTAGGGTCGCTTAGCTTACTCACACAGCTATCTCATTGCGCCTCTTTTTTTCTTTGCGTCATGTGCTGTTTGGGGAGTATTTTTTGGAAGGGCCATCCTGCCTGACACTGCAGTGCCACTCCTAGATGGGCCAGGTGTTTGTGTCGGCCACTAGGGTCGCTTAGCTTACTCACACAGCTACCTCATTGCGCCTCTTTTTTTCTTTGCGTCATGTGCTGTTTGGGGAGTGTTTTTTTGAAGGGCCATCCTGCGTGACACTGCAGTGCCACTCCTAGATGGGCCAGGTGTTTGTGTCGGCCACTAGGGTCGCTGAGCTTACTCACACAGCTACCTCATTGCGCCTCTTTTTTTCTTTGCGTCATGTGCTGTTTGGGGAGTGTTTTTTGGAAGGGCCATCCTGCCTGACACTGCAGTGCCACTCCTAGATGGGCCAGGTGTTTGTGTCGGCCACTAGGGTCGCTGAGCTTAGTCACACAGCTACCTCATTGTGCCTATTTTTTTTCTTCTTTGCGTCATGTGCTGTTTGGGGAGTATTTTTTGGAAGGGCCATCCTGCCTGACACTGCAGTGCCACTCCTAGATGGGCCAGGTGTTTGTGTCGGCCACTTGGGTCGCTGAGCTTAGTCACACAGCTACCTCATTGTGCCTCTTTTTTTCTTTGCGTCATGTGCTGTTTGGGGAGTGTTTTTTGGAAGGGCCATTCTGCGTGACACTGCAGTGCCACTCCTAGATGGGCCAGGTGTTTGTGTCGGCCACTTGGGTCGCTTATCTTACTCACACAGCTACCTCATTGCGCCTCTTTTTTTCTTTGCGTCATGTGCTGTTTGGGGAGTGTTTTTTGGAAGGGCCATCCTGCGTGACACTGCAGTGCCACTCCTAGATGGGCCAGGTGTTTGTGTCGGCCACTAGGGTCGCTTAGCTTAGTCATCCAGCGACCTCGGTGCAAATTTTAGGACTAAAAATAATATTGTGAGGTGTGAGGTGTTCAGAATAGACTGAAAATGAGTGGAAATTATGGTCATTGAGGTTAATAATACTTTGGGATCAAAATGACCCCCAAATTCTATGATTTAAGCTGTTTTTTAGGGTTTTTTGAAAAAAACACCCGAATCCAAAACACACCCGAATCCGACAAAAAAAATTCGGTGAGGTTTTGCCAAAACGCGTTCGAACCCAAAACACGGCCGCGGAACCGAACCCAAAACCAAAACACAAAACCCGAAAAATTTCCGGTGCACATCTCTAATAAGAACCACTTGGCCCATCTAGTCTGCCCTTCTTTTTAACCATATTTTTATCTCAAAACTTATTTGATCCTTATTTCTTTGTAAGGATATCCTTATGTCTATCCCATGCATGTTTAAATTGCTCTACTGTCTTAGCCTCTACCACCTCTGATGGGAGGCTATTCCACTTGTCCACTACCCTTTCTTTGAAGTAATTTTTCCCCATATTTCTCCTGAACCTCCCCCCCTCCAGTCTCAGTGCATACTACAGGACTGGAGACACAGGCAAGCGCTGGAGCCAACACCCAACAGTTGTTTAATCACTGACAGCCTGTCGGGAATATTCAACCAGCCCAGCTCTCTGACCATTTCGGATGAGCTTGTGGTCCACCAGAAATGTCCTTTCTACTGCCTTGTTTGTGGGCCCTTTGGGACTAGCAAGGTCCCCTGTAACCCACAGGGTCCTATGCAGCCACTTTGGATGCCATGTGATAAATCTGCTAGTGACCCTAACTATAATATCTATTATCTGGCCACCCTGTCTAATGTCAAGTGACCCCTGTGTAACCATATATATAGTGTTAATGATGTGTATATAAAAAGAAATAATATATATATGCTGGTGTAATATATCTATATGTGTATAAGGTATGTTGTAAGATGAAATATGGTGGTATTAGATAAATGTGTATATAAAAAGGATTTGGAGGGGATAACTAAATTAATTTGTTTGGAATGATTAATGTAATACGACAAGAATGAAACAGAGGTCGTATATTGCGATTTTTTTTTAGTCAGCCACTGTGGTGTACTATTTAACATAGAACGAGGCATTGTGAGCCGGTAATAGTCTGCAGGGTAATAGATGGATCTCTAGAGTGTCCACGCGCTGCAGGAGTAACAACCTGCCGGGCGGGAACAGCGGGTCCGCGAGCAAAGAGCAAGGCTGACCGCGAGGCTAAGGGAAAGATGGATATTGATTGGCAGCAGCAGGGGGATCGCGCGGCTCCGGCGGGAAGCGGGCGGCACGAGCCGGAGGTCTGGGGAAAATAAATAGAGCTCCCCGCCGGCAGACAGACAGACTGCTGTTCCCCCTGTGAGTGCGCACACCTGATTCTCCTACTCTGCTGACAGCAGCATACTGTCACTGCCGCCGGCGGAGTTCAGGTGATGTAGCCGGAGCAGGGCTGGCGGAGGAGAGCTGAGTGGCGGCGGGGCGAGTGCTATAGATTGTACTCACCGCTGTGCTAGTGTTGACGCCTGCGGGATCCAGAAGACCGGAGAGTTCAAAGACCTCTGCGCCGCAGAGCGGAGGGGTTACGGCGCTGGTCCAGGCGAAGGAGTGCTGAGGGAGAGGCTCGCTGCAGCGGTGCCAGCAGGACCTGAGAGGCGGCAAGTACAGAAGAGTCCTGGCGTTGAAAAAATAAAGAGGCAGAGAGAAGGACTGGCGACAGCAGAATCGACAGTCCATAGCAACCAGAGAAGCTATTCTGGTTGGCAGGGGCGGAGTGGAACAGGCATCAGTATAGCACAGAGGGACCTCAGCCTACCTATCATCTCATCACTGAGCAGAAGGAGGAGTCGGGGGAGCGCTCGGCAGCAGTACTACTAAATGAGTGAGTGAAAAATCCTGCACCTTGTCCATTTTCAAGCTGAATTCTATACACAGGTAGGTCTTTAAACTTTTCTATCACTATATAGGGGTCCTCTCTCCATCGATTTGAAATTTTTAATTTCCTCGGAATCCCTAGCTGTCTTAACAACACTCGGTCCCCAGGAAACAGAACCTGATCCCGCACACTTCTATCATAGCGAACCTTGTTCCTCTCTCCCAATCTACTGGCAGTTCGCTCAGCTAAAGCATAGGCATCCCCCAATTCTCTTCTCAGTCTTTCTACATACTTTAAATGAGAAACACAAGGGTCATTGCCTGCATTAGTTCCCATACATACATCGATTGGGAGCTTAGCCTCCCTCCCAAACATTAAATAGTAAGGTGAAAATCCAGTGGCCTCATTTCGGGTACAATTGTACGCGTGTATTAAACGGTCAATATGCCTCTTCCAATGCTGCTTATTTAAGGGATTCAGGGTCCCTAACATGTCTAACAAGGTTCTGTTGAACCTTTCGGGTTGCGGATCACCCTGAGGGTGATATGGAGTAGTCCTAGATTTGGAAATTCCACAACTCAAACACATTTCCTTTATTAATCGACTTTCAAAGTCTCTCCCTTGATCAGTATGTAATCTGTTCGGCAAACCATAATGGATAAAAAACTTATCCCATAAGGTATTCGCTACAGTGGTGGCCTTTTGATTTGGCGTCACATATGCCTGGGCATAACGAGTGAAGTGGTCTGTCACAATTAATATATTACACTTCTTTCCTTCTTCTACTTCAAGGGAGAGATAGTCCATACAGACCAAATCCATAGGCCCTTTGCTTTTAAATGTCACCAAAGGAGCTACTCTGGATGGTAACGTTTTCCGTAATACACAGTTTCCGCAGTTTTGGCAGTATTCTTTTATTTCCTTTCCCATACCCGGCCAGTAAAATCTATCTGCTATAAGGTTTAACGTTTTCTCAAACCCCAAATGACCATGATTATCGTGTAATGCGTGCATTATTAGAGCACGGTGTTTCTTAGGTAACACTAGCTGAAACTTCTTTCGCCCATCCACTTGTCTAATGCTGCGGTATAATATCCCTGCTTTTATAAGCAAATTACGCTTTTGTTTCCTCAACAGTCTGACTTCTAATAGAGATTCATGGGCAATTTCCGATTTTCTACTGCCAGGAATTAAGTGTTGTATGCAGGGGTCCTGTTGTTGCTCTTTCCGAATTTGATAGCGTTTCAGTTTAGGCAAATCTTCAAGCTCTACATGACTAATCCAACAATATGATGGAGGCAGTGCGGTTGACTTCATTCCCAAAGCGCTAACTTGTTCACTTCCAGCTGATACTTTCAAACTCATTTTATGACACATTCCTTTGATTTCTCCCGCTGGTATCTCTATCCACTCTTCTTCTGTATTTTCCATCTGCTGGTTTGGAATTCTGGAAAGGGAGTCGGCGTCAATATTGCTCACACCTGGTCTGTATTTCAGTGTGAAATCATATAGCGCCAGGGCAGCCAACCACCGGTGACCCGTGGCATCCAGTTTTGCCGTTGTTTGTACATAGGTCAGAGGATTATTATCTGTTTGTACCTCAAATGTCACTCCATATAGATAATCATGGAATTTATCTATTACACTCCATTTCAAAGCCAAGAACTCTAATTTGTGAGCGGGGTACCGTTTTTCGCTACTAGTTAGGCCTCGACTTATGAATGAAACAGGTTTCAATCCATCGGAATGTTTTTGATACAGAACACCCCCCAATCCTTCTAAAGAGGCATCAATATGAAGGACATAGGACAACCCAGGATCTATATAGGCTAATACAGGGGCATTAGTCAATTTTTGTTTTAACAAATTAAAGGCCATCTCAGCAGTGCCTCCAAATGTAACCCTACCTTCAATACCTGGAACGAGAGCAATCTATGCATATTAAGGGATGGTTACCAAATAGCTGTGCCTCCACCCAAGCTAATTATTTGGGCTTGCCTGGGTAAGCCTCTCTCTAATAGTGAAGATTAACTGGAAATCAGTTTGTTTTATAAATGTATCTATATATACTTTTCTTACAATATTATACCTGTTCTTCTGTTTGCATTTTCTTTTCAGGATCTCCAGATGGTATTCTCAAATCACATTACATATGATAAGTATGGGTAAGTATATTTATTCATCACAAAATTGTTTAAAGAATTAAAAGCAAACACATTTCACGGGTATAGTAACCTAAATCACATTTACAATCCTGCCCACTAATCCCTCCTTTAGAACCTATACAAGTTATCTTGCATGCAGTACAAAAAATTACCTTCTTAAGGCAACACCATTAGGTGTTAGAGTGACCCGGGTACTCTTACTGTGATAGTGCACTAAGAAAAAACCCTTAAGATACATGCAATTAACAATAATAATCAATATCCACAGTTTAGCATTACCCTGTAATAACTACTTTAGTTCTTCCCTACTTTCCTTGTTGTGTCTGGATCACCTAACCTAGCATGAAACACAGCTGTACTACTCACTGTATTATATAGTGTCAATGAGGTTTCTTTTCCTCTCTGTTAAAGAAACAAAAGTATCTTTTCCTTCAATGTATCACATTTCAATAGAAAGCATCCCTTTGACAAAACTGCTCTCCTATAAGTATTGTAGCATAAAATGTCTCATCTACTTAGTGAAGAGAAATTTCAATCATTCAGTTCCATACTAGACTTTTAAAGAAATGGATATAATTTACGTTCAATAGCTATGCTCCCTTGGCTTGACGTGGTTATTTCCTTGCACTTTAAATAATGTATCCTCTCTGCTCCTGTAGAATTAGATAGAATTTTCCTTCGGGTAATACCCGTGCTATTTTTACTCGCATTGAATATATTTTGTTTCACTACACTTGAACTCTCCAGCTTTGTATACAAATAAATATATATATATATCTCCTGTGCAGGTTTTTTTTCTTGTAGGTGCACAATTTATGTGTGATATTACAAAGTTATTTAGCGGCAGATGAATTAAATCCTCTGGCATGAAATGTTCATTCTCGGCTATTAATGCCATGCAAATTAATTCTTTACTAACGCCACAAGTCTTTGTCAATTCTTGTGCAGAGATATATCCATTAAATATACTAAAAAATATCTAAACTTTGGTGTAATAATTGGTGCGGCAATAAAACATGTCACAGTCTCTTCTTTCTTGTTTCAAAGTGACTACTTAGAACAATAGGGAATTTAAAGTTATCTGAGCAGAGTTACAGTCTCATCCCAAGGTATGACCTCCTTACTGATCTATTAGGCTGTCTCATATGGAGCTATAATGCAGTTATTAAAAGTTTCTGGGATATAGCTTGTTAAACTTTCACAGTAAACACTGCCCCTGCCTCCTCAATAATTGCTGCTTAGCAAATGTGCCCTCAATCGTATTCTAATTGTGGCATGAGTGATGCATAGCACTAGTGTTATTGTGTTTAGCTTAAATGTGGGAGAGGTGCAGGATTTTTCACTCACTCATTTAGTAGTACTGCTGCCGAGCGCTCCCCCGACTCCTCTTTCTGCTCAGTGATGAGATGATAGGTAGGCTGAGGTCCCTCTGTGCTATACTGATGCCTGTTCCACTCCGCCCCTGCCAACCAGAATAGCTTCTCTGGTTGCTATGGACTGTCGATTCTGCTGTCGCCAGTCCTTCTCTCTGCCTCTTTATTTTTTCAACGCCAGGACTCTTCTGTACTTGCCGCCTCTCAGGTCCTGCTGGCACCGCTGCAGCGAGCCTCTCCCTCAGCACTCCTTCGCCTGGACCAGCGCCGTAACCCCTCCGCTCTGCGGCGCAGAGGTCTTTGAACTCTCCGGTCTTCTGGATCCCGCAGGCGTCAACACTAGCACAGCGGTGAGTACAATCTATAGCACTCGCCCCGCCGCCACTCAGCTCTCCTCCGCCAGCCCTGCTCCGGCTACATCACCTGAACTCCGCCGGCGGCAGTGACAGTATGCCGCTGTCAGCAGAGTAGGAGAATCAGGTGTGCGCACTCACAGGGGGAACAGCAGTCTGTCTGTCTGCCGGCGGGGAGCTCTATTTATTTTCCCCAGACCTCCGGCTCGTGCCGCCCGCTTCCCGCCGGAGCCGCGCGATCCCCCTGCTGCCGCCAATCAATATCCATCTTTCCCTTAGCCTCGCGGTCAGCCTTGCCCTTTGCTCGCGGACCCGCTGTTCCCGCCCGGCAGGTTGTTACTCCTGCAGCGCGTGGACACTCTAGAGATCCATCTATTACCCTGCAGACTATTACCGGCTCACAATGCCTCGTTCTATGTTAAATAGTACACCACAGTGGCTGACTAAAAAAAATCGCAATATACGACCTCTGTTTCATTCTTGTCGTATTACATTAATCATTCCAAACAAATTAATTTAGTTATCCCCTCCAAATCCTTTTTATATACACATTTATCTAATACCACCATATTTCATCTTACAACATACCTTATACACATATAGATATATTACACCAGCATATATATATTATTTCTTTTTATATACACATCATTAACACTATATATATGGTTACACTCTCCCCCTGGTGATCTAAACAAAGGTATTTGGGTTAGATTACCACAAATATACACAATATTAGTTTATTCGATAACTATTTGTATAATTCTCAAAATAGGGCCAGGTAAGTATAGCATTGGGATGTATTATCCTGGGTATAATGCTAGGGATTCCTAATTCATCATAAGTAAGCATAGATGGGGGTTGACATGTTCTTCTTGGTCTATTTATAGTTTCTTGTTCTATGCTTATATCACTACAGGGAGAATAATGATCAAATCCCTCCCCTGGACCACTACTCTCCTTATCTTGAACAGCACTGTCATACTCTACAGGATCTATACAGGTAATTGTGTGGTCAAGCTCTGAAAAAGACACAGGGAGCCCCCTGATGTCTCCTATATCATTCACTTTCCTACTTTCAACATATGGATCCTTATAATAGCAGCCCTGACCTTCATCTTCTCCCTCATCACCACCATCATTGTTAGATGTTAATGAGTCAGTTAACTTATTTGATGTCTCCTTCCCAAATGGTACTATCTTATTTATACTTTCAGGGTCTTCTAGGCGTACTTCTCTACCTATGGGAAGTAGATTCTGCCTATGATGAGTTAAAACTGCACCTTGTCCATTTTCAAGCTGAATTCTATACACAGGTAGGTCTTTAAACTTTTCTATCACTATATAGGGGTCCTCTCTCCATCGATTTGAAATTTTTAATTTCCTCGGAATCCCTAGCTGTCTTAACAACACTCGGTCCCCAGGAAACAGAACCTGATCCCGCACACTTCTATCATAGCGAACCTTGTTCCTCTCTCCCAATCTACTGGCAGTTCGCTCAGCTAAAGCATAGGCATTCCCCAATTCTCTTCTCAGTCTTTCTACATACTTTAAATGAGAAACACAAGGGTCATTGCCTGCATTAGTTCCCATACATACATCGATTGGGAGCTTAGCCTCCCTCCCAAACATTAAATAGTAAGGTGAAAATCCAGTGGCCTCATTTCGGGTACAATTGTACGCGTGTATTAAACGGTCAATATGCCTCTTCCAATGCTGCTTATTTAAGGGATTCAGGGTCCCTAACATGTCTAACAAGGTTCTGTAGAACCTTTCGGGTTGCGGATCACCCTGAGGGTGATATGGAGTAGTCCTAGATTTGGAAATTCCACAACTCAAACACATTTCCTTTATTAATCGACTTTCAAAGTCTCTCCCTTGATCAGTATGTAATCTGTTCGGCAAACCATAATGGATAAAAAACTTATCCCATAAGGTATTCGCTAAAGTGGAGGCCGTTAAGAATTGGCCTAGACCAACAAAGTTAAAAGAACTAAGGTCTTTCCTAGGCTTTTGCGGGTACTACCGCAGGTTTGTCCCGAATTATTCCAGTATAGCTAGGCCTTTAACCGATTTGACAAGAGGATATCCAACGTCAAATAAGAAGAAGAGGCGAGAACGGTCGGGTGAAGGAGGTCCCTTGCATAAAGTAAATGATCCATTTGGAGAAAGATGGACTACCGACTGTGAAATGGCCTTTAATTTGTTAAAACAAAAATTGACTAATGCCCCTGTATTAGCCTATGTAGATCCTGGGTTGTCCTATGCCCTTCATATTGATGCCTCTTTAGAAGGATTGGGGGGTGTTCTGTATCAAAAACATTCCGATGGATTGAAACCTGTTTCATTCATAAGTCGAGGCCTAACTAGTAGCGAAAAACGGTACCCCGCTCACAAATTAGAGTTCTTGGCTTTGAAATGGAGTGTAATAGATAAATTCCATGATTATCTATATGGAGTGACATTTGAGGTACAAACAGATAATAATCCTCTGACCTATGTACAAACAACGGCAAAACTGGATGCCACGGGTCACCGGTGGTTGGCTGCCCTGGCGCTATATGATTTCACACTGAAATACAGACCAGGTGTGAGCAATATTGACGCCGACTCCCTTTCCAGAATTCCAAACCAGCAGATGGAAAATACAGAAGAAGAGTGGATAGAGATACCAGCGGGAGAAATCAAAGGAATGTGTCATAAAATGAGTTTGAAAGTATCAGCTGGAAGTGAACAAGTTAGCGCTTTGGGAATGAAGTCAACCGCACTGCCTCCATCATATTGTTGGATTAGTCATGTAGAGCTTGAAGATTTGCCTAAACTGAAACGCTATCAAATTCGGAAAGAGCAACAACAGGACCCCTGCATACAACACTTAATTCCTGGCAGTAGAAAATCGGAAATTGCCCATGAATCTCTATTAGAAGTCAGACTGTTGAGGAAACAAAAGCGTAATTTGCTTATAAAAGCAGGGATATTATACCGCAGCATTAGACAAGTGGATGGGCGAAAGAAGTTTCAGCTAGTGTTACCTAAGAAACACCGTGCTCTAATAATGCACGCATTACACGATAATCATGGTCATTTGGGGTTTGAGAAAACGTTAAACCTTATAGCAGATAGATTTTACTGGCCGGGTATGGGAAAGGAAATAAAAGAATACTGCCAAAACTGCGGAAACTGTGTATTACGGAAAACGTTACCATCCAGAGTAGCTCCTTTGGTGACATTTAAAAGCAAAGGGCCTATGGATTTGGTCTGTATGGACTATCTCTCCCTTGAAGTAGAAGAAGGAAAGAAGTGTAATATATTAATTGTGACAGACCACTTCACTCGTTATGCCCAGGCATATGTGACGCCAAATCAAAAGGCCACCACTGTAGCGAATACCTTATGGGATAAGTTTTTTATCCATTATGGTTTGCCGAACAGATTACATACTGATCAAGGGAGAGACTTTGAAAGTCGATTAATAAAGGAAATGTGTTTGAGTTGTGGAATTTCCAAATCTAGGACTACTCCATATCACCCTCAGGGTGATCCGCAACCCGAAAGGTTCAACAGAACCTTGTTAGACATGTTAGGGACCCTGAATCCCTTAAATAAGCAGCATTGGAAGAGGCATATTGACCGTTTAATACACGCGTACAATTGTACCCGAAATGAGGCCACTGGATTTTCACCTTACTATTTAATGTTTGGGAGGGAGGCTAAGCTCCCAATCGATGTATGTATGGGAACTAATGCAGGCAATGACCCTTGTGTTTCTCATTTAAAGTATGTAGAAAGACTGAGAAGAGAATTGGGGGATGCCTATGCTTTAGCTGAGCGAACTGCCAGTAGATTGGGAGAGAGGAACAAGGTTCGCTATGATAGAAGTGTGCGGGATCAGGTTCTGTTTCCTGGGGACCGAGTGTTGTTAAGACAGCTAGGGATTCCGAGGAAATTAAAAATTTCAAATCGATGGAGAGAGGACCCCTATATAGTGATAGAAAAGTTTAAAGACCTACCTGTGTATAGAATTCAGCTTGAAAATGGACAAGG
Organism: Pseudophryne corroboree; assembly: GCF_028390025.1. Lineage (NCBI taxonomy): Eukaryota > Metazoa > Chordata > Amphibia > Anura > Myobatrachidae > Pseudophryne > Pseudophryne corroboree. The sequence goes on along the minus strand of NC_086454.1, from coordinate 125,344,648 downwards.
TGCAGTTTTAACTCATCATAGGCAGAATCTACTTCCCATAGGTAGAGAAGTACGCCTAGAAGACCCTGAAAGTATAAATAAGATAGTACCATTTGGGAAGGAGACATCAAATAAGTTAACTGACTCATTAACATCTAACAATGATGGTGGTGATGAGGGAGAAGATGAAGGTCAGGGCTGCTATTATAAGGATCCATATGTTGAAAGTAGGAAAGTGAATGATATAGGAGACATCAGGGGGCTCCCTGAGTCTTTTTCAGAGCTTGACCACACAATTACCTGTATAGATCCTGTAGAGTATGACAGTGCTGTTCAAGATAAGGAGAGTAGTGGTCCAGGGGAGGGATTTGATCATTATTCTCCCTGTAGTGATATAAGCATAGAACAAGAAACTATAAATAGACCAAGAAGAACATGTCAACCCCCATCTATGCTTACTTATGATGAATTAGGAATCCCTAGCATTATACCCAGGATAATACATCCCAATGCTATACTTACCTGGCCCTATTTTGAGAATTATACAAATAGTTATCGAATAAACTAATATTGTGTATATTTGTGGTAATCTAACCCAAATACCTTTGTTTAGATCACCAGGGGGAGAGTGTAACCATATATATAGTGTTAATGATGTGTATATAAAAAGAAATAATATATATATGCTGGTGTAATATATCTATATGTGTATAAGGTATGTTGTAAGATGAAATATGGTGGTATTAGATAAATGTGTATATAAAAAGGATTTGGAGGGGATAACTAAATTAATTTGTTTGGAATGATTAATGTAATACGACAAGAATGAAACAGAGGTCGTATATTGCGATTTTTTTTTAGTCAGCCACTGTGGTGTACTATTTAACATAGAACGAGGCATTGTGAGCCGGTAATAGTCTGCAGGGTAATAGATGGATCTCTAGAGTGTCCACGCGCTGCAGGAGTAACAACCTGCCGGGCGGGAACAGCGGGTCCGCGAACAAAGAGCAAGGCTGACCGCGAGGCTAAGGGAAAGATGGATATTGATTGGCGGCAGCAGGGGGATCGCGCGGCTCCGGCGGGAAGCGGGCGGCACGAGCCGGAGGTCTGGGGAAAATAAATAGAGCTCCCCGCCGGCAGACAGACAGACTGCTGTTCCCCCTGTGAGTGCGCACACCTGATTCTCCTACTCTGCTGACAGCGGCATACTGTCACTGCCGCCGGCGGAGTTCAGGTGATGTAGCCGGAGCAGGGCTGGCGGAGGAGAGCTGAGTGGCGGCGGGGCGAGTGCTATAGATTGTACTCACCGCTGTGCTAGTGTTGACGCCTGCGGGATCCAGAAGGCCGGAGAGTTCAAAGACCTCTGCGCCGCAGAGCGGAGGGGTTACGGCGCTGGTCCAGGCGAAGGAGTGCTGAGGGAGAGGCTCGCTGCAGCGGTGCCAGCAGGACCTGAGAGGCGGCAAGTACAGAAGAGTCCTGGCGTTGAAAAAATAAAGAGGCAGAGAGAAGGACTGGCGACAGCAGAATCGACAGTCCATAGCAACCAGAGAAGCTATTCTGGTTGGCAGGGGCGGAGTGGAACAGGCATCAGTATAGCACAGAGGGACCTCAGCCTACCTATCATCTCATCACTGAGCAGAAGGAGGAGTCGGGGGAGCGCTCGGCAGCAGTACTACTAAATGAGTGAGTGAAAAATCCTGCACCTCTCCCACATTTAAGCTAAACACAATAACACTAGTGCTATGCATCACTCATGCCACAATTAGAATACGATTGAGGGCACATTTGCTAAGCAGCAATTATTGAGGAGGCAGGGGCAGTGTTTACTGTGAAAGTTTAACAAGCTATATCCCAGAAACTTTTAATAACTGCATTATAGCTCCATATGAGACAGCCTAATAGATCAGTAAGGAGGTCATACCTTGGGATGAGACTGTAACTCTGCTCAGATAACTTTAAATTCCCTATTGTTCTAAGTAGTCACTTTGAAACAAGAAAGAAGAGACTGTGACATGTTTTATTGCCGCACCAATTATTACACCAAAGTTTAGATATTTTTTTGTATATTTAATGGATATATCTCTGCACAAGAATTGACAAAGACTTGTGGCGTTAGTAAAGAATTAATTTGCATGGCATTAATAGCCGAGAATGAACATTTCATGCCAGAGGATTTAATTCATCTGCCGCTAAATAACTTTGTAGTATCACACATAAATTGTGCACCTACAAGAAAATAAACCTGCACAGGAGATATATATATATATTTATTTGTATACAAAGCTGGAGAGTTCAAGTGTAGTGAAACAAAATATATTCAATGCGAGTAAAAATAGCACGGGTATTACCCGAAGGAAAATTCTATCTAATTCTACAGGAGCAGAGAGGATACATTATTTAAAGTGCAAGGAAATAACCACGTCAAGCCAAGGGAGCATAGCTATTGAACGTAAATTATATCCATTTCTTTAAAAGTCTAGTATGGAACTGAATGATTGAAATTTCTCTTCACTAAGTAGATGAGACATTTTATGCTACAATACTTATAGGAGAGCAGTTTTGTCAAAGGGATGCTTTCTATTGAAATGTGATACATTGAAGGAAAAGATACTTTTGTTTCTTTAACAGAGAGGAAAAGAAACCTCATTGACACTATATAATACAGTGAGTAGTACAGCTGTGTTTCATGCTAGGTTAGGTGATCCAGACACAACAAGGAAAGTAGGGAAGAACTAAAGTAGTTATTACAGGGTAATGCTAAACTGTGGATATTGATTATTATTGTTAATTGCATGTATCTTAAGGGTTTTTTCTTAGTGCACTATCACAGTAAGAGTACCCGGGTCACTCTAACACCTAATGGTGTTGCCTTAAGAAGGTAATTTTTTGTACTGCATGCAAGATAACTTGTATAGGTTCTAAAGGAGGGATTAGTGGGCAGGATTGTAAATGTGATTTAGGTTACTATACCCGTGAAATGTGTTTGCTTTTAATTCTTTAAACAATTTTGTGATGAATAAATATACTTACCCATACTTATCATATGTAATGTGATTTGAGAATACCATCTGGAGATCCTGAAAAGAAAATGCAAACAGAAGAACAGGTATAATATTGCAAGAAAAGTATATATAGATACATTTATAAAACAAACTGATTTCCAGTTAATCTTCACTATTAGAGAGAGGCTTACCCAGGCAAGCCCAAATAATTAGCTTGGGTGGAGGCACAGCTATTTGGTAACCATCCCTTAATATACATAGATAGCTCTCGTTCCAGGTATTGAAGGTAGGGTTACACTTGCCTCAAATCTATCTAATGTCCACTAAACTACTTTCTATTTATATGTCTATCTATAGATATAATATTCTGGGATAACTGGTCACGAAATAAGAGATCGTAAAAGTATTGCATAATGGTGATACATGGGAGATCATAATACACTAAAGGGCATAACATGTCATTTCTACAGGCCTCGGCATGTGCACAAATAATTGTTTTTGGGCAGCACAGTGGCACAGCAACTAGCATTGCTGGTTCACAGCAAAAGCCTGTCTGTCCTCCTTGCTCTCTCATTGAAGGGGAGATGTATTAAGCCTGCGAGAGTAGAGAGATAAAGTACCAGCCAATCTGCTCCTAACAATTGTGTTACTGTGGGGCAGATGTATTAAGCCTGGAGAAGTGATAAAGAAGTGATAAGTGGAAGGCGATAACGCACCAGCCAATCAGCTCCTAACTGTCATTTTTCAAACCTGGAATGACTGGCTGGTAGGGAGGCCAATTCCGGGATCGGCGGGATCCCGGGATTTAGGCACAAAAATGCCGGGATTTGAATCCCGGGATTGGAGCATCCAATCTCGGGATTCACGGGATTATACTGCGCATGCGCGGCGGCGGGAGGGTGGGTGTGTAAGTAATAGTACTTACTCATTTAGGCGGGCAGCAGCCATGAACAAGTTGAACGCGCGCTGCACTTTAAATGTAGCGCCGGCCGCCAGCCAATCAGAGCTGGCGGACCGGCAGCCAATCAGGGAAGCTGCAGCGGCAGCCAATCAGGAGCGACTGCTGCGGCCGCTTCCCTGATTGGCTGCCGGTCCGCCAGCTCTGGTTGGCTGGCGGCCGGCGCTTCATTTGAAATGCCACCGTGTTCAGTGTGTTAATGGTTGCCGCCCGTCTAATAGTAAGTACTATTACTTACACACATGATCCTCTCTCCCTCCGTGCAGCCTTCCTCCCTCCCTGTTGCGACCTACACCCTCTGTCCTGAGTCCCTCACCGCTACCTACACCCTCCCTACCTCCCGCACCGCTACCTACACCCTCCCTACCTCCCGCACCACTACCTACACACTCCCTACCTCCCGCACCGCTACCTACACACTCCCTACCTCCCGCACCGCTACCTACACCCTCCCTCCAGCGCTGCTCCCTACAACTTTCTCCAATCCCTACTGCAATCCCGGGATCCCGGGAATCCCGGGATTGACCGTTTTTCAATCCCGAATCCCGTGATTGAAAAAACGGCCCGGGATTGGCCTCCCTACTGGCTGGTGCATAATCACCTTCCACTTATCACTTCTTTATCACTGTTGTGTTTGAAAATGGCAGTTAGGGGCTGATTGGTTGGTTAGTACGTCTTCCCCTGAGAATGGGAAAGTGGCATATGGTCACACCCCGAAAATGTCACAGGGGCACAGTTTCACAGACATAAGGCTAGCCCCCTTTCATATGCGTGCCAAAAATGTCTACACTGGGTGACACCAACCCTAGTGACTCAACTGTTTCTTATTGCTGCATATTACAGCAATAAGATATTATTATCAGGGCTATGTATCATATTTTCCTACAGGGACACACAATCTGGGCCTGATTCAGACATCTACACAAACCCGATGGCGGGGGAACTGTGCATGTGCAGAACAGGTCCTGTGTCTTTACATGCACTGCCGTCTAAGCCCCAGTTTGACTGACAAGCTGGGGGCATTTGGGGGTCAGAAGGGACAACTGGGTCCATTTCACAAAATGGAGGCACGTTGATTCCTTTTTGGGGAAGTGTCGAGGTCAGTGTCTGTGTCTGCCAATGCAGATTTACTGGTCTCAGATGCAATTCTGAGATGGCCATCTGAGTAACTTTTAAGATTTCTCAGATGACTGATAGACCTGCACAGTGATATTAGTTATACAGTATTGCCCAACCGCTTCCCTGCCACTTCCCTGTGGCCAGAGGTGTAGCCAGAAATTTTTTGGGCCACTTAATATAATTTTGAAAGGGCTCCTGTCCCAATGCTTCAAGATAGATGTTCCACTGCAATTGTTAATTTTATGCCATATAATAGTTCATTTTCTTAACCATAGTAGTGCCATACATTGGCGTAACTACAGCCCCCTCAGCCACTGCAAGAGCTTGGAGGCACCAAGTTTGGGGGAACGCAGCAGATTCCCATGTGGACTAGCTGTCTGCATGTAAATCTGCTAATGTCTCTCCAAAAATGCCCACTACCTTGGAGGAGACAGATGCTAGAGGTCATACTTATGCCCCTTTACTTGCTCACTGGTATAAAATGAATTAGAGGGCATTATAATGTTTCATAATTTGATCTGGGAATCTGTAATGTAGCACAATATGAGGTGGAGGCACTATAGTGTGGCATAATATGACTGGGGGTGCTGTAATGTGAGATAATATGAACTGGGCACACCACATGTTATAATGTGAATTGGGGTCACCATGTTGGATAATGTGTACTGGTGATACTACAATGAACTAGGGCTCTACTATGGTTTATAAAATAAACTATGGCACTACTATGGGGAATAACATTATTTAAGGCACTACTATGGTTCAGAAAATGAACTACAGGTAGGGCACTATTATGGGGCTTAAAGTGAAAAATTGTCATGGATAGGTGTCTCTAGATGTATTGGAACAGGGAACCCTTCAAAATTTTGCTATGGAGCCCACTTGGTTCTGGCCAAGCCCCTGCCTTCTCCTATCATCTTTAAGAACTCAAGGCCTGATTCCAATTTGTATGAAATTGCACAGCTGCAGGGAAGCAGCTGTGCAGGTGCCTACAAATAAAATGCAAATGCAGCAGGAGGCATCTGTAGGAGATAGACACCTCCTGCATAGATCTGCGAGATCCGAGTGCTGCATCTGAGAATGCATTATCGGATCACCATCGCCACCATCTGTTGCGACTCAAGCAGACCGAAGCTTACTCAGACTGGCTGCAGGAACCAGACAGCCAACAGCAGAAGTCAGTGACCAATGATGCAGATCCTGGGCTCGGCACATCTACATTGAAGTATGGTGCCAGTTGCCTCCCTGCTCCGACCCCAAATGCCACAGCGGGTGGCTTTCAGTGTTATCGCAAGACCCATTCTACACATAACGCTTCTCCCCCATGTATGGCAGCACAAGCAAAAACGCTATGCACCCCTGTCCATACTGGCACTGCAATCAAAATGATAGCACGCCGATGTGGCAGGCAATGTATGAACGGCCAGTTGCACTGACTGTTCCAACATCTGCAGCTATCGATTTTTGACAGCTGCAGGTGTCATTTTCCCTATCTCCACAGCAGGGACAGCTCTGTTGTCACTCCCCCTCTGGCAGCCGAGTTTCCCGCTTCACCTCGGGTAAGATGCATTTACCCCTCAATTCTTGCTAATGTATGTAAAATAGGGTGCCCACCATGAAATAGCAAATAGTAGACAAGGCAATGTCAGCACTCACACAGCATACAAATAAATAAACGGTCAAGAGACTGCAAACTCAGGCCAACATGGAGCTTTAGTAAATTTTCCCCTATGAATCTCTGATGTTCCGTGAGAATAGGATACAGTTAAAATACTAGTGTTTGGCATCCCGGCAGTCGGGATGCTGACGCTGGAATCCCGACACTGATCAGAATGCCAAAGTTGCCATCCCAACATCAATTGAAATGCCAGTGACGGGATGCCGAACGCCAAAATCCCACTGAGCTGCCGCCAGACTTTACTACTGGTAAGCTGTGGATAGGAGAACTTAGGTTTAGACTGCGGGGGGAGGGTTAGGGTTAGGCTGTGGGGGTGGGAGGGTTAGGTTTAGGGGCTGCGGGTAGGGGGTTAGGGTTAGGCACCCCCAGGGAGGGTTAGGCTGTGGGGGAGGGAGGGTTAGATTTAGGCTGCAGGGAGGAGGGGGGGGGGGGATAGGATTAGGCACCTTTGCTTAAAGAAGTTAGAGAACAAGTGGCAGTAGATATTTTATTTTCTAAAAATGTATATTTCATGCACCTTTTAACTATCTTTTTAAAACTATTTTGTTTATCTCAGAGTATCCCCTGAGACAAATATGTTTTCAAAGTTAGTAATACAAACTGAAATATTAATTCACATAAACTCAGTGGTCTCCAGTGCACTAAACATTAGGAATGCACTTGCTTTCTTCTTTCCTATTCTGTGTGACTTTATGGGCGCACAGTGTCGATGTTCACATTTTTTGGCAATTATTTGCAAATGGGCATGGGTGAAAATTTCTGAACACTCCTACGGCACATGCATTACACAGAGTGTACGCACAAAGGTGCTGTTGCGTTCAGTTTGGATGGTATCAGGAATGTGATTGCCGTTCCTGGACAGTGACTGAGAGGTGGCTAGTATTGCATGCAAAAATGGTCTATTCAATGAGAGTATTATGGGAGTGTCGCAGGTATGCCATTGAAAGATGCTGTGTTCGCAGACGCACAGCCACAAGCATAGGAGGCCATTGCCAGACGTAGACAATACACCTGTCTTAGGGCTGGTGAAAGTTTCAATGGTGCTTCCGACGGTGGCATACACGGATGCAACAATCGATTTTACAGTGTGCATGGGAGCTAAAATTGGGCATTTCTGTTCTTGCAAATTTGGCTGCATGGATAAACACAAGTGGAGGAGTTTGTTGCAGCATTTGCATAAACTTGCAGACAGGCGACCGCCAATGGATACTGCTATGTGCACTTTTATGTGTGACTCAGAATAGCCCCTACATGAGTTCACTGGTAGCACCAATCAGATGTTCTGTAAGTCAAATGAATATGTAACAGCAATCAATTACCTAAGCAATGAGGTTTATGTATCCCCAAACTAACTCAAACCACTAAACCACCCTAATACCCTTTCTCAAAACCCAAACTCCTTACCCAATCCCCAAATCTAATCCTAACCCATATATCAAACCCCTAAAATAACCCTAATACCTTAATACTCTTAACTCCTAACTAAAAGGCAAAATAGATGGGCCATATGGTTATTATCTGCCATCATACTCTGTTTCTATGTTTTCTGGACTGCGCATGTGCAGAAGTGTCCTGCATCAGCGGATGCAGTGCCCCACAGGCTGCGGCCTGACTAAAAGACTGCAGCCGTTTGGTGGCAGCAGAGCCGGCCCTAACCAACATGATGCCCTAGGCAAGATTTTGGCTGGTGCCCTTAGCATCACCGCTAGTTCTGCCTCTGTCCCTGCACCCTATTCCCAGTACCATCACCCCGCACCCATAGCAGTCCTTATTTTAGTGTTTCTATACCCTATATTTTAAAAAGGAACAGTGCACACATTCGACGCACAGCCCAAAAAGGTATGTGTTTTTGCTGGCAAGCGGCATGGCCACACAATAGTACCCCCAATTCAAATTATGCCACACAGTACTGCAACTTTATTCACATTATATCATGTGATAGTGTCCCTTATTCACGTTACATCACACTGTAGTACCAATTTACCTTATATACGTTACTCCTCACAGTAGTGCCCCTTATTCATATTACAGCACACCATCTTGCTCTTTATTCACATTACACCACAAAATAGTGCCCTTTCTATACGTAACACCACACAGTAGAGCACCTTATACACATAATGCCACACATTAGTAATGCCTTTATACACATAATACCACACAGTAAAGCCCCTAACACATATGACACACATTATTAATGTCATTATAAACATAATGCGCCTTACACATTATGCCAACCTTTATTAATGCCCTTATACACATAATGTCCCTTACACATACGCCAAACATTATTGCAGAACCAACCCACCCACACACAACACTCACACAGCTGCTAACACTGTGACCTCTGCCTCTCCTTGGATACAGATGTGTCCTTATACATCTTGCCGCAATGCGCCATGCAGCAGGAGATGCCTGGCGTGAGTCAGCTGGCAGCTCTGCTAATGTCGGGTGCCTTTTTTTTATGAAAATGCATCTTATTGGCATTGCTATGTGTCTAGGATGCACAAGCAGCTTCTGCTGATTAAAATGATATGCAGCATGCCTATATACTGTATGCAACTGTGGCTGTATCTGCATACGAAATGCTACACACAGACTATAGGCATGCCGCATATCATTTTAATCAGCAGAAGCTGCTGGTGCCCCTAGGCATACCAAAAGCCCTAGGCATTTGCCTTGTTTGCCTATGCCTAGGGGTGGCTCTGAATACATGATTCTGAACTCTCCTAATATTTTTGTCGTCCCAAATATGTGTAATTTCTTCACCTTTTGAGAGGATTTATTAATAAAATAAAGACAACTTCGATCAAAATATATTTAAAAAATAAATATCTATTTTTATTTAAAGTAAAATGCTGCCTGTTTTTTCTTCTTCCTCTTTTTCTTCTTCTTCTTCTTCTTCTTCTTCTTCTTCTTCTTCTTCTTCTTCTTCTTCTTCGTCTTCTTATTACTATTATGTGTAGTTATTATTATTATTTACTCTGCATAATAAAATAGGGAATGTTGGACTAAGATTGGTCCAGTAATCTTACAAACTTGTCCTATAAGAGGAACAAGATGACGTAAGCCTCATGACTCATGAAGTCATCCTTCAGCACTCAGGAGAAAAAAAACCCCTTGTGGGGGAAACCTCTGGGGACCCATGGCTGAAGGACTGCCCATCCCTCTAGGCATTAAGAGACTATGCAGTTTGCCCAGACCACTCGCCCACCCACTAACCTTGCCAAACCCAATCATCCCTTCTATCACCTCAATTCTGCTATTTTGACCTTTTACCCAGCCGCAGAAGAACGCACCTACACGTCAATGGTGAGAGAGTGAAAAAAGAGAGCAAGAGATGAATGGGAGTGAGGGGGGTGAAAGGGGGACAGCCATAACCACCATAGCATTCATTTCTGACTGTAACAGGGATTACAACTGTACAAATGTAGCCATTCTCATCGTGGCTACGTCATATCGCGATTGCGCCTTATTAGGCACGACCGCACCGCGTACGTCTGGATGTCTAAGAAGTGTGTGTGCCCCATACACATGGATGGGAACGGCAATGCTGCACCTCGGCACAGCTAGGCACAGGTCCAAGCAAGCACGCCTCAGCATGCCGGCACTTGGAAAACCACAAGTGCCAGCATGCCCGGACATTAAGGGGCCCTCTGGCACCTGTAGTCCACCTGTAAAGAAAATATTAAAATAATTACAAGACACAGTTTTAAAATACATTTTATTACTCAGGGTCTTCACCTGGGAGGCGGCAGCCTTTAAGCTCTTTTGCATAGCCGCTGCCTGCCCAGGGCTTCCGGCGTCTTCACCTGGTGGGTGGCGGCCTTTAAGCTCTTCTGCATAGGCGCCGCCCATCCAGGACTTCCACGGCGTCTTCTATCTTCAGGAGCTCTTCACTGCTCCTCCTCCTCCATTGGACTGACAGCCGCTGCCTCGCGCTGACTTATATAAGTCAGCCTGAGAGGGCAGGGTGATGACGCGGGGAGCCGTGATTGGCTCGTGTCGGCCATCTTTAATTTAATCAAATGACGCTGTGGCGCCATTTTTTAAATCAGTATCGCTCCGCTGCCAAACTCTGCAGAATGGCAGGCAGGGATCTTGGATCCATGCCTGCCGCCACTGATACCCGCCACCGCATCACGCTGCATCCCGCCGCCCGCATCTCCGCCCCGTCCCGCCGCATTCGCCTGCAGCCAGTGAGTGATGACAGCAGATCCAGTGACGGATCCGCTGGCCAATCACATCTGGCATCACTGACAAGAGGCGTGCTTTCTTGGGCTGAAAGCACGTCCCTGTATAAAAGCGGCACTTTAGTAGGTGTCGCTTTCCATTGTATTTTCAATGGGCTTTTACTGCCCAAGGCTTGGCCCGCCCCCATTCCCATTACCAACGGGAGGCACCACTGTCAGTGCCTCCCAAACCCATTCTAGGAGTAAAAATGATTTGATTAATATAAAGGAGATACTTATGACACAGAATATGTGTCATAAGTATCTTTGTATTTTTTTAATCATTAATGACAGGGGAGGCACTGCCTCCTACCTCCCCTGCCTCCCTGACTGCTTGTCCCTGGTGCGCATAGCCGCATTGAGGGTGCACAATTACCTCAGATGTAGCCATGACCAGCGTGGCTACATCTGTATATAGTATTGGATAAAAACAAACGTAATGATTAAAGCACAATATACTCTTACACCTCTACACATTAATAAAAATAGATCAGCCTGCAATACTGGCATACTGGGATTTAGGCAGGCAGAGAGAGAGTAAAGGATTTAATTTGCAACATTACAGGCTCACCAAACAACTCCAAGGAGATGTCATAGGTGCGGCTGCACATAAAGAATTTACCTGTAATTAGGAACATTATAGGCCCATCTAGACAGCGCGCTGCAAATTTCTCTAATGGCCCATTTGCAGGCGCTTGTGGTTTTTAAGTAACGGTGCTGTCCCAGTAGGTGTGAGATTTTGTTTTAATCCAATACTATGCTATCCCCAAGGTCATAAGTCATATATTACAATAGTCATGCTAAAAGTCTGCCGACGTTTCGAACTAAGCTGCCCTAATCTTTGTCCAGTCACTAACCTTCTGCCAGTGTGCTATGCCGTCCCAAGCCTCCGAAGGCATATGTGAGAGACAGCAACAGCACAGCGCTGATATAGGCAGTTGCCATTATGACTAGTGATGAGCACCGGAAATTTTTCGGGTTTTGTGTTTTGGTTTTGGGTTCGGTTCCGCGGCCGTGTTTTGGGTTCGAACGCGTTTTGGCAAAACCTCACCGAATTTTTTTTGTCGGATTCGGGTGTGTTTTGGATTCGGGTGTTTTTTTCAAAAAACCCTAAAAAACAGCTTAAATCATAGAATTTGGGGGTCATTTTGATCCCAAAGTATTATTAACCTCAATAACCATAATTTCCACTCATTTTCAGTCTATTCTGAACACCTCACACCTCACAATATTATTTTTAGTCCTAAAATTTGCACCGAGGTCGCTGGATGGCTAAGCTAAGCGACCCAAGTGGCCGACACAAACACCTGGCCCATCTAGGAGTGGCACTGCAGTGTCACGCAGAATGGCCCTTCCAAAAAACCCTCCCCAAACAGCACATGATGCAAAGAAAAAAAGAGGCGCAATGAGGTAGCTGTGTGAGTAAGCTAAGCGACCCTAGTGGCCGACACAAACACCTGGCCCATCTAGGAGTGGCACTGCAGTGTCACGCAGGATGGCCCTTCCAAAAAACACTCCCCAAACAGCACATGACGCAAAGAAAAAAAGAGGCGCAATGAGGTAGCTGTGTGAGTAAGCTAAGCGACCCTAGTGGCCGACACAAACACCTGGCCCATCTAGGAGTGGCACTGCAGTGTCACGCAGGATGGCCCTTCCAAAAAACACCCCCCAAACAGCACATGACGCAAAGAAAAATGAAAGAAAAAAGAGGTGCAAGATGGAATTGTCCTTGGGCCCTCCCACCCACCCTTATGTTGTATAAACAGGACATGCACACTTTAACCAACCCATCATTTCAGTGACAGGGTCTGCCACACGACTGTGACTGAAATGACGGGTTGGTTTGGACCCCTACCAAAAAAGAAGCAATTAATCTCTCCTTGCACAAACTGGCTCTACAGAGGCAAGATGTCCACCTCATCATCATCCTCCGATATATCACCGTGTACATCCTCCTCCTCACAGATTATCAATTCGTCCCCACTGGAATCCACCATCTCAGCTCCCTGTGTACTTTGTGGAGGCAATTGCTGCTGGTCAATGTCTCCACGGAGGAATTGATTATAATTAATTTTAATGAACATCATCTTCTCCACATTTTCTGGATGTAACCTCGTACGCCGATTGCTGACAAGGTGAGCGGCGGCACTAAACACTCTTTCGGAGTACACACTTGTGGGAGGGCAACTTAGGTAGAATAAAGCCAGTTTGTGCAAGGGCCTCCAAATTGCCTCTTTTTCCTGCCAGTATAAGTACGGACTGTCTGACGTGCCTACTTGGATGCGGTCACTCATATAATCCTCCACCATTCTTTCAATGGGGAGAGAATCATATGCAGTGACAGTAGACGACATGTCCGTAATCGTTGTCAGGTCCTTCAGTCCGGACCAGATGTCAGCATCAGCAGTCGCTCCAGACTGCCCTGCATCACCGCCAGCGGGTGGGCTCGGAATTCTGAGCCTTTTCCTCGCACCCCCAGTTGCGGGAGAATGTGAAGGAGGAGATGTTGACAGGTCGCGTTCCGCTTGACTTGACAATTTTGTCACCAGCAGTTCTTTGAACCCCAGCAGACTTGTGTCTGCCGGAAAGAGAGATCCAAGGTAGGTTTTAAATCTAGGATTGAGCACGGTGGCCAAAATGTAGTGCTCTGATTTCAACAGATTGACCACCCGTGAATCCTTGTTAAGCGAATTTAGGGCTCCATCCACAAGTCCCACATGCCTAGCGGAATCGCTCTGTGTTAGCTCCTCCTTCAATGTCTCCAGCTTCTTCTGCAAAAGCCTTATGAGGGGAATGACCTGACTCAGGCTGGCAGTGTCTGAACTGACTTCACGTGTGGCAAGTTCAAAAGGTTGCAGAACCTTGCACAACGTTGAAATCATTCTCCACTGCGCTTGAGACAGGTGCATTCCACCTCCTATATCGTGCTCAGTTGTATAGGCTTGAATGGCCTTTTGCTGCTCCTCCAACCTCTGAAGCATATAGAGGGTTGAATTCCACCTCGTTACCACTTCTTGCTTCAGATGATGGCAGGGCAGGTTCAGGCGTTTTTGGTGGTGCTCCAGTCTTCTGTACGTGGTGCCTGTACGCCGAAAGTGTCCCGCAATTCTTCTGGCCACCGACAGCATCTCTTGCACGCCCCTCTCGTTTTTTAAATAATTCTGCACCACCAAATTCAAGGTATGTGCAAAACATGGGACGTGCTGGAATTTGCCCAGATTTAATGCACACACAATATTGCTGGCGTTGTCCGATGCCACAAATCCACAGGAGAGTCCAATTGGGGTAAGCCATTCTGCGATGATCTTCCTCAGTTGCCGTAAGAGGTTTTTAGCTGTGTGCGTATTCTGGAAAGCGGTGATACAAAGCGTAGCCTGCCTAGGAAAGAGTTGGCGTTTGCGAGATGCTGCTACTGGTGCCGCCGCTGCTGTTCTTGCGGCGGGAGTCCATACATCTACCCAGTGGGCTGTCACAGTCATATAGTCCTGAGCCTGCCCTGCTCCACTTGTCCACATGTCCGTGGTTAAGTGGACATTGGGTACAACTGCATTTTTTAGGACACTGGTGAGTCTTTTTCTGAGGTCTGTGTACATTTTCGGTATCGCCTGCCTAGAGAAATGGAACCTAGATGGTATTTGGTACCGGGGACACAGTACCTCCAACAAGTCTCTAGTTGCCTCTGCAGTAATGATGGATACCGGAACCACGTTTCTCACCGCCCAGGATGCCAAGGCCTCAGTTATCCGCTTTGCAGCAGGATGACTGCTGTGATATTTCATCTTCCTCGCAAAGGACTGTTGGACAGTCAATTGCTTGGTGGAAGTAGTAAAAGTGGTCTTACGAGTACGACTTCCCCTCTGGGATGACCATCGACTCCCAGCAGCAACAACAGCAGCGCCAGCAGCAGTAGGCGTTACACGCAAGGATGCATCGGAGGAATCCCAGGCAGGAGAGGACTCGTCATAATTGCCAGTGACATGGCCTGCAGGACTATTGGCATTCCTGGGGAAGGAGGAAATTGACACTGAGGGAGTTGGTGGGGTGGTTTGCGTGAGCTTGGTTACAAGAGGAAGGGATTTACTGGTCAGTGGACTGCTTCCGCTGTCGCCCAAAGTTTTTGAACTTGTCACTGACTTATGATGAATGCGCTGCAGGTGACGTATAAGGGAGGATGTTCCGAGGTGGTTAACGTCCTTACCCCTGCTTATTACAGCTTGACAAAGGCAACACACGGCTTGACAAATGTCCGCATTTCTGTTGAAATACTTCCACACCGAAGACCTGATTTTTTTGGTATTTTCACCAGGCATGTCAATGGCCCTATTCCTCCCACGGACAACAGGTGTCTCCCCGGGTGCCTGACTTAAACAAACCACCTCACCATCAGAATCCTCCTGGTCAATTTCCTCCCCAGCGCCAGCAACACCCATATCCTCCTCATCCTGGTGTACTTCAACACTGACATCTTCAATCTGACTATCAGGAACTGGACTGCGGGTGCTCCTTCCAGCACTTGCAGGGGGCGTGCAAATAGTGGAAGGCGCATGCTCTTCACGTCCAGTGTTGGGAAGGTCAGGCATCGCAAACGACACAATTGGACTCTCCTTGTGGATTTGTGATTTCGAAGAACGCACAGTTCTTTGCTGTGCTTTTGCCAGCTTGAGTCTTTTCATTTTTCTAGCGAGAGGCTGAGTGCTTCCATCCTCATGTGAAGCTGAACCACTAGCCATGAACATAGGCCAGGGCCTCAGCCGTTCCTTGCCACTCCGTGTGGTAAATGGCATATTGGCAAGTTTACGCTTCTCCTCCGACAATTTTATTTTAGATTTTTGAGTCCTTTTTTTTTTTACTGATATTTGGTGTTTTGGATTTTACATGCTCTGTACTATGACATTGGGCATCGGCCTTGGCAGACGACGTTGCTGGCATTTCATCGTCTCGGCCATGACTAGTGGCAGCAGCTTCAGCACGAGGTGGAAGTCGATCTTGATCTTTCCCTATTTTTGGAACCTCAACATTTTTGTTCTCCATATTTTAATAGGCACAACTAAAAGGCACCTCAGGTAAACAATGGAGATGGATGGATACTAGTATACTTATGGATTGACGAGCGACTGCCGACACAGAGGTAGCTACAGCCGTGGACTACCGTACTGCGTCTGCTGCTAATATAGACTGGATGATAATGATATAAAAAATATATATATATATCACTACTGCAGCCGGACAGGTATATATTATATAATGACGGACCTGCTGGACACTGTCAGCTCAGCACTGCAGACTCCTAAAGTAAGCTACTAGTAGTATCAAGAAGATAGAAAAAAAAAACACCACAGGTAGGTGGTATACAATTATGGATGGACTAGCGACTGCCGACACAGAGGTAGCTACAGCCGTGGACTACCGTACTGCGTCTGCTGCTAATATAGACTGGATGATAATGAGATATAAAATATATATATATCACTACTGCAGCCGGACAGGTATATATTATATAATGACGGACCTGCTGGACACTGTCAGCTCAGCACTGCAGACTCCTAAAGTAAGCTACTAGTATCAAGAAGATAGAAAGAAAAAAAAACACCACGGGTAGGTGGTATACAATTATGGATGGACGAGCGACTGCCGACACAGAGGTAGCTACAGCCGTGGACTACCGTACTGCGTCTGCTGCTAATATAGACTGGATGATAATGATATAAAAAATATATATATATATCACTACTGCAGCCGGACAGGTATATATTATATAATGACGGACCTGCTGGACACTGTCAGCTCAGCACTGCAGACTCCTAAAGTAAGCTACTAGTAGTATCAAGAAGATAAAAAAAAAAAAAACACCACAGGTAGGTGGTATACAATTATGGATGGACTAGCGACTGCCGACACAGAGGTAGCTACAGCCGTGGACTACCGTACTGCGTCTGCTGCTAATATAGACTGGATGATAATGATATAAAAAAAATATATATATATCACTACTGCAGCCGGACAGGTATATATTATATAATGACGGACCTGCTGGACACTGTCAGCTCAGCACTGCAGACTCCTAAAGTAAGCTACTAGTAGTATCAAGAAGATAGAAAAAAAAAACACCACAGGTAGGTGGTATACAATTATGGATGGACTAGCGACTGCCGACACAGAGGTAGCTACAGCCGTGGACTACCGTACTGCGTCTGCTGCTAATATAGACTGGATGATAATGAGATATAAAATATATATATATCACTACTGCAGCCGGACAGGTATATATTATATAATGACGGACCTGCTGGACACTGTCAGCTCAGCACTGCAGACTCCTAAAGTAAGCTACTAGTATCAAGAAGATAGAAAGAAAAAAAAACACCACGGGTAGGTGGTATACAATTATGGATGGACGAGCGACTGCCGACACAGAGGTAGCTACAGCCGTGGACTACCGTACTGCGTCTGCTGCTAATATAGACTGGATGATAATGATATAAAAAATATATATATATATCACTACTGCAGCCGGACAGGTATATATTATATAATGACGGACCTGCTGGACACTGTCAGCTCAGCACTGCAGACTCCTAAAGTAAGCTACTAGTAGTATCAAGAAGATAAAAAAAAAAAAAAACACCACAGGTAGGTGGTATACAATTATGGATGGACTAGCGACTGCCGACACAGAGGTAGCTACAGCCGTGGACTACCGTACTGCGTCTGCTGCTAATATAGACTGGATGATAATGATATAAAAAAAATATATATATATCACTACTGCAGCCGGACAGGTATATATTATATAATGACGGACCTGCTGGACACTGTCAGCTCAGCACTGCAGACTCCTAAAGTAAGCTACTAGTAGTATCAAGAAGATAGAAAAAAAAACACACCACAGGTAGGTGGTATACAATTATGGATGGACTAGCGACTGCCGACACAGAGGTAGCTACAGCCGCGGACTACCGTACTGCGTCTGCTGCTAATATAGACTGGATGATAATGATATAAAAAATATATATATATCACTACTGCAGCCGGACAGGTATATATTATATAATGACGGACCTGCTGGACACTGTCAGCTCAGCACTGCAGACTCCTAAAGTAAGCTACTAGTAGTATCAAGAAGATAGAAAAAAAAAAAACACCACAGGTAGGTGGTATACAATTATGGATGGACTAGCGACTGCCGACACAGAGGTAGCTACAGCCGTGGACTACCGTACTGCGTCTGCTGCTAATATAGACTGGATGATAATGATATAAAAAAAATATATATATATCACTACTGCAGCCGGACAGGTATATATTATATAATGACGGACCTGCTGGACACTGTCAGCTCAGCACTGCAGACTCCTAAAGTAAGCTACTAGTATCAAGAAGATAGAAAGAAAAAAAAACACCACGGGTAGGTGGTATACAATTATGGATGGACGAGCGACTGCCGACACAGAGGTAGCTACAGCCGTGGACTACCGTACTGCGTCTGCTGCTAATATAGACTGGATGATAATGATATAAAAAATATATATATATATATATATCACTACTGCAGCCGGACAGGTATATATTATATAATGACGGACCTGCTGGACACTGTCAGCTCAGCACTGCAGACTCCTAAAGTAAGCTACTAGTAGTATCAAGAAGATAGAAAAAAAAAAAACACCACAGGTAGGTGGTATACAATTATGGATGGACTAGCGACTGCTGACACAGAGGTAGCTACAGCCGTGGACTACCGTACTGCGTCTGCTGCTAATATAGACTGGATGATAATGAGATATAAAATATATATATATCACTACTGCAGCCGGACAGGTATATATTATATAATGACGGACCTGCTGGACACTGTCAGCTCAGCACTGCAGACTCCTAAAGTAAGCTACTAGTATCAAGAAGATAGAAAAAAAAAAAACACCACAGGTAGGTGGTATACAATTATGGATGGACGAGCGACTGCCGACACAGAGGTAGCTACAGCCGTGGACTACCGTACTGCGTCTGCTGCAGTGCTAATATAGACTGGATGATAATGATATAAAAAATATATATATATCACTACTGCAGCCGGACAGGTATATATTATATAATGACGGACCTGCTGGACACTGTCAGCAGAATGCGTTTATAGAATAAAAACACCACACGACGAGTGTTTAACTTTTTCAGGCAGACAATCACAATATACTGGTGATCAGTGGTCACTGGTCAGTCACACTGGCACTGGCAGTGGCACTCTGGCAGCAAAAGTGTGCACTGTTAAAATATGTACTCCTGCTATAACTGCTCCCCAGTCTCCCCCACAATTAAGCTGTGTGAGCAGTGAGCACTCAGCACAGTCAGATATACAGTATTACATAGATGATGCAGCACACTGAGGGCACACTGAGGCTGAGCACAGATATGGTATGTGACTGTGTCACACTGTGTATCGTTTTTTTTCAGGCAGAGAATGGATTAATTAAACTGGTGGTCACTGGTCACACTATCAGCAAGTAGTACTTCGTCCTAATATGCTCCCCAAAATTAGTAAATCAAGTGTCTCTACTCTCTACTACTCTCTAGTCTACTCTAAACGGAGAGGACTCCAGCCACGTCCTCTCCCTATCAATCTCAATGCACGTGTGAAAATGGCGGCGACGCGCGGCTCCTTATATAGAATCCGAGTCTCGCGATAGAATACGAGCCTCGCGAGAATCCGACAGCGGGATGATGACGTTCGGGCGCGCTCGGGTTAGCCGAGCAAGGCGAGAAGATCCGAGTCTGCCTCGGACCCGTGTAAAAAGCGTGAAGTTCGGGGGGGTTCGGTTTCCGAGAAACCGAACCCGCTCATCACTAATTATGACATCAGCATGACCTCACACACCCCACCAGACCGACCAAAACTGGTTGGTTCTGATTTGAGGCCCCTGTTATCTTTTACTTGACTGACCTAAGGGAAGTTAGAGTCATTGTTAATCAATGTATCACAATATTGGAATTTGACGGCAGATAAGAACCACTTGGCCCATCTAGTCTGCCCCTTTGTTTATTTTCTTACCATATTTATCTCAAACCTTATTTGATCCTTATGTCTTTGTAAGGATATCCTTATGTCTATCCCATGCATGTTTAAAGTGCTCTACTGTCTTAGCCTCTACCACCTCTGATGGGAGGCTATTCCACTTGTCCACTACCCTTTCTGTGAAGTACTCAAATTTCCCCTGAACCTCCCCCCCTCCAGTCTCAGTGCCTGTCCTCGTGTACTATTGCTCCTCTCTCTCTCTCTCTCTATATATATATATATACTAGGTGCTTCATCGCGCCCTACGGGCGCTCTTCACACCGTCGCAAGGGGCTACGCCCCCTTAACCCTTGCATGCCTTTCTGGGGTTCAATATTTGTATCATATGGAGTATTACCTGCATTCCTTTGTTAGTGGTTAAATATTGCACAATGAAAGGGCGTGCGATGGTGAAGGAGGCGCAGCCCCTTGCGACAGCGTGAACAGCACCTGCAGGGCACGATGTACAGAATGTAGCGGGTGCGGGGGGGACTGCGGATGGGGGATGGTGTCTGTAGATGCTGCGGGTGGAGTGGGGGCGGAAGCGGGGGGGGGGGGGGGGGCGCCCGGATGGGGAAGGGTCGGGAGGTGCTGCGGGTGGGGGAGGGGCAGAGGAGTGGGGGCTGCAGATGGGGGAGGGGTACGGAGGCACTGCAGGTGGGGGAGGGGCAGGGGTGCCACAGGTGGGAGAGGGGCAGGTGTGGGGATGTTGCGGATGGGTGAAGGGTTCCGGAGGTGCTGTGGGATGGGAAGGGACGGGGGTGCCGGGGGTGGGGTAGGGGTTCGCAGGCGCCGTGGGTAGGGGAGGGGCAGGTACGGGTGGTGCGGCGGATGGGGAAGGAGGTCCGGAGGTGCTGCAGGTGGTGGAGGGGCAGGTGCAGGGGTGCCATGGGTGGGGGAGGGATGGGTGAGGGGGGGACCACGGATGGAGGGAGGAGGGGGTCATACCATGCACGCGGCGCGGACCTTGCGGCTGCTGAGCACTGTAATAAGGGGAGACTGGCAGTGACTGGTTAGCTCCCAGGAGACGCTGCGGCTGGAGGGAGGAGGGGGTAGGAGCCTGCAAGCAGCTCGGACTTCTGCAGCGCTGCCCGCCAGCTAAAGTGTGTGAAGGAGCTGGGCGCACCTCACTGCGGGCGGCAACGCTGCAGCTAGCAGTGGGGTTGCCGGGGCTGGAGATAACAGAGGCAGTACGGAACCTGCACAGTGGCAGGTGCCCCACAAAACTGCAGCTAAGAAGCGTGGAGTGTGGCAGAAAGTGACGCTCCTCCGCGCCAGAGAGACCCTGCTAAGTATGCTGATGTGGGGGGTCAAGCACACAGTGAGCCGGTGCCCGTCTGTCTGTACGGCATACCCCCTCACACACACCCATACCTCCCAACTGTCCCGATTTTCGCGAGACAGTCCCATTTTTTTGGGGTCTGTCCCGCTGTCCCACCCGCGGGTCGCAGTGTCCCGCGGTGGGGGGGGGGGAGGGAATAATCTCCTGTACTCGCTGTTCTGCTTAGCAGAGCAGCGGTGAATAGTGGAGACAGAGGGAGAGGGGGCATCAGGGGGTACGGATTAAAGGGGGGTTCCAGCAGCAGAGCCGGATTAAGGGGGGGGGGCAGGGGGTACGTACCGTTGGCCCCACAGTTTTAGTGGGCCCCCCGGCTCGAATAGCTCTGTCCCAGCACAGAAGCTTCCCCGTCCTGCCAGCAACAGCGGCAGCATTGTGCTACAGTCAGCACACGCTGCTGCGTGTTGGCAGGTCTGTGGTGTTGCAAGGAGGCAGCAGTCTCCCTGCTTTCTTCTGCCTGTGCGGCATACTTGCCTACCTGACCCTCTCCATGAGGGAGAAAATTCTCTGTTCCTGGACTTTCCTGGTAATGTATGATTGCCATCACCTGTGGTGAAACACCTTTCTTATCAATTAATTAGCTCACCACAGGTGATGGCAATCATACATTACCAGGAAAGTCCAGGAACAGAGCATTTTCTCCCTCATGGAGAGGGTCAGGTAGGCAAGTATGCTGTGCGGGTGTGTAGGGGGGAGCGACCAACTCCCCTGGATTTAGCCCTAGCTGAGGGGCCAAAATTCCATAAAAAAAATAATAATCCGGAATTTGCATAAGGGGCGTGGCCTCGCGGGCGCGATTTGACCACGCCCCCAACCCCGCAGCAGGCACAGCAATGCGATAGGGCTCCCCTGTCTCAAGTGCCCTGGGCCCCCGAACTCATAATCAGCCCCTGGGGGCATGCCAGCAGCTCACAGAGCGCTGGGCATGCCCCCTCACTGACGAAAACGGGGGCCCTCCCATAAAGCCACGCCCCTTTTTCGTTGACCACGTCCCCTTTTCTCCACTTGTGTGTCCCTCCTTCTGCCTGAAGAAAGCTGGGAGGTATGAACCCCTGCCTGTGCCATGCCCATACTATCTGCTTCTGCTCCTAGTCTCCTATAGATGTGGCCAGATCTGTGACTCATTTGACTAACTCCGCCCAGTGTTGTGACTCCGCCCAGCATTAGCAAATGAGTCACAAAGTCACAGATCTGGGCTATTATATAGGAGATATATATATATATATATATATATATAAAATCCTGTACATAAATACTTGCACACCCTTTTCTTTGTATATAAGGTGCTCCTTAAGTTCTGTACCATTACAGTCCAGATAAATATACAGGTTTGTAGAGAAGGGCACTCAATCCAGATTTGAAAAAAATTGTCTTTTAATATCACCCAACCAGGGCACTTAAAAAGGTGAAATACAGATTGCGGTGGCTCAGCATGAGATAATTTGAGATATTTATCCACAAAACATTGGCGTATCCACGCCTAAGTAATCATATCCATAGCAAGCGTATCATAATCATAGGGATACAAGTGGTAACTAAGCTAAGTTACCACTTGTATCCCTATGATTATGATACGCTTGCTATGGATATGATTACTTAGGCGTGGATACGCCAATGTTTTGTGGATAAATATCTCAAATTATCTCATGCTGAGCCACCGCAATCTGTATTTCACCTTTTTAAGTGCCCTGGTTGGGTGATATTAAAAGACAATTTTTTTCAAATCTGGATTGAGTGCCCTTCTCTACAAACCTGTATATATATATATATATATATATATACACAGTGTCGGACTGGGCCATGATGTGCCCACCAGGGAATGCTGTTATCCATTATAGGGGCCTATGTATGGGGGTGTGGACAGAAGAAGAGGCGGTGGGGTCCAGGCAGCGGGGCCTACTGGGGGTTTGCCCTGTACCCCTGTGGGCCAGTCCAAACCTGAATTCCGGGAGAATCTAGGTATTGCTAATAGTCCTTCATCTACAGATCTTGGTAATCAAGTGGGGAGGTAAGGAATCAGAAGCTGCTTCAGGTACCTTGGGCCCTGGTCATGTAGGGCTTTGAAAGGTAGTAAGCCAAACTTGAAAATGATTTGCCATCTTACAGACAACCAGTGGGGGGAGTATGGGTGTTATGTGGCTGGAACGGGGCTGGTTAGTTAATAGCCTGCCAGCTGTGTTTTGTACCAGCTGTAAGCAGTGCAATTGTTTTGCTGGGAGACCAAGGTAGAGAAACAGGTGTTAAAGTGGGGGACGGGGCGGACGGGGTGAAACTGAGTTCCATCACCTCTGATGATAGGTGGAACTAGTTCCACCTCCTCCACAGACCTGCACAGTTATTCCAACAGAAAAGCCTGCCCCACCACCCATGTCAATAGATGATGTAGGTAGCAATAGTGCCACTGATAAGCTACTGCCACCTCCCCCTTCCTCAGCTCCTGGCAGCTCCATGGTCCTCCTCCTCCACCTGTGGCCCACCCCTTGAAGAGGAGCAAGCTCTTTGCATGCTAAAGATAAGGTAAGAGGAGGCTGGAGGGACACAGAGACACAGGGAAGCTGCTAGAGGGACACAGGGCATGGAGTTGCTGAAGTGACAGAGGCAGATATTTGCATTGGGGCACTACTACTGTGGGCATTATGTGCATACTGGGCGCTACTGTGTGCATTATGTGTATAAGTGGCACTCCTGTGGGCATTATGTCTATAAGCAGCACTTCTGTGGGCATTATGTGCAAGGGGCACTATTATTATGGGAATTGTATAAAAGGGGCACTACTGTAGGCACTGTGTATAAATGGTACTACTGTGTGGCATAACATGTATAAGGGGTACCACTGAGTGACATCATCTGAATAAGGGGCATTACTATGTGGTAAAATATGAATCAGGGGCACTATGTGCATTGTAATGTGAATAAGATTGTGCTACTGTGTGGTGACACAGTAGCACAGATACATTACAGAGGTTACAGATACATGTTAGTTTTCTTTTGTGGTATAATTATTTGAAATAGCAGTTCTCTTAGAATGACCTTGGTAAAACACTTTTATAGAAAGAGAAGCTTTTGCTCTTTGAAACTAGACAATTTGTGTTCCTACAGGGCAGGGGTGGGGGACGTCCGGCCTGCGGGTCGTATAAGGCCCGCAAAGCCGATTGATCCAGCCCGGCCAGGCTCACCTTACCGAGGGAGATGTTGAGCGCCCGCTGAGATTGTGTTACCAGCGGGCACCGGCTCCTTGCCCTCAGTGGCAGCTGAAAGCCGGAGCTCACGCTAGAGCTCCAGCTTCTGGCTCTGACAGTGGGGGTCATTGCGAGTTGATCGCTCACTATTAGTTTTTAGCAGCTGTGCAAACGCTATGCTGCCGCCCACTGGGGAGTGTATTTTAGCTTAGCAGAAGTGTGAACGCATGTGCAGACGAGCTCTGCAAAAAAAGTTTGTGCTGTTTCAGAGTAGCTCTGAACTTACTCAGCGCTTGCGATCACTTCAGCCTATTCGTGTCCGGATTTGATGTCATACACCCGCCCAGCGAACGCCCAGCCACGCCTGCGTTTTTTCAGACACGCCTGCGTTTTTGCAAACACTCCTAGAAAACGCTCAGTTGTCACCCAGTAATGCCCCCTTCCTGTCAATCATCTTGCAGCCGTCAGTGCGACTGAAAACTTTGCTACAACCTGTGCACAACCACAACGGGATTTGTACCCGTACGACGCGCGTGCGCATTGCGGCCCATACGCATGCGCAGTAATGCAGATTTTTAGCCTGATCGCTGCACTGCGAACAACGGCAGCTAGCGATCAACTCGGAATGACCCACAGTGTGCAGCTGTGCGCTATGAGACGTTATGACGTCTATCCCATAGTTCCGAGGAGCGGACTGCCAGGCGGTGTGCAGCGGTACGGAAGTACAAACGGGGCTGGTATTGTGTTTTGTTGTTGTTTTTTTAATGTGCGTGTGTAAGTGGCGCTAGTAGAGGGGGCACATTTAATGGGGCATAACAAGTGACTGGGGGCATATCTAATGGGGGCATAACAAGTGACTGGGGGCATATCTAATGGGGCATAACAAGTGACTGGGGGCATATCTAATGGGGCATAACAAGTGACTGGGGGCATATCTAATGGGGCATAACAAGTGACTGGGGGCATATCTAATGGGGCATAACAAGTGACTGGGGGCATATCTAATGGGGTATATCAAGCGACTGGGGGCATAACAAGTGACTGGGGGCATATCTAATGGGGCATAATAACTGACTGGGGGCATATCTAATGGGGCATAACAACTGATTGGGGGTGTATGTACTGGGGTATAACAACTGACTGTGAGCATATGTACTGGAAGCATGTCTACTGGGTCATAACAACTGACTGTGGGTATATCTACTGGGGGCATAACTACTGGGGCATATCTACTGGGACCATAACTACTGACTGGGGGCATAATTCCTGGGGACATAACTACTGGGGGCAGGCTAATTTTTAAGTTGATAATTTTTGTATGGCCCCCGAAGGATTTTATACATATCCAAATGGCCCTTGGTAGAAAAAGGGTTCCCCACCCCTGCTATAGGGGCTGCTTCAGTAAGGCTTAGCACTGGTTTTGCCTATTATACTGACCATAAATAATTTGAATTGGACCTAGACCACCAACCCAGGACACCACAAGTGCTTAGAGACAACCACTGAGGGAATAGATGTTTGTATGAAGCTCATTTTTCAATAATCCTTCTGCTGTTTCGAGACTTTAGCGCTGATTTCTATTTTGGTCCAGTCATGTGCCGCGGCTCTCAGGACTCTGCAGGTCAGTCGTTGGTCAAGTCCTAGGAAGCAGGTCAGATTCTGTACCGCAGATCACATCCAGCACTGTTTCATCACTTTTTCTTTATTGATACTGGTTTGTAAGTGAAAATAGATAAAAACTGTACGATATTATCCCCACTGTAGTTGTTTAGAATGTACTTAACATTTGTTTAGGTGGTCTCACAGCACTTGTATTTGTCTATTTTGCATAGAAACAAAGTCTGCGTCATTGGAACCCTTACCACAGCCCAGAGTTATCACATACCTCCTGAGGTGTCAGCAATCCTTGTGGGCTTCATATAAATATTTTATGCAATTCCCAATATGTGCTTACTATCTTCGGAGTATTAGAGAATTAATATAACTTTATTTTTTTCTTATTTTTTGGTCAGATAATTATTATTTTTTGTCAATTATTTCAAAATCTAACCGGAACCTTTTTTGCTATTTTCCACTTAGCTCACTTTAAATTTTTTATAAAGGAGAACATTTTCTGAAAGCAATTACAGAGCAAGACCATTTTCCTTACTATGTAAGCTGCAGAACTAGGTGTTCTGTTAGTTGCTTTTCTTTGTACCCTTGACCCTTGTATGCCTTACTGCCACGTTTTGCTAATCGCACAGTGTAACCTATGTAGTGCGCCCAACATGGCTGTCTCGCCTGGTACTCTCTTAGGATAAACAATACATGCAGAGCCGGCCCTAACCAATATGATGTCCTAGGCAAGATTTTGGCTGGTGCCCCTAGCACCAACGCTAGTTCTGCCTCTGTCCCTGTACCCTTTTCCCAGTACCATCACCCCGCACCCATAGCAGTCCTTATTTTGGTGTTCCTATACCCTATATTTTAAAAAGGAACAGTGCGCACATTCGACGCACAGCCCAAAAAGGGCCGTGTTTTTGCTGGCAAGCGGCATGGCCACACAATAGTACCCCCAATTCAAATTATGCCACACAGTACTGAAACTTTATTCACATTATATCATGCGATAGTGTCCCTTATTCACGTTACATCACACAGTAGTACCAATTTACCTTATATACGTTACTCCTCACAGTAGTGCCCCTTATTCATATTACACCACACCATCTTGCTCTTTATTCACATTACACCACAAAATAGTGCCCTTTCTATACATAACACCACACAGTAGAGCACCTTATACATATAATACCACACATTAGTAATGCCTTTATACACATAATACCACACAGTAAAGCCCCTAACACATATGACACACATTATTAATGTCATTATAAACATAATGCGCCTTAAACATTATGCCAACCTTTATTAATGCCCTTATACACATAATGTCCCTTACACATATGCCAAACATTATTGCACAACCAACCCACCCGCACACAACACTCACACAGCCGCTAACACTGTGACCTCTGCCTCTCCTTGGATACAGATGTGTCCTTATACATCTTGCCTCAATGCGCCATGCAGCAGGAGATGCCTGGCGTGAGTCAGCTGGCAGCTCTGCTAATGTCGGGTGCCTTTTTTTAATGAAAATGCATCTTATTGGCATTGCTATGTGTCTAGGATGCACAAGCAGCTTCTGCTGATTAAAATGATATGCAGCATGCCTATATAATGGGGGTAATTCCAAGTTGATCGCAGCAGGAATTTTGTTAGCAGTTGGGCAAAACCATGTGCACTGCGGGGGAGGCAGATACCCATCTAAAAAATGGCGCCACAGCGTCATTTGTTTAAATTAAAGATGGCCGACACGAGCCAATCACGGCTCCCCGCGTCATCACCCTGCCCCCTCAGGCAGACCAGGGGTGACACTTGCTGGGGGGAGCAGCACAGCATGCTCATTTGAATGAGAGCCCTTCCCAGCTGATGGCCAGATGAGGCCTGGTGATTCTTTTTATTTGTCATTATGACTTATTTTTTATTTTGTAACTGGTGAGGGAGGATGGTGCAATGGGCAGTGATTTGTGGTGGTGGTGGAGGGGGAGGGTGAGGTTGGTGTTGTTTTGGTAGTCTGGAGGCCCCAACATCAAGGGTGCAGTGATGTGATGCATAACCTAGTCCTGAGGCTGCTCCTCCATCCCTCTGCCTCATGCCTTGAACATCTCAGCTTTGCTTACATACTGCCATCAGGCTACCACCCGCTTGCTTGCACCTCATGTCATCTGTCTGTTGCCCCTTCACACTAGATTGTTAGCTCCTCAGAGCAGGGCCCTCTTTCCTCTTGTTGTCAAAGCCCTCTTCTCGACACATTTTACTCGCAGCTCTCTCCTACTCAGTGACCATTTTTACCCGTTCTTTCTCCTGCTGGTAAAGCCTCATCTCTATCGATGGTCGCCAGCCCCAAGTAGTACGATGATTACTCCCTCGCTACTTACATCTTAGCTGTATCATGTTTTGAGAATTGTGGTGCTCTTTGTTACCTTTACTCTATTTTTGTTATTTATTTACTGTGATGCTAAGTTTTGTCTCCCTGTACTGTCCTTTGTACAGCGCTGCAAAACATTTGTGGCACCTTATAAATAAAATGTAATAATAATAATAATAATAATAATGTGATGACCCCTGTTGACCGGTCTGTGGCTATGCAGCCTCTTCCGTAGCACTGTGTGTTCATCTTTCTACCATAGCCAGCATTCACTTTTTCAGCATTTTGTGCTACAAAAGCTTTTCTGTGGGATCAGACCAGATGAGCTAGCCTTTGCTCCCTCTGCATATCAGTGAGCCTTAGGAGCCATGACTCTGGTTGTCCTTCCTTGGATCACTTTTGGTAGGTACTAACCAAAACATACTGGAAACAGTACACAAGAACTGCAGCTGTGGAAATACTCTGACCCAGTCATTTAGTTATCACATTTTTGGCCCTTGTCAAAGTCACTCAGATCCTTGCTTTAATGCTTTTGCCCATTTTGTCTTGCTTGCAATGCACAAACTTCAAGCACTGATTTTTCACATTCTGCCTAATATTGGATTTTTTTCTTCTAATTTTTTTTTAGTAAATACAGTAGCGGAGAGGCACCTCAATCCCTCATACCTGTTGCAGTGGGAAGGGAACCTCTCTCTTTAACGTAAATAATAATAAGGAATTATTTTGCAATGAGGATCTCCCTCTATGTCTATGTCTGGGGAAAGGAGAGCGGCAAACAATCATGCACGAACAGGTCCTGCGCATGTGCAGTTCCACCACCCCCTTTCTCTTTCTAATAATAGTCTTTGTTTTATGTGCACATTTTTTTGTTTTTTGAACCAAAATTCATATGGCGTCACTAGACCACCTTAAAAAAGTCTTCAAAATGAAAGCACATAGATAATTTTTTTTTCAGGCACTAATTGCATCTCATTGTCATACTAAATATAATATATGTTATCTGTATTTGTTTTTCCAATAGTGATGACTATTGTGAAAAACATCCAGTAATTTACAATACCATTCCGGTAGATCTGCTTCATTGAATGGAAATTTTAGGGAAAAGCATGTCTGTGAAGATATCTTTTATGATCTTTATTGCACAGTTTTGCCTTTCAACCATTTTGTTTACAATCTATAACAATGTGGACACTAACTCAGGACCACCTGAACATGCTCAAATTATCCTGCTATGGACTTGGCCATTTGGTGATAAATTTCCCCTTAATGACTGTCCACCATTCTTTAATATAAAGGGATGTTTCTATACAGCTAAAAGAACATTGTTTCTCTGACGTCCTAGTGGATGCTGGGTACTCCGTAAGGACCATGGGGTATAGTCGGGCTCCGCAGGAGACTGGGCACTCTTAAAAGAAAGATTAGGTACTATATCTGGTGTGCACTAGCTCCTCCCTATATGCCCCTCCTCCAGACCTCAGTTAGTATCTGTGCCAGGCCAGAGCTGGATGCACCCTAGGGGCTCTCCTGAGCTTCCTAGAAAAGAAAGTATTTGTTAGGTTTTTTATTTTCAGTGAGATCTGCTGGCAACAGACTCACTGCTACGTGGGACTGAGGGGAGAGAAGCGAACCTACCTGCTTGCAGCTAGCTTGGGCTTCTAAGGCTACTGGACACCATTAGCTCCAGAGGGATCGAACACAGGCCCAGTCCTCAGTCGTCCGGTCCCGGAGCCGCGCCGCCGTCCCCCTTGCAGAGCCAGAAGAACGAAGAGAAGTGGAAAATTGGCGGCTGAAGACTTTGGTCTTCATTAAGGTAGCGCACAGCACTACAGCTGTGCGCCATTGCTCCCTTAGCACTCCACACACTCCGGTCACTGATGGGTGCAGGGCGCTGGGGGGGGCGCCCTGGGCAGCAATTAGATTACCTTACTTGGCGAAAAGCACATAATACAGTCTGATAAACTGTATATGTGCATTAACCCCCGCCATTAAAGTACATAAAAGGACAGAAGCCCGCCGCTGAGGGGGCCGGGCCTTCTTCCTCAGCACACCGGCGCCATTTTCTCTTCACAGCTCAGCTGGAAGGAAGCTCCCCAGGCTCTCCCCTGCAGTATCCTGGTACACAAAGGGTAAAAAAGAGAGGGGGGGGGGCACATAAATTTAGGCGCAAAACTGTGTATATAAGCTGCTATAGGGGAAAAATCACTCAGTATAGTGTACATCCCTGTATTATATAGCGCTGTGGTGTGTGCTGGCATACTCTCTCTCTGTCTCTCCAAAGGGCCTGGTGGGGGAACTGTCTTCAAATAGAGCATCCCCTGTGTGTGTGGTGTGTCGGTACGCGTGTGTCGACATGTCTGAGGTAAAAGGCTCCTCTAAGGAGGTGATAGAGCGGATATGTGTGTGGGAGGGTGTCTCCGTCGACAACGCCGACACCTGTTTGGATTTGTGTAAGTGCTGAGGTAAATTATTGCACAAAAGGTTAGGGAACAGAAAGGAAATCTACCCTGGTCTGTCCCTATGTCACAGAGTCCTTCAGAGTCTCTCTATGTTCACTATCCAAAATAACAAAGTATTGACACGGAGTTTAACTCCACTGTCGACTACGATAATGCAAAGTTACAGCCAAGAGGGCTAAAAGATATTCAATATATGATTATTGGAATAAAAGATGATTTGCATATCACTGATGACTCATCTGTCCCTGACACGAGAGTACACATGTTAAGGGGAAGAATGCTGAGGTAAATTTCCCTCCTCTCATGAGTAAAAAGAGCGGGAATCTCCAGACAAGAGACGGCAGCTTCCCACAAGAGAATTCTCTGGCTGTATCCTTTCCCCACTAGGGCCAGGATGTGTTGAGAATCTTCCCCTTGGGTGTCCTGTTTGCACTAGCTATTCTCAGGGATCCTGCAGATAGTGTGCACATTCTAGTATACTACCCAGACCGGCGATTGTGTCGGCATGGGTTTATAGCGCTGTGGCAGCGTGGACAGGTACCTTATCAGCAGAGATTGAGACCCTAGTATGCATATAAATATTTTAAGATGCTGTCTTAAGTGATAGATATATAATTATAAAGCATGCCCAAAGGGACATTAGTATACTGGGTCCTAGAGACAAAAGCTATGTCGATTTCTGCTTGACGTGTCCTGTAGAATATACATTGGACAGATGATGCCGACTTAAGAGGCATATGGAAGGCTGAGGATTGCGTGGAGAAAGGTTCTCGGGCCTGGTCTCCACAGCTATAGCTGGTACTTCTGATATTTTGCCTTATATTCCTGCACAGCCTAGGAAAGCACGACATTATTAAATGCAGCTTTTCGAATAAAGAAACAAGAAAGTCTGAGGTGCGTCCTTTCTTGTCAGAGCCGGGGGCAGAGGAAAGAAGCTGTACAACACAGCTAGTCCCCAGGAACAGAAGTCCTCCCCGGCCTCTACAAAAATCCACTGCATGTCGCTGGGGCTCCACAGGCGGAGCTAGGCCCGGTGGGGACACGCCTTCGTAAGTTCAGCCACAAGTGGGTTCACTCCCTGTTAGATCCCTGGGCAATAGAAATTGTATCGCAGGGATACAGGCTGGACTGTGAGAAGATGCCCCCTCACCGAGGACCCGGCGGGCTTCCCCCCAAGAGAGGGAGCCAGTGTTAACTGCAATTCGTAAATTGTATCTTCAACAGGTGGTGGTCAAGGGTCCCCTCCTTCAACAAGAGGGTGTTATTATTCGACCATGTTATAATCCCGAAACCAGACGGTTCGGTTAGACCCATATTGTATTAAAATCCCTGAACATATACCTGAAAAGGTTCAGGTTCAAGATGGAATCGCTAAGAGCGGTCATTGCAAGCCTGAAATGAATCGGGACATAAGGGATGCATACCTTCGTGTCCCCATTTATCCACCTCATCAGGCGTACCTCAGAATTGCGGTACGGGGTTGTCATTACCAATTTCACCAAGGTAATGGCGGATATGATGGTGCTCCTGCGGAAGCAAGGTGTCACTATTATCACATACTTGGATGATCTCCTCATAAAAGCGAGATCAAGAGAGCAGTTGCTGGACAGCGTATCACCTTCTCTGGAAGTGAAACAGCAACACGACTGGATTCTATATATTCCGAAGTCGCAGTTGGTTCCTACAGCTCATCTGCCTCGCCTAGGCATGATCCTAGACACAGACCAGAAGAGGGTTTATCTCCCGATAGAGAGAGCTCAGGAGCTCATGACACTGGTCAGGAATCCATTGAAAACCAAAACAGGTGTCAGTGCATCACTGCACTCGAGTCCTGGGAAGGATGATGGCATCATACGAGGCCATCCCCTTCGGCTGGTTCCATGCAAGGACAATGGAACTTACAGGACAAGTGGTCCGGATCACATCTTCAGATGGATCGGTTAATCACCCTATCCCCCAGGGCCAGGGTGTCTCTCCTGTGGTGGCTGCGGAGTGCTCACCTTCTCGAGGGCCGCAGATTCGGCATTCAGGACTGGGTCCTGGTGACCACGGATGCAAGCCTCCGAGGGTGGGGGGCAGTTACACAGGGAAGAAAATTCCAGGGTTTGTGGTCAAGCCAACAGACTTGCCTTCACATCAATATCCTGGAACTAAGGGCCATATACAACGCCCTAGGTCAAGCGGAGTTCCTGCTTCTCGACCAACCGGTTCTGATCCAGTCAGACCGCAGGGGCTCATGTAAACCGCCAGGGCGGCACAAGGAGCAGGGTGGCGAGGGTACAAGCCACCAGAATTCTTCGCTGCGCGGAGAATCAAGTAAGCGCACTGTCAGCAGTGTCCATTCCGGGAATGGACACGACCTCCACCCGGGAAAGTGGTGACTTCATCAGGAAGTCTTCACGCAGTTTTGCAAATTGATGGAAACTGCCTCAGGTGGACTACATGGCGTCCCACCTCAATAAAAAGATTAAAAAGGTTTTACGCTGGGTCAAGGGACTTTCAGGCGATAGCTGTGGTCGCACTAGTAACACCGTGGGTGTTCCAGTCGGTCTATATATTCCCTCCTCTTCCTCTCAGACCCAAGGGCTGAGAATTGTAATAAACGGAGGAGTGTGAACAATATTCTTTGCTCCGGATTGGCCAAGAAGGACTCGGTACCCGGAACTGCAAGAAATGCTCTCAGAGGACCCATGGCCTCTGCCTCTCAGTCAGGACATGTTGCAACAGGGACCCTGTCTGATCCAAGACTTACCGCGTCTGCGTTAGACGGCATGGCGGTTGAACGCCGGATCCTAGCGGAAAAGGGCATTCCGGATGCAGTTTTTCCTACGCTGATAAAGGCTAGGAAAGACGTGACAGCAAGACTTTTTCACTGTATATGGCGAAAATAGGTTGCTTGGTGTGTGGCCGGGAAGGCCCTACAGAGGAATTCCAGGGGGGTCGATTCCTGCACTTCCTACAGTCAGGAGTGACTATGGGCCTAAAATTAGGATCCATAAAGGCCAAGATTTCGGCCCTATCCCTTTTTCTCTCAAAAAGAACTGGCTTCACTGCCTGAAGTTCGGACGTTGTTACAGGGGTGCTGCATATTCAGCCCCTTTTGTGCCTCCAGTGGCACCTTGGGATCTTAACGTGTGTTGGATTCCTAAAATACCACTGGTTTGGGCCACTTAAGACCGTGGAGCTAAAATATTTCACGTGGAAAGTGGTCATGCTTTTGGCCTTAGCTTGGACTAGGCGTGTATCAGAATTGGCGGCTTTGTCATGTAAAAGCCCATATCTGATCTTACATATAGAAAGGGCAGAATGGAGGACTCGTCCCCAATTTCTCCCTAAGGTGGTATCATCGTTTCATTTGAACCAACCTATTGTGGTGCCTGCGGCTACTAGGGAATTGGAGGATTCCAAGTTGCTGGACGTAGTCCGGGCCCTGAAACTTTGTTTCCAGGACGGCTAGAGTCAGAAAAACTGACTCGCTATTTATCCTGCATGCACCCAACAAGCTGGGTGCTCCTGCTTCAAAGCAGACTATTGCTCGCTGGATCTGTAGCACGATTCAGCTTGCACATTCTGCGGCTGGACTGCCGCATCCTAAATTAGTAAAAGCCCATTCCACGAGGAAGGTGGGCTCTTCTTGGGCGGCTGCCCGAGGGGTCTCGGCTTTACAACTTTGCCGAGCTGCTACTTGGTCAGGTTCAAACACTTTTGCAAAATTTTACAAGTTTGATACCCTGGCTGAGGAGGACCTTGAGTTTGCTCATTCGGTGCTGCAGAGTCATCCGCACTCTCCCGCCCGTTTGGGAGCTTTGGTATAATCCCCATGGTCCTTACGGAGTACCCAGCATCCACTAGGACGTCAGAGAAAATAAGAATTTACTCACCGGTAATTCTATTTCTCGTAGTCCGTAGTGGATGCTGGGAGCCCGTCCCAAGTGCGGACTCTCTGCAATACATGTATATAGTTATTGCTTAACTAAAGGGTTATTGTATGAGCCATCTGTTGAGAGAGGCTCAGTTATTGTTCATACTGTTAACTGGGTATAGTTATCACGAGTTGTACGGTGTGATTGGTGTGGCTGGTATGAGTCTTACCCTGGATTCCAAATCCTTTCCTAGTAATGTTAGCTCTTCCGGGCACAGTTTCCCTAACTGAGGTCTGGAGGAGGGGCATAGAGGGAGGAGCTAGTGCACACCAGATATAGTACCTAATCTTTCTTTTAAGAGTGCCCAGTCTCCTGCGGAGCCCGTCTATACCCCATGGTCCTTACGGAGTACCCAGCATCCACTACGGACTACGAGAAATAGAATTACCGGTGAGTAAATTCTTATTTTTCTTCTGCTGATGCTGTTGTAATCCATCACATGGATGTATCCCACTTTAAAAACCAACTTCCCCAGATGCCAAGACCACCCAATCAGTACTGGGTTTGGTTTAACTTGGAGTCCCCATCTCTCAGCCCAAACTTAAACTTTATGGACAATCTCATCAATCTGACCATGTCCTACAGGGCTGACTCTGATATATTCTCTCCTTATGGCTGGTTGGAGGAGAATAAGGAAGAAGAGAACTTCACTATCCCTCCAAAGACTAAGCTGGTGGCCTGGGCAGTCAGTAACTGGAATCCACAGTCTCGGAGGGTGCGCTA
This sequence comes from Pseudophryne corroboree, assembly GCF_028390025.1. Lineage (NCBI taxonomy): Eukaryota > Metazoa > Chordata > Amphibia > Anura > Myobatrachidae > Pseudophryne > Pseudophryne corroboree. The sequence continues at coordinate 125,309,041 of NC_086454.1, read as the reverse complement.
TTATGAGCAGCTTAAGAATTTTTTATCCATTGACATATATGGATCGCAGCATAAACCTCTGCCTAGAAATAGACAACAGCAAACACTTTCCAGATACAAATTTTACCTATCCTTTGAGAACTCAGCTCATGAAGACTACATTACAGAGAAACTGTGGAAAAATGCCTTTGCAAATGGCATTGTACCAGTTGTTATGGGCCCCTCTCGTGAAAATTATGAGCGTTTCATTCCCAAAGACTCTTTTATTCATGTAGATGACTTCTCCACAGCCCAGGAAGTGGCCACATATATTTTAAAGTTGGACAGTGATGACAAAGCCTACCAGCAATATATCCACTGGAGGTCCAGACCTCATCCTTTTGCAGGCATTAATTGGCAGACTGCATACTGTAGAGTATGCAAAGCAATAAAAGAAGCTCCTAAACATAAGACTATTCTAAGTCTTGGAGACTGGTACAAATGAATTATAATGTTATAAATGAGTTTTAATGTTATGATCACGGGAATGCAGTTATCCTTGTTCTTCTATTTATTACAGTATATAACTACAGGTTGAGTATCCCATATCCAAATATTCCGAAATACGGAATATTCCGAAATACGGACTTTTTTGAGTGAGAGTGAGATAGTAAAACCTTTGTTTTTTGATGGCTCAATGTACACAAACTTTGTTTAATACAAAAAGTTATTAATAATATTGTATTAAATGACCTTCAGGCTGTGTGTATAAGGTGTATATGAAACATAAATGAATTGTGTGAATGTACACACACTTTGTTTAATGCACAAAGTTATAAAAAATATTAGCTAAAATGACCTTCAGGCTGTGTGTATAAGGTGTATATGTAACATAAATGCATTCTGTGCTTAGACTTAGGTCCCATCACCATGATATCTCATTATGGTATCTAATTATTCCAAAATACGGAAAAATCCCATATCCAAAATACCTCTGGTCCCAAGCATTTTGGATAAGGGATACTCAACCTGTACAACCAAGCTGAAAACAAATTGCCAATTGTTGTGGTTATAGCCTCTCTTTTATTACTAACGAGCTGTTCTTAATTCCAGAACAGCCAGTTATTCCTGTTACTAGCTGTTGTACCCGTTCTTCGCACAATGGGGGTAATTCCAAGTTGATCGCACCAGGAATTTAGTTAGCAATTGGGCAAAACCATGTGCACTAGTGATGAGCACCGGAAATTTTTCGGGTTTTGTGTTTTGGTTTTGGGTTCGGTTCCGCGGCCGTGTTTTGGGTTCGAACGCGTTTTGGCAAAACCTCACCGAATTTTTTTTGTCGGATTCGGGTGTGTTTTGGATTCGGGTGTTTTTGTCAAAAAACCCTAAAAAACAGCTTAAATCATAGAATTTGGGGGTCATTTTGATCCCAAAGTATTATTAACCTCAATAACCATAATTTCCACTCATTTTCAGTCTATTCTGAACACCTCACACCTCACAATATTATTTTTAGTCCTAAAATTTGCACCGAGGTCGCTGGATGACTAAGCTCAGCGACCCAAGTGGCCGACACAAACACCTGGCCCATCTAGGAGTGGCACTGCAGTGTCACGCAGGATGGCCCTTCCAAAAACTACTCCCCAAACAGCACATGACGCAAAGAAGAAAAAAAAGAGGCGCAATGAGGTAGCTGTGTGAGTAAGCTAAGCGACCCTAGTGGCCGACACAAACACCTGGCCCATCTAGGAGTGGCACTGCAGTGTCACGCAGGATGGCCCTTCAAAAAAACACCCCCCAAACAGCACATGACGCAAAGAAAAAAAGAGGCGCAATGAGGTAGCTGTGTGACTAAGCTAAGCGACCCTAGTGGCCGACACAAACACCTGGCCCATCTAGTAGTGGCACTGCAGTGTCACGCAGGATGGCCCTTCAAAAAACTACTCCCCAAACAGCACATGACGCAAAGAAGAAAAAAAAGATGCGCAATGAGGTAGCTGTGTGACTAAGATAAGCGACCCTAGTGGCCGACACAAACACCTGGCCCATCTAGGAGTGGCACTGCAGTGTCACGCAGGATGGCCCTTCCAAAAAACACCCCCCAAACAGCACATGACGCAAAGAAAAAAAGAGGCGCAATGAGGTAGCTGTGTGACTAAGATAAGCGACCCAAGTGGCCGACACAAACACCTGGCCCATCTAGGAGTGGCACTGCAGTGTCACGCAGGATGGCCCTTCCAAAAAACACCCCCCAAACAGCACATGACGCAAAGAAAAAAAGAGGCACAATGAGGTAGCTGTGTGACTAAGATAAGCGACCCAAGTGGCCGACACAAACACCTGGCCCATCTAGGAGTGGCACTGCAGTGTCACGCAGGATGGCCCTTCCAAAAACTACTCCCCAAACAGCACATGACGCAAAGAAGAAAAAAAAGAGGCGCAATGAGGTAGCTGTGTGAGTAAGCTAAGCGACCCTAGTGGCCGACACAAACACCTGGCCCATCTAGGAGTGGCACTGCAGTGTCACGCAGGATGGCCCTTCCAAAAAACACCCCCCAAACAGCACATGACGCAAAGAAAAAAAGAGGCGCAATGAGGTAGCTGTGTGACTAAGCTAAGCGACCCTAGTGGCCGACACAAACACCTGGCCCATCTAGGAGTGGCACTGCAGTGTCACGCAGGATGGCCCTTCAAAAAACTACTCCCCAAACAGCACATGACGCAAAGAAGAAAAAAAAGATGCGCAATGAGGTAGCTGTGTGACTAAGATAAGCGACCCTAGTGGCCGACACAAACACCTGGCCCATCTAGGAGTGGCACTGCAGTGTCACGCAGGATGGCCCTTCAAAAAAACACCCCCCAAACAGCACATGACGCAAAGAAAAAAAGAGGCGCAATGAGGTAGCTGTGTGACTAAGCTAAGCGACCCTAGTGGCCGACACAAACACCTGGCCCATCTAGGAGTGGCACTGCAGTGTCACGCAGGATGGCCCTTCAAAAAACTACTCCCCAAACAGCACATGACGCAAAGAAGAAAAAAAAGATGCGCAATGAGGTAGCTGTGTGACTAAGATAAGCGACCCAAGTGGCCGACACAAACACCTGGCCCATCTAGGAGTGGCACTGCAGTGTCACGCAGGATGGCCCTTCCAAAAACTACTCCCCAAACAGCACATGACGCAAAGAAAAATGAAAGAATAAAGAGGTGCAAGATGGAATTGTCCTTGGGCCCTCCCACCCACCCTTATGTTGTATAAACAGGACATGCACACTTTAACCAACCCATCATTTCAGTGACAGGGTCTGCCACACGACTGTGACTGAAATGACGGGTTGGTTTGGACCCCCACCAAAAAAGAAGCAATTAATCTCTCCTTGCACAAACTGGCTCTACAGAGGCAAGATGTCCACCTCATCATCATCCTCCGATATATCACCGTGTACATCCCCCTCCTCACAGATTATCAATTCGTCCCCACTGGAATCCACCATCTCAGCTCCCTGTGTACTTTGTGGAGGCAATTGCTGCTGGTGAATGTCTCCACGGAGGAATTGATTATAATTCATTTTAATGAACATCATTTTCTCCACATTTTCTGGATGTAACCTCGTACGCCGATTGCTGACAAGGTGAGCGGCGGCACTAAACACTCTTTCGGAGTACACACTTGTGGGAGGGCAACTTAGGTAGAATAAAGCCAGTTTGTGCAAGGGCCTCCAAATTGCCTCTTTTTCCTGCCAGTATAAGTACGGACTGTCTGACGTGCCTACTTGGATGCGGTCACTCATATAATCCTCCACCATTCTTTCAATGGGGAGAGAATCATATGCAGTGACAGTAGACGACATGTCCGTAATCGTTGTCAGGTCCTTCAGTCCGGACCAGATGTCAGCATCAGCAGTCGCTCCAGACTGCCCTGCATCACCGCCAGCGGGTGGGCTCGGAATTTTGAGCCTTTTCCTCGCACCCCCAGTTGCGGGAGAATGTGAAGGAGGAGATGTTGACAGGTCGCGTTCCGCTTGACTTGACAATTTTGTCACCAGCAGTTCTTTGAACCCCAGCAGACTTGTGTCTGCCGGAAAGAGAGATCCAAGGTAGGTTTTAAATCTAGGATCGAGCACGGTGGCCAAAATGTAGTGCTCTGATTTCAACAGATTGACCACCCGTGAATCCTTGTTAAGCGAATTAAGGGCTCCATCCACAAGTCCCACATGCCTAGCGGAATCGCTCTGTGTTAGCTCCTCCTTCAATGTCTCCAGCTTCTTCTGCAAAAGCCTGATGAGGGGAATGACCTGACTCAGGCTGGCAGTGTCTGAACTGACTTCACGTGTGGCAAGTTCAAAAGGTTGCAGAACCTTGCACAACGTTGAAATCATTCTCCACTGCGCTTGAGACAGGTGCATTCCACCTCCTATATCATGCTCAGTTGTATAGGCTTGAATGGCCTTTTGCTGCTCCTCCAACCTCTGAAGCATATAGAGGGTTGAATTCCACCTCGTTACCACTTCTTGCTTCAGATGATGGCAGGGCAGGTTCAGGCGTTTTTGGTGGTGCTCCAGTCTTCTGTACGTGGTGCCTGTACGCCGAAAGTGTCCCGCAATTCTTCTGGCCACCGACAACATCTCTTGCACGCCCCTCTCATTTTTTAAATAATTCTGCACCACCAAATTCAAGGTATGTGCAAAACATGGGACGTGCTGGAATTTGCCCAGATTTAATGCACACACAATATTGCTGGCGTTGTCCGATGCCACAAATCCACAGGAGAGTCCAATTGGGGTAAGCCATTCCGCGATTGCCGTAAGAGGTTTTCAGCTGTGTGCGTATTCTGGAAAGCGGTGATACAAAGCGTTGCCTGCCTAGGAAAGAGTTGGCGTTTGCGAGATGCTGCTACTGGTGCCGCCGCTGCTGTTCTTGCGGCGGGAGTCCATACATCTACCCAGTGGGCTGTCACAGTCATATAGTCCTGAGCCTGCCCTGCTCCACTTGTCCACATGTCCGTGGTTAAGTGGACATTGGGTACAACTGCATTTTTAGGACACTGGTGAGTCTTTTTCTGAGGTCTGTGTACATTTTCGGTATCGCCTGCCTAGAGAAATGGAACCTAGATGGTATTTGGTACCGGGGACACAGTACCTCCAACAAGTCTCTAGTTGGCTCTGCAGTAATGATGGATACCGGAACCACGTTTCTCACCGCCCAGGATGCCAAGGCCTCAGTTATCCGCTTTGCAGCAGGATGACTGCTGTGATATTTCATCTTCCTCGCAAAGGACTGTTGGACAGTCAATTGCTTGGTGGAAGTAGTAAAAGTGGTCTTACGACTTCCCCTCTGGGATGACCATCGACTCCCAGCAGCAACAACAGCAGCGCCAGCAGCAGTAGGCGTTACACGCAAGGATGCATCGGCGGAATCCCAGGCAGGAGAGGACTCATCAGAATTGCTAGTGACATGGCCTGCAGGACTATTGGCATTCCTGGTGAAGGAGGAAATTGACACTGAGGGAGTTGGTGGGGTGGTTTGCGTGAGCTTGGTTACAAGAGGAAGGGATTTACTGGTCAGTGGACTGCTTCCGCTGTCGCCCAAAGTTTTTGAACTTGTCACTGACTTATGATGAATGCGCTGCAGGTGACGTATAAGGGAGGATGTTCCGAGGTGGTTAACGTCCTTACCCCTACTTATTACAGCTTGACAAAGGCAACATACGGCTTGACAAATGTCCGCATTTCTGTTGAAATACTTCCACACCGAAGAGCTGATTTTTTTGGTATTTTCACCTGGCATGTCAATGGCCCTATTCCTCCCACGGACAACAGGTGTCTCCCCGGGTGCCTGACTTAAACAAACCACCTCACCATCAGAATCCTCCTGGTCAATTTCCTCCCCAGCGCCAGCAACACCCATATCCTCCTCATCCTGGTGTACTTCAACACTGACATCTTCAATCTGACTATCAGGAACTGGACTGCGGGTGCTCCTTCCAGCACTTGCAGGGGGCGTGCAAATGGTGGAAGGCGCATGCTCTTCACGTCCAGTGTTGGGAAGGTCAGGCATCGCAAACGACACAATTGGACTCTCCTTGCGGATTTGTGATTTCGAAGAACGCACAGTTCTTTGCTGTGCTTTTGCCAGCTTGAGTCTTTTCATTTTTCTAGCGAGAGGCTGAGTGCTTCCATCCTCATGTGAAGCTGAACCACTAGCCATGAACATAGGCCAGGGCCTCAGCCGTTCCTTGCCACTCCGTGTGGTAAATGGCATATTGGCAAGTTTACGCTTCTCCTCCGACAATTTTATTTTAGATTTTTGAGTCCTTTTTTTACTGATATTTGGTGTTTTGGATTTTACATGCTCTGTACTATGACATTGGGCATCGGCCTTGGCAGACGACGTTGATGGCATTTCATCGTCTCGGCCATGACTAGTGGCAGCAGCTTCAGCACGAGGTGGAAGTCGATCTTGATCTTTCCCTATTTTTGGAACCTCAACATTTTTGTTCTACCGTACTGCGTCTGCTGCTAATATAGACTGGATGATAATGATACAAAAAATATATATATATCACTACTGCAGCCGGACAGGTATATATTATATAATGACGGACCTGCTGGACACTGTCAGCACTGCAGACTCCTAAAGTAAGCTACTAGTATCAAGAAGATAGAAAGAAAAAAAAACACCACAGGTAGGTGGTATACAATTATGGATGGACGAGCGACTGCCGACACAGAGGTAGCTACAGCCGTGGACTACCGTACTGCGTCTGCTGCTAATATAGACTGGATGATAATGATATAAAAAATATATATATATCACTACTGCAGCCGGACAGGTATATATTATATAATGACGGACCTGCTGGACACTGTCAGCACTGCAGACTCCTAAAGTAAGCTACTAGTATCAAGAAGATAGAAAAAAAAAAACACCACAGGTAGGTGGTATACAATTATGGATGGACGAGCGACTGCCGACACAGAGGTAGCTACAGCCGTGGACTACCGTACTGCGTCTGCTGCTAATATAGACTGGATGATAATGATATAAAAAATATATATATATCACTACTGCAGCCGGACAGGTATATATTATATAATGACGGACCTGCTGGACACTGTCAGCACTGCAGACTCCTAAAGTAAGCTACTAGTATCAAGAAGATAGAAGAAAAAAAAAACACCACAGGTAGGTGGTATACAATTATGGATGGACGAGCGACTGCCGACACAGAGGTAGCTACAGCCGTGGACTACCGTACTGCGTCTGCTGCTAATATAGACTTGATGATAATGATATAAAAATATATTTATATATCACTACTGCAGCCGGACAGATATATATTATATAATGACGGACCTGCTGGACACTGTCAGCACTGCAGACTCCTAAAGTAAGCTACTAGTATCAAGAAGATAGAAAAAAAAAAAACACCACAGGTAGGTGGTATACAATTATGGATGGACGAGCGACTGCCGACACAGAGGTAGCTACAGCCGTGGACTACCGTACTGCGTCTGCTGCTAATATAGACTGGATGATAATGATATAAAAAATATATATATATCACTACTGCAGCCGGACAGGTATATGTTATATAATGACGGACCTGCTGGACACTGTCAGCACTGCAGACTCCTAAAGTAAGCTACTAGTATCAAGAAGATAGAAAAAAAAAAAAACACCACAGGTAGGTGGTATACAATTATGGATGGACGAGCGACTGCTGACACAGAGGTAGCTACAGCCGTGGACTACCGTACTGCATCTGCTGCTAATATAGACTGGATGATAATGATATAAAAAATATATATATATATCACTACTGCAGGACAGGTATATATTATATAATGACGGACCTGCTGGACACTGTCAGCAGAATGCGTTTATAGAATAAAAACACCACACGACGAGTGTTTAACTTTTTCAGGCAGACAATCACAATATACTGGTGGTCAGTGGTCACTGGTCAGTCACACTGGCAGTGGCACTCTGGCAGCAAAAGTGTGCACTGTTAATGTACTCCTGCTATAACTGCTCCCCAGTCTCCCCCACAATTAAGCTGTGTGAGCAGTGAGCACTCAGCACAGTCAGATATACATAGATGATGCAGCACACTGAGGCTGAGCACAGATATGGTATACTGTGTCACTGTGTATCGTTTTTTTTCAGGCAGAGAACGGATTATATTAAATAATAATAAAACTGCACTGGTGGTCACTGGTCAGTCACTAGTAAACTCTGCACTCTCTGAGTACTCCTAAGCTCCAGTAAATCAAGTGTCTCACTCTCACTCTCTATCTATTTCTATTCTAAACGGAGAGGACGCCAGCCACGTCCTCTCCCTATCAATCTCAATGCACGTGTGAAAATGGCGGCGACGCGCGGCTCCTTATATAGAATCCGAGTCTCGCGATAGAATCCGAGCCTCGCGAGAATCCGACAGCGGGATGATGACGTTCGGGCGCGCTCGGGTTAACCGAGCAAGGCGGGAAGATCCGAGTCTGCCTCGGACCCGTGTAAAAAGGCTGAAGTTCGGGGGGGTTCGGATTCCGAGGAACCGAACCCGCTCATCACTAATGTGCACTGCAGGGGAGGCAGATTTAACATGTGCAGAGAGTTAGATTTGGGTGGGTTATTTTATTTCTGTGCAGGGTAAATACTGGCTGCTTTATTTTTACACTGCAAATTAGATTGCAGATTGAACACATCACACCCAAATCTAACTCTCTCTGCACATGTTAAATCTGCCTCCCCTGCAGTGCACATGGTTTTGCCCAATTGCTAACTAAATTCCTGCTGCAATCAACTTGGAATTACCCCCAATGTTCCTGAGTTTCATGGTTGTAAATATAAATAAGTGTTAAAAATTTGGTAAATATATAGAGCTGTAAATTTGAGACGTCTTAATGTAAGTGAATATTAATCTATGGTTCTCGCCGTTACCCGAGGAGCACCCATAGCAGATACGGTAAAAAGGGACAGGACCATTTTGGTAGTTTATTAAATTGTAACCACTGGAGATGCAATCCACATTTTTATCCGATTGTCTGTTTGGGCGTTATTGGAGCTCAGAGTGAAAGTTTCCTTTGGGTGCCCCTCATGTTTAAAACAGGGACAAAAATATAGGGGAGGTTCTAACATAGTAGAGCCACTTATACATGTTAATCTGCAGCTTCTAAAGCAGAGAGAGGTGCTGCAGCAGCCGCTGGGGTAGAGAGAGGTGCTGTAGCATTAATGTAGTGAGAGGTGCTGTAGCAGCTGTAGCAGAGAGAAGTGCTGCAACAACTGAGGCAGAGTGAGGTGCTGCAGCAGCCGAGGCAGAAAGGGGTGCTGCAGCAGCCTGGGCAGAGAGGTGCTGCAGCAGTGGGGGCAGAAAGAGGTTATGCAGCAGCTGAGATAAAGAGAGGTCCTGCAGCAGCTGGGGCAGGGAGTGGTGTAGCAGGAAAAAAGTAACCTGCTGCACAGTTACAAGCAGACAGTGAGACATATAAAGAGGGCAGCAGATCTCCGGCATGTGCTGGCTGTCAGTGTCTTTTGCTGTCTTCTCTGCCCTGCCCTGTTCCCTACTTATTGTCCAAGTCAGTGTGCACCCCTCTGCTTCTCCTCCTCCTGCTCTGTGGCTGCCTAGTGAGTAGGCTCCGACGTGCCCGCTAACTTTTCCGGCGCCTGGAGCTCGCACTCCACCAGAGCCACCCTCGCTACACCCCTGATTGGGAAGTAAGAGAATTAGTGATGAGTGAGTGAATGAGGGCTTTCACATTTTTGTAGTTTGTGAAATTCTACACACTGGAGATGCCATCCAAATCTTGATCTAATTGTCCGTTTGGGTGTTATCGTTTACGCAACGCATGCCATGCATCGTGATGATGTCATTGTGTCAACCCCATTTTCATCCCATTAGGGGAGGTTTATTAAAATTCTAATTATGTAGTTTTCTTATTTCCCACCTGAAGAATACCTATGTTACATTTCAGCTTCCTAACATATCGGGAAGTAAGAGAATTAGTGATGAGTCAGTAAGTGAGTGAGCGAAGGCTTTCGCATTGTATATATATATATATATATATATATATATATATATATATAGCTATAGCTTTCTCTAGTGCCTGCCTTTTTAGCTGCAATTCCATCTTCAATGACTGAGTAAAAAGACAGTTCTCTGTAAGCCATGATAAAATGTTTAAAATGTCTAAATAAATAACTTATTAATTTAAACAGATTGATGTGCAAGATGACTAAATTGCCTTTCTAAATCCAGTGTGTCATTTACCCAAGACTGGGGAAAAGTTGTGATCTTAAGGGCCCTACACACTGGCAGATAAAACTGTACGACATGAACGTTCTCGTTCATTAATGAACGAGAACTCGTTCATATTGTGCAGTGTGTAGGCACCAACGATTAACGATGCGCGGCCCCGCGCTCGTTAATCGTTGGTGCCCCGTTGCTTATGCATGCAGGCCAATATGGATGAGATTGCCCATATAAGCATACAGTGCCATGGAGCCGGGTGATGCCGTCACCTCCCCCCTGTCGCCGGGTCACCCGTCGGCCATATCCGCCGTCGGGCAGCTCAGCGGCGGATTTGCCAGTGTGTAGGGGCCATTAGTTTTAAAACTTTCAATATATTTTACTAACGTTTTTCTGAATGTTTTCTGTCAAACCTTTTTTTTTACTTCCAATTTATAGCATACTTGCCTACCTGACCCTCTCCATGAGGGAGAAAATGCTCTGTTCCTGGACTTTCCTGGTAATGTATGATTGCCATCACCTGTGGTGAGCTAGGTAATTGATAAGAAAGGTGTTTCACCACAGGTGATGGCAATCATACATTACCAGGAAAGTCAAGGAACAGAGCATTTTCTCCCTCATGGAGAGGGTCAGGTAGGCAAGTATGATTTATAGTCCTAATGCAGATCAATTATCATCACCCATGCCTGAATGCACTCAGGCCCTGATTTATAGATGCTAATGCCACCACAGCTGTGATTTTGTGCAGCAGAGGCTCTGCAAAATTAAGTACATGTTGCAACTATCAGAATTTGTATTGAGACACCCACTGATGGCGTCTCTGAGCCTCTGCTTGCATACACAGACAGAAATCTGCCTCCTGAGTAAATGAAAATTGGTGTTGATCAAAGTGGTATGCCGAAAGCAGCCTGAAGAAGCATCACCTACTGTACACTCCAAACAGTATTCACATAAAGATATAGAAATCACCAACAGGTGCACAAGCACTAATGTATTATATTGTATTGTGACAAAATCACTGGAATAGTGGTGGAAGGCAGATAGATTTGCTGCAGGTTTCTTACCAATGTGTTTTAAAACCCCATGAATATTTTGTTGGTTCTGCTGAAAGTTTTTGGGTTTTGGTAAGATTAGGGTCCTGGGTTTGGATGGGTGAAGAGAGGGCGGGTTCTCCATCCATTTAGGCCAAGTTCAGGTCTTTGGGCTATTAGCCTCACAGAAGGCTAATTAGGACTTTCAGGTGTGTGTTAAAAGGCTGTCAGCCTGATCATCTGTATCTCACACTGCCTGGGGAAAGAGGAGAGATTATGGAGTCTCTGTGATACAGAAACCTGATTTGGAAAATCAGTGAGCTGTGCCTGGTAAATGTCTCCTCACGTTTTTTATTTTGTGAATTAGGTATTAAGTAAATTCAAATGAAAAAATTAAGTAAATGTTGCAACCGTCAGAATTTGTATTGAGACACCCACTGATGGCGTCTCTAAACCGCTGCTTGCATACACAGACGCAACCGTCAGGCAGAAATCTGCCTCCTGAGTAAATGAATAGGTTTTGGAAAAAGGGAAAAATGATTGGTCTTGGGTGGCGCACTGATACAAATAATTGTACACTTAAAATATAACTTTTAATTGCATATAATTAAAAAGCCTATAACTGTGAAATATTAAAACAAATAAAGGACAAGTAAAAGACAAAGTGCAACATACAATTATTAAAATCACATACTGCACCCACTGTGCTGTGTCTCTATACTGGATAATCAGATTCTGGGTACAATGACCTTGGATGAAAATATATACGTGCTGTCAGAATATTAATAATTCCACTTAAATGAACCTCAGTTCTGTCAATCAACTTAATTTAATATGGGCTCCTTAAGTGTGATATATTATATATACTTCTAGATACTATGTCAACTACGGGGTAGACCTGATGGGCTGAATACAACCTAATCAGCTCTTGCTTGTCAATAATATAATTGCACCACTGATGTGTGTTCCCCTCTCATTCACTCCCACAAAATTCGCTATGCAACTGTTATTCTAAATACTGATTGTTTCCTTGACATTAATACAAGCAGAGCCGTCTTAACAGCAGTGTGGGCCCCTGGGCACAGCAATGCACTGGGGCCCCTACCCATCCTCCAGCAGTAGGGGTGCTGTCAGCGGCAGCTTTGATGTCCCGCGGGCGGTAGGGGGTGTTCTATCTGTCCCTCAGCATGTAGGACCTGGAGAAATAATTTCTGCTAATTACTCCTTTACTGCACAGATGGGGCGGAGGGAGAACACTAAACTGTAGAAGGGGACATTGGGCTGAATGAAAGGGCCCTGGTACATGGCTTCCTGGGTAGTAGGGGATGTTTAATACGTAGGGGAGGGGTGGATAGTGGAGTGGGCTTAATAGTCATAATTTTCTGGTGGAAGGGCGGCTTGCTTGACTGCAGATAACTCAAGTTCCTGAAAATAGATTTCTTAGCTTTGAATGGGATAAAAAGCTAGAGAGTCCCACCTTTGAGTAGGTGCTGGGGACTTGGGGATCAGCGTTCAGGAGCCAGAGTAATCCACCGATGAAAATATAAACCTGCATATTGGGCGTGTGGAGCTGGAGCAGGGACCAGCTGCTGGAAGGCTGATATTTCAAGTTCTGGGCATAGTAGAGACAAGCTGCCAGTGTCCACCGAAAAGGTGAGAGTCTCAGTTTTTGGAATATACCATCATAAAAAAGTCAGACAGAACCCGAGATATCTGGCTGGGAAGAACAATTATCAGGCTAGGATGGGGACCACTGCTTTGAAGTCAGATATCTCCGGTTCCCCAGGGCCGATTTTAAAAAATCTGGTACCCCTGGAAAGAGGGGATCCTCAGCTATCAGCCTAGGGCCCTTTTACTCCTGGGGCCCTTGGGCAAGAGCCCATTGAGCCCATATGAAAAGACGGCCCTGAATACAAGGTGGATGCTTTACCACCAATGATGAGCATCAGTCGAGTTTATATTAGTAATTATATAAAGGTACAATGGGGGGTAATTCCAAGTTGATCGCAGCAGGATTTGTGTTAGCAGTTGGGCAAAACCATGTGCACTGCAGGGGGGCAGATATAACATGTGCAGAGAGAGATAGATTTGGGTGTGGTGTGTTCAATCTGCAATCTAATTTGCAGTGTAAAAATAAAGCAGCCAGTATTTACCCTGCACAGAAATAAAATAACCCACCCAAATCTAACTCTTTCTGCACATGTTATATCTGCCTCCACTGCAGTGCACATGGTTTTGCCCAACTGCTAAATAAAATCCTGCTGCGATCAACTTGGAATTACCCCCAATGTTGGTTAGCATTGTCAGACTCTGCTGTCAACGCTGCCCCATGTAATCCATTGTGCTATAGTATATGTGATATTATTTTTGTACTTCCCTCTTATTAATTGCTGTTGGCAGTTTGCCTATTCATACAGCTTGTCTGAGAACAAAACTGGTGTTTTGGCGGGCGTTCTCAGTCTCTGCCGTCAACGCTGCCACATATGATGCACTGTGCTGATATCCAGCACAATAACAAGGTTTCAGTGCACTCTTATTAATTGCTGTTGGCAAATTGCTTATTGATACAGCATGATTACAGTATGATTACAGTATTCCTTCTTATTCAGCTAGCGTTCTCAATCTCTGTTGTGAACGCTGCCTATTATAGTACAGTAAGGATGTGGTAGAACAGTTTGTGGTTCCTCAGCCGTATAGGAGAACCATGATGGACCTAGCTCATGGTCACATCACAACAGGACACTTAGGGGCTGATAAAGTTTTGCTGTCCCATTTGACAGGTAGCCATGGATCTGGTTAGGCCCTTGTTAAAGTCTGCTCAGGGTCATCAGTATATTCTTGTAATAGTGGATTATGCTACACAACATCCTGAGGCAATCCCTTTGTGTAATATGTCAACCAAGACAATAGCTACACAAGAGCTAGTGCATGTTAGTAGTGTGGGAATACCAAAATAAATTTTGACTGGCCAAGGTACCCATTTTATGTCTAGAATTATGAAGAATTATGCAAACTGTTTAATGTTACTCACCTGAGAACCTCAGTTTATCATCCCTAAATGGATGGGTTGGTTGAGAGGGTCTACAAAACCTTAAAAAGTATGATGAAATAGGTTATTGATAAGGATGGGAAAAACTGGAATTACTTATTGCCATATTTGATGTTTGCTATTAGAGCTGTATCTCAGTCTTCTACGGGATTTTCTCCTTTTGATCTGTTGTATAAGAGACATCCCATAGGGGTGCTAGATGTTGTTAAAAAGACATTGGAAGGGCAGTTTCAGGTCCCAGCTTGGAGTTACTCACACATGGCCTTCCTGTCATGCAGCCCTGTCCTGCTGGGGGTCCTACTTAGCAAAGATCAAGGTGCGTGTGTTGCTGGCAGGGCTTGGTGGTCTGGGAGCTGCAGGTGTCTTGCGGCATTCCCGCCACTTACAGACCTGTGCGCCACCATGTTGTCCAGAGTCAGCTGATAGCTGTCCACCAATGAGAACTGTAGTTTCAATCACCTGAGTGTGACCACCAACCCACTTGCAGGCCAGGGTATAAATATATCAATACCGGTTCCAGCAATTCCAGTTCCAGCCAGTTCTAGCAATACTGGTCCCAGCCTGGTTCCAGCAATACAGGTTCAAGCCCGGTTCTAGCAATTCTGGGTCCAGCCCAGTACCAGCAATACCAGTTCCAGCCTGGTTCCATCCCAGCTCCAGCAATACCAGTTCCAGCCCGGCTCCAGCCTGGTTCTAGCAATTATGGTTCCAGCCCAGTTCTAGCAATATTGGTTCCAGCCCAGTTCCAATATTTCTGGTTCCAGCCTGGTTTTAGCAATACCAGTTCTAGCCCGGTTTCAGCAATGCCAGCAATTCTGGTTCCAGCCCAGTTCTAGTGATACTGGTACAACCAGGTTCTAGCAATTAAGGTTTCAGCCCAGTTCTAGCAATACCAGTTCCAGCAATACTGGTTTAAGTCTGGTTCCATCAATTCCAGTTCCAGCCCTGACACAGCAATTACGATTTCAGCAATTTCCGGTTCCAGCCCGGTCACAGCAATTCCGGTTTCAGCAATTCCAGAAACTGTCCGGTCTCAGTAATTCCAGTTCTAATTCAGTTCCAGGGTTTCCATTATCAGTTCTACTCCCATTGTATCAATTCTCATTGGATCTCAACTGATCTCAGCTCCACTTTGTTCTATTAAGTGTCCACAGTGCACTCCCAACCCATGAACTCCTTCAAGCTCTCTGCATTATGACTTCCACTACCTTATGAAGAAAAACTATGGGGGTAATTCAGACCTGATTGTAGCAGAAAATGTGTTAGCAGTTGGGCAAAACCATGTGCACTGCAGGTGTGGCAGATATAACATTTGCAGAGAGTTAGATTTGGGTGGGTTATTTTGTTTCTGTGCAGAGTAAATACTGTCTGCTTTATATTTACACTGCAGTTTAGATTTCAGTTTGAACACACCCCACCCAAATCTACTCTCTTTGTACATGTTATATCTGCCCCCCCCCCCCCCCCCCAGCAGTGCACATGGTTTTGCCCAACTGCTAACAAATTTGCTGCTACGATCAGGTCTGAATTACCCCCTATACATATACGGCCATTTCTTTTACAAGCTTCTTGAGTACTTACAGAGAAGGCATCTGGACCTCCTGTGGAGGCACCAGAATCCCGAATTCTGACAGGCAGCCTACACCCTATAAATGTGTAGTTGAACATGTATTGCAGATGCAGGACAGGATTGTGGCCATTGTGCCCATTGTCAAGGAACATATCGAGCAGGCCCAACAAGCTCAACAGAGAATATATAATCGGAATTCCCACTGTTATTGAAGTAAAGGTGTCAGAGACACTGTCAGCTACTCAAATGAACAAGGATAAATAATTCCTCATTAGCAACAGGGATGTGTCCTCAGTGCTGCCTATCCAAATGACCATAATTAAGCATGACATAGTAACAGATCAAGGTCAACATAAAGCAATATCAAATTCCTGAAGCACAGCAAGAGGCTTTCTCTAAAGAGATAAAGAATATTCTAGAACTTGGTGTCATCACATAGTCTAACAGTGAATGGTCCAGCACCATAGTTCTAATTACAAAACCAGATGACAGTCTACACTTCTACAATGATTTTTGAAAGTTTAATGCAGTGTCCAAGTTTGATGTGTACCCCATGCCCCATATGGATGAGTTGATAGAAAGGCTAAAAACAGCCAGATATCTCACCACACTGGACCTGACAAAAGGTTACTGGCGAATACCATTAAGTGACAGGGCGAAAGAAACAAACAGTTTTCTCTGTTCCAGAAGGGCTGTTTCAGTATAGGATGTTGCCTTTTGCATTGCATGGGGCCCCAGAAACCTTCCAATGTGCAATGTATACAATTTTGAATCCTCAAAGGCAGTATGCCGCTGCCTATTTAGATGATGTGGTAATCCACAGTACAAACTGGAAGTCTCACTTAGGTGGTCATTCTGAGTTGATCGCACGTAACAACTTTTTGCTACTCGTGCGTTCAACTTGACGCCGCCTATGGGGGAGTGTATTTTAGCATAGCAGGGCTGCGATCGCTTGTGCAGCCCTGCTATGCTAAAAAAGTTTCCTGCAAAACAAGACCAGGGTCAGACCTACTTACCCTGTGTGACGGATCCAGCGACGAAGGTCCCGTGATTGACGTCAGACATCCTCCCTCCAAACGCCTGGACACACCTGCGTTCATATCTCCATGCCCATAAAACGGTGAGTAGATGCCCTGGAACGCCTCCACACTGTCAATCTTCTTGCGATCACACTAACGATCACGTTCTTCCTTCTTCTGGTCAAAATTGAGGCTATCCAAAACTGGCCCCATTCAGTAAATAAAACACAGGTGAGAGCCTTCTAGGAGATCACTGGGTATTACAGATGGTTTATTCCTAATTTTGCCACCACAGCAGTTCCTTTATTAGACCTTACCAAAGATAAACAATCAAATATGGTGAAATGGACCCTGATTCAGAAAAAAACAGTTCAGGCATTACGTGGCATTATATAAACAGATGTTTCAGATGGATGCCTCAGAGGTAGGGGTAGGTGCTGTGTAGTCTTAAAACGGAGAAGGGGAAGAGCACCCCTTTATTTATTTGAGTAGAAAACTCAATGAACCTGAGAAGAGTTACTCTATTGCTGAAAAAGAGGCCTTGGCCATTGCATGGGCATTAGACACCTTGAGGTATTATCTCTTAAGCAGATGGCTTAAACTAGTGACTGGCCAAAGTGGCAAACGCAGGTTTTCTAGAGGGGGGTTTCCAAATGAAGTCTACAATCTCCCACTCTGTGGAACATTAGAGCAAGTGTGGGAGTCAGGGGGAGCAGCAGAAGAATCTAGTAACGTGTTAGGGTTTCCTGCTCTGTGCTGCCACGTCGTCATGGCAACCAGGAGACAAGTGCTAGCAGAGTAACCTGAGCGTAGCTGATACTCCGGTTCGGGTCTTTTGCTGTGCAGTGGTTACAGGCTCTGTGCACGGCAGGGGATCCGGTGCTGGTTTTTGTGCTCACAGTCTGTGAGGTCTGACCTGCTATATAAACCCTCTTCTCAGGTTAGGCAGATGCTGCTGAATCTTTGTTGGTTAGTCAGTTCCTGAAAGCTAGCTAGTACTGTGTAAACTTTGTATTTGTTTGTTGCTTACTGCAAATAGGCCTTGGGATTTGGTATTACACTCTGCCAATCCAGACCTAGCAGTAAGACTGGAGTCAGTCGTTTAACCTGCTGGGGTTCTTTTGCTACTCTGTGAACCTAGCAAGTTTGCGGCTGTATTCTCCGACTTGCCTGCCAAAATCCTTTCTCACTGTGCAAGGTGTTCAGGTGTCAGTTTAGTGGCAGTAAACTGAACCAGTGCACTGCAAGTGAGGACTAGGATTGTGGAGACTCTCCTTGTGTCTATTATTCCATCTCTGACCAAGGAGTTTACTGCCACACCCGTTGGTAACCCTTTAGGGTTTTGCTGTTGCCCTTAGCAACAGCATTTCGGGTTCTCTACGTATTAAATCACAACATCTCGCTTCTTTCCATCTGAGCATTCCTAATACTAGGGAGACACCCAGTTTCTTAGCCTTTGGGCTTCTCTGTTCACTTTGTGTTTATTTTGTTACCCTATCACCTTCTGTGTATGTAATGTCATATTCCCCAGTATGTCTGTGAGTTCATTTGTTTTGCATCCCTCTCCGTTCAGACACCAGTACATTCCTGCTGGCACTGGTGTGCATAACATATTCAGCAGCCCAATACTCCTGTTGAAATTTTGTGGGAATATGGAGCATACCCCTCAAAATACTTTGCAACAGGTGGTCGATCAGGTGCAGGTCCTGACTCAACAATTTAATGATTTGTCCATTAAAATGCACACCTCGCAGGCCGCTGGCGGAGCTCCCGCAGCAGCAGTACCTTCAGGGGTTAAGGAGCCGAAAGTAAATCTCCCGGATCGTTTTTCTGGAGATCGCTCGCAGTTCTTTTGTTTCAAGGAGAGCTGCAAGCTATATTTCCAACTTAGGCCTCAGTCTTCTGGGTCGGAGATTCAGCGGGTGGGCATAGTGATTTCCTTGCTACAAGGAGACCCACAGGTCTGGGCATATGGGTTGCAGCCTGACTGTCCGTCGCTTAAAAGTGTTGATGCTTTTTTTACGGCACTGGGCATGTTGTATGATGACCCTGACAAGACGGCCTCAGCCGAGGCTCAGATTTCGATCCTTAAGCAAGGGCGAAGGCCAGTTGAGGTTTATTGTACGGAGTTTCAGGGGTTGGCCCATGATACCCAGTGGAATGACCCAGCCCTGAGACACCAGTACCGAAGAGGTCTTTCTAACCAGTTAAAAGACCAACTGGTACAATATCCCTTGCCTGATAGCTTGGATCAGCTCATGCAGTTATCCATTCTGGTGGATAGACGGCTGAGAGAGCGCAGGCTTGAAAGGGAGACCGAGGTTTCCTTCTTTCCCAAGGGAACCTCAGACTCTGAGGAATTTTCCGAGGAGCCTATGCAGATTGGGGCTACCCGCCTCTCGTCGCGTGAGAAGACGCGGAGGAGACAGCAGGGGTTATGTTTGTACTGTGGGAATAAAGGTCATGTGGTAGTATCATGCCCAGAAAAGCCAGAAAACTTCAGGGCCTGAGGGTGATGGGAAATATCCTGTCAGGCCAGAAGTCAGAATTTCCCAAGAAGACTTTTATCATTCCGGTGACCTTGAAGATCCTCGGTCAAACTGTCAAGACTGAGGCCTTTGTGGACAGTGGGGCCGACGGGGTTTTTATGGACCGCCAATTCGCCCTGAAACACTCTGTTCCCTTAGTACCCTTGGCATCGGAAATTGAGATTTGTGGGTTAAACGGGGAACCATTATCCCAGGGTAAAATTACCTCTTGCACTAGCCAGATTTCTTTGTTTATTGGAGCCACACACTCTGAAAAATTGTCCTTTTATGTGACTGTCTGTACTTTTGCCCCATTGGTGTTGGGGTTACCCTGGTTAAGGGCCCACAATCCTCAATTTGACTGGGTCTCTGGGGAGATTCTTAGTTGGGGTACTGATTGTTTCAGGAGTTGCTTGAGCCTTCCAGTCAGGCTTTCGCAGCTAAGTTTGCCAGGATTGCCAGGATGTTATGCAGATTTTGCGGACGTGTTCTCCAAAAGAGTTGCAGAGGTACTACCTCCCCATCGCCCCTATGACTGTGCCATTAATTTGTTGCCGAATGCTAAGCTTCCCAAGAGCAGGTTGTACTCCCTGTCACGTCCTGAGACTCAGGCTATGGCAGAGTACATTCAGGAGAACTTGGCTAAGGGATTTATCAGACCTTCACAGTCTCCAGTTGGGTCGGGTTCTTCTTCGTGGGTAAAAAGGACTGTTCATTGCGACCCTGCATCGACTTCAGGGAATTGAACCGTATCACGATTAAAAACTCATACCCACTGCCTCTCATTTCGGTCTTGTTTGACCAGCTTCGTACTGCCACCATTTTTTCTAAGATTGACCTACGCGGTGCGTACAATCTAATCCGAATAAGAGAGGGGGATGAATGGAAGACTGCCTTTAATACCCACTCAGGGCATTATGAATATTTGGTGATGCCTTTTGGGCTCTGTAATGTCCCGGCAGTCTTCCAGGACTTCATGAACGATGTGCTCAGGGAATATTTGGATAGATTCTTAGTTGTATACTTAGATGACATCCTAATCTTCTCCCATTCCCTGGAGGAACATCGGAAGCATGTACGCTTAGTCCTCCAGAAACTCAGAGACCACCGGCTTGGGGCGAAGCTGGAGAAGTGCGAATTTGAAATTCAGCAAATCGCATTTCTAGGATATATTATCTCCCCAGAAGGTTTCCAAATGGAGGGTTCCAAGGTACAGGCAGTCCTGGATTGGGTGCAGCCCACTAGTTTGAAGGCGCTTCAGCGTTTTCTGGGCTTTGCGAATTTTTATAGACGATTTATCGCTGGATTTTCGTCTATAGTGGCGCCCTTGGTGGCACTCACTAAGAAAGGGGCGGATGTTGCTCACTGGTCTTGTGAGGCCAAAGCGGCTTTTGCCCGTCTCAAAAGGGCATTTGTCTCGGCCAAGGTGCTGCGACACCCAGATCCAGAGCGTCCTTTTGTGGTGGAGGTGGATGCCTCTGAGATGGGTATTGGGGCAGTGCTCTCTCAGATGGGGGTGTCTGATAATCGCCTTCATCCCTGTGCTTACTTTTCCCGTAAATTTTCGCCTGCCGAGATGAATTATGACATGGGTAACCGGGAATTGTTGGCTATTAAGGATGCACTCGAGGAGTGGAGACACTGGCTTGAGGGGGCTAAGTTTGTGGTCTCAATTCTCACCGACCATAAGAATTTGGCATATTTAGAGTCAGCGAAGTGCCTCAATGCCAGGCAGGCACGATGGGCTTTGTTTTTTGCTCGCTTTAATTTTTTGATAACATATCGCCCTGGGTCAAAAAACATCAAGGCTGATGCGCTCTCGCGGAGTTTTGCTCCAATCCAGGAGACCACCGAGGAGCCATTGCCCATTGTGTCCCCATCATGTATTAAAGTGGGCATTACCCAGGACCTCTTGTCATTAGTCCTTAGAGCACAGGAGCAGGCTCCTCCAGACCTTCCGGTAGGTCTTTTGTTTGTGCCTCCTAGATTAAGACAGCGAGTGTTCCTGGAATTCCATGCCAAGAAGTCGGCAGGTCACCCGGGTATTGCCAGAACTCAGGAGTTGCTATCTAGGGCGGTGTGGTGGCCCTCGGTGGCTAGGGATGTGGATCAGTGGGTTCGGGCATGTGACATCTGTGCCCGAAATAAGACTCCTAGAGGGGTTCCTGTTGGCCCATTACATCCACTCTCTATTCTATCTAAGCCATGGACCCACATTTCAATGGATTTTGTGGTGGACTTGCCCAAATCCTCGGGGATGACAGCCATCTGGGTTGTCGTTGACAGGGTTTCGAAGATGGCGCACTTCGTTCCATTGGTTGGGCTGCCATCGGCCAGACGCCTGTCTGAATTATTTATGCTGCATGTTGTGCGCCTCCACGGCTTGCCACTTGATGTGGTCTCTGACCGCGGATCCCAGTTTGTGGCCAAATTCTGGAGGGCATTTTGTTCCGATCTCCAGATTTCTGTCAGCTTGTCGTCAGGCTACCATCCGCAGTCTAATGGGCAGACTGAAAGGGTGAACCAGTCCTTGAAGTAGTTCCTCAGGTGTTATGTCTCCAAGTGTCAGACTGACTGGGTTGCTCATCTGTCCATGGCGGAGTTTGCCTATAACAACGCGGCTCACTCTGCTACAGGGATCTCTCCCTTCCTTTGTGTGTATGGGCATCATCCTAAGGCCAATTCTTTTGACCCCCTGGACTCCACGCCTGGTGGTTCCTCTGTGGTTTCGGTCCTTAGAGGTATTTGGAGGAAAGTGAAGAAAGCCCTTGTGTCTGTGTCATTAGTGACCAAAAGGGTTTTTGATAAGCGGAAAAGACCCTGCAGCTTCAAATTAGGAGACTTCGTCTGGTTGTCTACCAAGAATTTGAAGTTGAGACAGCCATCTCATAAGTTAGGCCCCCGGTTCATCGGTCCTTATAAGATCACTAGGGTTATCAATCCGGTGGCATTTCAGTTAGATCTACCCCGTTCTTTGGGTATCAATAAAACATTTCATTGTTCCCTTTTAAAATGGGCGATTAGTAATCCTTCTTCCAGTGGAAGACCTTCCCCTCTTCTGATACGTGGCCAGAGGGAGTTTGTTGTTGAAAGGATTCTTGACTCCAAGATGGTTCGGGGTCGGCTGTCATTTTTGGTGCACTGGAAGGGGTATGGCCCGGAGGAGCGGTCGTGGGTGCGCAGTTGTGATCTTCATGCCCCCAGACTGTTACGCTCTTTCTTCTCGCAGTTCTCCGATAAACCCGGTGGTAGGGGTTCTTTGACCCCTCGTCAGAGGGGGGGTACTGTTAGGGTCTCCTGCTCTGTGCTGCCACGTCGTCATGGCAACCGGGAGACAAGTGCTAGCGGAGTAACCTGAGCGTAGCTGATACTCCGGTTCGGGTCTTTTGCTGTGCAGTGGTTACAGGCTCTGTGCACGGCAGGGGATCCGGTGCTGGTTTTTGTGCTCACAGTCTGTGAGGTCTGAGTGGGGCGTGGACAGCACCTGCTATATAAACCCTCTTCTCAGGTTAGGCAGATGCTGCTAAATCTTTGCTGGTTAGTCAGTTCCTGAAAGCTAGCTAGTACTGTGTAAACTTTGTATTTGTTTGTTGCTTACTGCAAATAGGCCTTGGGATTTGGTATTACACTCTGCCAATCCAGACCTAGCAGTAAGACTGGAGTCAGTCGTTTAACCTGCTGGGGTTCTTTTGCTACTCTGTGAACCTAGCAAGTTTGCGGCTGTATTCTCAGACTTGCCTGCCAAAATCCTTTCTCACTGTGCAAGGTGTTCAGGTGTCAGTTTAGTGGCAGTAAACTGAACCAGTGCACTGCAAGTGAGGACTAGGATTGTGGAGACTCTCCTTGTGTCTATTATTCCATCTCTGACCAAGGAGTTTACTGCCACACCCGTTGGTAACCCTTTAGGGTTTTGCTGTTGCCCTTAGCAACAGCATTTCGGGTTCTCTACGTATTAAATCACAACATCTCGCTTCTCTCCATCTGAGCATTCCTAATACTAGGGAGACACCCAGTTTCTTAGCCTTTGGGCTTCTCTGTTCACTTTGTGTTTATTTTGTTACCCTATCACCTTCTGTGTATGTAATGTCATATTCCCCAGTCTGTCTGTGAGTTAATTTGTTTTGCATCCCTCTCCGTTCAGACACCAGTACATTCCTGCTGGCACTGGTGTGCATAACATAACGACCCTGGACATTAATGTACACGTTGGTCTTCTTATACACTGGATACTGTATGGAATATAGTATTATTATTTTTCACTATAAATGATCTCTAGTATATTATATTAACAAATATAGAAAACCACAGCACTCGCCACCCCAGAAGCGGGGTGCAGTGTCTGCACTCACCACTCATAGGGTGGGGTGCATGCAGCCCATGGCCACTTACCCAAATACATACAAAATAGAGAATTCAGCACTCACCATAGCAAGCTCACTTGTCCTCACAACATCAATAAATAAATAAATGATGGGGGTTTAGTTGGTGGATTGGCCAATGCACGGAAGCCTGCATACCGATTTTCAAGGTACCCCACCTTCATGCAGGTCCTACACTATCACAAAGCCTAAAGAATTAAAACCTGGCAACTGTATCACATATAATATAACTGCAAATATGCCCACTAGGTTTAATGTATGCCTGCCACATATCTAGTGGCTTTTAAAGGCATACTAGTCACCTGACACAGCCGATAAATTACTAAGGAGCAGCTGACACAGGTTTAGAACAATTAAGATTACACAGGGGTGCATGAAAAGGCCTGTGACCATGGTTAATAAGAGTTAACCAAAGATTAACCCCAAAATATACAAACAAATATAGAAAACCACAGCACTCACCACCCCAGAAGCGGGGTGCAGTGTCTGCACTCACCACTCATAGGGTGGGGTGCATGCAGCCCATGGCCACCTACCCAAATACATACAAAATAGAGAATTCAGCACTCACCATAGCAAGCTCACTTGTCCTCACAACATCAATAAATAAATAAATGATGGGGGTTTAGTTGGTGGATTGGCCAATGCACGGAAGCCTGCATACCGATTTTCAAGGTACTATATTATATATTATCTTATGTATAGTAAATAAGTGGTCAGGAAAAGGTTAAATATACCATAATTAATGAATATAAAAATATAATAGAACCAGTACTGCACTTTCTAAGCACACATTCTCCCGCCTCATGGTGAGGCTCCTGTCTCTTCTTCCTAGTAGCTGCTCTCTGGTCTGATTGAGGTCTGGCACTGGTCTGGCACTGATTGAGGACTCAGATCCACACACACAGCAAACTTGGTAGAAAAAACTGCTATCACTGGGCAAACTAGTGACTGGCCATGCTTTGTTAAAATGTATGTCTGTAAATAAAAGGCAGAATACCAGAGCAATAAGGTGGTTTTTAGCCTTGCAAGACTTTATGCTTACTGTGGAACACAGGAAATGTGTGGTACTGGTTAGAGTACCTTTCCTGCGCACTGAGCGGTGTTTACTTGGTCAGTGTTGCGAGCAGCTGAGTAAAGATATTGGTGACCCTTCCAATGTTGTACGAATAGGTTAATAGTATTAATTAGTGCTCAGCTGTAACATAGTGGACTTAGGGGATGATTCAGCCATGGGTGAGGGGGAAGGGGGCGTAGACGTGTCCTTTTTAGGGAGTGGTCTGGCGAATGGAGGTCTGTCTAAAGCGTTTTCGGGGCGGCTGTTTAATGTCACATCCAGCTGCTGTGAAACAAAAGATGGCACCGGACAGCCAGGCTGAACAGCCAGGGGTCGTCCTCTATTCGATGGGTTTGCAATTTGAATTGCAAATGCATCATGGGGCAGCACAACACACAGCCTTGCATTGTACTGGGCGGCCCCTAGCATGTGAGTATATGGATTTTGCTGTAGTAGCAAGATCTGAGTCCATCTCTGAATAGCCCCCATTGTGCAGTTTGACAGTATGAAAACAATAAATGCAATATAAGAGGATGACCTTATTTTAAAAACATCAGTGCCCAGAATTATCAAGCCTTGAAGAGTGATAAATTGCACGGTATTAAAGTACCAGCCAATCAGCTCCTAACTGTCATTTTTCAAACACAGCCTGTAACATGGTAGCTAGGAGCAGATTGGCTGGTACTTTATCTCCATGCAAGTTATCACTCTCCAAGGCTTGATAAATCTGGGTACAAGTTTTTACTAAGCAATCCAAAGAATAAATGTAGAACTCTGAGCATGCATTTACAAGTAAGGACAATTAAAGCTAAAATAAAATTACTAAAACACTGCAATGTTCCATATTTGTTACATTTGTGTAAGAAGAAAAATCATGCATACAATGTGAAATTATCATGCATTAATAACACGTGGTTTATAAACATGGAAGCATACAGCAAAAATATTTTTTATTTTTATTTTGATAGCAATTGAAACAAAGTTGCCAACAGTGTGATTAGTTTGTTTCTAATCTGTCCTGCACTGACATCTGTTGGTGAGAGTTAATATACACTTTTGATATTTCAATGGAAGATATGAAAAACCCTGATACGCTTACGTCTGGGTTTCTGTGTGAAACAGATGTCCTATTGGTGGTGTAAATTGTCTTTGTAGGTTGATGATCACAGGTGCTTTTGGATGAGGTTCTGTAATTAGCATTAATTAGCCTGCTCTGTGTACAGACTCCACACTAGATTGCCCACAGTCTGAGGAAAGGATTGGCCGGCTGATTCAGAAAAAAACATTTCAGGCATTAAAAGTGGCGTTATATAAACAGATGTTTCAGATGGATGCCTCAGAGGTAGGGGGAGGTGCTGTGTAGTCTTAAAACTGAGATGGGGAAGAGCACCTCATTATTTATTTGAGTAGAAAACCCAATGAACCTGAGAAGAGTTGCACTATTGGTGAAAAAGAGGCCTTGGCCATTAAATGGGCATTAGACACCTTGAGGTATTACCTCTTAAGCAGATGGTTTAAACTAGTGACTGGCCATGCTTTGTTAAAATGTATGTCTGTAAATAAAAGGCAGAATGCCAGAGCAATATGGTGGTTTTTAGCCTTGCAAGACTTTATGTTTACTGTGGAACACAGGAGATGTGTGGTACTGGTTAGAGTACCTTTCCTGCGCACTGAGCGGTGTTTACTTGGTCAGTGTTGCAAGCAGCTGAGTAAAGATATAGGTGACCCTTCCAATATTGCACAAATAAGTTAATGGTATTAATTAGCACTCAGCTGTTACATAGTTGACTTAGGGGATGATTCAGACCTGGATGCTGCTGCGCATATACATGCAGCTGCCACATCCAGAGGGTCTGCGCACACGCAGCAGCTATTGTGCATGTGTGCGACCCTTCACCATGCAAACGCATCATGGAAGGATGCAATCGCATAGTGATTGACAGCAGCAGCCATGGGGGGGGGTGTCGACGTGCCTTTTTCAGCAATTGGTCTTGTGAACGCAGCCATATCTAGAGTCTAACACCTAGCATATGTATTGTGGAGGGAGCCTGTCCTAGCGTGTCTGTGCTGGTGTACAGGATGGGTCTGCGGGTTGTCAGTGTGTCTCCGGACTGGTAGTCTGTTAATTTGTCCTCGGCCTGCGGCAGCGTCCCCAACCTGCTGAAGGCCAGGGACACAGCAACATATTTCTAGATGGCACAGAACTCCAAGGGGTCTATTCGTGAAGCGGTGAAAAGTCCTTTCTCAGTGATAACTGGGCTTTTCACTGCTTTCTCCTATTCACAGAAGGGGTTACCGTGGAGAAATCTCAGATTTCTGTGCCCTTGATTAGAATATATATTGCTATCCAATACATCCCATATATCGGCTCCTCGGTACATACCAGAATGAGTAAGGAAGGACGGAGCGACATATCCATACAGAAGGGCCGACGTCAGTAGTGACTAAGGGGACCAGCAAATTGGGTATACACACAGCGATATGCCCAATATGAAAAATCTAAAGAAACCGCTATGTATACATCTCCAAGCTCTAAATTGTGAGTCAAGTACACCCCATTTTTTATTTGTTGAGTGTGAGTCCATGGGGAAGTTAAAGATACCGTGATATGTGTCATGTATTATTAAAGGATGTGAGTACGGTACGCAGTATATGTTCAGAGGGGCAGCCCCTGCACCCTCTAGGGATTTCAGCCGCTGGCGCATGCCCAGAGGGACCCACCACCTGACTTCACTCTGCACAGAGGGAAATGCAGGAGAAGACGGCACCGCTGGAGCCCAATATACCAATTGCTACTTACCAAAGCTATATATCGCATCAAACTCATGCGATGTATAGTGATAAGTAACAAATAATTTTTTATTTTGTACAAGAATAGACCCCCGAGAAACAAGTTTTAGATCCATGAGCCAAATCCCTATAAATTGCTCAGCAACATAAATCTACAGTTTGTGCTGCTGCACAGGTCATGGATCAATCGGTTGACAATGTCTAGGTCAACACCAAATGGTCGACTTGCATAAGGTTGACATGGTCAAAATGTAAACCGGGTTGACAGGTCAACATGACAATGTTCGACACATGAAAAGGTTGACATGAGTTTTTACTGATTTTTTCCTCCAAATTTACCTTTCAACACCAATAAGTGCACCGCGTCCCCTCACATGACTCACTTCATGTTAAAGTATCCCAACGTTCCAGGAGCCCCAACAGTAGCCACCCCCTAGGCTATTACCTGGGTGACTAGTTCACCATCAGGAGCCATGAATTCTGTTCCCAGCAGAGTTTTAAGCCAAGTGCTGCTGATTACCTGCATGTTGTTCCCAGCAGTCTGCAACATCTGAACCAGAACTCCTTAACACATAACAATCCAGGTTACCAGGTGGTGAGTATTGCCTCTCAACTGTGGCACTATGGCCTCCTTGCCACAACAGACATAAGGCAGATTCATCTAAGATCTGCAAAATTCAGTTCTATCATTAGAAACTATATAACAGCATTGCTTCAGTTATATAAGTAATATTAAGTGATCTGATAATAAGTGATCTTATAACATTTGATTATCACAGTAAGTAGACCAAAATTGCCTTAATAAATAACTTTAAAGGGGAACCATATTTGCATCATATATTATAACAATAGCACTTATTATCGAACTCTGCTGAGATTTTTGGACTCTGCTGGGACCCTTGTATTTGTGTAATATCTATTAATAAATCTTTAAACCAGTGAACCTTGCATGGGTATATATGAATTAATACAACTGCCTGACACAATAGGATTTTCAATACCATCCATACAAATAAATTACATTGTACATAATATCTGATACTGTTGGTTGCAAATTGTTACAAGTTATAAGTCAGGCTTTCAGTCACCCATACAGTTTGGATGAATTGGTACACTGTGTTTAACATTTGACATTGTTTCCAGACAGAAAAAAACCTCTCTCTCATATTTTCTTTCATTTTTCTTATCACAAATGAGGCCGTACCAATGACCTATACAGTAGCAGTATTACTTCTTTCTGCTGCTGATTCCTCTCTCTATGCAGTCAAGCATCTGACTAGCCTTCCTCATTGCTTTGTTACATTGCTTACCTGCCTTTAAGTCACCTGAAATAGTGACTCCTAGATCCCTTTCCGCCTCACTAGTTTCCAGTATAGTGCCATTAATACTATATTTAGCCTTTGGATTTTTGAGACCCAAGCGCATGATTTTGCATTTCTTGGCATTGAACTGTAATTGCCATACTCCTGACCATTCCTCTAGTCTACCTAGGTCCTCAATCATTTGTTTTACCCCTCCTGGTGTGTCTACCCTGTTGCATACCTTTGTGTCATCTGCCAAAAAAGCATACTTTCCCTTTAATGCCATTAGCATTGTCACCAACAAAGTTATTAATAAGCACTGGTCAAGTACAGATTCCTGGAGTACTCCACTGGTAACATTTCCCTTCTGTGAATGCACTCTATTTTCTACAACTCTCTGTTTTCTATCCCGCAACCAAGATCTTATCCATTCAACAATCTTAGTATCCAATCCCAAGCTTTTGACTTTATTTAGCAGTCTGCAATGTGGAACATTGTAAAAAGCCTTACTGAAGTCTAGATAAGCTATATCCACCTTTAACATGTAGTAAAAATACAATAAGCTCCATTTCCGCATACTCTTATCATTAATGTAATCAATACATTAGTCAAAGTTAGGAAAGAAAATTAAAACGTTTTTTTTATTCAAATGTGTGGTGCTAAAGGGGTAATGCTGTAGGTTGGACTTTGTAGTCAAGTTTATATTTTTGCACAGAGTGCATGTAAGGAATCCCTGCTTCTCTGTGTATCAAGGATACTTCCAAATTGCAGTCATGTCTGTAGAGTGGAATGAAGAATCATTTAACAGAATTAACAAGTATATGTAAAATGTCAGATATCTTATCAAAGGTCAATAAATCAGACATAGGCCCTGATTCTGGTATGTTTGTTTGGTATTGCAAATCAGCAGGAAAATGGCTGTGCACTACCATACAACTGAAATGCTAAAGCAGCATCTGCGATCTGAGTGCTGTGATCTAAGTGCTGCATCGGTCTTGATGGTTGTAGCCCTTTGCTACTCATATTGGCTGTAGGAACTTTTCTCCCCCCCCCCCCCCTTTTACAGTACGAACTGGTCCCCGCCCCCATTCTATCCACCAAATGCCACAACAATCATATTAATTATGATGCGACACAGCACCGTGCATGCATCCTGATGAGTCACAGTTGCGATTTTAGATGCAAACAGAGAAGTTTATTGAAAATGTGTGTTCCAACAAGGAGGTGGCTTAGTGCACACACAGTAACAGTGGTTGCATACTTAGATGCTCCTCCACTCACCTAGGAGGTCATGCCTGGATGGAGAAACTGCTCCTGCTCTAGGGATACTGCAAGTGTCAATGGTGTGACTGATGGTTCATGTAAACATGCAGTGATCAGTATTTCAGCATCTTCGGATGCTGATATTGGGCGTCTCAGTCCTTGCATATTCATATTCATAGATGTACACCAAGTTAGGTCTACTTAGTGGTGTGGGCATAAGGGCCAGATTAAGCCTTGGGGGTGCCTGGGGTACTTAAGACAGGGGGGGGCCTGGTGGAAGGGGGATGTATATTAGATTGTGCATACCTCCCAATATGACCCATTCCAGGGGGGACAAAATGCTCTCTACCTGGACTTCCTTACTATACGATTGGTGTGACCTGTGTTGAACTATTTCATTGATAAGAAAGGTATTTCAACACAGGTGATTACAATCATACATTAAGATGGAAGTCCAGGTAGAGAGCATTTGTCCATCCTGTTAAGGGTCATGTTGGAATGTAAAGATTGTGTATATAAAATTTAAACCAATGGCGTATATTAGATTTAAACTAATATTTTAATAATGCCTGTGTTCTGTTTATAACTCCACCTAATTGAGAGACAACTAGTTTATAAAATGTATTGTAGTGGAACAATGACAACTTAACCTTAAAATATTCATAGAAAAATAAAATCCATAATTTATCTTATCACATGCAAGTACTGCTTATACATTGGGACAGGACTTAGGAGGACTCTGTGTCTCTCACTCTAGACCAGGGGTGGGCAATTATTTCAGCTGGGGGGCCGCTTAACACTTCCAGCGAATATTCGAGGGCCACACACAAAATACTCAAAAAGAGTCCCCTTTTTACACATCATGGCAGACAGCGTGCCCTTTTTTACACATTACGGTAGACAGCGTCCCCTTTTTACACATTACGGCAGACAGCGTTCCCTTTTTCACACATTAAGGCAGACAGCGTGCCCTTTTTACACATTACGGCAGACAGCGCGCCCTTTTTACACATTACGGCAGACAGTGCGCCCTTTTTACACATTACGGCAGACAGCGTGCCCTTTTTACACATTACGGCAGACAGCGTGCCCTTTTTTACACATTACGGCAGACAGCGTCCCCCTTTTTACACATTAAGGCAGACAGCGTCCCCTTTTTAACACATTAAGGCAGACAGAAAAGAAAGAAAGAAAGAAAGAAAGAAAGAGAAAGAAAGAAAGAGAATTATACTTACTCTCTCCGCTGGCTCAGGCTCCTCGGTGCAGCTTATGCAGAGATTCCGGGCAAGGAGGAGGAGTGGGAGGAGGGAGCCGCAGCAGTGCTGTGTAATTGGTGGAGGCGCTGCTGCTGCTGTCCCTCTGCTTCACCATAGGCTGTTCTCCACCTCTGTGAATGCTGTTATGCGCTTCCCAGCATTCACAGCGGTGGAGGGCAGCCTAAGGTGAAGCAGAGGGACAGCAGCAGCAGCGCCTCCACCAATTACACAGCACTGCTGCGGTTCCCTCCTCCCCCTCCCTCCTCCTCCTCCCTCCTCCTTCTCCCCGTGCGCTCTTCTCCTCAGTCACTGGCCGCCACTCCTGCTCACTGTCCGCCCCCTCCCCCCCTGCCGCCCAGCGCATAACAGAGGAAATCCCGGTCAGCTGACCCTGTGACGTGACCGGGATTTCCTCAGCGGGAGCAGTGTAGCGCAATGACAAGTGGCTCAGCCTGTCGGGCCGCTTGTCATTGCACTCTGATGGGGCACAGTGGACCAGGCAGGATCGGTCCGTGGGCCGCATGTTGCCCACCCCTGCTCTATACCCTTAATAGATAACAGGTTACACAGGACCCAGACAAGGCGGGGAGGAGGAGAAGCAGGGATCCCTGTATCACTTACAGCTCTCTCCACCCTCCTAATTCTCCTTTGTTGGAAAGCTCCATAGATAGCTCATGAAACATGATACTCCTGTGTTTCTGCCTGCACTGCACACTGTCCTGCTCACTTTCTGGCTGCTTGGTTCTGCTGCTGCATAAGAGAGAAAGCTAGTGATGTCAGTGTGCTCAGGGCAGGGAGCCCCCTGACAAAGGGGAGTCCGGGGTACAGTATGCCCTGCAACCACCCCTTAATCTGGCTATGAGGGGAATATAGTCAGGGACGCAGAGATCCACGCTGGGCACCAATAAAGGGGGAGGCGTGGTTCAATAAAGTGGGTGTGACTACACCCTTTAATATGAAAATATATTAATAATAGGCCCCACATGCTCCACAAGGGGGGTGCCATTTCAACACATGGGGGTATGGGAGGGCAGGAGGGGCACAGGGGAGGGCACACACTTTCTTCCTTACTTGATCTGGAAGCGGGACCCTCATCCCCAGCCAGCACCATATTTCCAATAATATTTGGGAAGATGGGACTGGCCACTAGAGAGCAAAGACTCTAGCACAGTGCCAGAGCCTTTGCTTTCTATGTGCGGCACCATCTTCCCGAAGATATCACCGGGAAGATGGCAACGTCGCCGCCAGCCGTCTCAGCCCAGTATCCTTCCTCTTTCTAATAATGGGGGTAATTCCAAGTTGATCGCAGCAGGAATTTTGTTAGCAGTTGGGCAAAACCATGTGCACTGCAGGGGAGGCAGATTTAACATGTGCAGAGAGAGTTAGATTTGGGTTTGGTGTGTTCAATCTGCAATCTAATTTGCAGTGTAAAAATAATGCAGCCAGTATTTACCCTGCACAGAAATAAAATAACCCACACAAATCTAACTCTTTCTGCACATGTTATATCTGCGCCCCCTGCAGTGCACATGGTTTTGCCCAACTGCTAACAAAATTCCTGCTGCGATCAACTTGGAATTACCCCCAATATTCTATGTTTTAACTGCACATATTTTTTTTTAACCATCTTATAATTTTCTTTACAATATCTTCAAAATGAAAGCACATAGAGCATGACATTGTCATTATTAAATATAATATGTTCTCTGTATTTGTTTTTTCAACAGTGATGACTATTGTGACAAACATCCAGTAATTTACTACACGGTTTCCGGTAGAGCTACTTCATTAAATGGAAGTTTTAGAGTAAAACATGTCTGTGAAGATATCTTTTATGATCTTTATTGCACAGTTTTGCATTTCAACCATTTTGTTTACAATCTATAACAATGTGGACACTAATCGAGGACCACCTGAGCATACAAGAATCATCTTACTATGGACTTGGCCATTTGGTTCTAAATTTCCCCTTAATGACTGTCCACCATTCCTTAATATAAAGGGATGTTTGTTTACAGATAACAGAACATTGTTTTCTTCCGCTGATGCCGTTGTTATCCATCACAGAGACGTATGCTACTCTAAAAACCAACTTCCCCAGATGCCAAGACCACCCAATCAGTACTGGATATGGTTTAACTTGGAGTCCCCATCTCACAGCCCAAACTTACAGTTTATGGACAATCTCATCAATCTGACCATGTCCTACAGGGCTGACTCTGATATATTCTCTCCTTATGGCTGGTTGGAGGAGAATAAGGAAGAAGAGAACTTCACTATCCCACCAAAGACTAAGCTGGTGGCCTGGGCAGTCAGTAACTGGAACCCAAACTCTCGGAGGGTGCGCTATTATAACCAGCTTAAGAATAATTTATCTGTGGACATATATGGAAGACAGCATAAACCTCTGCCTAGAAACGAACATCAGCAAACACTTTCCAAGTACAAATTTTACCTGTCTTTTGAGAACTCAGCTCATGAAGACTACATTACAGAGAAACTGTGGAAAAATGCTTTTGCAAATGGTATAGTACCAGTTGTTATGGGCCCCTCTCGTGGAAACTATGAACGTTTCATTCCCAAAGACTCTTTTATTCATGTAGATGACTTCTCCACAGCCCAGGAACTGGCCACATATATTTTAAAGCTGGACAAAGATGACAAAGCCTACCAGCAATATTTCCACTGGAGGTCCAGACTTCATCCTTTTGCAGACACTAATTGGCAGACTGCTTACTGTAAAGTATGCAAAGCAATAAAAGAAGCTCCTAAACATAAGACTATTCCAAGACTTGGAGACTGGTACAAATGAGTTTTACATAATGATCATGGGAATGCCTGTTATCCCTGTTTTTCTATTTATTATATAACCAAAAACAAGCTGAAAAAATGCCAATTGAGGTTGTTAAAGCCTCTCATTTATTACTAATTACTTTATTGAGTGCCTGCCCATCTTCAATGAACAAATGTCTAAATAAATAACTTA
Source organism: Pseudophryne corroboree (assembly GCF_028390025.1). Classification (NCBI taxonomy): domain Eukaryota; kingdom Metazoa; phylum Chordata; class Amphibia; order Anura; family Myobatrachidae; genus Pseudophryne; species Pseudophryne corroboree. The sequence goes on along the minus strand of NC_086454.1, from coordinate 125,274,607 downwards.
TTCATTTAAAACAAAGTATTGTGCCATATCAGTAAATTGCCTTTCTAAATCTGTGTCCTTTACCCAAGACTAGTGAACAGTTGTGATCTTAGTTTTAATACTTTTAATTTCAATATATTCTACTAGTGATTTTCTTACAAGTTTTCAGGGCCTAATTCACAGATGTATGCTAATGCCGCCACACGTGTGAGTTTGTACGCAGTGCCTGTGCAAAATTCTGCAAATGTTGCACCTGCCAGAATTTACATTGAGGCGCCCATTGACTGCTGCTTGCATACACAAACTCAGTCATTAGGCAGAGATCTGCCTCCTGAGTAAATGACAGTTGGCTTTGATGTGGTGTACAGAAAGCAGCCTGAATCACACGTACGTGAAAAAGAATCACCCAGACTCCAAACAGTATTCACATTATGGTATAGAAATCACCAACAGGTGCAGAAGCACTAAAGTATGATAACGTATCATATATATCAGTTCTCATTTTTTAAAACAATTGTTATCTCCAAGGAACCAGATCTTTTTGTGTGGATAAACTATGGTAGACCGGAGATTCCAGTTCCTTCCACAGTATCTCAAAATAAAACAAAATGTTGCACAATAAGGGGCGAAACACACGAGGCAGCTGGCGCCGCCCGGCAAACACCCGGCCGGCTTTAAACCGCTGCTGTGATGTAAAGACACATGCAGCGCAATGTGTCCTTACACACGGCACGGTCCCGGCCCGGCTGCCGGGTTGCAGACGGGTCTCACCACTGGCAGGTCCGGCTGCAGGGCGGGCGCCTGGCCGTCTTTGCAGCCAGTAAACCGTGTGTGTGAAGGGGAACTTTGACACACAATGGTTTTTTCCCAAGCCGTGTCTAATGCTGCGCATGCGCACAACATCACACACGGCTCAAAGCCGTCCCGTGTGACAGACTCTGCCGGTTTCTCCCGGATGGCAAAAAGCCGGACAAAGTTTGTCCGGCTTTTTGCCATCCGGGAAAAACCGCAGTGTGTGTTACAGCCCTAAATGTAATCCTGATATAGGACTATAGGTTAGACCAGCGGTTCCCAAACTTTCTTGAATCACGGTGCCCTACAGTATCAGCATTGTTTTCACGGCACCCATAGGATAAAGGTTTATTATTGATATATTTAGGAAAAAATTATGTCAATTGTGGCCACCTGTCATCCTTAGGGTCAGTTATGTGCTGGTGTATAGTTGTGCGTCTGTTTGTCCGCGTTTTATGATTGGCAGCCACTAGCACTAGTTTGTCTATTCTTTTCAGGACCGACCGGCCCATTAATCATGTCACGCATTCCTGTATGGCACCGAACAGTAAGGACGCTGTCACGGACCGCCGCACATGACAACTCTTTCCACCGCTGCCAGAGAAGGAGACACTGAGACAACTATTATCTCATGTCTCCATCTCCGGGGTGAATCGGAGCTGCCGTGCATGTGCTGTAGCTCCTGTGACAGAGAGCCCTGATCGTCGGAGCTCTCTATGTGTGTGCGCTGGCTACATAAGCAGGATGGCCAAGGGAGAGATGCCGCACATGTCAAGTAGTTGCATCTCCCCCTATGCCATTGCAGAGAGGAGAGTCAGTTTCCGCCTCACTCCAGTCACCACTGCAGCAGGTTCAGGGCAGGCAGTGCTGGTTACAGAGTGCTGAGTTTTCTATGAGTGTCCTCCAGTCTGAGAGTGTGTATGTGTTGGAGTGGGGGGTTGCTGCACTGCTGCAATCCAAGTGTGTAGGGGTGAGGGGGCAGCCTACACTCTTAAGTGTGTGTGTGGGACAGTCTGTAGTTCTAAGGGAATGGGGTGAGGGGTTGCCTATACCCAGTAGTCATGCCACTGCCTGCACCCTTGCCACTCTGCAATAGCAGCCGGAGGAAGCACTCTTACCCACCTCATATCTTGCTGCTGAGCCAGCCCTAGGCATTCGCCCACTTTGCCTGGGGCCGGCTTTGACTGCGCCTCCTCAAGCCTGGTGCCTCCAAGTTCCCACAGTGGTTGCGGGGGCTGTAGTTACGGCAGTGTCTATACCTAAACCACCCCGGCCGCTATACTTTTGTTCGGGATGCCGGCGACTGTCTCCTGACCCTGTCAGGATTCCGGTGTCGGTAGTCCAACAGCTGGCATCTTAACCGCATCCCCCTTCTGTAATGTACATGACATTAATGACATAAGGACAGGGTAACAGTGGTTTGCAGAAGCCACATAATCACACCTGTGCTTACATGTGATGGAACTCTCCATGGTGTCTATTGTAAATCTCAGTGAACATGGCCAATATGCCTGGCTGTTGAGAACAGTTGCAGCAGACAAGGTCTGTACATACACCAGAGTCACTGCCAAATCATGCAATAGCCCTCCATTCTTCACAGGCGGCGCAGTTATGTAAGAGGAGACGTTGTCACAGCACATTCACACCAGAAATACCCACGGATTGATTTTACGCTGGGCGACAAGTTCTGTGAAGCGGTAAATGTATGACTGTGTATAAAGATTGTGTATGCAATTTCACATCAGAAGTGTGAACACAGCAGAAGACATCCCGCACCAGTCTATAATTTTATTGTGATATAGGTTCAAGGGTTCTTAACTCACAAAATATCTATAATATATATATATATATATATATATATATATATAATCATTTAGGGGCCTATTTATCACCGTCTGCATCCAGGATGCGGATGACAGGTGATAAAATCATCCCAACTCGCACTGCGATAATTGACTACATCACAGGGATGTATCAATTATTGTGTGCAGGGACAGAGCTTGCGGTCAAGCTCTGTCCCTGTGATGCCTCTTCGCAGAACCCCCCCCCCCCCCCCCAGAAGATCAATATACTCACCTGTCCAGGGAGCCAGTCCACAATGCTTCAGGAGGCTGCCGGGCGCCGCGTCCTTCTCCTGCGCTGTGACCCCCAGTGCTATAAAGTGCGCTGCCATTTTGCAGCGTCACTTTACTGTACTGGGGTCACAGCACAGCATATGGGGGACCCGGCGCCTGGCAGCGCTCACCGGAGCAGAGGACACTGCATATCGCAGTGCTGCCCTGTGAACTCGCCACCCTGAGCTGGCGAGATTATCACAGGGCACACTGCGGTATTTTTTCAAATTTATTTTTTTTGTAAATTTGGCCACATCACATTTCCCATTATAAGTATGGGGAATGCGATGTAGGTTACAAAAAAAAAAAGTGAATTAAAGGGTTTGGAGCAATTTTTCATGAAAACTGCTCCAAATGTCCTCTAATACATTCAGGTGATACTAAAATAATGTGAAAAAGGTATTTTCACACCTTTTTCACATTATTTTAGTAAAAAATATTTTAATAAATAGACCCCTTACCAGGTTTTTTCTCACAATGCTACAGAGGTGCTACCCACTACTCCAAGACTATGGGGGGTATTCAATTAGCCGAAAAGTCCGGACATAGAATCCTGCCCATTTTCGCCCACTTTTTATGCTGATGCAGATTCGACTTGTTAACAAGTCGAATCTGCTTCCGTGGAAAATAGTTGAAAACGGCTGCATTTTAGACAGAAATGTGGATCGGCGAGTAATTCGTCGATCAACGTGTTTACCGACAGTGCCGGATTTTTCTACAGTCGAAAAATCGTCACTTTTAATTGATTAGGTTGAATGTAAATTGGACCTAAAGGCGATAAGTGGCGATTTTCCGACTGTCGGAAAATTTTCAACTAATTGAATACCCCCCTATAACACTAACACAACACAAAGAAAGTAGTTGTGTGGGTGCACTAAGAACCTCTAGATTTATTTAAAATATATAGTTTTAAATTAATGGTATACATTAAAATGATTTACTATGTAATCAGCCGAGGTGAAATATATTTAAAATAACGAGTGATATAAAGAAACAAAGTGTTTAAAAAGCTTTGGTATTGAAATGCCGGCTGACGGTATACTGGCGGTCAGAATACCGACCGCGGCATCCGAAGATCAAAATCCAGACAGTCGAAGGTAAGTATACTTACCTTCCCCCAATGGCCCCCTAATCCTCCCTCTCTCCCTCCCAGCAACCTAATCTTATCCCCTCCAACCCTCCCAGTGGTGCCTAAACCTAACCTCCCTCCTTGGGGTCTGCCTGAACCTAACTACCCCGGCCCCACAACCTAACCCTCCCCCTGCAGCCTAAACCTAACCCCACGCAGCTTACCTCTCCTGGCAGTGTATTGATCAGGATCCCGGGTGTCAGGATGCCAGCATTCCTAGCAGTGTCGGGTTTCCGGCATCAGTATTTTGATGTCCGGAACCGTGACCGGATTCATTTAAAAATAAAGTCTCTCTATTCTGAGGCTACCGTCAATACAGTGATAATCAGTTTAATAATAAAGGCATTATAGCCCTAACTGAATGCTATGTTGCTAGGATTAATATATGTATTGTAGTTATGTTTTTCTTATGTGGTATTTATATATATATATATATATATATATAATATGCTGTTACTTACTAGCGTCAGGATGAATATCTGCGTTGTTACAGTTTTAGCCGTTTAAAACTGAGACATGGGCTAGATATCCAATTTAAAGGGGCACAACTTCAGATATCAGAAAACCCAGCGAAACAAAGCAAGTGCTACCTCTTTGGGCTGACAGACGAGAGGAGTCAGCACCAATACAGAGTTCTGATGCTCTTTACCACTTAATAAAAAGATCTTTTGTTTGTACAGTACTTCCTGTGATCATTACTAAATAACTTGCATACATGACAACACAAGGCATTTGGCCTGGCACACTAAGCTCTACTAGTGTTTACTATTACTACAACCAAAGTTATGCCCCTTTCATGTCGCCAGGACACACCCGGGACCTTGCACACGGGTCCAACTTGGTGCGTCCCGGCTTTGGTCCCTTTCAGACTGCGCAGCTGGTCCCAGTTTATTGCAGGGTCAGCGGTCACGTGTCCGGGGCTGACACTTGGAGGTGAGATCATCTCCAAGCGCCGGCTTTCCTATAGTGTGAACGAGTCCCAGGTCACATCGACCCTGCACCCGTTTACACTGCACTTCAACCCGGGTCGTACCAGTGTATAACCCTGCATTAATCCCAGGTTAAAATGCCGGTTCAAAGGACCCGGAAAATTCTTAAGTAGCGTATTCACGATCCAGGTCAACCTGCCAATAACCCGGAATATTTTGGCGATGTGAAACGGTTATCCATAATACCTTACCTCAGTGCATTGGTTCCCAAACACAGTACTCAAGGTACCCCGAACAGTCCAGGTTTTAACATTATCCATGCTTAGGCACAGGTGACTTAATTAATACCTCAGTCAGTTTGATTAATCAGTGTGTGCACAAGCAGGAATCTCCCTAATACCTGGACTGTTGGGGTGTCTTGAGGACCATGTTTGGGAACCACTGCCTCAGTGTTTTTTTAACTCGAATCCTCAAAGACCCATAACATTGCATGTTTTACAGATCTCCCAAGTATCACAAGTGAAATAATTAGCTCCACCTGTGGGTCAGTTAGTAACGATTACACCTGTGCACCATCTAGGAGATATGGAAACCATGTACTGTTAGAGGTCCCTGATGACTGGAGTTGGGAAACACTGCCTTACCGTATCTGGGTTCAGCAATTGTAGGTGCTAGGTGTAGGGTGATTTGGTCTCCCAGCCTACCTGGTGTTACACTATAAACTAGCTTAGCATACTTCTAAAATATAAAATGTACTCTTTAAATTGGCGCACTGGCATTCACCATATTTATTTCCACTACAAAAGTGAAGTAATAAAATATATCCTAGGTTTGCAACTACAGAGAACTCCCTTACTTTCTTCAGGTCTTCATATGGGATATAGAAGAAATCCATGTTCTTTCTTTGCCTGTACCAGCCCTTCACATGGTCGAACCACGATCCGTAGTACACTGAGAGATGAAACAGACATAAGCAATGACAAACTGACTTTCAGTTGATGGACTACAACTCCAAGCACGCTAAGCCAGCTAGCATCAGGGCACATAGTATTTCAAAATATGGACCTGTATCAAAGAAGGACGCAGAGCACACAGCGCCTGTGTCTTTGTACGTAGTGGCTGTGCGATAATATGCAACTGGCGGCACATGGCGTCTTGTGTAAACAGATGCCTCCTGCGGCTTCTCTGATCCGCCATCGGATAATCTGCATAAACAGCGGCCACCTGAGTGACCCTCAGATTAGTCTCGATGACCATGAAATTCAGTCTGCTGAAGCCAAGGAAGCGGCGTCCAAGGAGGCAGCCACTGGGTATAGCATGACCAGAAAATGGGGCCAACACACCCCGGTTTTCTGCAACCATGTCAGTCGCCACTCCCAAACACAAGCAGCATGCCAATTATTTTGTGGCATTTGAGGTACTAAAGGTGACTTTGCGGCCCCAGATGCGCGGTTTCTGCGCAGATCCAAAATCAGGGATCTATGTAAACATTGGATTTATGTACATCTCTGAATTAGGCCCTATGTCATATGAAATAGCTCAGGAACGTCCCTGTGGATCACTGACATTCATTCACCGAAAACACGTCTAGTTATTTTATACTTTCATCTTTTTGTCTTGAACACTATATTACAGAAATGTAGTTAAGGCGTACAGTACATGAAGAGGAGAGACAGTGCTATTATAAATGGGTAAACTGAGCAATAGGAGAAAAATGACTGGCAGGATGATTAACAGTGCTGTGACCAGATACAGTCAGCCGGAGCATGGGCGGCGTCTGGTCAGAACAGTTGCTGGCAACACCCCCATCACAGCTCCGTACTTCCCATATCTCTTGGTGGCGGATTGTACAGTAGCCCTGCCCCCTGCTTGGTGGCGGATTGTACAGTAGCCCTGCCCCCTGCTTGGTGGCGAATTGTACAGTAGCCCTGCTCATTACAGGCTCTGGGTGGCCGGCATGTTGTAGTAAGAGGAGGTCAGGCGTGACGTCCGGGATTCTAGTGAGGACGCTCTGGGTGAGCACCTTCAGCTCCACTCTAGATTAGATCATTTTAACATCAATAATTTTTATTGAATTTTATATCGAATGCAAAGAGAAAGAAAAAAAAAAAAAGGGGGGGGGGGTACAGAAAAAAGAACAGGGTGGGGAGGGATGTACACGTCAATGAAATGCAACATACATATAGAACAGATAACATAACATTAAGTAGGTATACAGGTATCCTTGTCATGTTAACGGTTTGCAGTGCGCATAGCTAATTCGATAGGGTTTCTCTACTCCGTCTCTAGCATCCGGTGGGAAGCGGTTGACAACATTATAAGTGTAATATCTAGTATAAACCAAAGGGGAAAGTATGAGAGATAGAGCACTCAAGAAGTAGAAGATTTCTCATTCAGGCTGAATTGTAAGGGGGATGTCTTCCCCGGGTGTGATATGAGGGCAAAACCTTCCCCCTCTGTGACGTATTCATGCCAATGGTACCATTTCACAATGGGAGAGGAAGCAGAGGAGGAATAAGGCACACATTCAGTTTCCATGGTATAATGAAAATTAACTTTATGGAACACCCTTAGAGCAGGGGGGACCACCGCCTGTTTCCAGGCTTGGGCCAAGGTTGCCCTTGCTGCTATACAAATGTGTCCCAACACGTACCTCTGGGGGGCTGATACCTCCAGGGGATACATATGTAGGAGAGCCAAATCTGGAGACGGGCTTAAAGATAGGCCTAGAACTTTATTTATCAGTGTAAATACTTCTGCCCAGAAAGTTTGGAGAAGGGGACATGACCAGAAAATATGGTACAAATGTCCTATTTCTCCGTAATTCCTCCAACATAATGGTGAGCAGGAAGGCCAGAAGGTGTGCAGTCTGTCCGGGGTCAGGTATAATCTATTCAGTAATTTAATATGCATTTCTGAATGGTTTAAACAGCGAGACATGCGAAATGTTAAACGATATAATTTCTCCCATTGTGACTCTGCTATGGGAATACCCAAGTCCCCCTCCCAGCGCCTCTGGGCATTAGACTTTTGGTATGGGACTAATGAGATGAGTGTATTGTACCAATAAGTGATATCTTTAGTTGATGAAGATAATAACACGCGGGATCGAATAGACTGAACTAGAGAGCTGGGGGGAGTTTGTACGATGGGTAGACTCTGGAACCAGTGTCTGATTTGAAAGTAGTGAAACAGTTCAGTACTCGGGAGGGAGAATTTATCGTGCAGTTGGGCGAATGAAAGGAAAATAGTTCCATCTAATAAGTCTCCAAGGGTATGAATACTACAAGCATTCCACGCAGAGATATGTAAGTTGGGAATTAACTTACTCACTGCTTTAAGTGAAAGGGTCATGTAGGGGGTAGTAACGCCAGGGAACTTACTCATCAAATTATCCCATATTCGTAGAGAAGAAGCCGTAGAGGAAAGGATATTCAAACCATTGGGACGGAGGACCTTAGGAGTCCACAGCAAATCTGCTAAGGGGTATCCTATGCACCCAACCACCTCAATATGAGCCCACAGGGGTGCGGGATTGGAGATGTACCAAGATTTCAGTTGGGCGAGCACACAGGCTTCCTGATACATACTTAGGTCAGGCAATGCGAGGCCTCCTCTGTGTCGGGGAAGTATCATTCTAGCGTGTGCCAGTTTTGGGGGGTGCGATTTCCACAGGTATTTTGTCAGAACAACTCTGCATTTATCGAGATATGGTTTGGGGAAAGAATAAGGTATAGTGCGAAATAAATACATAAGTTTGGGTAATAAGGACATTTTAAAGGCAGATAAACGTCCCAGCCAGGATATCTCATACAGCAACCACGAGGATGTCAGGTTCTGTAGAGTGAGTATCAGGGGGGGGGGGATTTAAATCGAACACAGCAGAGGAGATAGGGGGAATATGTATCCCGAGGTATGTAAGTGAGTTGAGTTTCCAGTTGTATGGGTATTGAGAACGTAAAGCAGCCGTGAGTGTATCGGGTAATTGGACAGGCAAAGCTTCGGTTTTAGTTGTGTTCAGTTTGTAGTATGATGCCTCACTGAAGTCGTGTAATATGGAATGTAGTTGCGGGAGAGAGGAGGAGGGTTGAGATTAGTGATGAGCGGATTCGGTTTTACTCGGTTTTACTCGGTTCTCAAAACGGCATCTTATTGGCTCACGGATGTCACGTGTTTTGGATAGCCAATAAGATGCCGTTTTGAGAACCGAGTAAAACCGAATCCGCTCATCACTAGTTGAGATACGAAGAGGAGAACGTCGTCAGCAAAGAGGCACAACTTATGGGAGAGTCCTCCGTGTGTCAGGCCGGGGAATGCAGCATCTGCTCTGATTTTAGCTGCCAGGGGTTCAATACCTAGAGCATATATCAAAGGTGAGAGAGGGCAGCCCTGGCGGGTACCATTAGTGATTGGGAAGGCGTCCGACAGAAATCCATTGCTAAAAACCCTTGCTGACGGTAAGGTATATAATGCTAAGATTGACGCCAGAATCTGGGCCGAGAAGCCAAATTTAACCAAAACAGTACGCATATATAGCCAATTTAGTCTGTCGAACGCCTTCTCAGCATCTAATGAGAGTAGCAAAAATCCCTCAGAGCCAGGGGCCCTATCTATCAGGTTAAAAACCCTGCGGGTGTTGTCAGAGGCCTGTCTGCCAGGTACAAACCCAACTTGATCGGGGTGAATCAACAGTGGTAAATAAACACTAAGGGGTATATTTACTAAGGTCCCGATTTTGACCGAGATGCCGTTTTTTCTTCAAAGTGTCATCTCGGTAATTTACTAAGCAAAAATCACGGCAGTGATGAGGGCATTCGTAATATTTTGGAAGTCCTAGGAAAAAATCACGAATCAATACACCATCGGTCAAATACGCCTGCAATTTGGTAGAAATCGTGAATTTACTAAAAAGTGCAAAACACAAACACTGCCGACAATTGCCAAACACTGCCGTGCTAAAATACAAATCGTGAAAAAGTGCTAAAAAAAAACAGACCTGCTTTTTTATCCCGTGTTTGTATAGGCATGCACGGATCCATGAGATCCGTGCATGTTTTTCAGTGGGAAGGGGGGGGGAATGTTATAAATTTTCAGAAAAAAAATTGCGTGGGGTCCCCCCTCCTAAGGCAAACCAGCCTCGGGCTCTTTGAGCCGATCCTGGTTGCAGAAATATGGGGAAAAATGAACAGGGGTTCCCCCATATTTAAGCAACCAGCATCGGGCTCTGCGCCTGGTCCTGGTTCCAAAAATACGGGGTACAAAAAGAGTAGGGGTCCCCCGTATTTTTGAAACCAGCACCGGGCTCCACTAGCTGGACAGATAATGCCACAGCCGGGGGTCACTTTTATACAGTGCCTTGTGGCCGTGGCATCAAATATCCAACTAGTCACCCCTGGCCGGGGTACCCTGGGGGAGTGGGGACCCCTTCAATCAAGGGGTCCCCCCCCAGCCACCCAAGGGCCAGGGGTGAAGCCCGAGGCTGTCCCCCCCATCCAATGGGCTGCGGATGGGGGGCTGATAGCCTTTGTTCAAAGTGTTTGATATTGTTTTTAGTAGCAGTACTACAAGTCCCAGCAAGCCTCCCCCGCAAGCTGGTACTTGTAGAACCACAAAAACGGAAAAACGGGCCCGCTGGTACCTGTAGTACTACTACTAAAAAAATATCCCAATAAAGACATCACACACACACCTTGAAAGTATAACTTTAATACATCCATCCACACCTCCATATACACATACTTACCTTATGTTCACACGCAGGTCGGTCTTCTTCTCCAGTAGAATCCATGGTGTACCTGTAGAAAAAATTATACTCACATAATCCAGTGTTTTCGGCTCCTCGGTAAATCCTTTTGTAATCCACGTACTTGAAAAAATAAAAAAACGGATACCCGACCACGAACTGAAAGGGGACCCATGTTTTCACATGGGCCCCCTTTCCCCGAATGCCAGAAACCCACTCTGACTGATGTCTAAGTGGGTTTCTTCAGCCAATCAGGGAGCGCCACGTTGTGGCACCCTCCTGATCGGCTGTGTGCTCCTGTACTGTCTGACAGGCGGCACATGGCAGTGTTACAATGTAGCGCCTATGCGCTCCATTGTAACCAATGGTGGGAACTTTCAGGTCAGCGGTGAGGTCACTTTTGGTCAACCGCTGACCTGAAAGTTCCCATCATTGGTTACAATGGAGCGCATAGGCGCTACATTGTAACACTGCCGTGTGCCGCCTGTCATACAGTACAGGAGCACACAGCCGATCAGGAGGGTGCCACAACGTGGCGCTCCCTGATTGGCTGAAGAAACCCACTTAGACATCAGTCAGAGTGGGTTTCTGGCATTCGGGGAAAGGGGTCCCATGTGAAAACATGGGTCCCCTTTCAGTTCGTGGTCGGGTATCCGTTTTTTTATTTTTTCAAGTACGTGGATTACAAAAGGATTTACAGAGGAGCCGAAAACACTGGATTATGTGAGTATAATTTTTTCTACAGGTACACCATGGATTCTACTGGAGAAGAGGACCGACCTGCGTGGGAACATAAGGTAAGTATGTGTATATGGAGGTGTGGATGGATGTATTAAAGTTATACTTTCAAGGTGTGTGTGTGTGTTGTCTTTATTGGGGTATTTTTTTAGTAGTAGTACTACAGGTACCAGCGGGCCCATTTTTCCGCCGCATGCTGGTACTTGTGGTTCTCCAAGTACCAGCTTGCGGGGGAGGCTTGCTGGGCCTTGTAGTACTGCTACTAAAAACAATATCAATCACTTTTCACAAAGGCTATCAGCCCCCCATCCGCAGCCCATTGGATGGGGGGGACAGCCTCGGGCTTCACCCCTGGCCCTTGGGTGGCTGGGGGGGGACCCCTTGATTGAAGGGGTCCCCACTCCCCCAGGGTACCCCGGCCAGGGGTGACTAGTTGGATATTTGATGCCACGGCCGCAAGGCACTGTATAAAAGTGACCCCCGGCTGTGGCATTATCTGTCCAGCTAGTGGAGCCCGGTGCTGGTTTAAAAAATACGGGGGACCCCTACTCTTTTTGTTCCCCGTATTTTTGGAACCAGGACCAGGCGCAGAGCCCGATGCTGGTTGCTTAAATATGGGGGAACCCCTGTCCATTTTTTCCCCATATTTCTGCAACCAGGATCGGCTCAAAGAGCCCCAGGCTGGTTTGCCTTAGGAGGGGGGACCCCACGCAATTTTTTTTTACATTTAAACATTTTTATTTTTTTTTACAAGCTGCACAATGAAGCCCAGCACGGATCTCTCAGATCCGGCCGAGATTCATTGTATTAAAGTCGGCAGTGTTTTACAAGTCACTCACGTAAAACACTGCCAAAAAAACCGAATGACATCGACATCGGAAAACCCGAAAATGCAGAATACGGCAGCTTAGTAAATTAGTCGTAATCAATTCAAAAAGTTGCATATTTACACTTTCGATGTCATTCGTGATTGAACTTTGACCTCAAACGGGAAAATACGAATCTTAGTAAATTTACCCCCATGTCGGGATGATGCTATCATTTTAGCATAGATCTTAACATCACTATTAAGTAATGCAATTGGTCTGTAATTGTGGCAGTGGGCAGGGTCTTTCCCAGGTTTGGGGATAGCTACTACCTGAGCCTCCAGCATTTCTTTAGGGAAGGTACCAGTACTAGTTATATCATTAAACAGAGCGGTCAAAGTGGGGGAGAGACGGTCCGCAAAGGAAGCATAAAAGTCGTTAATAAACCCATCGGGGCCAGGGGCTTTATCCTTAGGGAGGGATTTAATCGTGGATTCGACCTCTATTGCGGTCCAAGGAGCATTTAAGGCGTCTAGCTGATCAGGGGTTAGAGTGGGGAGATTGACCGAAGAGAGAAACGCTTGTATAGAGTCAGGGGTGGGCTGGAATGTGAGGGGATCAGAATGCAAGTTGTACAGTTTAGTATAATAGTCTGCGAATTGGTTAGCAATATCTAGAGGGTTAGCAAGCTTAGAGCCTGTGGAGGAAAGGATGAAGTTAATTCTGTTGCGAGCTCGTTGGGCACGAAGTCTGCGGGCTAGCATTTTACCGGGTCTGTTACCTACTAAATAGAATTTCTGTCGTAGTCTATTGAGGGCCATTTGGGTTCTAAAAACCAAGAGTTTTTGTAGTTGGCTGCGGATGTCAGCTAGTTCCTTACGTAAAAGCCGGATAGGGTGCTTCTTATTCTCGTCATCAGCTATTTTAAGTCTCTGTTCCAGGTCTAGTTGGAGTCGTTTGGCTTGCTTTTTAAGCGTAGCTCCAGCCTGAATAGCGGAGCCGCGGACAACCGCTTTTAACGCACACCAGTAGTTTGGTAAAGAAGTGTCTGAAGGGGAATTGGTATCTGTATACAGGGACAAGCTGTCTGAGATAATTTTTTTGGCTAGCGCGTCATGCAACAAATGGGGAGATAGTCGCCATGGTCTGGGAGGCACGGAAGCAGGCCCAATGTGCCACTTCTAGTATAGCGGAGCATGGTCGGACCAGGTGATAGGTAGGATATCCACCGCACCGGACTCCTGTAAGGTCCATTTATCGCATAACACGAAGTCAATTCGTGAATATGAATAGTGAACTGGTGAAAAGAACGTGTAGTCTCTACCTGAGGGGTTGCGAATTCGCCAGATGTCATATAAGTCAAACTCCGCTACCACATTACGCAGTGCTAGTGAGGGGCCAGAGCGAGTTTTAGGTGTAGTTGAAGGGGGCTGGGACAATTTATCTAGTTTGGGATCTAGTACTAAGTTAAAGTCTCCTAGGAGAATTAGGGAGCCGACCCGGACCTTCTGGATAAGCAAGCATAGCTTCCTAATAAAGGCCACTTGGTTCGAGTTAGGTGCGTATAGAGAGACTATAGTGACGGATTTACCCTCTAAAATACCCGTGAGAATTAAGTACCGACCTGCTTTATCTGCAGTTTGGGAGTGGAGAGTAAAAGGGACATCATTTCTAAACAGCAATGCTACTCCATTTCTTTTAAAGGGTCCATTAGCGAAATATCCAGTAGTGAACCTATGGTCTTTCAATACAGGGGGATTGTGTGAGGAAAAGTGGGTTTCTTGTAGAGCAACTATATCGGCTTTATACTTATGGAAGGAGGATAGAGCTAATCTACGTTTGTTGGGGGAGTTTAAGCCCTTAATGTTCAATGAGAGAATACCAACCATACTTATTCAGTTAAAATATCATGCAAGTGACGGCATCCCATCCGGATGGGGTGGGGGAGGGGGGGGGGGGGGGACACAAAAATCACGGAAACGGGGCAATATGCTTAGACATATTAAAACAAAAGGGAAAGAAAAGTAAACCGACCCAGTACATCGGGTCTGCATAGCTACTGCAGGGGAAAAATGAATGCAGTAGATAAACGAGGGGCAGGCGGACTCTTCGATCCGCCCAGAGTCATTAAGAAAACAAATAGCTAATATGTAAGGGGAATAACTGCACATCTCCATCTAAACATATATGGTACGCAGGGTATAAACATACATTAGAAAAACACAAGTGTAGCACAAAATGGTATGGCATATCTTGCTAGTGGAAATACATCCGTCTGCTGTAATCAGCGTGTACTAGAAAGATAGGCCATTAAACAGATAAACAGGTAAACTGGGGCGAAAACTGAACGACCACATTTAAGTAGGAGAGTATGTGCTATAAGAACTAGTGGGAAGAGGGTGTATCTCACCTAGAGGGATTCGAGAACTGTAAGAGCAACAATAAACAGAATATAATAAAGACGATATCTCTAACGAAATATAGAAAGGCATGTTAGAACAATCATTAATTACGTAGTGCGTTCACTCAGTGGACCATTCCGAACGAGGAGGAGGACGTCTCTCATGAGAGGATGGTAGTTTCACCGAGATGTCCCAGTCCTCGAGCAGCTTCGCTCCGGCTTCCAGTTCTGATATAATATACGTAGAGCCGTCATAAAATACAATCAGCTTCACTGGAAAGCCCCATCTATATCGGATATCTTGGGCCCGGAGGGCGGTGGTAATCGGGGCTAAGCTGCGTCTTTTAGAAAGGGTGATTGCGGAAAAGTCCGGAAATAGTTGCAAGCCTCCTAGGGTATCAGAGTTCTCTGCATCTCGAGTAGCTTGGAGGATACGTTCCTTAACGGTGAAGAAGTGTACCCGGAGTAACGTATCTCTAGGTAAGGAGTTGGAGAGGAACCGAGGTTTAGGAAGACGATTAATTCTGTCAATTAGCAGTTCCGCATCGGGTACCCCAGGTAGCAGATTACGGAACAAGGCCATCGCATATTCAGATTAGATCATTTTAACAGGTACTATGGTGATCATTTTGAACTCTGACCTTCACCTTTAAGGAAGAGCTCCAGGAATTCAGAAAAGGATCCAAAGTCTGGGAGGAATTTTGCCATTTTGTGGAAATAGTAGAAGGAAACGGCCACGTCTTTGGGATTTCTTGCTATGTAGATGACCTAAAAAAAAACATATTTTTAATCTAATCTCTGTCAGACAGCAGATTAACATCCTGTATGCAAATTGGTCTGAATCTGTATACAAAATGCTACGATGCGGCAGCTTTTTTTTCCTGCCAAGCTCTGTAATATTTTGTATACAGATTCGTATATCAAATTAATCAGTGAAGTGTTTTGTTGCATCTGATTGTGACTAATATGCACAGTCACATGAAAAAGATACTACACCACTCAGCGCAGCTCAATCACGCCAGGCATCTTGCACTGTGTGGTGTACTGAGGCCAAGCGTATGAGGACACATCTGTTCTATGCAGATTTTAAAATCGAATAAAAAAAAAATAATAATATATAAATGGGCAAAAAAAGGAGATTGACTAACTGACTGACTCATTACGAAATCCCTTAAACCACAAGGCCTACAATCTTAAAACTTGGCAGGTAGCTTCTCCTTAGGTCCTAGGTGCTTGCTAAGAACCGGTTTTACAAATGTCACTGCCCATCCACGGAAATTGCCAAAAATAAATATGTATGTATGTATGTATATATGTATGTATGCATATTCCAGCATAACCCCGGAATGCTTGCTGCAATTTACACCAAACATGATACACATATGACTTACAATCTGGGAAGAAACACTGTGGGGTAACACACCCCTAGAACCACTAGGGGTGAGGCAGCAGCACAGCGTATTTCAGGAGACAGCATAACTCTGGAATGCCTGGTGCAATTTACACCAAACTTGCTACACATATGACATACAATCTGGGAACAAACACTGTGGGGGGAACAAACACTGTGGGGTTAACATACCCATAGCACCCCTAGGGGTGGGCCAGCAGCACAGACTATATCAGGACATGCATGATATGTCAGTGACGACAGGGCTTCATGTGACAGTGACATGATGTGAGGAGGGGAATGGAGGTAGCAGGAAGCCACACGCTGAGAGTTATACAGTGGGAAGACCAGGGTCCCCAGCAGCACAGAGTATATTAGGAGATGCATGATATGTCAGGCAGGACAGGGCTGCATGCAGTGCCGTAACAAGACATTGTAGCGCTGTGTGCAAGAAATGGCATTGGCGCCCCCCATTATGTAAAATAGGGGCAGTGCACGCCATAGTCGTGTGCAAAAAACATAGGGACGTGGCTTCATGGGGAAGGGGTGTGGCCACAAAATAATTCCAATTCATACTATGGTGCACAGTAGTCTCCATTATTCAAATTATGCCACACAGTAGCACCACTACACCAGCTAGAGCCCATTTTACACATTACGGCAGCCAGCATCCCCTTTTTACACATTACGGCAGCCAGTCCCCCTTTTTACACTTTACGGCAGATAGATAGATAGATAGATAGATAGATAGATACATACTCTCTCCCCGCTGGCTGAGGCAGTTAGGCTCCTCGGTGTAGCTGCTGGCAGATCCCGGGCAGGGGAGGAGGAGGGGTGTCGAGGACTCAGGACCTGCAGCAGCGCTGCTGTAGCTGTCCCTCTCCTTCCACATTGGTTGGCCGCAACCGCTGTCAATGCTGGGATGAGGGAAGCGCATCCCAGCATTCACAGCGGTGGCAGCCAGCCTATGTGGAAGGAGAGGGACAGCTGCAGTAGCACCGCCACCAATTACAGTGCGCTGCTGCGGCTCCCGAGTCCCCCTCCTTCCTGAGTCCCTACCTCCAGCGCTGCAGCTTCTCTTCTCTCAGGTGGCTTGTTATGAGTCAGGTTGATTCATTACAATGCCGCTGACTAAAGTCATGGGGATGTGGCCAGTTGTGCCCTCCAGGCGACTGTGCTGTGTGCCAGGATGTAGTTACGGCTCTGGCTGTATGTGACAGGAGCAGTGACATGATGTCAGCAGGGGAATGGAGGTAGCACGAACCCACACACTGACAGTTATATAGTAGAAGTAGCAGGGTCCACGAGCAGCACAGAGTATACCAGGAGATGCATAATTTTCCACTTTATATAAGAAACTGTAAATAAATTGATCATTTCACAGGGGCACTGACATGATGTGAGGAGGGGAATGGAGGCAGCAAGAAGCCACAGACAGCGTTGTAGAGTGGGAAGAGCAGGGTCCTTTGGGGGACCAAAAAGGGGCCCGGCCACTACACAAAGTGCGTCAGGGAAGCAAGATATGCCTATATACTGGAACTCCAACCAACGTAAATTAACAAACAACTATAACTCTAATTTGCCATCCTCATCCTGCAAGGCACGGTATTCAGCTTTATATATATATATATATATATATATATATATATATAGGAAAGGGATGGGGGTAGTGACCACTGGTGTCTAAAGAAGAATTACATAATATTTGAAACAATTAAAACATTTATTACAAATTCACAAAGCTTTTTCTAAAAATGGGATAAAAAGTAATTACACATGTATATAAAAAAGACATAACGTGCAAGATATTAAAGTGCTTATCTGAGTCAGAGGTCAAATGATGTCCAACGCGTTTCATCACACAGACTTCATCAAGGGGTCCCCTTGATGAAGTCTGCGTGACGAAATGCGTTGGGCATCATTTGACCTCTGACTCAGATAAGCACTTTAATATCTTGCACTTTATATCTTTTTTATATACATGTGTAATTACTTTTTATCCCATTTTTAGAAAAAGCTTTGTGAATTTGTAATAAATGTTTTAATTGTTTCAGATATTTTGTAATTCTTTTTTAGACACCAGTGGTCGCTACCCCCTATCCCTTTCCTTCTTAGATTAAATTAATTCAGGGATTTACCATCCCAGTATTATTTGGGGGATCAGCAGACGCCCTATATATCGGGAGTGACAATACAGAATAGCTATACATGTTGGGTTGCAGAGTTTTTATTTTCATTTGTGGCGCAGTATTTTCCGTTTTTTGTGGATAGATAGATATATATATATATATATATATATATATATATATATATATATCACGGCTATTCTGTGTAATCAAAAACAGAGTACATTACTACTACAGATGGATGGAAAACCTGCAGCAGCCGAGTTACGCAGAGTCACATGTACAGAGGACGACAAATGTTGTCATTGCACATTACAATGAGTGCTGAATTTTCTGTTTGTATATATTTAAGTAGGTGGCCATGGGCTACATGCACCCCACCCTATGAGTGGTGAGTGCAGACACTGCACCCCGCTTCTGGGGTGGCGAGTGCTGTGGTTTTATATTTGTTGGTATATTGCAGGGTTAATCTTTGGTTAACTATTATTAACTGTGGCCACAAGCTTTTTCATGCACCCCTATGCAAACTCAATTATCCTAAACCTGTGTCAGCTGTTCCTTAGTAATTTATCAGCCGGTGTCAGGTGACTAGTGTACCTTTAAAAGCCATAAAGTGTGTGGCAGGTACACATTAAACCAAGTAGGCATGTTTGCAGTTATATTATGTGTGATACAGTTGCCAGGATTTAATTTTTGAGACTTTGTGATAGTGTAGGACCTGCAAGAAGGTGGGGTACCTTGGCGAGCGGTTTGCAGGCTTCTGTGCATTGGCCAATTCACTAACTAAACCCCCATCATTTATTTATTGATGTTGTGAGGATAAGTGAGCTTGCTATGGTGAGTGCTGAATTTTCTGTTTGTATATATTTAAGTAGGTGGCCATGGGCTACATGCACCCCACCCTATGAGTGGTGAGTGCAGACACTGCACCCCGCTTTTGGGGTGGCGAGTGCTGTGGTTTTATATTTGTTGGTATATTGCAGGGTTAATGTTTGGTTAACTATTATTAACTGTGGCCACAAGCTTTTTCATGCACCCCTATGCAAACTCAATTATCCTAAACCTGTGTCAGCTGTTCCTTAGTAATTTATCAGCCAGTGGTGGTCATTCCGAGTTGTTCGCTCGTTGATGATTTTCGCTATGCTGCGATTTGTTGCTAAATGCGCATGCGCATGGTACGCAGTGCGAATGCGCTAAGTTATTTAAAACAAAACTTAGTAGATTTGCTGGTGTTCGTGGGGCGCTTTTCAGTCGCACTGCTGGTCGGTGAATGATTGACAGGAAAGGGGCGTTTCTGGGTGGTAACTGAGCGTTTTCCGGGAGTGTGCTAAAAAACGCAGGCGTGTCAGGGAAAAACGCGGGAGTGTCTGGAGAAACCGGGGAGTGGCTGGCCGAACGCAGGGTGTGTTTGTGATGTCAAACCAGGAACTAAACGGACTGAGCTCATCGCAATCTAGGAGTAGGTCTGGAGCTACTCAGAAACTGCGAGAAAATATTTAGTAGCAGTTCTGCTAATCTTTTGTACGCTATTCTGCTAAGCTAAGATACACTCCCAGAGGGTGGTGGCCTAGCGTTTGCAATGCTGCTAAAAGCAGCTAGCGAGTGAACAACTCGGAATGACCACCAGTGTCAGGTGACTAGTGTACCTTTTAAAAGCCATAAAGTGTGTGGCAGGTACACATTAAACCAAGTAGGCATATTTGCAGTTATGTTATATGTGATACAGTTGCCAGGTTTTAATTTTTAAGGCTATGTGATAGTATAGGACCTGCATGAAGGCGAGCGGTTTGCAGGCTTCCGTGTATTGGCCAATTCACTAACTAAACCCCCATCATTTATTTATTGATGTTGTGAGGATAAGTGAGCTTGCTTTGGTGAGTGCTGAAATTTCTGTTTGTGTATATATATATATATATATATATATCATGGCTGTTCTGTTTAATCAAAAACAGAGTACATTACTACTACACAAGGATGGAAAACCTGCAGCAGCCGAGTTACGCAGAGTCACATGTACAGAGGACGACAAATGTTGTCATTGCACATTACAATTCCTGCCAATAATAGAGGGAGCTTTAAATAAAAAATTACAAAGTATAAAGATAAATGGTGGCACAGACTACATTTGTTACTACTTGTAGTATCTTTCATGAAATACATTTCATTAGACAAAATACATGTGTTGCGTTACAAAATCTATTTTGTGGCGCAATATATACACAGACTAAAGTGTCTTGCACAAAAGTACAGTCTGTGTCAAATCCTGTCATATGGCAGGCACGCAGAATGTTCGTACCATGGCCCTCATTCCGAGTTGTTCGCTCGCTAGCAGATTTTAGCAGCATTGCACACGCTAGGCCCCCGCCCTCTGAGGGTGTATATTAGCATAGCAGAAATGCGAATGAAAGATTAGCAGAATTGCGAATAGAAAATTCTCAGCAGTTTCTGAGTAGCTCAAGACTTACTCCTACACTGCGATCAGCTCAGCCCGTTTCGTTCCTGGATTGACGTCACAAACACGCCCTGCGTTTCGGCCAGCCACTCCCCCGTTTCTCCAGACACTCCTGCGTTTTATCCTGGCACGCCTGCGTTTTTCCGCACACTCCCAGAAAACGGTCAGTTTCCGCCCAGAAACACCCACTTCCTGTCAATCACACTCTGATCACTTCAACGATGAAAATTCTTCGTTCGGCCGTGAGTAAATCTACTAAGTTTTGTGCTAAAATTCTTAGCGCATGTGTACTGCGTAACATGCGCATGCGCATTTTTGCCTTAATCGCTCCGTTGCGAAAATCGGCAACGAGCGAACAACTCGGAATGACCCCCCATGACCCTCAACCCAAATATCTACACCCCAACCTGTCCTTAAAATGCCCATGCCAAGGATGTCACCCACAGCTATGGCACCATAACGGAGGAAAACCTCATAATGTATAAAGATTCTAAAAAATATATGACAAAAAGTATCACAAGAGAGCGCTTAAGTATACAATGTAAATATTTGCCTCAGACAATTTATTAATTATATAAATTTTAAGAATAATTAAAATGCATATATGTAAAAACAATATACAGGTTGAGTATCCCATATCCAAATATTCCGAAATACGGAATATTCCAAAATACGGACTTTTTTGAGTGAGAGTGAGATAGTGAAACCTTTGTTTTCTGATGGCTCAATGTACACAAACTTTGTTTAATACACAAAGTTATTAAAAATATTGTATTAAATGACCTTCAGGCTGTGTGTATAAGGTGTATATGAAACATAAATGAATTGTGTGAATGTACACACACTTTGTTTAATGCACAAAGTTATAAAAAATATTGGCTAAAATTACCTTCAGGCTGTGTGTATAAGGTGTATATGTAACATAAATGCATTCTGTGCTTAGATTTAGTGCCCATCACCATGATATCTCATTATGGTATGTAATTATTCCAAAATACGGAAAAATCCCATATCCAAAATACCTCTGGTCCCAAGCATTTTGGATAAGGGATACTCAACCTGTATAACACTGCTGACATTAAAGCACAATGTAGAACGTTTTTTTAAGGATCACCTAATGCACCATCAGTCAGTCCACAGACAGAATATAGTTCAAGTGGTAGTCCACTTAAGGTACTCACAGCACACGTTCATGTATCTCAAATTTTTTTCCAATAAAGGCTGAGTTAAGATGCTTTTATGGTTGCCGTTTAGCTGAGCTGTGGCCGTAGAGAGTGCGCTATGCTACCACCTCCCCATCCGCCTATTATTTGACTAGCTCACCACTGGTTCCAATGTCTCAGCGAGACCAGCAGTCGGCATGCAGGGTCTGTGGTTTGTATGTGGGAGTGGCGGCGCTCTCTTGTGATACTTTTTGTCATATATTTTTTAGTCTGATTACGAGTACCACAGAATACTCATATGGGAGCTGCTAAAATTGAATAGGGTACTGATAAGATTTGCACTAATTTGTTTTGTTTAACAGAGCGCCTGATTTTGCAATTATATAATTGTATAATTGTCACTTGTTGTACTGTATAAAGATTCTCCCTATAGGAGGGGCCATCGAAGTGACTTCTGAGTCCCACATGACGGTACTTAGTCGGGCAGCCTCACCCTGCAGTACTGGAGTTAGCATAAAAGTGACCAGAAGCAAATGTTTTATTGCATTTTTTTTTTATTATTATGTCAACTACATCAAGAGTGATAGCAATGACAAATGGCCACTACAGGTGTATTAATAGGTGAGATTTAGATAACATGAGAAAAAGTAGAAGCAAATGGAGAACTCGAGGTTATACAAGTTGAGTCTCCCTTATCCAAAATGCTTGGGACCAGAGGTATTTTGGATATGGGATTTTTCCGTATTTTGGAATAATTGCATACCATAATGAGATATCATGGCTATGGGACCCAAGTATAAGCATGGAATGCATTTATGTTTCATATACACCTTATACACACAGCCTGAAGGTAATTTTAGCCAATATTTTTAATAACTTTGTGCATTAAACAAAGTTTATGTACATTCACACAATGTATTTGTTTCATATAGACCTTACACACACAGCCTGAAGGTCATTTAATACAATATTTGTAATAACTTTGTGTATTAAACAAAGTTTTTGTACATTGAGCCATCAGAAAACAAAGGTTTCACTATCTCACTCAAAAAATTCAGTATTTCCAAATATTTGTATTAGTATATGGGATACTCAACCTGTAATTTAGATAAGCAGTACGGTATAGTAATTGTCCAACAGGAGGCAAATGAATGCTGTCCAATAAGAGGTGGGTGATCCAACTCGATCATCTCAATGAGGACTTCCGCATCCCTGAGTACTAGATCCCACCAAAAGCCCTGAGCACCGCTGCCCAGCTGGCACTGAGGCAATACAGCAATTGCAGAGGTCACTGTGAGAGGGTCATTGCATAACCACCTGACTACAGAGCTAGAAGAGCAACGGCACACATACCCATTTTACACCTAACTTTTGAATTCACAATGCCACC
Source organism: Pseudophryne corroboree (assembly GCF_028390025.1). Taxonomy (NCBI): domain Eukaryota; kingdom Metazoa; phylum Chordata; class Amphibia; order Anura; family Myobatrachidae; genus Pseudophryne; species Pseudophryne corroboree. The sequence goes on along the minus strand of NC_086454.1, from coordinate 125,251,455 downwards.
CATCACAGAGCGAAGCATATTGCACCAAACATACATTACACCAATAAAGGTTCATCAAGAACTATTTTATCTCCACAGCAACCAGACAACATTAGTATTTAGTGTAACATACTCTCACATTTTAATCACCAATTACAGAAGGTCATTGTCCAATGATCAGACAGCATACCTTTGCTTTAGACTTCTGCAGGGCAGGAGCAAGAACATCACCGGGAGGTGTGTGGTAATGATTCTGGGGCCCTCTCCTTCCTTTACAGTCTCTGTGAAGTATGTGTGCTCCAGCCAAGGAGCCTGCATCAAATTTGGAACAGTTGTGGCGATCTCCGTGTCCCCTTGGCTGTAAATCAGTGTCAAGATCTCTTGCATCCATGTGGTCCCTGTTGTAGAGGATATAAATATATACAAGCATGAAAAAGACAAATCTATACAGTAAATGCAAAACAATATATATTTAGATAAAGTACTTCTAGCATCTGTTTGGTAATATAGGTATTTACTGGTCTCCCCCACAAGGAGGATACCCTTCAAACACCCTAGGTAAGTTGGATACATCTACGTTTGCTTTAGAGGTATATGTAGGACCTAGCGGTACTACAGACTAATATAAGGAAGGACCCACAGTACAAATAGCCATTAAGTGCTTTATTATGCTCTAAATCATGGCCACAATTTGCTGTGCACTGTTTGCGCTGGGGATTAACACAATAGATAGCCGGCTGCTTTATTTGTACACTACTAGAACGGTCTCCAGCCTCTTAATTCCATAGCTTGTTACTGGCACAAGAAGGAAACTTAGGTTAGGGAATTAGTCAATCACATATGCACCGAAATGTAAACTACAGTCAACCATACTCCTATTTCCACATTTTGTGCATAGCGAAAACTCTAATTCTTCATCGCAATATTTAATAATTTTGTTTTCTGTAGGCAGCAAATATATTCTGAAAAAAACAATGTACTGTACTCCAGAAAATGCGCAGTGAAAAAGAGAGTGCCGCTAGGATTGCATATGGAGTATTCCTCTATCATTCCCAAACAAGAACTATACATAGAGAAAAAAAATCTGCAATACTTCAGCGCTCCCCCCGTTTAAACATGTTCACCTAAACAACACACAGTGAATGGTAAAGTAATACTTCCAAACACCAATGTAGCTAAAGTATAAATGTCCTATAATCATAAGAGGTCCCCTGTGAATAGTCCTTCTGTATAATGAACCCACAGATCGTATAAGCTCTGGATTTTGGCGTCGGCACTCGGCATGGTGACCTCTGGGATCTCGAGAGCCGGTCACATGACCGCATCCCCTTCAGACCACAGACCCCATTATTTGTAATGGTTATTATAGTCTTGTCCAATATGGCCCAGATGGTGTTAGCTGCTCTTATACTGTAGAGAGAGCAATACTGGAGAGGGATCTTCTGATCCCTCCCAAGCAAGCTTGATACTCCGCCCTTCCGTTATATAGCAGATTGTACTGTGCACATGTGGCCATATACGCAGTGTCAGAGCCGGCACCAGCATAATAACCATTACTTTACTGCTAACCCAGTGTCTCCCAAATGCCATCCTCAAGGCACCCTAACCATTCAGGTTTCAAAGGTATCCATGATGATTGAGCACAGATGGTTAGAAAAGTTGACTAAGGTACTAATTAAGTTACCAGTGTCCAAGCATGGTTTTCCTTAAAATCTGGACCGTTAGGGTCACCAGGACAGGCTACTGCCAGAGCCGCTGTCCCTGCGAACAGGTTTTTTTATTTTTATTTTAGTACCCGCATAAAATCATTCCCTATGCAAAGTTATGTGGCTATATGTAATGTTCATTTTGGGGGTCTCACTGTCACCTATTACGTATACCTAGGTTTACCATACTATCCCTTTAAACCAGAACAATCAACACAGGTTCTGTGGCTGGCTGACGTCAAGCCTGCATTTCACCTGGCTATAATCAGCCACAGAACCTGTGTAATCCATGAGTGTCCCGGTTTAAAGAGATAGTATGGTAAGTCTACACTATGTATACCCCTCATTTTTAACCTTTGCTAGCTCAAGGTGTTTGCAGATTTAAATGAAGTGATCCCAAGTACTAAGCTACAGGCAGGGCCGGCTCCAGGCATGTTCCAATAGAGCGGCCGAACAGGGCGCCGCACTTTATGGGCGCCGCTAGCTCTGGCCGCCATATTGGAGCCTGGAGCCGTCCCTGCAGCACTGCACTGTCTGTCTCCCCCGCCCCCGCTAACCGGCGCTGGCCCGTGAGCCAACCAGAGCTCGCGGTCCGGCAGCTGAGGCTGATTGGCTGCCGGACCGCGAGCTTTGATTGGCTTGCGGGCCGGCGCCTAGTCAAAGCGGCCGCCGGAGATTGAGGACTAGGAGAGGCGCATGCTGCGCTCTCCTCCCGCCCTCAGCTACAAAGCAGCACGGGCAGCGCAGCAGCCATAACCCACAGGAACAGACTCGCGGTGAGCAGGGGGAGGGGGATATCTGGCACTGGGGACATGGCTGGCACTGGGAGCATGGGACATCTGTATCTGGCATTGGGGGCATGGGACATGTGTATCTGGCACTGGGGGCATGGGACATGTGTATCTGGCACTGGGGACATGTCTGGCACTGGGGGCATGGGACATGTGTATCTGGCATTGGGGGCATGGGACACGTGTATCTGGCACTGGGGGCATGGGACATGTGTATCTGGCACTGGGGACATGTCTGGCACTGGGGGGCATGGGACATGTGTATCTGGCATTGGGGGCATGGGACATGTGTATCTGGCACTGGGGGCAAGGAACATTTGTATCTGGCACTGGGGGCATGGGACATGTGTATCTGGCATTGGGGGCAAGGGACATGTGTATCTGGCACTGGGGGCATGGGACATGTGTATCTGGCATTGGGGGCATATCTGGCACTGTGGGAACAAGAGTATCTGGCATTAGGGGCATATCTGCCACTGTGTGGGTCATATATGTATCTGGCACTGTGTGGGGCATATATGTATCTGGCACTGTGTGGGGCATTTATGTATCTGGCACTGTGGGGGCATTTATGTATCTGGCACTGTGGGGGCATATCTGCACTGTGGGGGCATTTATGTTTTGTGGCACGGGGGCATTTATGTAACTGGCACTGTGGGGGCATATCTGCACTGTGGGGGCATTTATGTATCTGGCACTGTGGGGGCATATCTGCACTATGGGGGCATTTATGTATCTGGAACTGTGGGGGCATTTATGTATCTGGCACTGTGGGGGCATATCTGTACTGTGGGGGCATTTATGTATCTGGCACTGTGGGGGCACATTCATATATATGGCACTGTGGGAGCATTTATGTATCTGGCACTGTGGGGGGCATATCTGCACTGTGGGGGCATTTATGTATCTGGCACTGTGGGGGCACATTCATATATCTGGCACTGTGGGGGCATTTATGTATCTGGCACTGTGGGGGCATTTATGTATCTGGCACTGCCGGGGGGCATGTCACGTGTATCTGGCACTGCTGGGGGGCATGTCACGTGTATCTGGTAGGGATGTGCACTTGAAATTTTTCGGGTTTTGTGTTTTGGTTTTGGGTTCGGTTCCGCGGCCGTGTTTTGGGTTCGACCGCGTTTTGGCAAAACCTCACCGAATTTTTTTTGTCGGATTCGGGTGTGTTTTGGATTCGGGTGTTTTTTTCAAAAAACCCTAAAAAACAGCTTAAATCATAGAATTTGGGGGTCATTTTGATCCCAAAGTATTATTAACCTCAAAAACCATAATTTCCACTCATTTTCAGTCTATTCTGAATACCTCACACCTCACAATATTATTTTTAGTCCTAAAATTTGCACCGAGGTCGCTGGATGACTAAGCTAAGCGACCCTAGTGGCCGACACAAACACCTGGCCCATCTAGGAGTGGCACTGCAGTGTCACGCAGGATGGCCCTTCCAAAAAACACTCCCCAAACAGCACATGACGCAAAGAAGAAAAAAAGAGGCGCAATGAGGTAGCTGTGTGAGTAAGATAAGCGACCCTAGTGGCCGACACAAACACCTGGCCCATCTAGGAGTGGCACTGCAGTGTCACGCAGGATGGCCCTTCCAAAAAACACTCCCCAAACAGCACATGACGCAAAGAAGAAAAAAAGAGGCGCAATGAGGTAGCTGTGTGAGTAAGATAAGCGACCCTAGTGGCCGACACAAACACCTGGCCCATCTAGGAGTGGCACTGCAGTGTCACGCAGGATGGCCCTTCCAAAAAACACTCCCCAAACAGCACATGACGCAAATAAAAATGAAAGAAAAAAGAGGTGCAATATGGAATTGTCCTTGGGCCCTCCCACCCACCCTTATGTTGTATAAACAGGACATGCACACTTTAACCAACCCATCATTTCAGTGACAGGGTCTGCCACACGACTGTGACTGAAATGACGGGTTGGTTTGGACCCCCACCGAAAAAGAAGCAATTAATCTCTCCTTGCACAAACTGGCTCTACAGAGGCAAGATGTCCACCTCATTATCATCCTCCGATATATCACCGTGTACATCCCGCTCCTCACAGATTATCAATTCGTCCCCACTGGAATCCACCATCTCAGCTCCCTGTGTACTTTGTGGAGGCAATTGCTGCTGGTCAATGTCTCCACGGAGGAATTGATTATAATTCATTTTAATGAACATCATCTTCTCCACATTTTCTGGAAGTAACCTCGTACGCAGATTGCTGACAAGGTGAGCGGCGGCACTAAACACGCTTTCGGAGTACACACTTGTGGGAGGGCAACTTAGGTAGAATAAAGCCAGTTTGTGCAAGGGCCTCCAAATTGCCTCTTTTTCCTGCCAGTATAAGTACGGACTGTCTGACGTGCCTACTTGGATGCGGTCACTCATATAATCCTCCACCATTCTTTCAATGGTGAGAGAATCATATGCAGTGACAGTAGACGACATGTCCGTAATCGTTGTCAGGTCCTTCAGTCCGGACCAGATGTCAGCATCAGCAGTCGCTCAAGACTGCCCTGCATCACCGCCAGCGGGTGGGCTCGGAATTCTGAGCCTTTTCCTCGCACCCCCAGTTGCGGGAGAATGTGAAGGAGGAGATGTTGACAGGTCGCGTTCCGCTTGACTTGACAATTTTGTCACCAGCAGGTCTTTGAACCCCAGCAGACTTGTGTCTGCCGGAAAGAGAGATCCAAGGTAGGTTTTAAATCTAGGATCGAGCACGGTGGCCAAAATGTAGTGCTCTGATTTCAACAGATTGACCACCCGTGAATCCTTGTTAAGCGAATTAAGGGCTCCATCCATAAGTCCCACATGCCTAGCGGAATCGCTCCCTTTTAGCTCCTCCTTCAATGCCTCCAGCTTCTTCTGCAAAAGCCTGATGAGGGGAATGACCTGACTCAGGCTGGCAGTGTCTGAACTGACTTCACGTGTGGCAAGTTCAAAAGGTTGCAGAACCTTGCACAACGTTGAAATCATTCTCCACTGCGCTTGAGACAGGTACATTCCACCTCCTATATCGTGCTCAATTGTATAGGCTTGAATGGCCTTTTGCTGCTCCTCCAACCTCTGAAGCATATAGAGGGTTGAATTCCACCTCGTTACCACTTCTTGCTTCAGATGATGGCAGGGCAGGTTCAGGCGTTTTTGGTGGTGCTCCAGTCTTCTGTACGTGGTGCCTGTACGCCGAAAGTGTCCCGCAATTCTTCTGGCCACCGACAGCATCTCTTGCACGCCCCTGTCGTTTTTAAAAAAATTCTGCACCACCAAATTCAAGGTATGTGCAAAACATGGGACGTGCTGGAATTTGCCCATATTTAATGCACACACAATATTGCTGGCGTTGTCCAATGCCACAAATCCACAGGAGAGTCCAATTGGGGTAAGCCATTCCGCGATGATCTTCCTCAGTTGCCGTAAGAGGTTTTCAGCTGTGTGCGTATTCTGGAAACCGGTGATACAAAGCGTAGCCTGCCTAGGAAAGAGTTGGCGTTTGCGAGATGCTGCTACTGGTGCCGCCGCTGCTGTTCTTGCAGCGGTCGTCCATACATCTACCCAGTGGGCTGTCACAGTCATATAGTCCTGACCCTGCCCTGCTCCACTTGTCCACATGTCCGTGGTTAAGTGGACATTGGGTACAACTGCATTTTTTAGGACACTGGTGAGTCTTTTTCTGACGTCCGTGTACATTCTCGGTATCGCCTGCCTAGAGAAGTGGAACCTAGATGGTATTTGGTAACGGGGGCACACTGCCTCAAGAAATTGTCTAGTTCCCTGTGAACTAACGGCGGATACCGGACGCACGTCTAACACCAACATAGTTGTCAAGGCCTCAGCTATCCGCTTTGCAACAGGATGACTGCTGTGATATTTCATCTTCCTCGCAAAGGACTGTTGGACAGTCAATTGCTTGGTGGAAGTAGTAAAAGTGGGCTTACGACTTCCCCTCTGGGATGACCATCGACTCCCAGCAGCAACAACAGCAGCGCCAGCAGCAGTAGGCGTTACACGCAAGGATGCATCGGAGGAATCCCAGGCAGGAGAGGACTCGTCAGAATTGCCAGTGACATGGCATGCAGGACTATTGGCATTCCTGGGGAAGGAGGAAATTGACACTGAGGGAGTTGGTGGGGTGGTTTGCGTGAGCTTGGTTACAAGAGGAAGGGATTTACTGGTCAGTGGACTGCTTCCGCTGTCGCCCAAAGTTTTTGAACTTGTCACTGACTTATTATGAATGCGCTGCAGGTGACGTATAAGGGAGGATGTTCCGAGGTGGTTAACGTCCTTACCCCTACTTATTACAGCTTGACAAAGGCAACACACGGCTTGACAAATGTTGTCCGCATTTCTGGTGAAATACTTCCACACCGAAGAGCTGATTTTTTTGGTATTTTCACCAGGCATGTCAACGGCCCTATTCCTCCCACGGACAACAGGTGTCTCCCCGGGTGCCTGACTTAAACAAACCACCTCACCATCAGAATCCTCCTTGTCAATTTCCTCCCCAGCGCCAGCAACACCCATATCCTCCTCATCCTGGTGTACTTCAACACTGACATCTTCAATCTGACTATCAGGAACTGGACTGCGGGTGCTCCTTCCAGCACTTGCAGGGGGCGTGCAAATGGTGGAAGGCGCATGCTCTTCACGTCCAGTGTTGGGAAGGTCAGGCATCGCAACCGACACAATTGGACTCCCAAATTGGATTTGGGATTTCGAAGAACGCACAGTTTTTTGCGGTGCTTTTGCCAGCTTGAGTCTTTTCAGTTTTCTAGCGAGAGGCTGAGTGCTTCCATCCTCATGTGAAGCTGAACCACTAGCCATGAACATAGGCCAGGGCCTCAGCCGTTCCTTGCCACTCCGTGTGGTAAATGGCATATTGGCAAGTTTACGCTTCTCCTCCGACAATTTTATTTTAGATTTTTGAGTCCTTTTTTTACTGATATTTGGTGTTTTGGATTTTACATGCTCTGTACTATGACATTGGGCATCGGCCTTGGCAGATGACGTTGCTGGCATTTCATCGTCTCGGCCATGACTAGTGGCAGCAGCTTCAGCACGAGGTGGAAGTCGATCTTGATCTTTCCCTATTTTTGGAACCTCAACATTTTTGTTCTCCATATTTTAATAGGCACAACTAAAAGGCACCTCAGGTAAACAATGGAGATGGATGGATACTAGTATACTTATGGATGGACGAGCGACTGCCGACACAGAGGTAGCTACAGCCGTGGACTACCGTACTGTGTCTGCTGCTAATATAGACTGGATGATAATGAGATGAAATCAATATATATATATATAATATCACTAGTACTGCAGCCGGACAGGTATATATATTTATTATGTAATTACTGATGACGGACCTGCTGGACACTGTCAGCTCAGCACCGCAGACTGCTACAGTAAGCTACTATAGTAGTATGTATCAAGAAGAAAGAAGAAAAAAAACCACGGGTAGGTGGTATACAATTATGGATGGACGAGCGACTGCCGACACAGAGGTAGCTACAGCCGTGGACTACCGTACTGTGTCTGCTGCTAATATAGACTGGATGATAATGAAATGAAATCAATATATATTATATCACACTAGTACTGCAGCCGGACAGGTAGATAATAAGAATTTACTTACCGATAATTCTATTTCTCGGAGTCCGTAGTGGATGCTGGGGTTCCTGAAAGGACCATGGGGAATAGCGGCTCCGCAGGAGACAGGGCACAAAAAAGTAAAGCTTTACTAGGTCAGGTGGTGTGCACTGGCTCCTCCCCCTATGACCCTCCTCCAGACTCCAGTTAGGTACTGTGCCCGGACGAGCATACACAATAAGGGAGGCATTTTGAATCCCGGGTAAGACTCATACCAGCCACACCAATCACACCGTACAACTTGTGATCTAAACCCAGTTAACAGTATGACAACAGAAAGGGCCTCTTAAAGATGGCTCCTTAACAATAACCCGAATTAATTAACAATAACTATGTACAAGTATTGCAGATAATCCGCACTTGGGATGGGCGCCCAGCATCCACTACGGACTCCGAGAAATAGAATTATCGGTAAGTAAATTCTTATTTTCTCTATCGTCCTAAGTGGATGCTGGGGTTCCTGAAAGGACCATGGGGATTATACCAAAGCTCCCAAACGGGCGGGAGAGTGCGGATGACTCTGCAGCACCGAATGAGAGAACTCCAGGTCCTCCTTTGCCAGGGTATCAAATTTGTAAAATTTTACAAACGTGTTCTCCCCCGACCACGTAGCTGCTCGGCAGAGTTGTAATGCCGAGACCCCTCGGGCAGCCGCCCAAGATGAGCCCACCTTCCTTGTGGAGTGGGCTTTTACAGTTTTTAAGGCTCTGACAACGTCCAACAACTTGGAGTCCTCCAAGTCGCTAGTGGCCGCAGGCACCACAATAGGTTGGTTCAGATGAAATGCTGATACCACTTTAGGGAGAAAATGCGGACGAGTCCGCAGTTCTGCCCTATCCGAATGGAAGATTAGATAAGGACTTTTATAAGATAAAGCCGCCAATTCAGATACTCTCCTGGCAGAGGCCAGGGCTAGTAACATAGTCACTTTCAATGTGAGATATTTCAAATCCACCTTTTTCAATGGTTCAAACCAATGGGATTTGAGGAAATCTAAAACTACATTTAGATCCCACGGTGCCACCGGAGGCACCACAGGAGGCTGTATATGCAGTACTCCCTTGACAAAAGTCTGGACCTCAGGGACAGAGGCCAATTCTTTTTGGAAGAATATTGACAGGGCCGAAATTTGAACCTTAATGGATCCCAATTTGAGACCCATAGATAATCCTGATTGCAGGAAATGTAGGAAACGACCCAGTTGGAATTCCTCCGTCGGAACCCTCCGATCCTCGCACCACGCTACATATTTTCGCCAAATGCGGTGATAATGTTTCACGGTGACTTCCTTCCGTGCCTTAATCAAGGTAGGAATGACTTCTTCTGGAATGCCTTTCCCTTTTAGGATCTGGCGTTCAACCGCCATGCCGTCAAACGCAGCCGCGGTAAGTCTTGAAAAAGACAGGGACCCTGCTGTAGCAGGTCCCTTCTCAGAGGTAGAGGCCACGGTTCGTCCGTGAGCATCTCTTGAAGTTCCGGATACCAAGTCCTTCTCGGCCAATCCGGAACCACTAGTATTGTTCTTACTCTTCTTTGCCGTATGATCTTCAATACCTTTGGTATGAGCGGCAGAGGAGGAAACACATACACTGACTGGTACACCCAAGGAGTTACCAGTGCGTCCACAGCTATTGCCTGTGGATCTCTTGACCTGGCGCAATATTTGTCCAGTTTCTTGTTGAGGCGAGACGCCATCATGTCTACAATTGGTCTTTCCCAACGGTCTATTAACATGTTGAAGACTTCTGGATGTAGACCCCACTCTCCCGGATGAAGATCGTGTCTGCTGAGGAAGTCTGCTTCCCAGTTGTCCACGCCCGGGATGAACACTGCTGACAGTGCTATCACGTGATTCTCCGCCCAGCGAAGAATCTTGGCAGCTTCTGCCATTGCACTCCTGCTTCTTGTGCCGCCCTGCCTGTTTACATGGGCGACCGCCGTGATGTTGTCCGACTGAATCAACACCGGCTTTCCTTGCAGGAGAAGTTCCGCCTGGCTTAGAGCATTGTAGATTGCTCTTAGTTCCAGAATGTTTATGTGAAGAGACTTTTCCAGACTCGTCCATACTCCCTGGAAGTTTCTTCCTTGTGTGACTGCTCCCCAGCCTCTCAGGCTGGCGTCCGTTGTCACCAGGATCCAATCCTGAATGCCGAATCTGCGGCCTTCTAATAGGTGAGCCTTCTGCAACCACCACAGAAGTGACACCCTTGTCTTTGGTGACAGGGTTATTCGCAGGTGCATCTGCAGATGCGACCCTGACCATTTGTCCAACAGATCCCTTTGGAATATTCTTGCCTGGAATCTGCCGAATGGAATTGCTTCGTAAGAAGCCACCATTTTTCCCAGGACTCTTGTGCATTGATGTACTGACACTTTTCCTGGTTTTAGGAGGTTCCTGACCAGATCGGATAACTCCTTGGCTTTTTCCTCTGGAAGGAAAACCTTTTTCTGAACCGTGTCCAGAATCATTCCTAGGAACAGCAGACGAGTTGTCGGGATTAAATGGGATTTTGGAATATTCAGAATCCACCCGTGTTGTCTTAGCACCTCTTGAGATAGTGCTAAAGCTGTCTCCAGCTGTTCTCTGGACCTTGCCCTTATTAGGAGATCGTCCAAGTATGGGATAACTAATACGCCTTTTCTTCGAAGAAGAATCATCATCTCGGCCATTACCTTGGTAAAGACCCGAGGCGCCGTGGACAATCCGAACGGCAGCGTCTGAAACTGATAGTGACAGTTTTTGAACAATGAACCTGAGGTACCCCTGGTGTGCGGGGTAAATCGGAACGTGTAGATACGCATCCTTGATGTCCAAGGATACCATAAAGTCCCCTTCTTCCAGGTTCGCTATCACTGCTCTGAGTGACTCCATCTTGAACTTGAACTTTTTTATGTAGAGGTTCAAGGACTTCAGATTTAGAATAGGCCTTACCGAGCCATCCGGCTTCGGTACCACAAATAGAGTGGAATAATACCCCTTTCCTTGTTGTAATAGGGGTACTTTGACTATCACCTGCTGAGCGTACAGCTTGTGAATGGCTTCCAACACCCTCTCCCTTTCGGAAGAGACGGTTGGTAAGGCAGACTTCAGGAAACGATGAGGAGGATCCGTCTCTAATTCCAACCTGTACCCCTGAGATATTATCTGCAGGATCCAGGGGTCTACCTGCGAGTGAGCCCACTGCGCGCTGTAATTTTTGAGACGGCCCCCCACTGTCCCCGAGTCCGCTTGAGAGGCCCCAGCGTCATGCTGAGGTTTTTGCAGGAGCCGGGGAGGGCTTCTGTTCCTGGGAAGGAGCTGCCTGTTGGTGTCTCTTCCCTCTTCCTCTGCCTCGTGGCAGGTACGACAAGCCCTTTGCTCTCTTATTTTTGTAGGAGCGAAAAGGCTGCGGTTGAAAGGTCGGTGCCTTTCTCTGTTGGGGAGTGACTTGAGGTAAAAAAGTGGATTTCCCGGCAGTAGCCGTGGCCACCAAGTCTGATAGACCAACTCCAAATAACTCCTCCCCTTTATACGGCAAAACCTCCATGTGACGTTTTGAATCCGCATCGCCTGTCCACTGTCGTGTCCATAAGGCTCTTCTGGCTGAAATGGACATAGCACTCACCCGAGATGCCAGTGTGCAAATATCCCTCTGTGCATCACGCATATAGATAAATGCATCCTTTATTTGTTCTAACGACAGTAAAACATTGTCCCTATCTAGGGTATCAATATTTTCAATCAGGGATTCTGACCAAACTACTCCAGCACTGCACATCCAGGCAGTTGCTATAGCTGGTCGTAGTATAACACCTGCATGTGTGTATATATTCTTTTGAATAACTTCCATCTTTCTATCTGATGGATCCTTAAGTGCGGCCGTCTCAGGAGAGGGTAACGCCACTTGTTTGGATAAGCGTGTGAGCGCCTTGTCCACCTTAGGGGGTGTTTCCCAGCGCGCCCTAACCTCTGGCGGGAAAGGGTATAATGCCAATAACTTTTTTGAAATTATCAACTTTTTATCAGGAGCAACCCACGCTTCATCACACACGTCATTTAATTCTTCTGATTCAGGAAAAACTGTTTGTAGTTTTTTCACACCATACATAATACCCTGTTTTACGGTATCTGTAGTATCAGCTAAATGTAACGTCTCCTTCATTGCCAAAATCATATAACGTGTGGCCCTACTGGAAAATACGTTTGAATTTCTACCGTCGTCACTGGAATCAGTGCCCGTGTCTGGGTCTGTGTCGACCGACTGAGGCAAAGGGCGTTTTACAGCCCCTGACGGTGTTTGAGGCGCCTGGACAGGCATTAATTGATTGTCCGGCCGCCTCATGTCCTCAACTGACTGTTTAAGGGAAGATAAACCATCACGTAATTCCACAAATAAAGGCATCCATTCTGGTGTCGACCCCCTGGGGGGTGACATCTGCATATTTGGCAATTGCTCCGCCTCCACACCAATATCGTCCTCATACATGTCGACACCACGTACCGACACACACCGCAAACTCACAGGGAATGCTCTAATGAAGACAGGACCCACTAGCCCTTTTGGGGAGACAGAGGGAGAGTCTGCCAGCACACACCACAAAGCGCTATATATACAAGGGATATCCTTATATTAAGTGCTCCCTTATAGCTGCTTTAATATATATATATATAGCCATTAATGTGCCCCCCCTCTCTGTTTTACCCTGTTTCTGTAGTGCAGTGCAGGGGAGAGACCTGGGAGCCGTTCTGACCAGCGGAGCTGTGACAGAAAATGGCGCCGTGTGCTGAGGAGATAGGCCCCGCCCCTTTTTCGGCGGGTTCTTCTCCCGCTATTTTTCCAGTCAGGCAGGGGTTAAATATCTCCATATAGCCCCTATGGGCTATATGTGAGGTATTTTTAGCCTTGTATAAGGTTTATATTTGCCTCTCAGAGCGCCCCCCCCCAGCGCTCTGCACCCTCAGTGACTGCCCAGTGAAGTGTGCTGAGAGGAAAATGGCGCACAGCTGCAGTGCTGTGCGCTACCTTATGAAGACTGAGGAGTCTTCAGCCGCCGGTTTCTTCACGCTTCAGCATCTGCAAGGGGGTCGGCGGCGCGGCTCCGGGACCGGACTCCACGGCTGGGCCTGTGTTCGATCCCTCTGGAGCTAATGGTGTCCAGTAGCCAAGCAGCAAATCCACTCTGCATGCAGGTGAGTTTACTACTTTCCCCCTAAGTCCCACGTTGCAGTGATCCTGTTGCCAGCAGGACTCACTGTAAAGAAAAAAACCTAAACTAAACTTTCTCTAAGCAGCTCTTTAGGAGAGCCACCTAGATTGCACCCTTCTCGTTCGGGCACAAAATCTAACTGGAGTCTGGAGGAGGGTCATAGGGGGAGGAGCCAGTGCACACCACCTGACCTAGTAAAACTGTGTCTGCTGCTAATATAGACTGGATGATAATGAAATGAAATCAATATATATTATATCACACTAGTACTGCAGCCGGACAGGTAGATATATTTATTATGTAATGACTGATGACGGACCTGCTGGACACTGTCAGCTCAGCAGCACCGCAGACTGCTACAGTAAGCTACTATAGTAGTATGTATAAAGAAGAAAGTAAAAAAAAACCACGGGTAGGTGGTATACAATTATGGATGGATGAGCGACTGCCGACACAGAGGTAGCTACAGCCGTGGACTACCGTACTGTGTCTGCTGCTAATATAGACTGGATGATAATGAGATGAAATCAATATATATATATATAATATCACTAGTACTGCAGCCGGACAGGTATATATATTTATTATGTAATGACTGATGACGGACCTGCTGGACACTGTCAGCTCAGCAGCACCGCAGACTGCTACAGTAAGCTACTATAGTAGTATGTATAAAGAAGAAAGGGAAAAAAAAAAACCACGGGTAGGTGGTATACAATTATGGATGGACGAGCGACTGCCGACACAGAGGTAGCTACAGCCGTGGACTACCGTACTGTGTCTGCTGCTAATATAGACTGGATGATAATGAGATGAAATCAATATATATTATATCACACTAGTACTGCAGCCGGACAGGTAGATATATTTATTATGTAATGACTGATGACGGACCTGCTGGACACTGTCAGCTCAGCAGCACCGCAGACTGCTACAGTAAGCTACTATAGTAGTATGTATAAAGAAGAAAGAAAAAAAAAAACCACGGGTAGGTGGTATACAATTATGGATGGACGAGCGACTGCCGACACAGAGGTAGCTACAGCCGTGGACTACCGTACTGTGTCTGCTGCTAATATAGACTGGATGATAATGAGATGAAATCAATATATATATATATAATATCACTAGTACTGCAGCCGGACAGGTATATATATTTATTATGTAATGACTGATGACGGACCTGCTGGACACAGTCAGCTCAGCAGCACCGCAGACTGCTACAGTAAGCTACTATAGTAGTATGTATAAAGAAGAAAGAAAAAAAAAACCACGGGTAGGTGGTATACAATATTATATATATATATTATATACAATTATATATATATATATATATATATATATTAAACTGGTGGTGACTGGTGGTCAGGTCACTGGTCACACTATCAGCAACTTGCAAGTAGTACTCCTAAGCAGACAATCACAATATATATTATACTGGTGGTCAGTGTGGTCACAATGGCAGTGTGGCACTCTGGCAGCAAAAGTGTGCACTGTACGTTATATGTACTCCTGAGTCCTGCTCTCAGACTCTAACTGCTCCCCACTGTCAGTGTCAACCCCACAAGTCAGATAATATACAGTCACACTATCTATCACTTCAGCAAGTAACTAGTACTCCTCCTAATGCTCCCCAAAATTACTACTGTGTCTCTCTCTACTGTCTCACTCTCTTCTCTATAAACGGAGAGGACGCCAGCCACGTCCTCTCCCTATGAATCTCAATGCACGTGTGAAAATGGCGGCGACGCGCGGCTCCTTATATAGAATCCGAGTCTCGCGATAGAATCCGAGCCTCGCGAGAATCCGACAGCGGGATGATGACGTTCGGGCGCGCTCGGGTTAACCGAGCAAGGCGGGAAGATCCGAGTCGCTCGGCCCCGTGTAAAAAAACATGAAGTTCGGGCGGGTTCGGATTCCGAGGAACCGAACCCGCTCATCCCTAGTATCTGGCACTGCTGGGGGGCATAACACGTGTATCTGGCACTGCTGGGGGGCATGTCACGTGTATCTGGCACTGCTGGGGGGCATGTCACGTGTAGCTGGCACTGCTGCGGGGCATGTCACGTTTAGCTAGCACTGCTGCGGGGCATATCATGTCTATCTGGCACTGCACATTATGTGTATCTGGCACTATACTGGAGACATTGTGTGTAAGGAACACTACTGTGTGTAAGGCTGCTAATTGTGTGCGTAGAGGGGGTATGAAAATATATTTATAGTTTGATTATATGAAGTTACGAGGCCCACTTTTCCAGAGGCCACGCCCACTTTTCCAGAGGCCACGCCCACCTTCCCAAGAGGACACGTCCACTTTTTTCAGGAGGCCACGCCCACTTTCCCAAGAGGGCACGCCACTTTTCCAGGAGGCCACGCCCACTTTTCCAGGAGGCCACATCCACTTTCCCAAGAGGACACGCCCACTTTTCCAGGAGGGCATGTCCACTTTTCCAGGAGACCACGCCCACTTTCCAAAGAGGACACGCCCAATTTTCCAGAGGACACACCCACTTTTCCAGGAGGGCATGCCCACTTTTCCAGGAGGCCATGCCCACTTGCCCACTTTTCCAGGAGGCCACGCCCACTTTTCCCAGAGGCCACATCCACTTTCCCAATAGGACATGCCCACTTTTCCAGGAGCCACGCCCACTCTCCCATGAGACCACACCCACTTTTCCATTAAGCCGCACCCACTTTTCCAGGAGGCCGCGCCCACTTTCCCAAGAGGACACTGCCACTTTTCCAAGAGGCCACACCCACTTTCCAGGAGGTCACACCCACTTTTCCAGGTTACAGGCATAGTTTGCGGTTAACAGAATCCCACCCTACATGCTACATCAATGCCCCCTTTTTATTAGAGATGAGCGCCTGAAATTTTTCGGGTTTTGTGTTTTGGTTTTGGGTTCGGTTCCGCGGCCGTGTTTTGGGTTCGACCGCGTTTTGGCAAAACCTCACCGAATTTTTTTTGTCGGATTCGGGTGTGTTTTGGATTCGGGTGTTTTTTTCAAAAAACCCTAAAAAACAGCTTAAATCATAGAATTTGGGGGTCATTTTGATCCCATATTATTATTAACCTCAAAAACCATAATTTCCACTCATTTTCAGTCTATTCTGAATACCTCACACCTCACAATATTATTTTTAGTCCTAAAATTTGCACCGAGGTCGCTGGATGACTAAGCTAAGCGACCCTAGTGGCCGACACAAACACCTGGCCCATCTAGGAGTGGCACTGCAGTGTCACGCAGGATGTCCCTTCCAAAAAACCCTCCCCAAACAGCACATGACGCAAAGAAAAAAAGAGGCGCAATGAGGTAGCTGACTGTGTGAGTAAGATAAGCGACCCTAGTGGCCGACACAAACACCGGGCCCATTTAGGAGTGGCACTGCAGTGTCACGCAGGATGTCCCTTCCAAAAAACCCTCCCCAAACAGCACATGACGCAAAGAAAAAAAGAGGCGCAATGAGGTAGCTGACTGTGTGAGTAAGATAAGCGACCCTAGTGGCCGACACAAACACCGGGCCCATTTAGGAGTGGCACTGCAGTGTCACGCAGGATGTCCCTTCCAAAAAACCCTCCCCAAACAGCACATGACGCAAAGAAAAAAAGAGGCACAATGAGGTAGCTGACTGTGTGAGTAAGATAAGCGACCCTAGTGGCCGACACAAACACCGGGCCCATTTAGGAGTGGCACTGCAGTGTCACGCAGGATGTCCCTTCCAAAAAACCCTCCCCAATCAGCACATGACGCAAAGAAAAAAAGAGGCGCAATGAGGTAGCTGTGTGAGTAAGATTAGCGACCCTAGTGGCCGACACAAACACCGGGCCCATTTAGGAGTGGCACTGCAGTGTCACGCAGGATGTCCCTTCCAAAAAACCCTCCCCAATCAGCACATGACGCAAAGAAAAAAAGAGGCGCAATGAGGTAGCTGTGTGAGTAAGATTAGCGACCCTAGTGGCCGACACAAACACCGGGCCCATTTAGGAGTGGCACTGCAGTGTCACGCAGGATGTCCCTTCCAAAAAACCCTCCCCAATCAGCACATGACGCAAAGAAAAAAAGAGGCGCAATGAGGTAGCTGTGTGAGTAAGATTAGCGACCCTAGTGGCCGACACAAACACCGGGCCCATTTAGGAGTGGCACTGCAGTGTCACGCAGGATGTCCCTTCCAAAAAACCCTCCCCAATCAGCACATGACGCAAAGAAAAAAAGAGGCGCAATGAGGTAGCTGTGTGAGTAAGATTAGCGACCCTAGTGGCCGACACAAACACCGGGCCCATTTAGGAGTGGCACTGCAGTGTCACGCAGGATGTCCCTTCCAAAAAACCCTCCCCAAACAGCACATGACGCAAAGAAAAATAAAAGAAAAAAGAGGTGCAAGATGGAATTGTCCTTGGGCCCTCCCACCCACCCTTATGTTGTATAAACAGGACATGCACACTTTAACCAACCCATCATTTCAGTGACAGGGTCTGCCACACGACTGTGACTGAAATGACGGGATGGTTTGGACCCCCACCAAAAAAGAAGCAATTAATCTCTCCTTGCACAAACTGGCTCTACAGAGGCAAGATGTCCACCTCATCATCATCCTCCGATATATCACCGTGTACATCCCCCTCCTCACAGATTATCAATTCGTCCCCACTGGAATCCACCATCTCAGCTCCCTGTGTACTTTGTCGAGGCAATTGCTGCTGGTCAATGTCTCCGCGGAGGAATTGATTATAATTCATTTTAATGAACATCATCTTCTCCACATTTTCTGGATGTAACCTCGTACGCCGATTGCTGACAAGGTGAGCGGCGGCACTAAACACTCTTTCGGAGTACACACTTGTGGGAGGGCAACTTAGGTAGAATAAAGCCAGTTTGTGCAAGGGCCTCCAAATTGCCTCTTTTTCCTGCCAGTATAAGTACGGACTGTGTGACGTGCCTACTTGGATGCGGTCACTCATATAATCCTCCACCATTCTTTCAATGGGGAGAGAATCATATGCAGTGCCAGTAGACGACATGTCCGTATCCGTAATCGTTGTCAGGTCCTTCAGTCCGGACCAGATGTCAGCATCAGCAGTCGCTCCAGACTGCCCTGCATCACCGCCAGCGGGTGGGCTCGGAATTCTGAGCCTTTTCCTCGCACCCCCAGTTGCGGGAGAATGTGAAGGAGGAGATGTTGACAGGTCGCGTTCCGCTTGACTTGACAATTTTCTCACCAGCAGGTCTTTCAACCCCAGCAGACTTGTGTCTGCCGGAAAGAGAGATCCAAGGTAGGCTTTAAATCTAGGATCGAGCACGGTGGCCAAAATGTAGTGCTCTGATTTCAACAGATTGACCACCCGTGAATCCTTGTTAAGCGAATTAAGGGCTCCATCCACAAGTCCCACATGCCTAGCGGAATCGCTCCGTGTTAGCTCCTCCTTCAATGTCTCCAGCTTCTTCTGCAAAAGCCTGATGAGGGGAATGACCTGACTCAGGCTGGCAGTGTCTGAACTGACTTCACGTGTGGCAAGTTCAAAGGGCATCAGAACCTTGCACAACGTTGAAATCATTCTCCACTGCGCTTGAGACAGGTGCATTCCACCTCCTATATCGTGCTCAATTGTATAGGCTTGAATGGCCTTTTGCTGCTCCTCCAACCTCTGAAGCATATAGAGGGTTGAATTCCACCTCGTTACCACTTCTTGCTTCAGATGATGGCAGGGCAGGTTCAGTAGTTTTTGGTGGTGCTCCAGTCTTCTGTACGTGGTGCCTGTACGCCGAAAGTGTCCCGCAATTCTTCTGGCCACCGACAGCATCTCTTGCACGCCCCTGTCGTTTTTTAAATAATTCTGCACCACCAAATTCAAGGTATGTGCAAAACATGGGACGTGCTGGAATTTGCCCATATTTAATGCACACACAATATTGCTGGCGTTGTCCGATGCCACAAATCCACAGGAGAGTCCAATTGGGGTAAGCCATTCCGCGATGATCTTCCTCAGTTGCCGTAAGAGGTTTTCAGCTGTGTGCGTATTCTGGAAACCGGTGATACAAAGCGTAGCCTGCCTAGGAAAGAGTTGGCGTTTGCGAGATGCTGCTACTGGTGCCGCCGCTGCTGTTCTTGCGGCGGGAGTCCATACATCTACCCAGTGGGCTGTCACAGTCATATAGTCCTGACCCTGCCCTGCTCCACTTGTCCACATGTCCGTGGTTAAGTGGACATTGGGTACAGCTGCATTTTTTAGGACACTGGTGACTCTTTTTCTGAGGTCTGTGTAAATTTTCGGTATCGCCTGCCTAGAGAAATGGAACCTAGATGGTATTTGGTACCGGGGACACAGTACCTCCAACAAGTCTCTAGTTGGCTCTGCAGTAATGATGGATACCGGAACCACGGTTCTCACCACCCAGGATGCCAAGGCCTCAGTTATCCGCTTTGCAGTAGGATGACTGCTGTGATATTTCATCTTCCTCGCAAAGGACTGTTGGACAGTCAATTGCTTGGTGGAAGTAGTAAAAGTGGTCTTACGACTTCCCCTCTGGGATGACCATCGACTCCCAGCAGCAACAACAGCAGCGCCAGCAGCAGTAGGCGTTACACGCAAGGATGCATCGGAGGAATCCCAGGCAGGAGAGGAATCGTCAGAATTGCCAGTGACATGGCCTGCAGGACTATTGGCATTCCTGGGGAAGGAGGAAATTGACACTGAGGGAGTTGGTGGGGTGGTTTGCGTGAGCTTGGTTACAAGAGGAAGGGATTTACTGGTCAGTGGACTGCTTCCGCTGTCACCCAAAGTTTTTGAACTTGTCACTGACTTATTATGAATGCGCTGCAGGTGACGTATAAGGGAGGATGTTCCGAGGTGGTTAACGTCCTTACCCCTACTTATTACAGCTTGACAAAGGGAACACACGGCTTGACACCTGTTGTCCGCATTTCTGGTGAAATACCTCCACACCGAAGAGCTGATTTTTTTGGTATTTTCACCAGGCATGTCAACGGCCCTATTCCTCCCACGGACAACAGGTGTCTCCCCGGGTGCCTGACTTAAACAAACCACCTCACCATCAGAATCCTCCTGGTCAATTTCCTCCCCAGCGCCAGCAACACCCATATCCTCCTCATCCTGGTGTACTTCAACACTGACATCTTCAATCTGACTATCAGGAACTGGACTGCGGGTGCTCCTTCCAGCACTTGCAGGGGGCGTGCAAATGGTGGAAGGCGCATGCTCTTCACGTCCAGTGTTGGGAAGGTCAGGCATCGCAACCGACACAATTGGACTCTCCTTGTGGATTTGGGATTTCGAAGAATGCACAGTTCTTTGCTGTGCTTTTGCCAGCTTGAGTCTTTTCATTTTTCTAGCGAGAGGCTGATTGCTTCCATCCTCATGTGAAGCTGAACCACTAGCCATGAACATAGGCCAGGGCCTCAGCCGTTCCTTGCCACTCCGTGTGGTAAATGGCATATTGGCAAGTTTACGCTTCTCCTCCGACAATTTTATTTTAGGTTTTGGAGTCCTTTTTTTACTGATATTTGGTGTTTTGGATTTGACATGCTCTGTACTATGACATTGGGCATCGGCCTTGGCAGACGACGTTGCTGGCATTTCATCGTCTCGGCCATGACTAGTGGCAGCAGCTTCAGCACGAGGTGGAAGTGGATCTTGATCTTTCCCTAATTTTGGAACCTCAACATTTTTGTTCTCCATATTTTAATAGGCACAACTAAAAGGCACCTCAGGTAAACAATGGAGATGGATGGATACTAGTATACAATTATGGACGGACTGCCGAGTGCCGACACAGAGGTAGCCACAGCCGTGAACTACCGTACTGTACTGTGTCTGCTGCTAATATAGACTGGTTGATAAAGAGATGTCGTAGTATGTATGTATAAAGAAGAAAGAAAAAAAAACCACGGTTAGGTGGTATACAATTATGGACGGACTGCCGAGTGCCGACACAGAGGTAGCCACAGCCGTGAACTACCGTACTGTACTGTGTCTGCTGCTAATATAGACTGGTTGATAAAGAGATGTCGTAGTATGTATGTATAAAGAAGAAAGAAAAAAAAACCACGGGTAGGTGGTATACAATTATGGACGGACTGCCGAGTGCCGACACAGAGGTAGCCACAGCCGTGAACTACCGTACTGTACTGTGTCTGCTGCTAATATAGACTGGTTGATAAAGAGATGTCGTAGTATGTATGTATAAAGAAGAAAGAAAAAAAAACCACGGTTAGGTGGTATACAATTATGGATGGACTGCCGAGTGCCGACACAGAGGTAGCCACAGCCGTGAACTACCGTACTGTACTGTGTCTGCTGCTAATATAGCCTGGTTGATAAAGAGATGTCGTAGTATGTACGTATAAAGAAGAAAGAAAAAAAAACCACGGTTAGGTGGTATACAATTATGGACGGACTGCCGAGTGCCGACACAGAGGTAGCCACAGCTGTGAACTACCGTACTGTACTGTGTCTGCTGCTAATATAGACTGGTTGATAAAGAGATGTCGTAGTATGTATGTATAAAGAAGAAAGAAAAAAAAACCACGGTTAGGTGGTATACAATTATGGACGGACTGCCGAGTGCCGACACAGAGGTAGCCACAGCCGTGAACTACCGTACTGTACTGTGTCTGCTGCTAATATAGACTGGTTGATAAAGAGATGTCGTAGTATGTATGTATAAAGAAGAAAGAAAAAAAAACCACGGGTAGGTGGTATACAATTATGGACGGACTGCCGAGTGCCGACACAGAGGTAGCCACAGCCGTGAACTACCGTACTGTACTGTGTCTGCTGCTAATATAGACTGGTTGATAAAGAGATGTCGTAGTATGTATGTATAAAGAAGAAAGAAAAAAAAAACCACGGTTAGGTGGTATACAATTATGGACGGACTGCCGAGTGCCGACACAGAGGTAGCCACAGCCGTGAACTACCGTACTGTACTGTGTCTGCTGCTAATATAGACTGGTTGATAAACAGATGTCGTAGTATGTATGTATAAAGAAGAAAGAAAAAAAAAACGGTATCCGGACGGCTTATCGATCCAGCAAAGACCGACAACCAACAGATCGACAACCTAAAATCGAACTTAACTTGATCGACAACACTAAAAGGTCGACAAACATTACATCGACAACAACAATAGGTCGACAACACCATGTCCGACAACAAAACAACACCGACAAACACAACATAGACACATGACAACATCGACAACATGTTCACAGACAAAAGAAAACATAGAACGGAAATATCACAGACATCACAATCATCGACAACAAACATATAGACATTCAAACTGATCGACACGAAACATATATACAAACCAATAGTTCGATAATACACTCATAGACAAACACAAACCTAGACAACAAGAAACATAGACAACAAATAGATCGACAACAAACAGATCGACACAACATTAATAGACATCACATGGAACAGACACACCGTAAGATAGACAAACATAAAGGTCGACAACATTAAAACAGACAACAAACAGATCGACACAACATTAATAGACATCACATGGAACAGACTCACCGTAAGATAGACAAACATAAAGGTCGACAACACTAAAACAGACAACAAACAGATCGACACAACATTAATAGACATAACAATAATAGACCTACCAATATTTCTACACTTTCCTCTTATGCGTGGAACTACAAGTCCAAGGCTGCCCGCCAATCTCCCACAAGCCTTTACCCACTGCCGCCAATCATTCCCTGCATGGTACACTATCCCCCCCCCCCCCCCATCCCTGCGCACCCCTCTATTTCTGGACGTACACTCCTATGTGTTCTCTTCACACCCCACCCCCCTGCACCCCATCAGGCGTCTTGCATTAGACGCTACCCCCGTTGATAGCTTCAGCCGCCCGACTCTCCTCTTATGCCTGGAACTACAAGTCCAAGGCTGACCCCCAAGCTCCCACAAGCCTCTTATACCTGGAACTACAAGTCCAAGGCTGACCGCCAAGCTCCCACAAGCCTCTTATGCCTGGAACTACAAGTCCAAGGCTGACCGCCAAGCTCCCACAAGCCTTTACCCACTGCCGTCAATTATTCCCTGCATGGTACACTATCCCCCCCCCATCCCTGCGCACCCCATCAGGCGTCTTGCATTAGACGCTACCCCCGTTAATAGCTTCATCCGCCCGACTCTCCTCTTCTGCCTGGAACTACAAGTCCAAGGCTGACCGCCAAGCTCCCACAAGCCTTTACCCACTGCCGTCAATTATTCCCTGCATGGTACACTAGCCCCCCCCATCCCTGCGCACCCCATCAGGCGTCTTGCATCAGACGCTACCCCGCTAATAGATTCAGCCGCCCGACTTTCCTCTTATGCGTGGAACTACAAGTACAAGGCTGCCCGACAATCTCCCACAAGCCTTTACCCACTGCCGTCAATCATTCCCTGCATGGTACACTATCCCCCCCCCCCCCCCCATCCCTGCGCACCCCTCTATTTCTGGACGTACACTCCTATGTGTTCTCTTCACACCCCACCCCCCTGCACCCCATCAGGCGTCTTGCATTAGACGCTACCCCCGTTAATAGCTTCAGCCGCCCGACTCTCCTCTTATGCCTGGAAATACAAGTCCAAGGCTGACCGCCAAGCTCCCACAAGCCTCTTATGCCTGGAACTACAAGTACAAGGCTGACCGCCAAGCTCCCACAAGCCTCTTATGCCTGGAACTACAAGTACAAGGCTGACCGCCAAGCTCCCACAAGCCTCTTATGCCTGGAACTACAAGTCCAAGGCTGACCGCCAAGCTCCCACAAGCCTTTACCCACTGCCGTCAATTATTCCCTGCATGGTACACTATCCCCCCCCCCATCCCTGCGCACCCCATCAGGCGTCTTGCATTAGACGCTACCCCCGTTAATAGCTTCAGCCGCCCGACTCTCCTCTTATGCCTGGAACTACAAGTCCAAGGCTGACCGCCAAGCTCCCACAAGCCTTTACCCACTGCCGTCAATCATTCCCTGCATGGTACACTATCCCCCCCCCCCCCTCCCTGCGCACCCATACTAAACAAATTAAATCATGTTTATGTCTCCCTTACACCCCTATCTGTAGACTCCAAGTCTCTTACATACAAACACCATACTAATCCGAGTCACATAAAGTTCACCACTTATCTTATTGTCTCCTCCAGACCCCATGTCTCTCCTGTCAAAACCTTTGAATGATCACGCACCCAAGAACATGTTGGGTGCGTGTTGTTTTCAAACTCCAAATAATAAAACCCCCCCCCAGACTATTCTATGCACCCTCATTGAAGTCATCACCCTTCCCAAATTTACACCCCCCCCAATCCATCCAAAATGAAAAGCTTCCTCCGCTAATTTCCAAATCAAATACCCTCCTCTAAAGCATGGAACTACAAGTCCAAGGCTGCCCGCCAATCTCCCACAAGCCTTTACCCACTGCCGCCAATCATTCCCTGCATGGTACACTATCCCCCCCCCCCCCCCCATCCCTGCGCACCCCTCTATTTTTGGACGTACACTCCTATGTGTTCTCTTCACACCCCACCCCCCTGCACCCCATCAGGCGTCTTGCATTAGACGCTACCCCCGTTAATAGCTTCAGCCGCCCGACTCTCCTCTTATGCCTGGAACTACAAGTCCAAGGCTGACCGCCAAGCTCCCACAAGCCTTTACCCACTGCCGTCAATTATTCCCTGCATGGTACACTAGCCCCCCCCATCCCTGCGCACCCCATCAGGCGTCTTGCATCAGACGCTACCCCCGTTAATAGCTTCAGCCGCCCGACTCTCCTCTTATGCCTGGAACTACAAGTCCAAGGCTGACCGCCAAGCTCCCACAAGCCTTTACCCACTGCCGTCAATTATTCCCTGCATGGTACACTAGCCCCCCCCATCCCTGCGCACCCCATCAGGCGTCTTGCATCAGACGCTACCCCGCTAATAGATTCAGCCGCCCGACTTTCCTCTTATGCGTGGAACTACAAGTACAAGGCTGCCCGACAATCTCCCACAAGCCTTTACCCACTGCCGTCAATCATTCCCTGCATGGTACACTTTCCCCCCCCCCCCCCATCCCTGCGCACCCCTCTATTTCTGGACGTACACTCCTATGTGTTCTCTTCACACCCCACCCCCCTGCACCCCATCAGGCGTCTTGCATTAGACGCTACCCCCGTTAATAGCTTCAGCCGCCCGACTCTCCTCTTATGCCTGGAAATACAAGTCCAAGGCTGACCGCCAAGCTCCCACAAGCCTCTTATGCCTGGAACTACAAGTACAAGGCTGACCGCCAAGCTCCCACAAGCCTCTTATGCCTGGAACTACAAGTACAAGGCTGACCGCCAAGCTCCCACAAGCCTCTTATGCCTGGAACTACAAGTCCAAGGCTGACCGCCAAGCTCCCACAAGCCTTTACCCACTGCCGTCAATTATTCCCTGCATGGTACACTATCCCCCCCCCCATCCCTGCCCACCCCATCAGGCGTCTTGCATTAGACGCTACCCCCGTTAATAGCTTCAGCCGCCCGACTCTCCTCTTATGCCTGGAACTACAAGTCCAAGGCTGACCGCCAAGCTCCCACAAGCCTTTACCCACTGCCGTCAATCATTCCCTGCATGGTACACTATCCCCCCCCCCCCCCTCCCTGCGCACCCATACTAAACAAATTAAATCATGTTTATGTCTCCCTTACACCCCTATCTGTAGACTCCAAGTCTCTTACATACAAACACCATACTAATCCGAGTCACATAAAGTTCACCACTTATCTTATTGTCTCCTCCAGACCCCATGTCTCTCCTGTCAAAACCTTTGAATGATCACGCACCCAAGAACATGTTGGGTGCGTGTTGTTTTCAAACTCCAAATAATAAAACCCCCCCCCAGACTATTCTATGCACCCTCATTGAAGTCATCACCCTTCCCAAATTTACACCCCCCCCAATCCATCCAAAATGAAAAGCTTCCTCCGCTAATTTCCAAATCAAATACCCTCCTCTAAAGCATGGAACTACAAGTCCAAGGCTGCCCGCCAATCTCCCACAAGCCTTTACCCACTGCCGCCAATCATTCCCTGCATGGTACACTATCCCCCCCCCCCCCCCCATCCCTGCGCACCCCTCTATTTTTGGACGTACACTCCTATGTGTTCTCTTCACACCCCACCCCCCTGCACCCCATCAGGCGTCTTGCATTAGACGCTACCCCCGTTAATAGCTTCAGCCGCCCGACTCTCCTCTTATGCCTGGAACTACAAGTCCAAGGCTGACCGCCAAGCTCCCACAAGCCTTTACCCACTGCCGTCAATTATTCCCTGCATGGTACACTAGCCCCCCCCATCCCTGCGCACCCCATCAGGCGTCTTGCATCAGACGCTACCCCCGTTAATAGCTTCAGCCGCCCGACTCTCCTCTTATGCCTGGAACTACAAGTCCAAGGCTGACCGCCAAGCTCCCACAAGCCTTTACCCACTGCCGTCAATTATTCCCTGCATGGTACACTAGCCCCCCCCATCCCTGCGCACCCCATCAGGCGTCTTGCATTAGACGCTACCCCCGTTAATAGCTTCAGCCGCCCGACTCTCCTCTTATGCCTGGAACTACAAGTCCAAGGCTGACCGCCAAGCTCCCACAAGCCTTTACCCACTGCCGTCAATCATTCCCTGCATGGTACACTATCCCCCCCCCCCCCCTCCCTGCGCACCCATACTAAACAAATTAAATCATGTTTATGTCTCCCTTACACCCCTATCTGTAGACTCCAAGTCTCTTACATACAAACACCATACTAATCCGAGTCACATAAAGTTCACCACTTATCTTATTGTCTCCTCCAGACCCCATGTCTCTCCTGTCAAAACCTTTGAATGATCACGCACCCAAGAACATGTTGGGTGCGTGTTGTTTTCAAACTCCAAATAATAAAACCCCCCCCCAGACTATTCTATGCACCCTCATTGAAGTCATCACCCTTCCCAAATTTACACCCCCCCCAATCCATCCAAAATGAAAAGCTTCCTCCGCTAATTTCCAAATCAAATACCCTCCTCTAAAGCATGGAACTACAAGTCCAAGGCTGCCCGCCAATCTCCCACAAGCCTTTACCCACTGCCGCCAATCATTCCCTGCATGGTACACTATCCCCCCCCCCCCCCCCATCCCTGCGCACCCCTCTATTTTTGGACGTACACTCCTATGTGTTCTCTTCACACCCCACCCCCCTGCACCCCATCAGGCGTCTTGCATTAGACGCTACCCCCGTTAATAGCTTCAGCCGCCCGACTCTCCTCTTATGCCTGGAACTACAAGTCCAAGGCTGACCGCCAAGCTCCCACAAGCCTTTACCCACTGCCGTCAATTATTCCCTGCATGGTACACTAGCCCCCCCCATCCCTGCGCACCCCATCAGGCGTCTTGCATCAGACGCTACCCCGCTAATAGATTCAGCCGCCCGACTTTCCTCTTATGCGTGGAACTACAAGTACAAGGCTGCCCGACAATCTCCCACAAGCCTTTACCCACTGCCGTCAATCATTCCCTGCATGGTACACTATCCCCCCCCCCCCCCCCATCCCTGCGCACCCCTCTATTTCTGGACGTACACTCCTATGTGTTCTCTTCACACCCCACCCCCCTGCACCCCATCAGGCGTCTTGCATTAGACGCTACCCCCGTTAATAGCTTCAGCCGCCCGACTCTCCTCTTATGCCTGGAAATACAAGTCCAAGGCTGACCGCCAAGCTCCCACAAGCCTCTTATGCCTGGAACTACAAGTACAAGGCTGACCGCCAAGCTCCCACAAGCCTCTTATGCCTGGAACTACAAGTACAAGGCTGACCGCCAAGCTCCCACAAGCCTCTTATGCCTGGAACTACAAGTCCAAGGCTGACCGCCAAGCTCCCACAAGCCTTTACCCACTGCCGTCAATTATTCCCTGCATGGTACACTATCCCCCCCCCCATCCCTGCCCACCCCATCAGGCGTCTTGCATTAGACGCTACCCCCGTTAATAGCTTCAGCCGCCCGACTCTCCTCTTATGCCTGGAACTACAAGTCCAAGGCTGACCGCCAAGCTCCCACAAGCCTTTACCCACTGCCGTCAATCATTCCCTGCATGGTACACTATCCCCCCCCCCCCCTCCCTGCGCACCCATACTAAACAAATTAAATCATGTTTATGTCTCCCTTACACCCCTATCTGTAGACTCCAAGTCTCTTACATACAAACACCATACTAATCCGAGTCACATAAAGTTCACCACTTATCTTATTGTCTCCTCCAGACCCCATGTCTCTCCTGTCAAAACCTTTGAATGATCACGCACCCAAGAACATGTTGGGTGCGTGTTGTTTTCAAACTCCAAATAATAAAACCCCCCCCCAGACTATTCTATGCACCCTCATTGAAGTCATCACCCTTCCCAAATTTACACCCCCCCCAATCCATCCAAAATGAAAAGCTTCCTCCGCTAATTTCCAAATCAAATACCCTCCTCTAAAGCATGGAACTACAAGTCCAAGGCTGCCCGCCAATCTCCCACAAGCCTTTACCCACTGCCGCCAATCATTCCCTGCATGGTACACTATCCCCCCCCCCCCACCCATCCCTGCGCACCCCTCTATTTCTGGACGTACACTCCCATTCTTCTCATACCTCCCCCTGTACCCCTTTATGTGCCTCTAATGAGACTCTGGCACCTACAAAGTTATTTCTATTGCGTGTCGCTACAAGTCTCATTCCGGACCATGAACAATCGTATGACGGCACTCTCCATATATTATTGACAAACCTCTCTAAGTATACATTTTTTATATTTTATACTAGTATAGGTATGTATCCTAATAAAAGTTTTTTATTTAAATCCAATCAATATCCCAACGTTTTACCCTTAAAAAATATTTGTTAATTTTAACCCTCCCACTTATTTAAATTTAAAGTTTTGGCCATTGGTTACATTTGAATATATTTTAACTCTCCTCCCTCTTCAAAATGCTATAAAGAGTTACTCTTAGCTCAGGTCTACATAATCGACATTCATCCAGCCTTCTGATCAAGTACTCATTCGTATTTCAACTATGGCTGATGAACCTTCATGTCGTTTGGTTCCTTCTACAAGAGGAATGCTCTTAAACATAGACGGATATCTTTTGGCAAAAAACAAGCAGCGTGGTGATGTCGTCTATTGGCACTGCACAGAGAGGAAGACCGGCCCTTGTTCATGTTTTGCAAAGACGACCATTGTTGCAGGACAGCACCAACTTAATACTCATGGAGAACATACTCATACTCCGAAGGCTGAAAAAACAGATGTTGCCATTGCCAAGGCATCAATAAAGCAACGTGCAAGGGATACCAATGATCCACCATCTGTAATAATTCAAGCGGTTACTGCCCAAATGCCGTCTACTAGTGCTGCCTGTCTTCCTAACAGTGAATCCCTCCGTAAACTTGTGAAAAGGGTAAGGAGAGCGGATTGCCCACCTGAGCCAACCACACTCGATGATATTGATATCCCACATAATTTGGAATACATTGATGGGATAAAATTTCTTGGAAAGGACAGTACTTTCCACAACGAAAGGACACTATTATTCAGTACAGAAGCTAACTTGCGGAAGCTTCATGAGGCACCGTATTGGGTAATGGATGGCACTTTCAAAACGTGTCCAACCCTATTTAGACAAATATACTCAATTCATGCTATGGTTGGCACAGATGACAGTACGCAACGCTTCGTCCCACTGGTCTATGGATTGCTTAGTAGCAAAAGTGAGGTTTGTTATATCCGTTTTTTAGAAGACCTACAGGATTATGCACAGGAATATGATATTCTATTTTCTCCTCTTTACATTTTGACAGATTTTGAGAATGCTGCAATACAAGCAGCTAAACAAGTTTTTCCGAGTAGCACACATAAGTGTTGCTTGTTTCATTTAGGTCAAAATATTTGGCGAAAAATTCAATCATGTGGCTTATCTGTACAATATGGACGTGATCATGCTTTTGCTATGAAACTTAGGAACCTTCAGGCACTTTCCTTCCTCCCAGCAGACGAAATCCCTGCTGCATTTGAACAATTAAAATCAGAAATGCCTCCTAATGCTGCTACATTAGTAACTTATTTTGAGGAGACATATATATTGGGGCGGCTTAGAGAACGAACCAGAAGTCAAAACAGATGTCCCCCACTGTTTCCACCATGCATGTGGTCAGTGCATGACAATATGGTTGGTGGGATTCCAAGGACCCAAAATAAGTTGGAAGGATGGCACAGGAGATGGAATATTCTCCTGGGAGAGAAAAAGTTTGGAGTCTACAAACTTATCTCCTATCTTCACAAGGAGCAACAAATGACCACCAAGCTCATTGAAAAAGTAACCTTTAATGTTGCCCGAACACCAACCAAACGTGAAAATACTGCTCGAGAAGATGCACTACAGAAATGTTTTGCCCAACTTGGTTTCATAGATTTGATGGAATTTCTAAATGCCATTGCCTTCCATCTCAAGTTGGAGTAACTTTAAAACTAATTCTAAACATAGTTATTTTTTCATTTTAAAGTTAAGTTTCATATTTTCTATGGTTTATTTTTCATTAGTTGACTTTCAATCATTTAAAATACCATAAAAAAAAAACCACTTTTCACATATTGAATTTTCGGGTGCTATCATTACTGGTAAGTAGAATTTTTATAATTATAGAAATTAACTATTATTCAAGTATTTTCTACATTATGTTTTCCATTCTAAAATATACATCAATCAAAAATCTCTAGCTATATTTTAAAGATTTAAAATATAATGGTTTCCCATTTCAGTTTAGCACAGTTGTACCCATGTAATGTTTTTCATAAAGTTTCCCTTCATTAATTTTAACATAAATTTTATTAATATTCTTCAATTAAAACAATTATATTGTTTATCAAACAGATTTACAATATTTTCTATATCAAAACAAATATATATATATATTTGGTTGCACCATTTTTGAAATCCTATTTTTACTGCAACGGTTAGATTTTTTTATTTGCCTAATTCATGGTGTACATGCTGTGGTTCTCCATTTGCTGTTGAAATAAACATCCCAGCATGCACTCTCACAGGTTTGCTTTTATTATATTTAAACATGTTGTCCATGCTTGCTGGGAGGTGTATTTAAAATGCCGAAGGAAACCATGGACTAGGTAATGGTTAGGCAACCTTTGTCTCACCAACTTCTGTGTAACTAAACTACCCAGCATGCACTGCCACAGTGTTGGCATCACTATAATAAAAAAAAAGTTTAAAGGCATGCAGTATGCTGTGGTTCCATAACTCATTTAGACACATGCTGTGTTATCCTGGCCTTATCCTTATGAAATAACTGTTTTTAACACAATGAGATAAATTCTAATTTATGTATAAACTGTAAAAATGCAAAACAGTGATAGGTATTAATTAAATTATTAATGTTTTCTTGTGCATGTAACATACTAAATATTATGATTGGTTAATAACAATCTTACATTGTTACACCTCATTTCTCAAACAAGCAATACCCCCTTCCCTTAAATTTGATTATTTTTTTAAATTATAAAGAATTTATTAGCACACAAATGTCAATATAGTATAGTAGACACTAACTCTAAATTGATGTAACTGTAATGGTCTGCATGCAGGCTCAATCTAGCAGCAGCGATAGCGATGTTCGTCACCGCGCATCGCTATCGCAGAGGGGGCTACACACGAGTGATATGTGCAGAAAATCTAATCAATCTAGTCAGATTGATTAGATTTTAGCCATGGATCTCTCCATGAGTACCCCCCTTAATATTGCTCTCTAAATTGTATACAATTTCAAAGTGCATATCAACTATTCTAAACATTTGCTAACTTTTCTGCATTGCTAATATATTTACTCAATTTTTTTAAATTAGTTTACTGTTCTGACCTCCCAATCATCATCTGCAAGCCAAAGAAGATTTTTTCTCCTTATTACTTTCCAGGTAATATGCATTTTAAAACAATTTGATGTAGATAATTTGTCTTCTATTTATGTACCTTAATCATCTGTTCTAATGTAATAGTTTAATCTTGACATTGTTAATTATATTTTTTTTTCACCTAAACTAGTTATCTTGTTTGCCCTTCCAATCAACTGCAATCCGCTGATTAGGACTCCTCATTATTTGGTTTTGCGGTAACTATACCTATTGAAACAGTTTTTATCATTTTTATATTTAGCCTGTTTACGTACTTTAATCAGCTCTTAACAAAACATATTACA